>NC_048593.1:33444900-34644900 GCF_013265735.2 Oncorhynchus mykiss | reverse complement strand
CTTAAGATGAATGCACTAACTGTAAATCACTCTGGATAAGAGCATCTGCTAAATGACTCAAATGTATGTTTTGCACAATCTCCAAAATTAGAAAGGGTCACATATTTGGAACCCATTTTGAAAGTAGCCCCCTCTGTACCCCAGAGCTCAGAGAGAGGGGGGTTCATCAGAATGAGAGGAAGGGCTTGTGGAAGTCTGTAGGGTGAGTAGGGAATGGGAGCGTTTACAATGGAGCCACATGGGAGATATTGAGATGAAATGTACCACTGACCTGTGTGAGATCGGGGATGTCACCCTGATCAATTCCAACTTGCTGTGTCACAAAAAAGGAGGGAAGGGGGGGGGGGGGGGGGGTGGAGGGCAAAAACCAAACATAATAAACAAACAAACAAATAAACAAACAAACAAATAAACAAACAACCACAGAATAAAGGGGGGGTAGGTGTGTGGAGGAGGGAAAAAGAAGAATCAAACCAAAGGATCCATTACTCCATGCACTGACTACAAACAAAACAATAAAAAGACAACAGGGGAATTGGCATGCCCACACGTACATACAGTACACACACACACACACAGGATCTGAAGACTGGTTTGAAATGAATGTTTACACATTGAAATGCCATTGACAGGTGTGCCGGGTACATTGGGCTGTAATACTCATGTGACTGCAAGGTGAGAAACATCCAAAACAAACACACAACTAATGTTGACTTTGAACGAAAAAGGCAGGGGCACAAATGACAAACACATTGTTAGACGACTAAATGAATGGGCCCTTAGAGTCAACGTTAGCCCGTATTTGGATAGAAGCCCACCCCCATCACCCCAAACCTTCCTCCAAATAGTAACCAAATCAGTAAAGACAGCAAGAACGCCTTTTAATAAAAGAATGCAGGAGAAACTATAAAACTACAGAGAGATACTAATTATCTTCGCAAATCGGCCTTCTGAATTGCAAGTAGTACTTTACGTGGATAACAGCAGACATTCATCATTGCAAAAGAGAGAAAGGGAAGGAAAGAGTAAGAAAAAACCTCTTCCTTAGACATGCAACACAGGCATCAGAACAGGCAGCACATGGAGGGGCCTTCACTGTGAGATTTGTATGCCCACTAATAGGCTAGCCTCTGCATTCATGACCTCAGCATGAGCCTCCACCACACGGCAACAGAGGGACAGAGAGACGGAGAGGAGAGGAGAGGAGAAGAGCCCTACCTTCCTGCTGGATCTATCTGAAACCTTCCTTTCCTCAACACAAGCCAAACAGGGAAACATTACCTCTGCAACTTTGAGAAACTCTGACAGCTTGGTCATTCTGTTCAGAAACGTCTTATAGATCTCCAGGGCATCTTTGCATTGGTTCTTCTTCATGTCAAAATATTTCTCTTTAGGATAAAAAAAGAGGATATGTTAACTAAGCAAAGAAGAAAACAAAAAGGGACAAAGGATTTTAGCTAGGTATTTTCTAGATACATTTACAAACATCCTAGTGACACCATAGTAACACCATAGTGACATCCTAGTGACACCATAGTAACACCATAGTGACACCATAGTGACATCCTAGTGACATCCTAGTAACATCCTAGTGACACCATAGTAACACCATAGTGACATCCTAGTGACACCATAGTAACATCCTAGTGACATCCTAGTAACACCTTAGTGACACCATAATAACACCTTAGTGACACCATAGTAACATCCTAGCGACATCCTAGTGACACCATAGTGACACCCTAGTGACACCATAGTGACACCATAGTAACACCATAGTGACACCATAGTGACACCATAGTGACACCATAGTGTCATCCTAGTGTCATCCTAGTGTCATCCTAGTGTCATCCTAGTAACATCCTAGTAACATCCTAGTGACACCATAGTAACACCATATTGTCATCCTAGTGACACCATAGTGACATCATAGTGACATCCTAGTGACACCATAGTAACACCATAGTGACACCCTAGTGACACCATAGTAACACCATAGTGACACCATAGTGACATCCTAGTGACATCCTAGTGACAACCTAGTGTCATCCTAGTGTCATCCTAGTAACATCCTAGTGACATCCTAGTGACACCATAGTGACACCATAGTGACATCATAGTGACATCCTAGTGACATCCTAGTGACACCCTAGTGACACCATAGTAACACCATAGTGACACCATAGTGACACCCTAGTGACACCATAGTAACACCATAGTAACACCATAGTGACATCCTAGTAACACCATAGTGACACCCTAGTGACATCCTAGTGACATCCTAGTGACATCCTAGTGACACCATAGTAACACCATAGTGACATCCTAGTGACACCATAGTGACATCCTAGTGACACCATGGTAACACCATAGTGACATCCTAGTGACATCCTAGTTCTCCTCTAACTAACAGATAGTGTACTTACCCAGCATGTTGATAACTCCTTCATTGTAGGCAGCAAAGAGGCGGATGGAGTCTTTAAAGAGCAGCAAGAAGGCGCTGTTGATGACGCCATTGGTCAATTCATTAGAGTTAGCCTGGGAAGAGAACAGATGAGACATTGAGCGTTCATACTGACAGCTAGCTCACTGTCATCATGTAGCCCATATTATGGACCGCTCAACACCCCAACCATGCAGCCTACCTGAAAGTCCAGCAGAGCATCCAGCTGATTCTGAATGATAGGTAGAGTCTTGATCAGCTTGTCAACGGTCATGGTGCGCATCATACCATCAACCCTGTCAGCAAGAGACACGCAGCGCCACTTTAACAGGACAAGTGATGACTGACTAACATGATCATACAGCATGAATCAAACAACTCCCTGTCAATCATGTTGATACGTAATATAATCCACACATTATCCAAAGAGGCTGCTGAAATAAATGACTTGTTTAGCTGGATTACCTTGAATCTATTTAAAGGCTTGTCCCCAATCTTTGCCATTGTTTCTATGACGAAGTCACTGTTTCTCCCTCTTGAGGTGGGCCTGGCCACTGAGGTAAACTATGTATCCCAGGGTGACAATGTGGAAGTTTTCCACACTAGCCACTACAGGACATCTTACCCTCTCTTCATCTTGGTGAAGTCCACAGCCACCAGTCTGTAGGACAGGGCCTTCTCATTCAGATACCTGCTGTAGCGTCTGATGAACGTTGACATGTCATATCCTGGCAGAGAGGGAGCACTTACATTCATATTTAGAGTGCTGGCATGGCAGCACACAGAGCCACACCTCTGCAGCGCGTTCAGAGTGACAGTTTGAATTGTTGTACTGCACACTGTTGTTCATGCATTGCACGATTATAATGTTTTTTTTTATGCCTGTGACTTCTGTACAGTTTGTCTCTGGTGTGAAATGGCTTGCGTTGAAAAATTCCCTACAGTACCTTGTAATGCCCCCTTATCCAAGAAGTTGCTCAGGTTAAAAAGTGTGTTTCTGGACGCCAGGTACTGGATTAATCGCTGGTGATAAAATACAGAGAGAGTGGGATCAAAACCAGTAAGAATAAAGATTCAATCAAACGTTTGAATACCAGAGGACTTGAACAGTGCATAATATACATTATATGCCATTTAGCAGACACGTTTAACCAAAGCGACTTAAGGTCATGCGTGCATACATTTCACATATGGGTGGTCCCGGGAATTGAACCCACTATCCTGGCGTTACAAGTGTCATGCTCTACCAGTAACAATTGAGCTACAGTGAAGCCAGTCATTGCCATACATCATTGGGCTCCCGAGTGGCGCAGCGGTCTAAGGCACTGCATCTCAGTGCTTGAGGCATCACTACAGACACCCTGGTTCGAATCCCGCTATATCACAATTGGCCCAATTGGCCCAGCGTCATCCGGGTTTGGCTGGTGTAGGCCCGTCATTGTAAATAAGAACTTGGTCTGAACTCATGAGGTGATGATGATGAAGGACTTGAACCCCAGCTACTAGTGTGTGTTTGTTTTTAAACAAGGAAAGAAATCAGGCAAATGGGTTATGGTTAGAAGTTGTTATTTTTTTTAGTTAGGATTAGGTCTAGTTTTAGGGTTAGGCTTAGTGTTAAGGTTAGGGTTATGGTTAGGTTAAAACTGTGTGTGTGCGTGTATGTTTGTTACGTACCTCGTTGCCGTACATCATGAGGTGGTGCGTGGTGATGAGGGATTTGAACACCACCACCCAGCTGTTGTTGGCCGTCCTCTCAAACAATGTGTCAGCCAGGTGGGGGACACTCACGTTCAGCTCGTTGGTGCAGTGGATCAGGTCTGCCAAAACACACGGCATGTGGACAATTAAACATTTGACAGTGCTTTCTGTGCTTTACATATAGTCTACTTTACAGGTTGATCAACTCATGCTGAACATTACTAACAGCAGTTAGATCTCTGGTAGGCACCTCCCACCCTTGAAAAAGATCCTGTTACTAGTGAATTAACTATCACTTATTATGCCTTAATTACAGTGACTAAACAGTAATTAACATTTCAAACTGGAAATCTGATTGTAAAGCAGACGGTGATCAAAATAACTCAAATATAATTATATATTCCTTCTAGACATTTGACTCTAGGAGGGATTTCCCTCCCAGGAGTTTAAGCTTATACTAAACCATACAAGAGAATATAAAAGTACATTTCCTACAGTCTTACCCACAGGATTTGTCCACTTTCCTCAAAGACTGAAATTTGAACTGCGTGAGGAATCAGGATAATCCATAGCAGTACAGACTCTTTAAATAACTACCTTTGCAGTCGGCTACCACATTTTTAAGTCCCATTTGAAATCTTCGATTCCACTCAGAAATTACTATTTTTATTATTTTAGCTTATGTAATTGCACACAAAATGACTCTAACATGACTCAAATTTGCACAATTGATTACTTTCAATAAAGATTGGGGAAATAGAGAATTCAACAATGAAAAAATCCTTCCCAGAAAATAACCAGACCGGCAACACAAGATCTGTTATTTGAACCAATAACCCTCTGGGTCTATGGGTTGATACAGGACAGGACTGATTGAGCTTAATTGATTGACTGGACACAGTAATTATTTGGGTAGAAAGCCACCTAACCTAATCATCAGCAGTTAAATGTGGAGAAAATGCTTGATATCCAACACACACTCCAGTTCCAGACCACACACAGATAAACAGAAATGTTGAGATCAAGGTTGTCTATGACACTGTTGTCATTGTACTAATATGATTGACCCATGGACACCAGCTCACTACAAACTAAAGTAGCTGAGAAACCTCAAAGGGTACATACAAGCACAATATACTGTACCTTTGTGGCAGCAATAATATCGGAATAATACCATTGTTAATAAGTTATTCGTCTTAAATTAGACTGATTTTTGTCTAAAACTCAGTAGGAAATAGAGGAAATAATAGTAGATTAACTCAAATTATGCATTTAACCTAAACTGCCAGAAAATGTTAGCCTACATAGCCAGTCCTATTAAAAGGGGAATTGATTGCATTATTACTTCATACAATGATGAATAAGGTAATAGGCTATTTATGATCACAATGTGTGCATTTGCATGTATGACACTGAGTAATAACCTATTTGTCTCATTATGTTTAGGCTACAGTACGATAGCCTACTGTAGGATGATGACACTGTAATGATTGACTACATGAGCTGTTGAAGGCTATGATGCGCAATTATTCATAGCCTATTACCATAGAATGTCGAAAACCTTGCTATTAAAACTACACCAATGGCCAATCAAACATGATGAACATACAGGTCTTCTTGAATATTCAATGTTACCAATGCTTTTGTTGCGAAATATGTAGCAACGGCGGGACACTGGTGGTCTACTTAACCTACAGTCAAGGTGTTTCTTCTTTGGTCCGCTGACTTCATGCGTCGTGGCCTTGCAGACGGCTTTGCTTATAGCGGATCCTGTCATGCTGTGCTGAGCCGCAGCGATCCGATCCGTGATAGACTGTCCAGACATGTTTCAAAAGCAAGTAATCGGGGAATTAGAAATCAAAATGTCTTTAGTGGTGATTGGGAGCGTGCCCTCTAAACAGATTGCCCGTTTGGAAACAAAAAACGTACACTGGCGCGAATCCGATGGCAGAATTCATACGGCAGCCAAATAAAATATACGGCTAGTCAGTAAACCATATATTTTATTGGCAATCCAATGGTCCACACATACAAATCTAAAAAACCTTATCCAAAACCGAGCACACCGAAATCAGCCGATAATGATTCGTTCGGATGGTCGTGAATGTATCCCCATAAAAGCTTTCTAATGGTGATGATGCCGGTTAGTGTACAGCCAGTACAGTATACTACATGAACAGCAGCAATCATTGATTAGTTAGCCTACCAATGCTCGGTTGGTGATCACACAACGTTCGCGCTGGTTAGATGATTGCTGCTAGACTGATTTTGAAGACGTTACAAAATAGCATATGATTAGTGTATTTTCTCTCAAGCTTCCCTGTGATCGTGTCGAGGTCTTGTAGCAGTGACACCGAGTTTTTCCGTATCCTTTAATTGCCGTGTTCCATATGTTTTAATCTGAAGGCATTTACAAATGGTTCTTACATTTTACAAATGTTTTTTGTTAGGTAGCTGATTATTAATTTTTTCAGTTAAACTTCATGTGTAAAATGGCAGTATCGCCTATGAATCAGGTGACTTAGAAAGGGGTTGATTGGCCAACACAGAAAGGGTCCGGGGTGGGCATCTTAAAGTGGAACACTGCGATTTAATTTTAGGAAGCTGGTTCATGATTTGAAGTGGATGGAATCTGTCTAAAACTCAAACCGATTAGGCCTGCAGTAGGCATGCTGTCCAATCAGATTCAGCCACATCTGAAGACAAACCCCTGGCCTAGTATGGTATTGATGTTATATCATTAGTATTTGGCTATAACAACAACCTTTCACAAAGCACTAGCTTCTCAGTTTCCTGGCTCTCTCTACAGTAGGGTTTACCAATGTTAGTGTTCTCCTATGCAATAAAACCAAAAATATACAAATTATGGACAGCTAGGAGACAGCTAGGAGACAGCTAGGAGACAGCTAGGGGACAGCTAGGAGACAGCTAGGGGACAGAAGACAATAGATCTCAGATGGGGAGTAATCCCAGGGCAGATCTGCTCAGGATTTTAAATCCTTTTACATCAGACAGAAGGTTTATTCTAATCTTTCATCATCTTTATCAATGTAAGCTATCAGCTGGGTTGGCCCCAGTGACATATTCACCCAATCAGCCTTCACACTAAACTGAGTAACTCATTAGAGAGTAGCTGTGAGTGTTCCCTTTCTCTCAGGTTCAGTCTGTGAGGAGGGAACACACATTACACAGCCTGCTGGACCATTTTACATGTTCCTGTTCACATTCCCCTTGGCAAACTAGCCTGTGTTCTTCTCAAACGCATGCTAGCGTTTCATTCCAATTGATCGCATGTATTTGTGATTACATTCAAATGAGTTAAGTTAACCCAAGCTGACAATCAAAGGCTGCTGTCAAATGTGTTTGTGTTCTTTATAAGAAATAGAGACCATTGTACAAAGTGATCGTCCAAGACTGTCAAATGTTATCAGCCAGGGAGCTCCCCAGCAGTCTGAAATGTGTTTAGATTAGAATCGTTAATATACTGAGGCTAGTCTGTCTCACACACAGACACACACACCATTTAAGTGTATCTTATCTTAGCCATTGCAAAGATACCCTCTAGAGCAGCCCACAGAGCAGCCCACAGACGGCAGTTGTGAGAGACTAGGAGGACTACAGTAAGTAAGCTGAAGCGTTTCCCTATCTGTGTCATTATCTCCCTCCCTTACCTTGGCTGAGGTCTCAAACCAGCCCACAAATCCTTTTTCCCCACAGAATGTGTCCAGATTGAGCTGCTGGGAGCAGACTTAGTCAGACTTGTAGGCCAGCACCACAGCTGGGACAGGTTTGCCATGACTGAGGGTGACCTTAGTGTCCAGGTCGTCCTTCCACTTGAAAGGACGACCTGGACACTAAGGTCGTGGGTCACGTGGGTCATGTCAAACACCCCCAGAGCTCCAACAGTCCGGTAACACACACGGGTCATATTACAATATCTTTCTTGTCCTGGGACAAACAAATACATGAACAGTACATATCAGGGTCAGACCGACATACAGCACTGATCAAGTGTATACTGTAATTATATGTACTTATAATCTAATTATATTGCATTAGGATTTAGCACATTCCAAAAACAGCAGAAAATGTCAGGTTTTCATAGTACAGACACACACACATACAGAGAGCGAAAGAGTAACTAGTGCTCATATGGCTCTAATGAGCATGAGACCAGGTGAACCCTGTCATTGTCTGTCAGTGTATCTGTCACGTTCTGACCTTAGTTCCTTTGTTTTGTCTTTTGTTTTAGTATGGTCAGGGCGTGAGTTGGGTGGGTTGTCTATGTTAGTTTGTCTATGATTTTCTATTTCTGTGTTTGGCCTGGTATGGTTCTCAATCAGAGGCAGCTGTCAATCGTTGTCCCTGATTGAGAACCATATTTAGGTAGCCTGTTTTCCATTGTGTTTTGTGGGTGGGTATTTTCTGTTTAGTGTTGTACCTTACAGGACTGTTCGTTGGTTGTTTATTGTTTTGTTTTCAGTGTTCATTAAAATATTTGAAATATGAACACTTACCACGCCGTGCAGTGGTCCTCCTCTCCTTCCCCACACGACAAGCATTACAGTATCAGTGTTTTGTTACTTGTCATGTTTGTTGTGGACCCCAGGAAGAATAGCTGCTGCCTCTGCAAAAGCTAATGGGGACCCTAATAAACAAATAGACAAGACACATGTTCCTCCACAGTACACATGAAATTCTATAGGGAAAAAAACTGTACACTGGTGATTATGATTGTCACACTCTGACCATTATTTGCGTTGTTTGTTTCTATGTTTTGTTTGGTCGGGGTGTGATATGAGTGGGCATTCTATGTTGCATGTCTAGTTAGTCTGTTTCTATGTGTTTTGGCCTGATATGGTTCTCAATCAGTCGCAAGTGTTTGTTGTTGTCTCTGATTGGGAACCATATTTAGGTATCCTGTTTTGTATTGTGGTTCGTGGGTTATTGTCTATGTGATGTTGCATGTTAGCACTCAGTTTCGATAGCGGTCACGTTCGTTTTGTTATTTTGTTAGTTTGTTTAGTGTACTTCGTGTTTTTTTCGTCATTCATTAGAAGTATGTATTCACACCACGCTGCGCTTTGGTCTCCTCACTACGATGATCGTGACAATGATGATACATGTAACACAGACTATCTATGGATAAGACCAAATGTAATTATCAAAAGTGTGCTAATTCATTGATATTGAGTTGTTAAAAACATAAACTTGAATAAAGTCTGATGTAGACTGATTGTCTGCAGTTTTGTCCAAACCACTGGTGTTACAATGAATTGATAATATATCAAGTAATATCAAAGTAAAATGAAGTGGTTTGACATACTGGCAATGTCCCAAAGCTGTAGTCTTATAACGGAGTCACTGTCCCAGTGCAGAACCTTCAGCGCAAAGTCAACATCAATAGTTGCTCGATAATGTTGAGAAAAGATCTGATGGACATAACTCTTGACTGATGTTTTACTGACCCCAAGGTCCGCTATAACGAGAAGTTTTAACAAATGCTCCTGTTGCATGGTCTGCGTTTGTACAACAGCCCATTCAAAACTCACACTGCTGTCTGATCCAATATCTGCCGGTGTTGATGGCACATGGAAAACATATTACAATTTAGTTTTAATTCCATTCCAACTAGAGCCTGAAATTCTTTCAAATGTTTCCATACAGAACTTTTAAGGTTCACTGTGCACCTTAACATATGAGGATGGAGTCAAGGAAATTATGTAATCCTACTTGATTTCATAGTCCGTACATGAAAGGTCAAATTTTTATTTTATAAACTTGTCATATGTTCTCGTCAAAATATATACAGTACCAGTCAAAAGTTTGGACACACCTACTCATTCCAGATGATTTCTTTATTTCTCCTCGGGATAAATTAGCAGAGTTGGTACAGCCACCCGGTTTCGTAAGTTAACAGAGTCGGTACATCGGTACAGCCACCTGGTTTCTTCACCGGTTTCTTCACGCATTGCTCCGACAGAAACAAACATCTCTCTGGTAAGAAGAAGGGTGGGTTGTATGCCTTATGATTAACGAGTGGTGTGATAATAACAATATACAGGAACTCAAGTCCTTTTGTTCACCTGACCTAGAATTCCTTACGATCAAATGCCGACCGCATTATCTACCAAGAGAATTCTCTTTGATTATAATCACAGCCGTCTAAATCCCCCCAAAGCAGACACCTCGACAGCCCTGAAAGAACTTCATTGGACTCTATGTAAACTGGAAACCACATATCCTGAGGCTGCATTTATTGTAGCTGGGGATTTTAACAAGGCTAATCTGAAAACAAGGCTCCCTAAATTTTATCAGCATATCGAATGCGCGCCCCGGGCTGGCAAAACTCTAGATCATTGCTACTCTAATTTCCGCGACGCATACAAAGCCCTCCCTCGCTCTCCTTTCGGTAAATCTTACCACGACTCCATTTTGTTGCTCCCAGCCTATAGACAGAAACTAAAACAGGAAACGCTGGCCCGACAGATCTGATTCCACGCTTCAAGATTGCTTCGATCACGTGGACTGGGATTTGTTCCGGATAGCATCGGAAAATAATATTAATGTATACGCTGATCCGGTGAGTGAGTTTATTAGCAAGTGTATCGGTGATGTGATACCCACGGTGACTATTTAATCCTTCCCCAACCAGCAACCTAGGATTGATAGCAGTATCTGTGCAAAAACTGAAAGCGCGAACCACTGCTTTTAATTATGGCAAGGCGACCGGGAACATGACCGAATACAAGGCAATCAAACAAGCTAAGCATCAGTATAGAGACAAAGTAGAGTAGCAATTCAACGGCTCAGACACGAGACGTATGTGGCAGGGTCTACAGCCAATCACGGACTACAAAAAGAAAAACAGCCCCGTCGCGGACACCGATGTCTTGCTCCAAGACAAACTAAACAACTTCTTTGTCTCGCTTTGAGGACATTACAGTGCCACCAACACGGCCCGCTACCAAAACCTGCGGGCTCTCCTTCACTGAGCAAAACATTTAAACGTGTTAACCCTAGCGAGGCTGCCGGTCCAGACGGCATCCCTAGCCGTGTTCTCAGAGCATGCGCAGACCAGCTGGCTGGTGTGTTTACGGACATATTCAATCAATCCCTATCCCAGTCTGTCTTTTCCTATCCCAGTCATATGCTCCAAGAGGGCCACCATTGTTCCTATTCCCAAGAAAGCTAAGGTAACTGTTAGTAGCACTCACTTCCATCATCATGAAGTGCTTTGAGAAACTAGTCAAGGATCATATCACCTCCACCCTACCTGACACCCTAGGCCCACTCCAATTTGCTTACCGCCCCAATAGGTCCACAGACGACGCAATCGCAATCACACTGCACACTGCCCTAACCCATCTGGACAAGAGGAATACCTATGTAAGAATGCTGTTCATCGATTACAGCTCAGCATTTAACACCATTGTACCCTCCAAACTCGTCATTAAGCTCGAGACCCTGTGTCCCGACCCCGCCCTGTGCAACTGGGTCTTGGACTTTCTGACGGGCCACCCCCATGTGGTGAGGGTAGGAAACAACATCTCCACCCCGTTCTCAGCCCTCTCTTGTACTCCCTGTTCACCCATGACTGCGTGGCCATGCACGCCTCCAACTCAATCATCAAGTTTGCAGACAACACTACATTGGTAGGCTTGATTACCAACAATGACGAGACGGCCTACAGGGAGGAGGTGAGAACCCTTGGAGTGTGGTGTCAGGAAAATAACCTCACACTCAATGTCAACAAAACAAAGGAGATGATCGTGGACTTCAGGAAACAGCAGTGGGAGCACCCTTCCATTCCATATCGAAGGGACAATAGTGGAGAAGGTGGAAAATTTTAAGTTCCTCGGTGTACAGATCACGGACAAACTGAAATGGTCAACCCACACAGACAGCGTGGTGAAGAAGGCGCAACAGCGCCTCTTCAACCTCAGGAGGCTGAAGAAATTTGGCTTGTCACCAAAAACACTCTTACAGATGTACAGATGCACAAACAAGAGCATCCTGTTGGGCTGTATCATCGCCTGGTACGGCAACTTCTCCGCCCACAACCGTAAGGCTCTCCAGAGGGTAGTGAGGTCTGCACAACGCATCACCGGGGGCAAACTACATGCCCTACAGGACATCTACACCTACCACCCGATGTCACAGGAAGGCAACAGAGATCATGAAGGACAACAACCACCCGAGCCACTGCCTGTTCACCCCGCTATCATCCCGAAGGCGAGGTCAGTACAGTTGCATCAAAGCTGGGACCGAGAGACTGAAAAACAGCTTCTATCTCAAGGCCATTCGACTGTTAAACAGCCATCACTAACATTGAGTGGCTGCTGCCAACATACAGACTCAATCTCTTGCCACTTTAATAATTGGAGGTAATAAATGCATCACTAGTCACTTAAACAATGTCACTTAATATAATGTTTACATACCCTACATTACTCATCTCATATGTATATACTGTACTCTATACCATCTACTGCATCTTGCCTATGCCGTTCGGCCATCGCTCATCCATATATTTAAATGTACATATTCTTAATCAATCCTTTACAGTTGTGTGTATAAGGTAGTTGTTAGATTACTTGTTAGCTATTACTGCACGGTCGGAACTGGAAGCTACATTTCGCTACACTTGCATTAACATCTGCTAACCATGTGTATGTGACCAATAAAATTTGATTTGATGTGATTAGAATAATAGTGAAGACATCAAAACTATGAAATAACAAATATGGAATCATGTAGTAACCAAAAAAGTGTTAAACCCTTTGCCTTGTTGACAGTTTCTCTCAACCAGCTTCATGTGGGAACCACACATGGTCTTCACTATTATTCTAATCACATCAAATCAAATTTTATTGGTCACATACACATGGTTAGCAGATGTTAATGCGAGTGTAGCGAAATGTAGCTTCTAGTTCAAAGCTGTCATCAAGGCAAAGGGTTTGTTTAGCCCTTCTTTGGTTACTACAAATGTTCAACTTAAAATTTTCCACCTTCTCCACTATTGTCCCTTCGATATGGAATGGAAGGGTGCTCCCACTGCTGTTTCCTGAAGTCCACGATCATCTCCTTTGTTTTGTTGACATTGAGATGGACAACCAACGACACCTGCCTCTGATTGAGAACCATACTAGGCTGAAACAAAAACCTAAACATAGAAACACAAAACATAGACTGCCCACCCCAACTCACGCCCTGACCATACTAAATAAAGACAAAACAAAGGAAAATAAAGGTCAGAACGTGACAGTAACAGGTATGCCTTGTTAAAAGATAATTTGTGGAATTCCTTTCCTTCTTAAAGCGTTTGAGCAAATCAGTTGTGCTGTGACAAGGTATATAGAAGATAGCCCTATTTGGTAAAAGAGGAAGTCCATATTATGGCAAGAACAGCTCAAATAAGCAAAGAGAAACAACAGTCCATCATTACTTTAAGACATGAAGGTCAGTCAATGTGGAATATTTCAAGAACTTTGAACGTTTCTTCAAAGTGCAGTTGCAAAAACCATCAAGCGTTATGATAAAACTGGCTCTCATGAGGACCGCCACCGGAAAGAAGAACCAGAGTTACCTCTGCTGCAGAGGATAAGTTCATTAGTGTTACCAGCTTCAGAAATTGCAGCCCAAATAAATGCTTCATAGAGTTCAAGTAACAGACACATCTCAACATCAACTGTTCAGAGGAGACTGGGTGAATCAGACCTTCATGGTCGAATTGCTGCAAAGAAACCACTACTTAAGGACACCAAAGAAGAGACTTGCTTGTGCCAAGAAACACGAGCAATGAACATTAGACCGGTGGAAATCTGCCCTTTGGTCTGATGAGTCCAAATTGGAGATTTTTGGTTCCAACCGCTGTGTCTTTGTGAGACCCAGAGTAGGTGAACGGATGATCCTCTGCATGTGTGGTTCCCACCGTGAAGCATGGAGGAGGTGTGATGTATGGGGGTGCTTCGCTGGTGACACTGTCAGTGATTTATTTAGAATTCAAGGCACACTTAACCAGCATGGCTACCACAGCATTCTGCACTGATATGCCATCCCATCTGGTTTGCTCTTTTTCAACAGGACAATTACCCAAAACACACCTCCAGGCTGTGTAAGGGCTATTTGACCAAGGAGAGTGCTGTATCAGATGACCTGGCCTCCACAATCACCCAACCTCAACCCAATTGAGATGGTTTGGGATGAGTTGAACCGCAGAGTGAAGGAAAAGCAGCCAACAAGTGCTCAGCATATGTGGGAACTCCTTCAAGACTGTTGGAAAAGCATTTCTCATGAAGCTGGTTGAGAAAATGCCAAGAGTGTTCAAAGCTGTCATCAAGGCAAAGGGTTTGTTTAGCCCTTCTTTGGTTACTACATTATTCCAAATGTGTTATTTCATAGTTTTGATGTCTTCACTATTATTCTACAATGTAGAAAATAGTACAAATAAAGAATGAATAGGTGTGTCTTTGAATGAGTAGGTGTGTCCTAACTTTTTACTGGTACTGGTACTGGATATATAATATATATATATTTGTTATAGGTCTACTCGGTAGCTCTCCAACACCTCCGCAATGAGTTTCTGGCCCTCCAGTCACCTCAAGACCAGTGTGCTTTCTACCCAATGTCGGATGTCATAATAAACATTGTTTGTTTTTTTACTGCCAAGCCACACTCATTCTCTTGTATCCTGCAGCCTACTGTAGGCCTAACTCAGAGCATGATTCAGACCCTAGCTATTTCGATCATTCAGGTGGTTACACAGTGTAACATCTGCTTCAAACTCACACTCTCAAACATGTAGATCCCCTGATGTCACTCTCCAGATCCCAATCACCTCAATTCTAATCACCTGTTCACACACCTGCATGTCATTATCACACACTATTTAGTTCAGTTCCCTGCACCCATCATTGTGAGGTATTGTTTGTGACACACTTCTATTCGGAGCTCTGGTTTTCCCCTGTAATTGAATCCTCCAGTGTATGATAGTTTTGGCCTGCCTCACTAACAATGCCTTTTGCCTATTCCCTGCCTGTACTTTAGCTTATCAGATTTTCTGTTATAAACCTATTGCCTGATCTCCCGGATGACGTTACTAGCCTTTTCCTTGCTTGTACTGTTGCCTTTTTGGACACCCTGTGTACGGCCTTCTGCCTGCCCCTGGACCCAGCTACCTACCTCCTCCTGTGGTCCTTTACCAATAAACACCTGCTGCGCCCTGTGCTTGAAACCAGCACTCTGTCTCCCCTGGTGTTCATTACACACAGTTGTCATCATTCTTTTTCTCCCACAAAGACATTCCCTTTATGTCAGGTATGATAACCCGAATCTGATCTTCATAGGACTCCATTTAAATGCCCATTTGTAACACCCAATGTCGTGCCCCTGGAGATTTTTACTGCGTTGATGTCTGAGTTCTTACGGTAATGGTGCTGATGAGGAATGAGTAATGCTATGTGATGCTGTTACTGCCATTTCATCAGCGGATTTTCACAAACATCTCCATCTTTAAACATGAAATTGCTATGAAATTAAACCATCGACAAGTTGTAAGGACGGCCGTTAGCCAATTTTACATCAAACTTGCCATCACAGTAACAGTTCCCTGTGTAGAATAAAATAATACAAAAGGATACTAGGACAAGGCCTATTTGCGTATCACTGCTTGGGGTAAAACAGTGTTTGACTAGGCCTCCTGAGATCACTGTTTCCGAGAGCATCTTCGATATACGAGATTTCTCAAGAACATGGGATTTGCTATTTACAGCCGTTGATCGCTCATCTAACAAGGTAATTAATTGCACATAAAATTAGTACACGACCATGTTCTAAAATGTATTATGGATTAATATGCCATTGCCACAGATAATACCGTTGTAAATCGATTTTAGATTAAGACTATTGTCTACGAAGAGCAGAAAGAAGATAAGTTAAATGTGTTTTAAATGTTATAAGACTCGTTCAGATTTATGTAGCCCAGAACTAATACGTATTTTTTTTGCAATGGTGAAATTAGTATTCAATACGTAGCCTATTGTTTGTCCATAAAAATGCGCATAACTGCCCTTTTAATTGTGTTTAAGAAAAACCTTTTATGTCAACACATGTTATTATTGCACTTGATCGGCTTTGCTATGCAACAACTGTGTGTCCACATGTGAGCTGAATATGCGAGTGTTCTTTTTTAAGAGCTGTCTGCATTTACCAGGAAAGAGGAGAGGCCTTTCCCTAATAATGTAGGGCAGGCAGATAAGTTTTTCAAGAAAAAGCTAATAAACCGTGCGCTGTGGGCTATTGGGCTTTTAAAGTAGGGAAAACAATCAACTCGGTTTTCGATGTTTTTTGCGCACACATCCTCACAAATAGGTTTAAAAAATATAAGCAGGCCTACCACACAGAACTACATTTGTAAAAAATAGCCCGATAAGGATATCACTGATAGTGGATTGGATAGCCTACCCTTGGGGTCAAAACAAGTGTTAAGTTATTTGTTTCGATGTAGACTGGGCATGCGCATGATTTACTCATCGTCAAATATTTAATTTTTTCCCCATAGATTCTATGAGAGATGGAAGCGATATGGCTGTACCAGTTTCGACTCATCGTCATTGGGGACTCGACAGTAGGAAAGTCGTGCCTGATCCGGCGATTCACAGAGGGACGCTTTGCGCATGTGTCCGACCCCACAGTCGGTGTAGACTTCTTCTCACGCCTAGTGGAGATAGAACCAGGCAAACGCATTAAACTTCAAATCTGGGACACAGCCGGACAAGAGCGATTCAGGTGACACTTTTTTGATTTAAAAAAAAATCTTCCATTGTAAAGACCACAAATTGTGTGAAATAAATCACAAGTTTTTTTTTTGTCACCTGTAATTATTATTACACTACCAGTCAAAAGTTTTAGAACACTTACTTATTCAAGGGTTTTTCTTTATTTGTACTATTTTCTACATTGCAACGCTTTTCCAACAATCTTGATGGAGTTCCCATACATGCTGAGCACTTGTTGGCTGCTTTTCCTTCTCTCTGCGGTCCGACTCATTCCAAACCATCTCAATTTGGTTGAAGTCAGGGATTGTGGAGGCCAGGTCATCTGATGCAGCATTCAATCACTCTCCTTCTTGGTCAAATAGCCCTTACAATGCCTAGAGGTGTGTTGGGTCATTGTCCTGTTGAAAAACAAATGATAGTCCCATTAAGCCCAAACCAGATGGGATGACGAATCGCTGCAGAATGCTGTGGTAGCGATGTTGGTTAAATGGGCCTTGAATTCAAAATAAATCAGTGTCACCAGCAAAGCACACACACCATAACACCTTCTCCTTTTTGCAACTGCACTTGAAGAAACTTTCAAAGTTCTTGAAATGTTCCGTATTGACTGACCTTCATGTCTTAAAGTAATGATGGACTGTCGTTTCTCTTTGCTTATTTTAACTGTTCTTGCCATAATATGGACTTGGTCTTTTACCAAATATTCTGTATTCCACCCCTACCTTGTCACAACACAACTGATTGGCTCAAACACATTAGGGATGAAAGAAATTGCACCAATTAACTTTTAAGAAGGCACACCTGTTAATTGAAATGCATTCCAAGTGACTCCCCCATGAAGCTGGTTGAGCGAATGCCAAGAGTGTGCAAAGCTGTCAAGGCAAAGGGTGGCTATTTGAAGAATCTAAAATATAAACTATATTTTGATTTGTTTAACACTTTTTTGGTTACTACATGATTCCATGTGTTATTTCATAGTTTTGATGTCTTCAAGATTATTCTTGTCACGCCCTGATCTGTTTCACCTGTCCTTGTGCTTGTCTCCACAACCCTCCAGGCGTCGCCCATCTTCCCAATTATCCCCTGTGTATTTATATCCGTGTTCTCTTTTTGTTGCCAGTTCGTCTTGTTTGTTCAAGCTTACAAGCGTTTTTCCTGTCAGCTCCTATCGTTTCCCAGCCTCTCTTTGCTAGTGCTCCCGGTTTTGACATTTGCCTGTCCTGACCCTGTACCCGCCCACCTGACCTCTCTGCCTGAGCCTGCCTACCATCCTGTACCTTTGTTCCACCTCTGAATTACTGAACCCTGCCTGTCCCTGACCCTGAGTCCGCCTGCTGTCCTGTACCTTTGCCTTACCCAGGATTTTCGACCCCTGCCAGCCTTGACCTGTCTTTGCCTGCCCCTGTTGTTACAATAAATAGTGTTACTTGGACAGTCTGCATCTGGGTCTTACCTTGATTCCTGATAATTCTACAATGTAGAAAATAGTAAAAATAAAGAAAAACCCTTGAATGAGTAGGTGTTAAAAAACTTTTGACCGGTAGTGTATAGCAATATATAATTTTATCTAAAATGTGTCTCATCACACTATTTTGCAAAGAAGGTCTACAGTAGCCTCAACAGCACTCTGTAGGGTAGCACCATGGTGTAGCTGGAGGACAGCTAGCTTCCGTACTCCTCTGGGTACATTGACGTCAATACAAAACCAAGGAGGCTCATGGTTCGCACACCTTTCCATAGACTTACACAGTAATTATGACAACTTCTGGAGGATGTCCTCCAGCCTATCAAAGCTCTTGCAGCATGAACTGGTTGTCCACCCAATCAAAGGATCAAATAATGAATCTAGTACTGAAAGAATAAGCTACAGCTAGCTAGCACTGCAGCGTATAAGGCAATAGTTGAACAGTTTTTAACAAATTAATTTCTTACAAAATTAAAAAGCAAGAGAGAAATAGAGTGAGAGTCATTTTTTTCCACTTTCAGTTTCTATCACATTTCAGGTATAACCCAGATGCAGACATTGTCGAAGGAAACAACGTTTATTTCTAATACAGGGGCAGGCAAACGACAGTTCAAAGGCAGGCAGGGGTCAATTATCCAGAGAGGGTGCAAAGGATCCAGAACGGCAGGCAGTCTCAGGGTCAGGGCAGGTAGGGGTCAATAATCCAGTAAGGTGGGGCAAGATACAGAAGGGCAGGAAACAGGACACAAGGGGCTGTGACACATGGGTTTAACTCTGGACACATGAAAGGCTAATAACCTTAGCGATGGGAAAAGGGCCTATTAACCGGGGGGAGAGTTTGCGGGATTCCACCTGGACGGGCAGATCCTGGGTGGACAGCCATACCTTCTGCACGAGATGATACTGTGGAGCCGGGGTCCGGTGGTGATCCGCTTGTCGTCAATACCTGGAGGTGGTCTTGAGGAAGGACCGACCAGGCTCTCCTCCAAGTACGACGACAGCAGGGGACAAATATCTTGGCCGAAGGTATGCTGACCTCTTCTTCCTGCTCAGGGAAGAGCGGGGGCTGATACCCCAGGGAACACTCAAAGTGATAGGCCTGTGGCAGAGCAGGGAAGGGTGTTGCAGGTGTATTCGACCCACACAAGCTGCTGGCTCCAGGTGGTGGGGTTGGCGGAGACCAGGCAGTGCAGAGTAGTCTCAAGGTCTTGGTTGGCTCGCTCCGACTGGCCGTTGGACTGGGAGTGAAACCCGGAGGACAGGCTGGCCGATGACCCAATGAGGGTGCAGAACGCCTTCCAGAACCAGGATGAGAACTGAGGACCCCGGTCGGAGACCATGTCAACTGGCAGTCCATGAATCCGTAAGACGTGCTGCACCATGAGCTGAGCCATCTCTTTGGTAGATGGTAGTTTGGGGAGAGGAATGAAGTGGGCGGCTTTGGAAAACCGATCCACAATGGTCAGGATGGCGGTGTTGCCATCAGACGGTGGGAGACCCATGACAAAGTCCAGGGAGATGTGAGACCAAGGACAGTGAGGGACAGGCAGAGTTTGGAGGAGACCAGCCGGAGCTTGCCGAGGAGTCTTGTTCTGTGCACAGACCGTGCAAGCGGCGAAGAATGTGAGACGTCAGGAACCGTGGTAGGCCACCTAAAGTGTTGTCTCACAAAAGCCAGGTTCCGATGGGAGCCCGGCTGGCAGGCAAGCATCGCGTCAGGCACAAACATCCGGTTTGAGGAACGCTGTGCCTCCCGAACCTGCTTCCCTATTCCCCAGCTGAGTGCCGTCACCAGGCACGAGGTGGGAAGGATGGTCTCAAGTTCCTGGGGTAGTAGTCGTGGGGCTATAGCAGCGTGACAGCGCAGCCGGTAGGAGAGGGAGAAGTTGAACCGGGTGAACAGTAGGTCCCACCTAGCCTGCCTGGAATTGAGGCGCTTGTCGGTGTGGAGATATTCCAGGTTCTTGTGGTCGGTCCACACAATGAATGGATGTTCCAACGCCATCTTCACCGCGAGAAGCTCACGATTCCCCACATTGTAGTTCCTCGCCATGCCGTTGAGGCGGTTAGAGAATAAGGCGCAGGGATGTAACCTGAGGTCCAGGGCAGACTCCACTCCGACATCCAAAACATCGGCCTCCACTCCGAACTGGCGGGACGGGTCAGGATGAACCAAGATGGGAGCTGTGGTGAAGCGGTGTTTGAGATCCGGGAACGGCCGGTCAGCAGCTGGAGACCAAGTGAACGGAACCTTAGGAGAGGTGGGGGGGAAGCCAGGGTGCTGTAGCCCCGTATAAAGCGGCGATAAAAGTTGGCAAATCCCAGGAAACTCTGCAACCGTACTCTGGACGTAGGTTGGGGCCAATCCACCACCGCTCTCACCTTCCCGGGACCCATCTGTTTCACTTACTTAGCTAGTAATGCAGCTAACTAGTTTAGCCTACTGAATCACTCTGCTCAAACAGAGGGATGCTATGTTAGCTAGCTGGCTATGACTTTCCAACACAACACTGGAACTCTTCCAAGTCAAAGTAAGCTTTTGGTATTACTCATTTATTGCCACCAGGGCCCGGCATGTAACTGCTAACTAACAGTACACTGTAACGTTACTTCATGATTGTAGCCGTTTACTAACGCATTAGTTATATTAGCTATGTTGACTAGGATGTTACTTTAGCTAATATGGTGACAACGATGTGGGCTGTTTATAGAGGTTTGTCTTGGAAAGGGTTTTTCGCCTGGTCACATACAGCTGATTTGTTGTGCATTGAAGTCCACAAGCGACAACGTGGCTGTAATGAGTGAACTCTGTTTACGTGTGATCAGGGGTGTATTCATACTGCCGATTCTGTTGAAAAACGTTTCTTAAACAGAAGCAAACGGAACAAAACGGGGATAAACATACAGTGCCTTGCGAAAGTATTCGGCCCCCTTGAACTTTGCGACCTTTTGCCACATTTCAGGCTTCAAACATAAAGATATAAAACTGTATTTTTTTGTGAAGAATCAACAACAAGTGGGACACAATCATGAAGTGGAACAACATTTATTGGATATTTCAAACTTATACTGAACCAAAATATAAACACAACATGCAACTATTTCAAAGATTAAAGATTTTATTGAGTCACGGTTCATATGAGGAAATCGGTCAATTGAAATAAATAAATTAGGCCCTAATATATGGATTTCACATGACCTTAAAAAAAATGGGCCACACAATCTCGTCACTGTATCTCTGTGCATTCAAATCGCCATTGATAAAATGCAATTGTGTTTGTTGTCCGTAGCTTATGCCTGTCCATACCATAACCCCACCACCACCATAGGGCACTCTGTTCACAACGTTGACATCAGCAAACCGCTCACCCACATGACGCCATACACATGGTCTTTCCGGTTGTGAGACTAGTTGGAAGAACGGCCAAATTCTCTAAAACAATGTTGGTGGCGACTTATGTTAGAGAAAGGAACATTAAATTATCTGGCAACATCTCTGGTGGACATTCCTGCAGTCAGCATGCCAATCGCACGCTCCCTCAAAACTTGAAACATCTGTGGCACTGTGTTGTGTGACAAAACTGCCCATTTTAGAGTGGCCTTTTATTGTCCCCAGCAGAAGGTGCACCTGTGTAATGATCATGCTGTTTAATCAGCTTCTTGATTTGCTACACCTGTCAGGTGGATGGATTATCTTGGCAAAGGAGAAATGCTCACTAACAGGGATGTAAACAAACTTGCGCACCAAATTTGAGAGAAATAAGCTTTTCGTGAGTATGGAACATTTCTGGGATCTTGTATTTCAGCTCATGAAACATGGGACCAAGACTTTACATTGTTGTGTCTTTGGCATCATTAAAAGTGAAGACTGTTATTTTATCAAATCAGTTCTCTGTAATTATAATTACGTGATTAAACTAATCATGTAAATGTAATTAACCAGGAAGTTGGGGCACCAGGGAAATCTTCAGATTACAAAGTTATAATTTTCCTAACGTAACTCTTCAGATATTTGAATATCTGATCAATTAGTCTTCTTATTAATGAATTATTATTTAGCTCACGTCAGTCTCATTCTAAATGTCGTAAATGGTTGGTTATCTGCACGAACCCAGCCTTTACTATGAATCATCCATACACCAATTGTCTTAATCATTTATTTACTAACTAAATAAATAATCCCAGAAACGCATAAACAAACAAAGCAGTAGATCTGTTACTAACAAATGATAGGGGAGATTCCCTAGTGGGCTAAGCCGATATGACGGCTTGGTGGACAAAGGGAAGTGGGTGTGGACTGAGCGAGAGCGGGAAAGACCAGAGGGATCACTACACACAGTACTACTATAATTAATTGAAATGCTAATCCTTTGCACATGAACGCTCACTCATTCTGGAAAAATTGCAATCAATATATAGATTTACGCCCATGTGTCATGATCTTTTCTGTTGGAATCCGGTCCGTCTGCTGGAGAGTCAGTTCATCCGCGTCTCTTTCTCTCTGCTGCCCTGAAGATCAGTCTTTCGTGGTTAGAATGAATACATCAGAGTATCACTCAGAAATAAATGTTTCGGCGGTTGTCAGTAATAGCACCCCAGGTTTACATAATTTCTAGCTGCAGACTATTAATTAGTATCTAAGATTAGCTCTTATTCTGTCGGCATCGATAGTCTGAGTTGAACCATTTCCAGCCGTGTAGCCATGTGGTATGGTTAGGAATTCAATAACTATTCGCAATAACAGCTCACGCTGTGGGTTTGCTCAATCTTTGTACTCAAACCTGTGCCACCTCAGCTGACACCGAGGTACGTGTGGTCTGAAGAGGATTTCCTCAGGAGGAGGTTTTCTTCATAACAGTAGAAAAGGCTGTTCTATGACGCCTGATCATGACTGTGTTCACGGGGGCGGGCCAATCACTTAGTTCAACTTTAAAGGGAATACATCATTTCACAAATAGTTTCATCTTTACTCATTCATTTTATACAATAATTTGATGCAAACCTCATAACGGAGGCACCTGTATAAACAGAGTTATGGTAATGTGGCTGTATTGTCTTTCATGAGTTCACAAACATGAAAAAAAACGGACCGGGTCGTAGCTGGCTTCTCCACCGACCGTTTACACATCCTCCAAAACATAGATATTGTTCCAGTCTCAAATTCTGGAATGTAGTAGAATTTGGCAGGAGTTCCTTTGTTCCTCTCTCCATACTGCATGAAAAGGGGGAGAGAGTCTCCGCCAGGAATTTACGACCTGAGATAACAGAACAGTAGGAGAGAGTGAGAAGCCATGATCTATACACAGAAAGGGCCACGTCACGACAACATGTGATATTTTTTCAGTGTATTTACCACTGTCCCTCTTCTTTGCTTATCCTCTCACCCTCTCTAGGTCTATTACCAGGGCTTATTACCGTAACTCTGTTGGGGGGCTGCTGCTGTTCGACATCACCAACCGTCGCTCCTTCCAGAATGTGCATGAGTGGCTGGAGGAGGCCCGGAGTCACGTCCAGCCTCACAGCATCGTATTTCTGTTGGTGGGCCACAAGTGCGACCTGGAGCCCCAGAGGCAGGTGAGCCAGCAAGAGGCGGAGAAGCTGGCAGGTACCTATGGTATGCGCTACGTGGAGACATCAGCTCGCGACGCCATCAACGTGGAAAAGGCCTTCACTGAGCTAACGCGGGACATCTTTGAGCTCGTGAAGAGCGGTGACATCAACATCCAGGAGGGTTGGGAGGGGGTGAAGAGTGGCTTGGTGCCCAACGTGGTGCACTCCTCAGAAGAGGTCACCAAGAGTGGCCGGCGGTGCCTCTGCTGATTAGCCTGTCTGTCTAGTTGGCTTCACTCAACCCAGCCCATGCAGTCCTGTTACATTATGTCCCACTAGCTCGCAATCTTGTCACATATATATATCTCTCTCACTCCCATTCTGAGTACTGGAAGGCCATTCCCGCTCTAGTCTACCACTGAATAAAACATGAATACAGCTACTTTCCACAGTAACCTTCCTGGCGTCTCTGTCTTACCTGTTACAGGCACTTGAAAGACAAGAAATGGCCTGTTTTATGATTTCATTGTCCTCCCTGTATTTATGCTTCATCTTGTGCCCCACAGAAGGAACACACCTCAAACTTTACACGTCTGTTCTGTGTTCTGGAGTCTGGGGAACTCACACAACTATCGGGGGGGGGGAGGGTGTTCAATACAGGGGGAAACACCAAATCTATCACAGCTTATTCCACCTTGGCTATGGAAAGAACCAGAAAGCGTGTGTTGTATTACTGGCTGTGTGCAATGCTTCCTGCTTTTGGTGCGAGACTGATGACACCCCCAGACACATGAACAACCAAGAACACAATAGTGTATTGCCATCATCCTTTTCATCACAGATGGAACCAAAGCTTGCGTGGACTGAATCAGTTCTACATGAGTATCAACAGGGAATTTGCACAGTTGAGTGTTGGGTAGGCTGCACTGTGCGATGCCTAACATCAATGTTTTTCATTTGCCGTTTTCTTCATCGTTGCTCATATTAAATGCACAGTTGGGGACACAAGGTACTGTATAACATATCACCTTTTTTGACCACCCTGGCCATCCACCATAATCGTTAGAGAATGCGTCCCATGAGAAAGACGTTTTATATACTCCATTGGCTTTAACAGTAAGCTCACCCCTTAAACATTGACATCTACACAACGATAGCGCCTCCTGATGTTGTGAACACCAAGCTTTAAATGGGGTCAGCTGTTCTAGAGTAGTTTTTTCTTCAGTTTATTTAATACCTGCATACTGTAGGGTCCAATGCTTGTAGTTTTAACATGATCCTAAGCAACATTCCACACGTGTCCAATATTTCTTCCGGACTCAGCCACGTGCTTTATCTAACCGTTATATTTTCCAACCACAACCTTTAGTACCTCTAAAATGTATTTTTTCTCAATGCCAGTTTCCACCCTCCCCATTGAACTTTTTGGGTTAGCTATGATCCCATTTGCTGCCAGGCCCATGTCCATATACAACGTTAATCCCAAGCAGACCATATCTGAGAGCAATTTAAAGAGCCTCCTAGGTTCAAAGTATCTATGCAGCAGGAAACTAACCATTTGCTCGAAAGGAAAGCTACAACATGTATTAATCGACCTGAATTTTACTCTCCTTCAGGGTTGTTCAATACTGCACGTGTATAGTTGCATTTTATCCATTTGTAAATAGCCAGGGTGTTCTGGATGAATTATTTTCCAGAACATGAAATGTCATAATGGTGTGATAGAAATGGGAAATTCCATGACTTTCAATATTTGTAGGAGATACAGTGCATTCGGAAAGTATTCATACCCCTTGACTTTTTCCACATTTTGTTACGTTTCAGCTTGTAGCGTCATAACCAAGAACACTTGAGGCTGTTATCGCTGCCAAATGTTCTTCAACAAAGTACTGAGTAAAGGGTCTGAATACCAGTTTGGGCACACCTACTCATTCAAGGGTTTTTCTTTATTTGTACTATTTTCTACATTGTAGAATAATAGTGAAGACATCAAAACTATGAAATAACACATATGGAATCAAATCAAATCAAATTTATTTATATAGCCCTTCGTACATCAGCTGATATCTCAAAGTGCTGTACAGAAACCCAGCCTAAAACCCCAAACAGCAAGCAATGCAGGTGCAGAAGCACGGTGGCTAGGAAAACCTCCCTAGAAAGGCCAAAACCTAGGAAGAAACCTAGAGAGGAACCAGGCTATGTTGGGTGGCCAGTCCTCTTCTGGCTGTGCCGGGTGGAGATTATAACAGAACATGGCCAAGATGTTCAAATGTTCATAAATGACCAGCATGGTCGAATAATAATAAGGCAGAACAGTTGAAACTGGAGCAGCAGCACGGTCAGGTGGACTGGGGACAGCAAGGAGTCATCATGTCAGGTAGTCCTGGGGCATGGTCCTAGGGCTCAGGTCAGTTGAAACTGGAGCAGCAGCACAGCCAGGTGGACTGGGCCGATACTATTCATGTAGTAACCAAAAAAAAGTGTTAAGCAAACAAAAATATATTTTAGATTCTTCAAAGTAGCTGCCCTTTGACTTGATGACAGCTTTGCACACTCTTGGCATTCTCTCAACCAGCTTCACCTGGAATGCTTTTCCAACAGTCTTGAAGAAGTTCCCACATATGCTGAGCACTTGTTGGCTGCTTTTTCTTCACTCTGTGGTGCAACTCATCCCAAACCATCTCAATTTGGTTGAGGTCGGTTGATTGTTGAGGCCAGATTGTTGATGCAGCACTTCATCACTCTCTTTCTTGGTCAAATAGCCCTTACACAGCCTGGAGGTGTGTTTGGTAATTTTCCTGTTGAAAAACAAATGATAGTCCCAATAAGCCCAAACCAGATGGGATGGTGTATCACTGCAGAGTGCTGTTGTAGCCATGATGGTTAAGTATGCCTTGAATTCTAAATACATCACTGACAGTGTCACCAGCAGAGCACCCCCACACCATAACACCTCCTCCTCCATGCTTCACGGTGGGAACCATGCATGCAGAGATAATATATTCACCTTCTCTGCATCAGACTAAAAGACAGATTTCCACCGGTCTAATGTCTATTGCTCATGTTTCTTGACCCAAACAAGCCTCTTCTTCTTATTGGTGTCCTTTAGTAGTGGTTTCTTTGCAGCAATTCGACCATGAAGGCCTGATTCACCCAGTCTCCTCTGAACAGTTGATGTTGAGATGTGTCTGTTACTTGAACTCTGTGAAGCATTTATTTGGGCTGCAATTTCAGTGTCTGGTAACTCTAATGAACTTATCCTCTGCAGCAGAAGTAACTCTGGGTCTTCCTTTCCGGTGGCGGTCCCCATGAGAGCCAGTTTCATCATAACGCTTGATGGTTTTTGCGGCTGCACTTGAAGAAACTTTCAATTGTCTTGAAATGTTCCGCATTGACTGAACTTCATGTCTTAAGGTAATGGACTGTCGTTTCTCTTTGCTTATTTGAGCTGTTCTTGCCATAATATGGACTTGGTCTTTTACCAAATAGGGCTATCTTCTGTATACCACCCCTACCTTGTCACAACTAATTGGCTCAAACGCATTAAGGAAAGAATTTGCAACATTTTCCAAAAACCTGTTTCTGCTTTGTCTTGTGTGTAGATTGATGAGGGAAAAAAACTATTGAATCCATTTTAAAATAAGACTAACGTAACAAAATGTAGAAAAAGTCAAGGGGTCTGAATACTTTCCGAATGCACTGTATATTACAACAGCTGGAGTGTTGCTCTGTTCAGGGTAATAAGATTGGTTTGGTTTGGTTTCCCCCTCTTTCACTGAAGTCACACCCTCTGATTATGAAAGGAGAGAGATCCCTGGGGAAGTCCACAGCCTTTAGAGAGACATCCGTTACCTACATATTAGACATGCGTATTGAGCCTCCATGTGCCAGACACATGTGAATACCCTCCCCACCACAGATGGCTGGTGGCATCTTAATTGGGAAGGACGGGCTCATAGTCATGGCTGGAACGGAATAAATGGAACGGTATCTAACGAGTGAAATATGGTTTCCATGTGGTTCATTCCATTCATTTCATTCCAGTCATTATAATGAGCTGTCCTCCCCTCAGCAGCCTCCTGTACTCCCCACCAATGTTGTTGAATGGACTCTCCTGGCTGTATTCTCTGCTAAGCCAGGTACCAGATCAGCTGCTGAATTGACAGCACTGGCGCTAAACCAACTTTGTTTTTCATTTTAAACCATTGAATGACTGTGACATAGGAATGTAGAGAGAACAATCTTTTCATATTTCATGTTCTCTGCTATACCCCTGAGGCTCTGAGTGATGGTGCTTACCTGCACAGTGTCATGCAGAGGTTTGAAATGGCTATGAATCATGTCTTGATCAACCTAGTCAGAGCTAGGATGTATTCCAATTAAATTGTGACTGGTAGATGTCATTTCTTTTTTTGAAACAAACGTAAAGCAGACCATGTTTCTTTAGCGGTGTATAGGTTTGGAGTGCATGGCACAAGGGCAGGTTCGATGTCTCATATGCTTGTAAGGAATAAACATTTGATCTCAGCAAAGGCATGGTCAATATTCCAGTGCTCTATGATGCCCATCCAAAATACATGTGCTCAGTGTTAGTTGCCTTTGTATGCACACGCACACCCCAATTAATAAAAAAATATTCCCCCAGCCTGGAAAAAACACTGTTTATTCAACAAGCAGTTGAAAGAAATTGATATTCCGGAGGTTAAACTGGATGTACACTCTATATAAAAATAAGTATGTGGACACCCCTTCAAATTAGTGGATTCGGCTGTTTCAGCCACACCCGTTGCTGACAGGTGTAGAAAATCGAGCACACAGCCATGTAATCTCCATGGACAAACGTTGACAGTAAAATGGCCTTACTGAAGAGCTCAGTGACTTTCAACGTGGCACCGTCATAGGATGCCACCTTTCCAACAAGTCAGTTCAAGTCAGTTCCCAACAAGCAGCTCCGGTCAACTGTAAGTGAGGTTATTGTGATGTGGAAACGTCTAGGAGCAACAACGGTCACACAAGCTCACAGAACAGGACCACCGAGTGCTGAAGCGGGTAGTGTATTAAAACCATCTGTCCTTGGTTGCAACACTCACTACCGAGTTCCAAACTGCCTCTGGAAGCAAAGTCAGCACAATAACTGTTTGTCGGGGGCTTCATGAAATGGGTTTCCATGGCCGAGGAGCCAGAGACAAGCCTAAGATCACCATGCGTAATGCCAAGTGTCGGCTAGAGTGGTGTAAAGCTCGCCGCAATTGGACTCTGTAGCAGTGGAAATGTGTTCTCTGGAGTGATGAATCAGGCTTCACCATCTGGCAGTCAGATGGACAAATCTGGGTTTGGTGGATGCCAGGAGAATGCTACCTGCCCCAATGCATAGTGCCAACTGTAAAGTTTGATGGAGGAGGAATAATGGTCTGGGGCTGTTTTTAATGGTTTGGGCCCCTTAGTTCCAGTGAAGGGAAATCTTAATGCTACAGCATACAATAACATTCTGCATACAATAACGATTCTGTGCTTCCAACTTTATGGCAACAGTTTGGGGAAGGCCCTTTCCTGTTTCAGCATGACAATGCCCACGTGCACAAAGCGAGGTCCATACAGAAATGGTTTGTCGAGATCGGTGTGTAAGAATGTGACTAGCCTGTACAGAGCCCTGACCTCAACCCCATTGAACACTTTTGGGATGAATTAGAACGCTGACTGCAAGCCAGGCCTAATCGCCTACCATCAGTGCCCAACCTCACTAATGCTCTTGTGGCTGAATGGAAGCAAGTCCCCGCAGCAATGTTCCAACATCTAGTGGAAAGCCTTCCCAGAAGAGTGGAGGCTGTTACAGAAACTGTATTGAGATCAAATGTTTAATCGATGAGAATATTAGCAGAAGGTTGGCCAAAATACATCTCACTCCATCTTCCCCCACTGCCGGCCACTGGGCTTCCTCTCATTACCATATTTGGTACTGAGTGGAATCGCCAACCGGATGCTTCACATTTATACATCTGGTGAAACATCCGTCTCATTGTTCCATCTGTGAAACAACTGTTTGAAGTCTCCATTAGTACAATGCCATATACAAACACAAGAGGGCAGTACACACTAAACAATTGACCTTGTGAATGGTTACAAGGCACAACATTAAATGTTTTAAAAGACAAAGACACAAAGACACAATGTTGACAAAGACACTGAACAGAGGCAGCCAAGGCAGCAGGGGCATCTAGAGGGAAGAGGTACAGGTTAGTCATATTTTTACTGCATATCAAGCTGGATTATAAACTGGTTGTAAGACATGAATAAACACTGGACCTGTTTAAATTAAATAAATACTCAGAAACTGACCTTGAAGGTGAGGGCTTCCGTGCTCTCTGGTTGTCTCCAGATGATAATGGCACAAAGGGTACAGAGCAGGGCCAGGAGAATCTGAACGCTTGTCATGTTTAACACATGAACCAAAATAAATACTTTCAGGTAGATAGATATTAGGCATGCAATGCCATTCCAAAAGTTGCAACGTTTAAGTGTTGTGAATCTGTAGATGTGGAGGAAATGGATATGGATTTTCATTCGGTTTGATAAGCTTATTGATTTTTACATTTTTATATAATTATTTTAAAAAATACTCAAATAATTCCATCTACTGTTGAGAATCAACAAAGGCATAGAATGTCATTATAATAAACATTTATTTAGAAAAGACAACATTGAAAATACAGCTCATTTCTACATGACAGACATATATTCACAGTATATAAAACCAAAGACAAAAAATATCATTCATATTTATGTGACAGCATTTAGAGTAGTACTGATCAATCACTACTATGGCCTGATAGGAGTCTTGGTTTACCAGCCCCTGGTATCTGAGGCGGGCGGTATTTTCAGGCACTGGTTTCTTTTTGAGATTCTTACAAGTTCTCAAGAAACAATAGGTTGTTAAAATGTGTGTTAAGAAGCACAAGTATAAAACACCTCCTTTGAATAAGTGTCCATTTGTATAATATTCAGCATTATACAAATATGATACAGCTATTCACATACTGTACATTAGTTATTACTGTACTACAACTCACTTAAAAGGAAAACTCCACACAAATACTATTTTGGTATTTGTTTCATTAGTCCATTGTTGATATTGGCCCAACATCTTTTGCAAGTCAACAATTAACTTTAGATATCATTTTTCTAAATACAGAAATACAGTTGTTATGATGCATTTTGCATCATATAATGCATCAGGTTTTGTACGGTATTTTCCTTTAACAAACCGTAGAACTCAATTATCCTCACCAATTCCAGTGTCTTTACAGATGAGCACAAATATACTTCAGATTTAGAGAGCAGATTTTGCTGGTCAAATTCCTTATGTCCTTGACCTAGTGTCTCCAATGCACACTGCATTTTGGTCAAGCAGCACCACAACTAGTGATTAATAGCAAATGGAATCACAAGTTGAAGTCTCAATCATTTGGTGGTGCAACAATTTTGCTATATAAAGTAAATCATTAAAGGTGGTTGTCAAGAGTACTTTAAAAACTGTACATGTAAGAATACAATAACATCTATAAAAGAACATTACTTTAACTTAATTTGAAAAGCATAAAATAACTACATATAAAACAATTCTACAGAATATAATGTTCAGATAAAATGATGCAAACTCGACAGCTAAGCTTCCAAGAACAAATTTCAACGGAAACAAAAAAAACAAAAAACATTTGCTAATATGTTTTCACAAGAATCTACAACTAAAGCTCCATCAGTGGTAGTGCATGACCAGGACTAAAGTCACTGCCTTTAAGATTCAACACAGAGCCACTGAATAGACCCCCAGGGTACTGGTCTTTATTAAACACCTGTAGAGACAGCTCAAGCATTGGAGGCAGGCAGAGATCTCAAACTCAAGTATGTTCATATAAAAAGGGTAGTTCTGATTTGTAAAGACAAACTCCAGTGAGATAAACAGAGATACATGAAGGGTGGGGGGGTACAAGAGTACAGTACGGCCTAAAATGTATCAAATTAAGATGACACAGCAGCAGCCAGCCACAGTGGGGCAAAACAGTATTTAGTCAGCCACCAATTGTGAGAGTTCTCCCACTTAAAAAGATGAGAGGCCTGTAGTAATTTCATCATAGGTACACTTCAACTATGACAGACAAAATGAGAAAAAAAATCCAGAAAATCACATTGTAGGATTTTTTATGAATTTATTTGCAAATTATGGTGGAAAATAAGTATTTGGTCACCTACAAACAAGCAAGATTTCTGGCTCTCACAGACCTGTAACTTCTTCAAGAGGCTCCTCTGTCCTCCACTCGTTACCTGTATTAATGGCACCTGTTTGAACTTGTTATCAGTATAAAAAACACCTGTCCACAACCTCAAACAGTCACACTCCAAACTCCACTATGGCCAAGACCAAAGAGCTGTCAAAGGACACCAGAAACAAAAATTGTAGACCTGCACCAGGCTGGGAAGACTGAATCTGCAATAGGTAAGCAGCTTGGTTTGAAGAAATCAACTGTGGGAGCAATTATTAGGAAATGGAAGACAAGACCACTGATAATCTCCCTCGATCTGGGGCTCCACGCAAGATCTCACCCCGTGGGGTCAAAATGATCACAAGAACGGTGAGCAAAAATCCCAGAACCACACGGGGGGACCTAGTGAATGACCTGCAGAGAGCTGGGACCAAAGTAACAAAGCCTACCATCAGTAACACACTACGCCGCTAGGGACTCAAATCCTGCAGTGCCAGACGTGTCCCCCTGCTTAAGCCAGTACATGTCTAGGCCCGTCTGAAGTTTGCTAGAGAGCATTTGGATGATCCAGAAGAAGATTGGGAGAATGTCATATGGTCAGATGAAACCAAAATATAACTTTTTGTTAAAAACTCAACTCGTCGTGTTTGGAGGACAAAGAATGCTGAGTTGCATCCATACCTACCTTCTGTGAAGCATGGGGGTGGAAACATCATGCTTTGGGGCTGTTTTTCTGCAAAGGGACCAGGACGACTGATGCGTGTAAAGGAAAGAATGAATGCTGCCATGTATCGTGAGATTTTGAGTGAAAACCTCCTTCCATCAGCAAGGGCATTGAAGATTAAACGTGGCTGGGTCTTTCAGCATGACAATGATCCCAAACACACCGCCCAGGCAACGAAGGAGTGGCTTCGTAAGAAGCATTTCAAGGTCCTGGAGTGGCCTAGCCAGTCTCCAGATCTCAACCCAATAGAAAATCTTTGGAGGGAGTTGAAAATCCGTGTTGCCCCGCAACAGCCCCAAAACATCACTGCTCTAGAGGAGATCTGCATGGAGGAATGGGCCAAAATAGCAGCAACAGTGTGAAAACCTTGTGAAGGCTTACAGAAAACGTTTGACCTCTCATTGCCAACAAAGGGTATATAACAAAGTATTGAGATAAACTTTTGTTATTGACCAAATACTTATTTTCCTCCATAATTTGCAAATAAATTCATTAAAAATCCTACAATGTGATTTTCTGGATTCTTTTTCCCTCATTTTGTATGTCATAATTGAAGTGTACCTATGATGAAAATTACAGGCCTCTCATCTTTAAGTGGGAGAACTTGCACAATTGGTGGCTGACTAAATACTTTTTTGCCCCACTGTAAATGTAGTGGTGCCAGGATGTCGTTTCAGCAACTTTAAGGTATAGCTACAATATCTCCACGTATTCTGTGGATGAACCTAATATGCATATACTGCTTCAGTTACACAGGGACTAACCACTGTGAAGACAATATCATCATTACTTGGACTATTTTACCATATGTTTAAAAACATTTTCAATGACAAAGACATCACTGGCAACAGATTGTTCATAAATGCCTTCAGGATATTTAGTTCCCACATCTCTGTGGTGATATTTCATCTTACAGAACAAGCTGACACCAACAATAAATACTAGTTTCTGCCACAAGGCGTACACTGTTAAATACATTGCTCTGTGACAGGTGATGGACAGTTTGTCTACGCCAGCAATCCCCAAAACACCTGCATCAGGCCTTGATCCACTAACCCTGTGCTGTTTACCCAAGTACACAGAGGTTCTGACCAAGATTGTAAACCCCATAGACCCACTGTTTACACATGGCCCTAACCAACACTCCTGGCCAGCTGTAGTTCATATTGCTGCTGGACACCAGGGGCTAACAATTAGAGGCACAGACACAATCAAACTTGGAAGAGACTAACGTCTAATAAATAAAATCACTAGTAATGTTAATAGTAATGTTTCAACTGTTAAAAATATAATTCCTCAAATGTCCAATAAAGCTTAAAACAGAGATATCCCAAAAATGGAAAAGAAAACAGATGAATTGTAGTGTCAGTCAGTTGAATTGTCTGCCTTCACTGCAGAGGTATTATGTGTGGGGTTTCATCCAGCTGTTCAGGGGCTCATCCCCTCCACCTCACTCTCGTCTCCCCCCAGGTAGATGTGCTTCTTCTTGGTCTGGAGGGCAGGCTCATATTTCCCACGGGTGCTGCTGGCTGCCGCACTGCTGTGCCAGATCCCATAAAAGAAGTAGATTGCGAATCCTGAGGGAAGGAGTAAGAGGAATGGTTAGAGGAGTCCACACAAACTAAGTTAATATTCTGCTGCTCATAAAAACAGACTTAGTTTTGAGATTCTATGGTGACTTTAGAAACATCTCCTATTGTGTAGAATGTCACGTTAACTCACCAATGGCCATCCACACAGCGAAACGGCACCATGTAGCCAGGTCCAGCTGCATCATGAGGTAGATGTTGACAAAGACACTGAACAGAGGCAGCCAAGGCAGCAGGGGCACCTAGAGGGAAGAGGTACAGGTTAGTCATACTTTTACTGCATATCAAGCTGGATTATAAACTGGTTGTATAAGACATGAATAAACACTGGACCTGTTTAAATTAAATAAATATTCAGAAACTGACCTTGAAGGTGAGGGCTTCCGTGCTCTCTGGTTGTCTCCAGATGATAATGACACAAAGGGCACAGAGCAAGGCCAGGACTACACACACTGTGACCCACACAGGCTGAACCTCCATCAACTCATCCAGCTTCCCTGCCAGCACCACACACAGCACAGTGATGAGCAACGCTAGAAAGGATGAAGAGAGAGCAAGTTAAAATCAGCTTTCTAAAAAAGAGCTGCTTTGAAAACAACCAATGGTCAACCGCATCAGACGGCAAGTGTGGGTGAGAGAGGTGTCACTCACAGATAATGGCCGTGGTGGCATAGACGATGTTCCCGGAGGTCTTGGTAGGTAAGGCACCACTGGGGAAGAGGAGGAGGCAGGGGGTGAATTTTTCCCTGAGGGGGCGGTCCTCCAGATCCAGGCCGTACTCATCTCCACTGTCCCCCCGGGCCACCTTCTCCCCTCCAACCAGCTCCACTAGCTTTTCTGTCTGACTGGATGAGCTCAGGGTGCCGGGCTGGTACCTGGACAGACAGACAGGTCAGTCTCCTGGAACATGGGAGGTATTCACACTGAGCGTGCCATGTAAAACACCATAAGCAAATCCAGTATAGGAGGATAATCACCATTTCAATATCACAAATGCTAGGTTAGGTATTAAAGTATGTTTAAAATAATGTGGTATAAGTCATCACCTACCTAAGGATAAGCACACAGATGGCCACTAGTGAGTAGGCCAGCAGTGTCCCTATGGACATGAGATCAACCAGGGCAGCCAGGTCAAAGAGAAAGGCCATCAGAGCTACAGGGAGAGGTGACAAAGCAGCATTACTCACTACATAAAGACAATCTACTCCATGAAGTTGGTTCATTACCATCATACTCACTACATAAAGACAATCTACTCCATGAAGTTGGTTATTTACACTAGTTATTCAAAAACAACGGAACAAAAAACAGCATTCCGTTGTTCAGAGAATATTTTTCTACGGTCTTCCCTCATGCTGTACATTCCTACTTTCATACATAAAACACAGAACAGCAGGAGTTGACTACAGTGAAACCCAGCGGTAGTAGAGCAGAACCAGATGAATGAACAGAGAGGGAGGAGGGCTGAACTCACATGCCACACAGCCAGAGACTATAGTGGCCATCAGGGGGGTCTTGGTGCGCGTGTTCATGCGGGACAGGCCACGGAACAGGAGCCCATCCTCTGCCATGGCGTAGATCACCCTCGGCATGGGGAACATGGACCCAAGCAGGCTAGGAAAACAACAAACATTGACTACATAGCAAAGACAGAGTGACTTAAGTACCGATGAGTGTAGTGGATACGTTAAGGGAGCTATAGAACAGTAGCCATAGTGTGATCTCTCAGCCTAACTGACCTGGTGGAGAGAGCACAGAGGGAACCCACAGCCACGATGTAGCGAGCAGGATCCCAGCCCACGTAGTTGAAGGCCTCTGGCAGGGGGCTCTGGGTGTCCAGCATGTAGTAAGGCATCATGAGGGTGAGGGCTGCAGACACCCCGAAGTAGGCGAAGAAACAGATGAGCAGAGAGGCCACGATGCCCACGGGGATGGAACGCATGGGGTTCTTAGCCTCTTCGCCTGTGGGAAAATACAAGGCAGCACTATGAGAGAGGACCACCAAAGAGAACTACAAGGTAGCAACCATTTTAAAAGTGACATTTTGAATAACGGAAGGTAAGTGACTGTTGAGAAGAAACGAGGTGGACCCATCGAATGTTTATCGCTAGTGCAATGTAAATAGCTCAAATAACTTGATAAAGTACGACTAGAATTTATATATAAATGCCTTTAGTATTTTAATTTTGGAGAATCTCTTATACAATGGGTTAAAGTTATGTATAGTAACCCTAGGTGTAAAATAGCAAATAATGGCTACTTATCAGAAAAGTATTAAACTGTCAAGAGTTTGTTTAGCTCTGGAGCAGAGTAAGTAACTCACTGGTAGTGGCGATGCAGTCGAAACCGACGAATGCGTAGAAACAGGTAGCAGCACCGGACAGAATGCCACTGAGGCCAAAAGGAGCAAAACCACCCGAGCCAAACATCTTATCCACAACCCTGAGTGACAGAGGACACAGGGGGTTATACTGTTATATTTCTGAAACCAAATGCAGAGATCAAACACAGCTAGTCAGATACAAACATGATTTACTCCGTACGATTGATCTATAAGGGGATCTACAGCTAAATCTCAGCTGGTAGCCATATTAAATTAATGACTCACTCCTGGGATATGCTGGAGGTGTTGGTGTGGTTGGGGTAGGTACTAACAAAGTCCTCCAGGGTGAGGTTCCAGTGGTCTGGGTCTCCCTTCACAAAGCCTGAGATGATGATGAAGCCCAGCACCACCAGGTTGACCCCAGTGAAAATCTTATTGATCAAGGCAGACTCACTCACTCCAAATGCCAGCAGCCCTGGAGGAAGCAACATGATGGCATGATTAACACAAATCTAAATTTGTACATTGTCATTGGAGTCATTTCGCAGATGCTCTTATCCAGAGCAATGTACAGTTAGTTAAGGTAGCTTGGTGAGACAAATCAAGTCATATTACTATACTGTACATACAGCTTTTATGACGGGGTTATTAGTTATGTGCTGCCTCCCCGGGCCCCAACATTATCCATGTTGGTTGACAATGGGTCCTCACCAGTTAGTAAGAGCACGATGATGAGTGCAAACAGGTCAGGGTATTCAGCCAGCACGCCCCCCGGGACCTTCATGGCCATGGAAGACCTGAAGAAGAAAGAGATCTTCTCCTCCACTAGATTATCAAATGTAGAGCTCCAGGCTCGGGCCACACTGGCTGTACCTTAAGGACAGAGGACCAAGGAGAATAAGTTAACATGACGCAAAACATCAACCAAACTAAAGAGGATAAGCCATCCTAGAAATAAGCCTCCATCCATGAACATAGTGGCTCAATGCAAAGCCTTTGAATGCTTCACCAATTTCCAATCTACCAACTCACCGATGACATAGGAGAGGATGAGGTTCCATCCCGTGATGAAGGCCCAGATTTCACCAACCGTCACATAACTGTACAGGTACGCCGAACCCGTCTTGGGTACGCGGGCGCCAAACTCTGCATAACAGAGCCCGGCCAGCATAGAGGAGAGTGCAGCGATGAGGAAGCAGAGGACGATGGCAGGGCCAGCCTTCTCCCTGGCCACTTCACCAGCCAGGACGTACACCCCTGCCCCCAGGGTGGAGCCCACCCCCAGGGCCACCAGGTCCAGTGTGGAGAGGCAGCGGGCAAAGCGTGTTCCCTCATCGGAGCAATCCAGTGCCCTGCGTCGCAGCAGGATCCGGCCGAAGGAGGCCATTTTTTCTATCATGGTTGTCTGTGGAGGGAGCTGGGGCCGAGGCTGTGATCAGTTGCTGATCAGAGCAGTGAAAATGCGTCACGAGCTGAGATCCAGCAGGAGAGATCCTAAGGTCAAACACAGTGGAGAAGCAGATTCATTAGTATATAAGAAAGTATATAGGAAAAACGTATGCTATTAGTTCTTGCTAATGACATTAAATATTATTATGATTTTTAAAAAATTAAACTTTAGTGTGTGTGTGTGTGTGTGTGTGTGTGTGTGTGCAATCCTGGTTTGCAAACCAACTGTCTCTGGAACAACAAACTGATTAACTGATCAGTTCTCGTGTACATGAGAGAGAGCGAACAACATGAACATTCAAGAAAATTGCCCTGGCAAAGGAATAGCCTACTACTAAAATGGCTAATATTTGGTCAAGCCAGGACATTACAATTGTGTTTGATGCCACACTAGTGGTTCCTCCTAATCTGGTAATTCCAGTAATTCTTCCATTTTGGCATTTGGTCCATGTTTTAAATCCCCCTCCTGCATGTTTCCAGACAACCAAACCACACATTCTTCTAAGAAACAGCATGCTGGTATTATGGAACTTCCCAGAATTACATTTATTCACCTTAGGGCTTTATGAAAATAAAAAACAAACTGACACAGAGAGCTTTGATAAGCAGACATGGAAGTGAACACCAATATCTCTGTGAGTCATAATCCACTTATAACCTTCCTGGAGGACTACTGAGTTAAAGACATGCGGACCAACTTTCAGTCATCAGAAACAATTGTTTATGTAGTCTATTATAAACTGGGTGGTTACAACCCTGAAGGCTGATTGGCTGTCAGCCATGGTATATCAGACTATCTACCACTGGTATGACAAAACATTTATTTTTACTGCTCTAATTACATTGGTAACCAGTTTATAATACCAATAAGGCACCTCAGGGGTTTATGGTATATGGCCAATATACCACGGTTAAGGGCTGTATCAAGGCACTCCGCGTTGCGCATAAGAACAGCCCTTAGCCGTGGTATATTAGCAATATACCACATTTCCCCTTGTGTCTTATTGCTTAATTATACTCTAGTACCTAATAGGCTATATTCTATCACATATTCAAGTCCATATCAAGTTTCCAGAATACAGATAGTAAAATTTTTTATCCTAATGAAATGATACCACGTGGTAAGACAACCACTTTGGCATTTAGCCTACCTACATTTAAAAAAAATTGTATTACCAATTTCAACACTGTCACAAGGTTCATTTGCATTCCACCAAGAGCATGTATCAGCGTTTCCCCTATATTCATTTAGCAGCAGCGCCAAAAAATTGTCTCCACTCCAAAAGATGACTTACAAAAAAAAGACACACACACACACACACACACGGTAAAAACGGTTTCAGTGTAAGCTTAAACGACTAAAAACTCATATATAATGTATATATTATAATGGAGCTATATATTTAGGAACTAGCCATCACCAAAATAAAAACTAGACAGTCAGGGAGAAACAAAAATCACAAAAATGTTATGGCATGGGGCCGCCACTGATTTTGTTCATGTTTGAGCCCCATGGCAAAAAGTGTAGAATAGCAGGAAATCATACTGAACAAAAATGATTTATGTCTGTACTAAAGCCCTTTTGTGGGTGGGCCTGGCTTCCCAGTGGGTGGGCCTATGACCTCCCAAGCCCACCCACGGCTGCGCCCCAGCACCGTCGTGTGAAATACATAGATTAGGACCTAATTAATGAAGTTCAATTGACTGATTTCCTTATATGAACTGTAACTCAGTAAAATCTTTGCAATTGTTGCATGTTGCGTTTATATTTTTGTTCAGTATAGCTTTAAAACAGCATTTTTTTTGTTCAGCCCCATTACAAAATGTGTAGAATAGAGGGAAACTAGCTTTAAAACGGTAAAAGTATCTCTCCGCCAATGTCAAAATGTTTCGAATTGCAAGAAATTTGCTTTAAAAAAAAAATCTAACATTTCCATTTGGCGACTCTGCCATTGGCCACGCACAGTACTTAAGGTCATTATGGCTGCTGCTTATTCTACATATTGGAGACACTGCCTCTTCAGCAGCACACCACAGACACTATACAAAGCCTGGAGACTTGTAGCTTAGCCTGTGACACTTAGGCCTATAATAATAAATGTGTACAGGCCGATTCTACATGTTGTTATCCATAGAACACAGTGCACAATCACCGGAAAAGTGTTGAGAAAACTATTTGCAAACACAGAACAAAAAAAGGAATGGCAGTATAAAATAAACATAGCCCCTGGCCTCTGAAGGTATTGGGAAACTAAAACAATTGTTCAAAAATAACAACTTTCATGTATCGGGCATTGCGTCTGCCACATTAGTCACTGTCAACAGGGAAAATAGCCAAGCGGGTTTGATCAGGCTAGCAGCCGTGATTGGATCAGGATGGTGCTGGTATGGGGCCAAGTAGAAAATAATTGCAGCCAACAATACTGTCTCCTTTCCTTGGACACGCACAATAGCTTCCCTCATTTCAGTCTGCATGGGCTTGGCATGTCCACCTTGTAACTTAAACCACTGTTCTAAAACACAGAAAGTATGACTGTGCTCTCTAGGGGTTGATTTAACAACTGAACAGTTACAAGACTGACATGCTAAAACAGATACCGAGTGTGCTCTGCTCGCCGTAAAGAGTTAAACTAGCGATTAACCGCCTTGGGCCAGTAACCGAAAAGTTACTGGTTCGAATCCCCGAGCAGACTAGGTGAATAATCTCTTGATGTGCATTTGAGCAAGGCACTTATCCCCCCCTGGATAAGAGCATCTGCGAAGTTACTCAAAATGAAAACGTAGCCATTTTAGAGTTAGGCAGGCCGCATATGTGGCCCTGGGAATGTGCCCTCTGGGAGTCTCCCTGCCAGCGATTCATGCCCAGTGCCTGAGAGGTTTAGTCTGTTTTGTTCTGCCTACTCAGTAAGCTCTCGAGATAGCCTCTTTGGTCTGAGTGATGCAGGGTGGCTGGCCTGTGTGTATGCGTGACTGGATGTGTGAAACCAGGTTGTGAAGAAGCGAATGCTCAACTCTTCTAAATGTAACGTCTGAAAGCTCAAATCAGACATGCTCGTTGGAGCCTCCAGGCTGAAAGGGTTTAGTGTCCACCTGCCCTTCTCTGTAATAGGTAGGCTGTAGTATACAATGGATAGGACTACTTCAGCAGACCTAAATGACTAGGCCTAGGCTAATTGGCCTAATACCATTTGGATTGCATTTAGGCTTTTGCTGTGGTGCGTTTCACTAGCCCCCCACCTTCCCTCTGTAGTACAGTAGATAGTGACTATCAGGTGCCTCACTGAGCTTTTGTAAACATATGTAAAAGGATTATCCCAAGACTAACCAACCTGTTGATCTCATTAGGGACTGTTGCTCACTCTACACAAAGCATGTTATTGTTTTGACTCTCACTGTCGACAACATGTCTGTTTACTTCTTGTCTAGCCCCTTCTCTGCCAGTATGACAGTTTTTTTGTTATCATGGTGTCCTAAACTTGCTAGTGCTAAAAGACAAAACACACAAAACAAACACACTGAAGACCAAATGATTCGCTTAGTTATTATAGTGTACAAGTAACTGGAAAGAGTGGGTTCCCTTGGTGGTTATAGACAGAGTTCCTGCCCACTGGTAAAGTTCACTATTCTTATTTTTATACCCAACATGGCAGTCATAGACACTGAAATACATAGATATTGACTAACATTAGAAAACAATTAGGCTTACACACAATGTAGATGAGAAGACCCACAGAGATGATAATAAAGGTGGAAGTAGTGTGGTATGGGGGATTTATTGTCTCGCTCAGTCCCGGCGTGTGAGATAGAGAGGAGGGTTGGTCGACGGGTTGTTCTGCCGGTCACTTGCCCTCACCAGTCTCTAAAAGGGGGATTTGTAGAGAGATTGCACAGCTTGATCAATATTGTACTACATTGTTGAGGAGAGTTATGCAAGTATGCATATGCAACTAATAAACTTAGATTTTGCTCTACTCATAACAAAAAACATTAACTGTAACAAGCATACCCATTAATGAGTGCACTGTTCAACATGACTGGATCAGAAAATTGCGGCCCTACATTTCATGTTCGACTAACGACTGCAGACATCATGACCAGAAGAATCACGTGACAAACAGGATCACCATGTAATGTGGGTAGAGCAGCGTTAATTGGGGAGTGGATACTTTTTAAGAGGTTTGTACAAATGCAGCACTCTTGTCAGCGTAGGGAATTCAAGAGTGTCCTTTCAGCATTCTAATCTCAGTGGGTAGCTCACCCTTGGAGCTACGTGATGGGCGGCTACATTTCATATGTCATTGTCAATAGTTGTCCAGCTGTTTGAAGTCATGGAACAATCTGTTTTCTTGGCAAAGAAGGACATACTGCTGTGAGTGAACTGCACAACCCCTCAAACCAATGGAACCAAGCCAACAGGGTCCCTCCCTCCTTCCTCAAGGTCCAATACATTGCCTATGACAACTGACCAGTCTAGGACATACACCAGGCTAGGTGCAAATTTACCCCCGAACATTTCTGAAAAATGTCCCTGTAATTATCATTTATTTCCATCGATCAGCTTAGAATACTAAGGTGAACAAACACCTCCAATGCAAAAAGAGACCCCTTGAAAGAGTCAGAAGGTGAAAAAAATATAGAACATCATTTGTCCTCTGCATAATGACCAACCTGAACATCAAACTCAGTGAGTGCAAATAAAAATTGAAACCTATTGCCAGCTAAACCATTCTAAAGTGGTGGGAAGAACAAGAATAGCTAGCTAGGCCTATTGAGAGTGACATCATCCTGTTTATAGAAGTGACACCATCCTGCCATGCATAACTGGCATGAGACTGAAGTCAAACACCACAACACAAGACATGATCCTCAATTTGAAAATTACATTTAAAAAATGTTGCTACTGTAGTGGCTAGCTACAAATGTAAAACGCAGCCATCAAGATAACGTAAGCTACCTGCCAGTAGCCCAAACTGACGCAACACATCAAAAGGCGCTAGCTGTCATGCCAAGCCCAAAGACCTGTCTATTGGCTACTAAACTCAGTCGTAAAAATCCAAATAACTTCACAGACCTTCATTGTAAAAGGTTTAAACACGGTTTCCCATGCTTGTTCAATGAACCATAAACAATTAACCTGTGGAACGCTCATTAAGACACTAACAGCTTACAGACAGTAGGCAATTAAGGTCACAGTTATGACAACTTAGGACACTAAGAGGCCTTTCTACTGACTCTGAAAAACACAAAAAGAAAGATGCCCAGGGTCCCTGCTCATCTGCGTGAACGTGCCTTAGGCATGCTGAAAGGAGGCACGAGGACTGCAGATGTGGCCAAGGCAATAAATTGCCATGTCAGTACTGTGAGACACCTAAGACAGCACTACAGGGAGACAGGATGGACAGCTGATCATCCTCACAGTGGCAGACCACGTGCAACACCTGCACAGGATCAGTACATCCAAACATCACACCTGCGGGACAGGTACAGGATGGCAACAACAACGGCCCAAGTTACACCAGGAACGCACACCAGGAACGCACAATCCCTCCATCAGTGCTCAGACTGTCCGCAATAGGCGGAGAGCGGCTAGACTGAGGGCTTGTAGGCCTGTTGTAAGGCAGGTCCTCACCAGACATCACCGGCAACAACGTCACCTATGGGCACAAACCCACCGTTGCTGGATCAGACAGGACTGGCAAAAGGTGCTCTTCACTGACGAGTCATGGTTTTGACTTACATGGGGTGATGGTCAGATTCACGTTTATCGTCGAAAGAATGAGCGTTACACCGAGGCCTGTACTCTGGAGCGGGATCGATTTGGAGGTGGAGGGTCCATCATGGTCTGGGTCGGTGTGTCACAGCATCATCGGACTGAGCTCGTTGTCATTGCAGACAATCTCAACACTGTGCGTTACAGGGAAGACATCCTCCTCCCTCATGTGGTACCCTTCCTGCTGACTCATCCTGACAATGCCACGAGCCATACTGTTCGTTCTGTGCGAGATTTCCTGCAAGATAGGAATATCAGTGTTCTGCCATGGCCAATGAAGAGCCTGGATCTCAATCCCATTGAGCACGTCTGGGACCTGTTGGATCAGAGGGTGAGGGCTAGGGCCATTCCCCCAGAAATGTCCTGGAACTTGCAGGTGCCTTGGTGGAAGAGTGGGGTAACATCTCACAGCAAGAACTGGCAATTCTGGTACAGTCCATGAAGAGGAGATGCACTGCAGTACTTAATGCACCTGGTGGCCACACCAGATACTGACTGTTACTTTTGACCTCCCCTTTGTTCAGGGACACATTATTCAATTTCTGTTTCTGTCACAGGTCTGTGGAACTTGTTCAGTTTATGTCTCAGTTGTTGAATCTTGTTATGTCCATACAAATATTTACACATGTTAAGTTTGCTGAAAATAAACAGTTGATGGTGAGGATATTTCTTATTTTGGTGAGTTTATTACACTAACCTGTGAAAGTTGTCTATGATCGGTTTGCTAGTTAGCTACCTTAGCGTGTGTTCGTAAATTCACTCTGGCTATCTACTCCGATTTCAGAGCACTCTCGTTTGAGCGTGCCAGAGCGATAAGGTGCTAAGTTGGACAGATCGAGTGAAAAAAGCTATTTTCCCCACACAACATCTCTCCTTCTCACTATCACGCATTAGTTTCGCTTCCCCACCCGCCATTTTTAAAAAGAGCCGATGGGGCTCCATTGTCTGCTTGAATTATGCAGAAACAGGCAGTGTTTAGGTCATGTAATTGATTATGTTGGAAAGGGGAGAAATTGTGCTTTACAATGGTATTGACATTACAGTTGATCTGGAAGTATTACGTTTTGGGGGCGCTAAAATAAGGGCAATTGTACGGACCAAGGCGATGTACGAGTTTACGTGAATTTACGTTAGCTAACAAGCTGGCCAACCTTGATTTGGGTGCTGGTCAGGACGCTCGGATCCTCCCTGGCCAGAGCGGCCAATTGAACGCTCCGAGAGCGAAACGCTCTGAATTTACCAACGCCCAGAGTGCACTCCAAAGCGAATTTACGAACGCATCCATATTTATGCTACACACATCCACATAGTTCATTGATGTGTTGTTTCCTAGCTAGTAGTTAAATATATAAATTACATTGATAACTAACATTAGTTAGATAACGTTTGCTAGTTGACTCAAGACTGTTTGTGTGTTTGCTAGCTAGCACGAACTGGCTAAACAATAATGAATTTACACTTTTTCACACGGCAGACAGTTGCAGTAATGTAAATATAAACTGCACGTATTTAATGAAATTGATCATTACAATACAATATTAGCAATATGCTAGTTAGCTATCGTCTAAAACAATCGCATAGCTAGCAATGCTGGTAACGTTCGTTGTAAGATGTTAGGTTTGGTAAACATTTGTTTCAAACAAATAAATACCACTGATCATTCGAACACCGAAACAATATCCTTGAATGTATTGTTTCAAAATTGAGTAACAGGAGTACATCTGACAGCACACGAGAAATTGCATCAGAGTTATATTAAAAGACTACGGAGCCTCGTGCAGTTCATTCAAACACATGGACCACGATATCAAAAGGTATAAAGCAGACCTACTTTTCAGTTAAATGTGTGATGTTTGCAAGCTACTTTACCGTTGCTCTTCACTCTGAAGTGTTCGGAGGACCTAGCCACCGCACGACAAAATACTGCTGACTTCCATAGGCTGATGAAACATCCCGATTTCCTCGGTGAAATTTCCTTGTGGACTTTTGGATTTTTCAGAGGGCGGAGCCAGTGACGTGTAAATCATAGTATAAACAAGCCCTTCTTTATGGGGCAGTGCTATCAGGGATTCGTTGGACCTCCACACCCTAAACCCCACCTTAACCATTTTACATTTCAACTTCAAAGGGGGGTATGGACGTCCCAAGGATTCTAGATAGCAGGGACCCTTCTTTGAGGGGTGGAACAAACCATTCATGAATTCCAGGGTGCTTCTCAATGTTCTGAAGTGGCTTCCTCTGTGTGTGTGTGTGAGAGAGAGAGAGATTACACAAACCCACAAATAATTTGAAAATAAATCACATTTTGCTAAACTATCTATTGGGTGAAATACCACAGTGTGCAATCACAGCAGCAAAATGTGTGACCTGTTGCCACATGAAAAGGGCAACCAGTGAAGAACAAACACCATTGTAAATACAACCTACATTTATGTTTATTTATTTTCCCTTTCGTACTTTTACTTTAATTTGCACATCATTACAACACTGTATGTATACATAACATGACATTTGAAATGTCTTTATTCTTTTGGAACTTTTGTAAATGTAATGTTTACTGTTAATTTTTAATTGTTTATTTCACTTTTGTTTATTAGCTATTTCACTTGCTTTGGTAATGTAAACATATGTTTCCCATGCCAATAAAACGCTTTAAATTGAATTGAGAGATGAGAACTCATCATATTCATGTCTCCTTCGTCCAGATACTGGTTCAGGCAGCAGCCTGCCTTCCCCAAAAGAGGCTTGCTTACCCAAGTATGGAAAGAGAGGGTCATTCTCTTTTCAAGATCTTTCAATCCAGCCACTGACCTGGCACCAAGGACTTTCCACGATATCCTCTGTAGCTTTCTCACTCAGATTAATAGAAGAAAAAGTGTTATTCATCTCCGCCCCCAATGCTCTTGTGTGGAGTGTTAGAGGTGCAATGACCATGTTAAATTAGGAAATACTGATGGTGAACTAAACCAAATAGAAACAAATGAGTCATGTGGGCAGAGCCAAGCACAAGTTTACGAGATCCTATTGCCGAATTTTTGCATATATTTGCATATTTACGTTAGGGAATGCCTACTCTGTGAAGTGTGCAGTTGCAATAACTCAATTCGCCTTTGCACTCCTTCGAAACAATAACATTTTTTAAACTTTAGCAAAAGGTAAAGTCTATCTTAATCCACTCTGGTCCTAACAGATTCTAGTTTTGGGAACAGAAAACGGTATTGAGATCAAATGTTTAATCGATGAGAAAATGTGCAGAATGTCAGCCAAAATGAATCTCGTTACAGCTTCTCCCACTGCCGGACACATGGCTTCCATATTTGGTAGTGAGTGGAAACGCCAAGCGGATGCTTCACATTGATACATCCGGTGAAATATCTGTCTCATTGTTCTGTGGTGTCACTATATGTATGACATATGGCCTCCCAAGTCCTCATATCTCATTGGGCATGCAAACTCTCCATAACAGACCATAATAAGAATAAAACAGAAATTAAAATATGCATTGACTAATTATATCCCACAGTGCTTCATTTGGTTAGTCTTTCTATTTTACTATTTTCAGTTTAACTTTGGTTAATACCCAACCTATTGTCCTTGCTCAGTGACGTCTGCCTCCCTCAAGGCCGGCATCGAGTTGCTCTTTCAATTAACTACCACTTTATCAAGCTAACAAAACTGCGTGTTTCCCTAAATAAAACAAGCATCGTCACCACTAGCCTTATGCTCTGGGATGGTATCGCCGTCTGCACCATTAACATAACACTGCTAATCTCACTACTGTCCCATGCAGTTCAACCATTCTGCCCCCTTTCATTGCACAGGACAAGGCCTGTAGATCAAAAGAGAGGCCTGTTGTTTTTGCCATCAGTAGATATTCTCAGTCTCGATTGACATCAAACATAAGCTCTGCAGTTTTGGTAATGGGTTCTCCAAAAACTCAACTCTTTACTTCACACATAATTTTTGTTTAGCACTATATTCTAAGAAATATGACATGGGGACATGATCTAAAGCATGTTTAACTGAAAAAATTTGTAGTGTTTGTACTCAAGCATTATTTTATAGCATGAACAGCCCATTGTGAATAATTTCATCCCCTGCTATAGTAACTAACTGACCACACCTGCACACTGTATGTGGGGTGGCTACAAAGGAGCAGAAAATCCCATTATTTTAGTGCTACTTTCAATTAAATCTTAACAGATGGTTATTTGGGACAATTGTGTTGTATTACAGTCAACTTTAATTAGATTTTTGAGCCATGAACCATACAGGTCAGGTATTTTGGGGAGAAGTTTAATCCCCTTGACTACACTTTCCTTCCCCCTGTTAATCCCGCAAATTCCTAGAGTATGCTACTAAGAAATTAAAGTTAAAGTTTAACAGAGCAAGTAACCCCATTCATCCATCCACCAAACTACAGCACTCAGTACTTTGGTTGTCCATGGAGTGTAATTTTATATAACCATGCTGACCCATTTTTGAAGTTATTAGTTATACCAAGAGTTTACATTTTAACACGGATTATGATTGCTGGAAAATGCTTATAAAGGGAAAATAGCTGGTTTATTAGAATATGACTTGCTCTCGACTAAGAACTATGTTTCCATAAACTAATCTCTTGGAGCAACAGGGACTATTCTACTTCCGGAATCAGCTGGACACATACGAGGCCACCTAAGAAATGACATTCTAGTTAAAAATCAAATTCAGGAAATAAACAGTATGGTCCAGTACTAGATGCATTAGGAAACACATATCCCGACATGAATTTGAACAGACCATTTAAAAGAGACAACTGGACATAGCCCTACAGGTAGAGGGATTTTTATTTATGGTACAAACAAGGCAGCTCTTCTGAAAACGGAGATTAAATGTACAATGATAATAATGAAGACAAAATACATACGACAAAAAAGGCATTCAAGAAATACTTTAGGTCAATAAACTTCATGCCAAAAGCTTCTTTATCAATAAAAATGTGTGGATTATTCATCAGTCCCTTGTTTTCACAGTGGTTTGATTACCTGACATTACATTCCCATAAACAGACTGAAGACGATGCAAAGACTGATAATGAATAATTCAAGGCAAACATAGTTAGAAAAAAAATCTGATAAGAAAAAGTAATCATAATAGAAAAATCTAACTGCATGAGAGCATGTTGGAAAGCCACAAATTCTTATTTGAATGGAAAATGCAAAGAAACATGGAATGTCATGTTAAGAGAAAAAGTATGGGAAGACCTCCCTTTAAAAAACTTATTTCCAATGATGCTACATTTTGCTTAACTTTGGAAGGTACCATTGTTTACTGACATCCATCAGAGATTTTAATCATACAATTGGAGAAACAATTTTGGTTACTGTGGGTACCAAGGGACAGAGAAAACCTTTAAGTATTCAATCATAATGTAAGAAATCAGACTATTACAAAAGTGAAACGTCTCCAGAAGGAATGACAGAAATAGTTTTTTTTTTAAATTATTGATGTGTGAAAAAAAATGGGTAACCCATGAACTGGAATTACAGAACCATGAACATATAATCCTTTAGGCTATGCTGGGCAGAGAGAGTATAACAATTTCCTCTCAAACAGCTATCATATATACTTTACACGTAGACACAGCCAGTATTCTATGGATGAAGATCATTAGAGAGAGAGATTGTGATTTGTGAATTAAATCATTCAAGAAAATAATTTATTGAGGGAGGGACAAAGACGAGTGAAACAAATGTAGCTGGGAGGTTGGGCAGATTATGAGGCATAGCTGGAATTGATACATAGAGGTGGACTCAACTACAGTGTCAAATGCAATGCTTTTTTTTTAGGGGGAAAATTCAGTCAGATACAGATTTTTAAAAAGAAAATCTAATTTCTGTTTATGTGTAAATCTGCAACAATGTACTAACTTCCCTGTAACACACCCCATTTAGTGTGCTTGGCTACACAAACATTATAGGGCTGCGGAGGGCCGTGAACCGGTGTTGCTGGGGTATCTAGAAGAATATACATGTATATACAGTACAAGGCATTAGAGAGACAGAGGCAGCTGTCAGAGGTGGTTGCGGCTGCGACGGGGACAGGGCTCTGTATGCTTTATCGGGACGAGGTGATAAATCAGACGGGTTCTGGCCGGTGCTATGCACATCTCGCCTCTGGATCACTGGATCTGGATCCCAAACAATTGTGCCACATATGATCAGATATCGTCTTTCCATTAGTGAAAGAGATGTTCCACACATTGTGTAAAGTCAGGTCAGATTTATTTTATACTAATTAAGCAGCACAGATATAGTAGCTATGTGAACTGTCACTAACATCACAAGATTTTGTGGCCATGCTATCATCTGACTTCCAAAAGATTTTAGTGTTTAAAAAGTAAATAAACAGTCAAACTTACTTCATACCTGTATAAAAAGAGAATAAATAGAATCAGTAAACACACCACTCAATTCACCATACACAGTAGTATATACAACATATGAAATAAAACAATTACTGTAATTTCCGGACTATAAGCCGCTACTTTTTTCCCACTCTTTGAACCTCGCGGCTTATACAATGACGAGGCTAATTTATGGATTTTTCCCGCTTTCACAAGATTCATGCCGCCAAAAAACTGAGCACCGTCAGATAATGTGACGTAAATCGAGCGCGCTCAAACTTCCCATCATTCTGATTACGGTAGTCATTTTGTCACCCTCATCATGGCAAAGACACGGAGAAATGCATATGATGCAGCTTTCAAGTTGAAGGCGATCGATCTGGCTGTTGGAAAAGGAAACAGAACTGCTGCACGGGAGCTTGGCCTTAATGAGTCAATGATAAGACGTTGGAAACAGCAGCGTGAGGAACTGACTCAGTGCAAAAATACAACAAAAGCTTTCAGAGGGAAGAAAAGCAGATGGCCCAAACTAGAAAATGAGCTTGAAGACTGGGTCAACACACAGAGAGCAGACGGCCGAGGTGTTTCAACTGAGGCTATTCAATTCCGACACCGAAGGAGATGACTTCAGTGGTTTCAGTGCACAGAAGGAGGAAGATAGTGACCAATGACTTTCTTGGTAGGCTACTGTTTACTGCAATTTTTTGTATTTTTGTTACAAGCCGTGTTTCGTTTAAAGGCCTATTAATTTTTGTAACAAGCCATGTTTAGTTTAAAAGCCTATTTATTTTTGTTACAAGCCGTGTTTCGTTTAAAGGCTGTGTAAAGTTCATTTGTTTCAATGTACCGGTAGGCACCTGCGGCTTATTTATGTACAAAATACATATATTTTTATAATTCAGTGGGTGCGGCTTATATTCAGGTGCGCTTAATAGTCCAGAAATTACAGTACTGCACTACTTTAAATGGCAAAGAGCTCAGTGGAAAAATAACAAATGAGAGAAGGGGAACAGAGCAAGGGAGAAGAGCAGAAAGCAGTCATTTCCACAGCCCATTGTCAAACCCAACAGCCGCACCTTTCCGGGAATGTAGTTACGGTCAAGGCTCTCGTCCTGCAAAAACATGTGAAGACAGCGCTCGTTTTGAGCGAGAGGATGACCTGCAATTCTAGAAAAAAAAGAGAAAGACATGAATTTATAAAAAAAAGATATGCATTTAAACATCTTGCCGACTGTGCATTTAAAAAATGGTGTCTAAAAATATCACTTTTAGTTATCCACACCAGCAGAAGCCAATTCCAAATCTGTCACCACAACATTGTTTCAGCTTACTTCACATTATTACAAAAAGGTTGATCTTGGTTAGCTCAAAATGTATGTTTTCTCCTGGCATCGGTTGTCTCAAGATGATCCTCTAATGTTTAATAAGTTAAGACCCACCTGTTGATGAACTGCTCAAGACCCACACGTCGCTCTTCGATGAAAGCCTCTTCAAAAATGCCTTCATCCCCACGGAAAGGTAGCTGTCTCTTCAGTGCCTTCCCAGGCAAGGGCGGCACTACAATCTGGAATAAATCAATAGCAATGTACTTAGTCCTTATCCGTTCAAATAGCTGATTAATTTAACCATGACTAATTACATTATTATTTCTCTAACTAATGACATTAGTAATGTAATAAGCAACTTGTGTAGACGTCACCATTGAGAAAATCCTACTGTAATGATATGTAGATACAGTATTTATTATAGTCCATCTATATAGGTCCTACCCAAAATACATTTTAACCCAAAACAAATAGATACATCTTTCTCTCACCTTGCTGTCTCGCTCCAACTCATTCTTCAACCACTCAAAGTCACTGTATCTTCTTCGCACAATGGAATCCTTTAACTTAAAAATCGGCAGGTTTGTCTGCATTTAATGAAAACAGAAACAAGAATATTCTCGTCAAGAGACAGCCAACAAGTATATAACTAACGTTAGCTAACCCTGTTAGCCTAAAAGGGCTAGAAAGTTAACGTTACCTCAAAGGGTATTTGAATAACTTCCCTAGCTGACAATGCTAGGTTAGCTAGCTAGTAGGCCCGTTCTTAATACCTCAGTGAGTAGGCCGGACTAAATCCTGGGCCTCGATTTTCATCCACCCAACCAACGTTCGTAAGCTATAACTAATTAGCTAGCTGAAAATGTTTGTAGGTTTAGCTAGATATGTAACGACAGATATCTATCTTCAGCAACCTACCCGCATACGGACTTCGTAAGTTGTGAAACGGTTCCGCCCGACTCCAACAGTTTGTGGGTCATAAACGTCAATTTCAAGAAAATTGCTGGGGGGACCATAAGCATCCGTCAGGTCCTGAGGCTTTGAATTTAACCGGCGAGTATCAGCCACTGTGGGATCTGACATTTTCCTTATCCGACAACCCGGTGAGTTCACGTCAGAACACTCAATACTGAGAAATAATTATTAGATCTCCCCTTTCATTAATTTTATGTGGTATGTAAATGTAGTGTAAATGAATCTACCCTGATTTAGAGGGCCACCCTGTGCCCTCTCTCGCTACACACACCCAGCCACACTGAGGGAGTTCGATTATGTGCACCGGGGCTATGGCCAATGACGTAAAATGGGTAAAAGCGGTGTCGAGGGGCGCCCTCTCAAATGGATGGAACTATAATCTGCGCCAGTCGGTCCTGTTTTATCAACAAGGCAACAATATGTATCGTTCAAAAACATACAATATCTCCTTTCCTTAAAATATATGCTCAAATGTTACAACTAGTTTTCATTGGGAAGGTAGATAAAGACTAGAAAGAGGTAGAAAGAGCAATACATTTTGCATGTGAAAACACAGAATCATACAAATTACTCTACGTACTCTACGTGCAAAACCTTGGTTTTGAGACGACTTTCGGTGTCGGCCTAAACGGGTTCTAAAACGAACGCAATCAACGCTAACCCGGGAATGCCCGGAGCATTAATCGAATCCCCACACTGACTGAACGTGCCACAGTATCAAATGCGATCAGTGATGAGTACGTACATTCTGGAAATGTCAGAAAATAGATTCAAACGCCTCAAACTTTAGACAAACATACTGTACATGTCATGCAGTGTTTTCAGTTGAAGTATGTTATTTGTCAGATAAACTCACTTCTGGGGCGGGGGGGCGGGGGGGGCTAAAGAAAGCAGGGATCAAATGTGATATTATTTTGAACACGAGGCACAATTCAAGCATAGATGTATTCAAATATAGGTGTAAAATAAGCTAACAGAGGAATTAGCCAATTATAACAATTTCTTATATAACTCTTTTTTTTTTAAACTGCATTGTTGGTTAAGGGCTTGTAAGTATGCATTTCTTGGCTGATTCACGTGATGTGTTGTCTCTACCTTCTTGCCTTTGTGCTGTTGTCTGTGCCCAATAAGGTTTGTACCATGTTTTGTGCTGCTGCCATGTTGTCATGTGGTGTTGCTACCATGCTGTGTTGTCATGTGTTGCTGCTATGCTATGTTGTTGTCTTAGGTCTCTCTTTATGTAGTGTTGTGGTGTCTCTCTTGTTGTGATGTGTGTATTGCACTATACTATATTATTTTGAATCCCCCATCCCCGCAGGAGGCCTTTTGCCTTTCGGTAGGCCGTCATTGTAAATAAGAAATTGTTCTTAACTGACTTGCCTAGTTAAATAAAGGTTAAATAAAATAATAAAAATGTCACGGTAAGTCAAATCAAATTGTATTTGTCACGTGCCACCTTACAGTGAAACGCTTACTTACAAGCTCCTAACAAACAATGCTTTAAGAAGTTAAGAGTTTTTAAAAAGTTAAGTAAAAAATGGATAAGTAAAAAAAATAAAATTGAAAATTACAAATAATAAAACAGCATCAGTAAAATAACAAGCAAGGCTATATACAAGGGGTACCGGTACAGAGTCAATGTGCCGGGGGGCACCGGTTAGTCGAGGTAATTGAGATAATATGTACATGTAGGTAGAGTTAAAGTGACTACTTATAGATTATAAACAGAGAGTTGCAGCAGCGTAAAAGAGATGTCTGGGTATCCCTTTGATTAGCTGTTCAGGAGTCTTATGGCTTGAGGGTAGAAGCTATTAAGAAGCCTTTTGGACCTCGACTTGGCGCTCCGGTATCACTTGCCCTGCGGTAGCAGAGAGAACAGTCTATGACGAGGGTGGCTGGAGTCTTTGACAATTTTTAGGGCCTTCCTCTGACACCGCCTGATATAGAGGTCCTGGATTGCAGGAAGCTTGGCCCCAGTGATGTACTGGGCCGTACGCACTACCCTCCGTAGTGCCTTGTGGTCTGAGGCCAAGCAGTTGCCATACCAGGCAGTGATGCAACCAGTCATGCTCTTGATGGTGCAGCTGAAGAACCTTATGAGGATCTGAGGACCCATGCCAAATCTTTTCAGTCTCCTGAGGGGGAATAGGCTCTTCAGGACTGCCTTAGTGTGTTTGGCCCATGATAGTTTGTTGTTGATGTGGACACCAAGGAATTTGAAGCTCTCAACCTGTTCCACTACAGCCCCGTCAATGAGAATGGGGGCGTGCTCGGTCCTGGTAATCCATCTGGCCCAGCGGCCTTGTGAATGTTGACCTGTTTAAAGGTCTTACTCATATCGGCTATGAAGAGCGTGATCACACAGTCGTCCAGAACAGCTGGTGCTCTCATACATGTTTCAGTGTTACTTGCCTCGAAGCGAGCATAGAAATAATTTAACCCGTCTGGTAGGTTCGTGCCACTGGGCAGCTTGTGGTTGTGCTTCCCTTTGTAGTCTGTAATAGTTTGCAAGCCCTGCCACATCCGACAAGCATCAGAGCAGGTGTAGTACGATTCAATCTTAGTCCTGTATTGATGCTTTGCCTGTTTGATGGTTCGTCGGATGGGACTTCTTATAAGCTTCCGGGTTAGAGTCCCGCTCCTTGAAAGCGGCAGCTGTAATCCATGGCTTCTGGTTGGGGTATGTACGTACAGTCACTGTGGGGATGATGTCATCGATGCACTTATTGATGAAGCCAGTGACTGATGTGGTGTACTCCTCAATGCCATCAGAAGAATCCCGGAACATATTCCAGTCTGTGCTAGCGTAACAGTCCTGTAGCTTAGCATCTGCTTCATCTGACCACTTTCTTATTGACCGAGTCACTGGTGCTTTCTGCTTTAGTTTTTGCTTGTAAACAGGAATCAGGAGGATATAATTATGGTCAGATTTGCCAAATGGAGGGTGAGGGAGAGCTTTGTATGTGTCTCTGTGTGTGGAGTAAAGGTGGTAGAGTTTTTTTCCCTCTGGTTGCACATTTAAGATGCTGATAGAAATTAGGTAAAGCACCTGTTGTATACAAATACAATTGGATTTGAATACATTCTTGAAAACAAATGAAGTTAGATACAATATCAGATTCAATTTACAACATTATTTGATATACTGTATATGAAGTGTCAGCTGGTCAGTAAATTCCAATGTTTAGATTTTAGCATGTAAATCTTGGTGGGGAAAACTCCCCACATTTTTTAAAACATTTTTTTATTTATTTAACCTTTTTTAAAACTAGGGTTAAGAACAAATTCTTATTTACAATTATGGCCTACCCCAGTAAAACCCGGACAACGCTGGGCCAATTGTGTGCCGCATGACAGCAAAGCCACTACACAACAACACTAAACAATATATTAATTTCACTATAACGGTGACAAACGGTGCCCACAAACGGTTAGGGCCTACATAAAGCTGTCCCAACAGATCTTTCTTTTCAGCACAATGTAGTGCATCCTTAACACTGCTACACCTGGCTATCAGCGGACACTTGAATGGCAGCAAAACAGTTAATTTAGCCTCATTTACTGCCTTTAAAAAAATGTATAACAATAACAAATGGGGGGCATATGAGCAGACAATGAAAGCTTTTACAATAGTCAATGATTACATTTCTCAAAAACAGGCTATAGGTTACATGTGCACCACAAAGTCAGAACAGTAGGCTACATTTTGAGGGGGAAAGGTATCAAATTATTAGGGTGAGGCACATGGGCTACTAACAGTTTACTACAGAACACACATTTAGTATTACTTTTTTAGCTACAGTATACATATCTCCCTGGCATATTACATCATTTATGCGGCAGCATACAAGACATTTTAGGACTCACCTTGTTGTTCTGTGCTCACTTTGAACAGGAAGGGGGCACGGGGGTCCTTCATGGGCAATTTTTTTCATCAAATTTTGTAATCAAAATATGGGATTCTCTGGATTTATGGTGCTTTCAAGACAACTGGGAACTCGGAAAAAAAGAAGGTTGAATCATGACATCAGTGATTTTCAGGACGGAGCTCTAGAAAGAAGCCCAAGTTCCCGACTTGGAATTCCGAGATTAATGACTGTTCTTCCCAATCGGAACTCGTTTTTTTGAGTTGGATGACTGTTTTCCCAATCGGAGCTAGTTTTTTTCCAAGTTCCCAATTGACTTGAACTCACTGAAGTCTGAGATTTCCCAGTTCCGAGTTTCTAGTTGTCTTGAACGTGGCAGAACTCATGCTGGATTGACAGCATGTTCAATGTTGAATGTTTATCCTTTTAAGCTTGGAAAGAGACCCTTAAACCCAGACCACACACCCATTCCACTTAATAGTAGGCTAGTGATTGCTTGGCAATGCTTGCAGTTAATCACTGATTCCTTTCAAACCACTTATTGTTGAATTTGTGATTTCTAACTTGTTGTGTAATGTTTTTGTCCAATGGCTTATGAGCACTGATACCTTTGATCTATAATTTATATTCATCATTTTTTTTGCCATTTGCCAGCTAAGATTTTGAAAGTACGATGTTGACATAATCAGTCCAATCAAAGCTACGGTAGATTTAACGTGATTTGACGTTATTTATCTGTGGCCAATTATTATAATAATTTTTTATTTAATTAGGCAAGTCAGGCCAATGACCTTGACCCTTCTTGGATTGGCACCTCTAATGTAACTCTATGGCAGCACCCAAGGGTCTAGAATTTTCTATCTCTACCCATAGATTTTATGGTGATGTAGTGTCATCATGACTGACAGAACACTAAACCAATCACGGCGCAACTAGAGAACCTTAACAAACCCTACGCTCCATATTTTCCGCTGGCTGCCCCACCACCACAGAAATCCCTGAGCTAGGCTGAAACACCTGCATTTTGGAGCTGCCTTACATACTGACCAGACCGCTCGTGCGCATGCATGCACATGTTGATTTTGTCCACCCACACCAGACACAATCAGGACACGCAGGTTGAAATATCAAACAAACTCTGAACCAACTGTATTCATTTGGGAACAGGTCAAAAAGCATTAAACATTTATGGCAATTTAGCTAGCTAGCTTGCTGTTGCTAGCTAATTTGTCCTGTGATATAAACCTTGGGTTGTTATTTTACCTGAAATGCACAAGGTCCTCTACTCTGACAATTAATCCTCAGATAAAAGGGTAAACCGAGTTAATTTCTAGTCACCTCTCCTCCTTCAGGGCTCTTCTTCTTCTTTGGACTTTATATTGCGGTTAGCAAGCAACTTTAAAGTGCATTGTCACCAACTGGACTGGAATGTGGACCTCAGTTCATCTTTCAATCACCCATGTGGGTATATGCTCCTAAAAATCAATGAGGAGATGGGAGCGGCAGGACTTGCAGCGCATCAAGTGTCACAAATAGAACCAAGTTCTATTTTATCGCCTGGCTACACAGACACTCGTTGACTCTGGCGAGCAGTGTGAGTTCAATGATTGAATAACATGTACGTGTAAAATTATTCCGCAAAGCACGCGACGCGAGTGGTGTGGTCAGCATGTTACTCAAGAAAGCAAAAAAAGAGACCATGTTTGTCTGCAGCTTTATTATCTCAATGACTATGTTATTTTTTTTACATTGTTTGCAATGTGGGGCACCTGCCCTGAATGACAGGTCGCCACTGGTAGGATTACAGGATATCATGCAACATTAGGAAGCAACGTTTATCATATTTATTTAAGAGGAAATAGGCCAATAGCCTATAGTAATTTTTATAGCAGTAACCCCCGCTTGGAAACAACATTTTAAAGAAAATACTATTACAATCAGATTTTAAAAAAACAGATTAAAATATACCTTATGGAACAGCGGGGACTGTGAAGAAATATACACAAAGGTACAGACACAGGCGTAGGCATACAAGCGCTAGCACACTCACTCTCCACACATGTACATTGTAATATTGTTGTATGGTGAAATTATACATTTTGTATTGTAGATATGCAGTGGTGTAATAATGTTGTATGATGTACTGTTTTATCTTTTGTACTATTTTATAATTTGTTTTATATGTAATGTAAGTGCCTTAATGTGTTTGGACCCCAGGAAGAGCAGTGGGTATCCCTAATACATTTAAATACAAGCTCCTTTAAAATACAATTTTAATGAAGGTATAGGCTAATATTCCACATTTCAGATGCTCCCTCGATTCCAACGAGATACAGTGTGCAATAGTACAATTTCACAAGGGATTGTTTATAATATTAAAACTGTCAGCTGAACACTCAATCGATTACAACTATGTTTAACCCTGTGCTAAGATAATTTTTTCATTAGCTTGTATATTTATAGATGTCTTTTTTTTTTTAAATGACATTATTAGAACCATTTTAGACATGCACGCTCATAAGTAGCCTAGCTCATAATGCTACGCTATATTGTATGTGGTCAGTTTGTGTAATTAACAGCGTTTTTTCTCGCAATAGGAGGGTATGTCATTATTGCAATGTTCAGTGCATTTTACGTTTTATTCTCTCTCAAAAATCGATGCTTTTAAAAATCTTACAAATGGTTGAACATCAAACAAAAATGCTTGCGTTTATTACGAATTGGGTGCCGAAAAATTAAGGATGTTCATGTTAAAATTCAACAACAAAAAATATGATAGAAATTCCCTTTAGCCCATGCATACACCCATCTAATACGTATTATCAATGAGGGAGAGCAAGCAAGTGCACACCTAGGGGAGAAGGGTAATTAGAATGCAGCCATTGTAAGTCTCATTCATTACCAGCTTGTTCATTTTCACTTGTGACAGGAAAAGTGGAAGCTGAGGAGGAGCATGTGGACAGGCAATCTGACTGGTCTGTTAGGATGGAGAAGTTGCTCTCAGATTCACTGACGCTGCCAGTTTGTGGAACCAGACTGTACTCACGAACAGGACAGGCAAGCTCAGTGAAGTTAGACTGGAAGCAAATGTCCTTGGAGATTTGACGCCAGGCCTTTAAAGGTAAAGGTTACATGTAATATGTGAGATATAAGATGGGATTTACACTGTAGATAACAGAAATAGAGAAACAAAGATCATAATGAAGTGCAATGCATGGGACCAGGGATAAATATTACCTCTACATTCTCATCTAGGTTCTTTCCTGGATTAGGCACAATGGGAATGAGGATGAATCTCAGTCGTTCTCTACAAAGAGATAGGGTCAGTTCAAAATCAGAGTATCACTTTTTTTCAGAGGAAGAATGGAGGAGACTTTGATTTTTTTATAATGTAAACTATACCCCTTGATTTTAGTCTTTATTTGAGGCCTAAGTGTGGCGTTAACTTCTGTTGGCAAACCCACCTTTCCCTGTAGACCAGCATGCAGGCCAATATGAAGAGTGTCATGGTACCCACTAATGACAATACTGGCTTCCACACAGACATTGAGCTGCCAGATATGTCTAGGCCAAAGAGAAAGGTTGACATAAGTCCTGACAGAAGTCTGAGCACTACTTTATAACCAAAAAGCAAAGCAGAGATTTTGTATGTATTTACCTGTGATGTTATTTCCCTTCATGGAATCCCATTGAATAGGCTGACTCCATTCACTCCAGAACTCGGACTCGCCACACATGTCGTTTACTCGTGCTCTCACTTGAAACTCATACCGACTGCTCTTTAACGGGAAAGCCACAGCATACTTCTGTTCCTTGCTTGGAGTAGATGTCTGAAGAAAGGAACAAAGAGAGTGGAGGAGAGAGAGAGTTTTTTCAAAGATTTGTCCAGCATTTTGTTGAAAAATGACCAGTAGGCTAGTGTTCAAACAGTGGTCCAACTCCTGAGTCCTGATCCATGCCCACCTTCCACTTGTCGCTGTTTATTCTGTAGCGAACTTCACTCTCAATGCAGAAGGTGTTCTTGCTGTTGTTCCAGTACAGATTCAGCTCTGGGTCTTTGTTCATCTCAACTGACAGGTTGACAGGAGGGTAAAGCTTCACTAGAAAAAGCGTTAAGGAGGGTCAAATGTTAACGACACATCAAATGAAGACTGAAATAGGAAAAACACAAGTTAAAAAGCCTAAAGATGACTATTGCTCTTCATGTTACATGCTGTTCTGTATGTAAGGTTCTGATTTGATTGAGAAAAAGAACCTACCCATGCTTTTCAGGTTATGGTCCTGCACATAACTCATGTTCTGATGGACCAGCTTGGTTTTCAGTGTTCTAAACCTGTCAGACTTGTCATAGGACAGTCTACATCCCACAGCATAACTCTCCTCCTGGAGATATGTTGTGCACTCCTCCATATTATCTTTGATGAACCTAAACACATACCATGTGAAATTGATGGATGAGAATTAGTACCAAAGTACGGATATTCAAGATTTGACAGAGATACACCCCCCCCCCCCCGTTTGTATTCGGACAGTGAAGCGATTATAAATGTTTTGGGCTCTATACTCCAATATTTTGGATTTGAGATGTTTCCTATGAGGCAACAGTACAGAATGTCCATTTTTATTCAAGGGTATTTTCAAACATAATGTATGTATTTTACAGTTTGGAAATGAAAGCATTTTGTGTATCTAGTCCCCCCATTTGAAGAAGTCTTGAGTATTTGGGCAAATTAACTTATGTATTATAGTAGTCAAAAGTGACAAACTTGTTGGATGCATTTGCAGTTTGTTTTGAGTTATATTTAGCCTAATAGCAACTGAATGGTGAATGATGACTGGAGTCATTTTCTTTCTGTGATAAGATGTTTCTGAACACTTCTAAATTAATCCTGATAATGCCATGATTAAGAAAATAAATCATGAATAGTGATGAGTGAGAAGGTTATAAAAGATACAACAAAACGTACTAACCTCTCACCATTACCAATAACAGGGGAGGTTAGCATTGTTAGGGGGTATGATCTTTGTGCCTCTGCAACCTTCTCACTCATCATTTTTTTCAGGATTCATGATTATCCATAATCCATATAGTATCCACATTAATGTAGAAGTGTCCGGGAACATCTTCATTTCTTAATAACAATAAAAGTTACTCCAAAATGACATAATACATTATTCACCATTCAGTTCCTATTGGGCTAAATATAATCCGAAATACAAACAAAACAAAATGCCCATGCATTCAAAGAGTTTGTAGAGTCACAAGGTTGATGTGGTCATTGAGTGCTAGGAATTTGGGACCAAATACTTGGCAAGCATTTTGGGCAAAGACCTCAACACCCATCACATTGCACTAACCTGCTGCTGAAAAATGTGAAGTTGACCTCTGGGATGCTCTGTTCACTCCAGATGCAGTTGACATAATCCAGATTAATGATCAGGCAGTTTACATCTGAAAAAAATGGAACAGAACTTGAAAATCTGTTTCTAATATGACATTACACTGAATCTTTTAAAGGGGAGCTGTGTTATGATATCAAGATGAGTTGCATAATTACATTGGGCGTTTACAGTGTTTTAAGAGACAAATCAGATAATATATATTAAGGGTCTATACCTTCATGTATATCATGACTAGAGTACTTTTCCACCATCACATTGTATGTGAATGTATGAGACAAGATGGATGGTTTCCATGTTACAGGAAACCACAAAGTAGTTGACGTCAATCTCAGACTAGCAGGGGACTTTTGATGTCGCATCAGCAATAGAAATGGCACATGAAACTTTACTTTTCAGATTATTTTGTGTTTCTAGGAAGTTATGTAATAGTTTGATCAAATAAATTGCCATAATACCTGGTATAAAGTGTAATTTGTTTATTATTTGATGACTCTCAAATAAACAGAAGGGTAATTAAATTGGCATTATGTAATTACATTACATACCAGGTAAGTCGATGTACATCAATTCAATAAATATAGTTCACCAAAAACTCTCAAGTTTTTGGAATGTAACGATTATATTTCCTGAACATAGAATATGTGTCATAGTCTAAAACAGTTATTAATAACTGGAGAAAAAAAATATATATATATATATATATAATTTGCTGAAACACTTTTGTGAACATTGAAAAAAAATTCAAGACAAATGTCAACTGAGCGGAAACCATCCATCAACACGATAGATTATCTTCTGATCATTTTATCTTATTAACACAAATACATGTAAAAAAAATTATTATAAATCCTACAAAAATTATCTAAGATTAAAAACAGTATCAAAAGTTAAGGGCACATTGGCCGGATGTGTTGTTGTAGCACCAGGTCTTACAGGTTGAATAAATTAACATTAAAATAAATGGCACAGGTGTAGTAGCATCATTATTCCAACAGAACAATCTTACTGGGGGTGGAGGGAGCCTCATATCCTTGGAGAGAGATGAGGAGAAACAACCAGCTTCCAACCATCTTCATGTCAAAATGGATGACAGTGGGAATTAACGTAACCAGCTATACTCTAACGTATTTGTGTATGGCTGCTCAGTGACTTCCTCTTTTATCCCCTTTAGTTTAACTTTTTTTTAAACAGCCATGGTAGGCGTTACATTTCCTGTTCCACTGGCCACATCCTTAAATCTATGAAAAACACAGAAAGACAAACTACAGAAAAGAACATTACAGGGGGATTGTACAGACCATTAATAATCTACAACTATAAAGTAAATTAACTATGCACGTTCATTAACAGTCAATTGGTAAGCGATAAACACAGAAGCTTTGTGTGTTGTTCTGTGTTAATAACATTTAGACTACGTTACCCAGCAGGCTATGCGGGCGCGGGAGTTGGTTAAAGAATGCCTTGCATGGCTAAACATGGAGTTGTCTAGCTGAAGTATATGTTCATTAAAAGTAGTTAAACTTACGCCCCGGTTTGTCATTATATAAGGAACAAACATAACATGGTATCAGATTGGTAGTCGCTATGACGAGACAGAGAAAAGAAAGGAGTAACTCTGCAAATTTCCGCGACGAAAATTGAACATGCTACCACCACAAGTCAAGTGACGTGAGTAGTCGAAGATGCTTGCTTGCAAGAGCGAGGACAACAAATTATTTAAGTAATAGTCCTGTACAAGCTATTTCCATAGCTGGTAAATAAATTATTATAAGCCAGCTGGCTGACGATACTACACTTTTTTTCCTGAAACCAAATTCCCATATCGATCAATGTGATACAATCCTTTTCCAAAGCTTCTGGTCTATATCTTAACATTAATACATGTGAACTCATAGCTGTCAAAGATTGTGTGACACCTTCATATTATGGTATTCCAGTAAAAGAAGAACTTACATATTTAGGCATAACCATTACAAAGGATCAGAAGTCTAGAGGCGTACTAAATTTTAACCCTCTTATTTAAAAAAACCCAGAAGAAACTAAATTAATGGCTACAGAAGGACTTATCTTTAAAAGGTAGAGTCCTAATAACAAAGGCTGAAGGTATCTCTAGACTAACATATGGTGCTCTGTCTTTATATCTTGACAGTAAAATTAGCAAGGAGATAGAGCAGATGCTTTTCAACTTTCTTTGGAGAAACAGTACCCATTACATTAGGAAAACTGTTGTAATGAACACTTATGAGTATGGTGGACTGAATTTTCTGGACTTTACTACTTTAAATAATACTTTTAAGATCAATTGGATAAAACAATTCCTAAGAAGACTCACTTCTATCTGGAATTTTATTCCTCATCATGTCTTCTCTACTTTTGGTGGCCTTAACTTCATGTTGTTTTGCAATTATAATATTGACAAAGTTCCAGTGAAACTTTCTGCTTTTCATCGGCAGGTTTTCTTGTCATGGTCCTTAATTTATAAACACAATTTTTCTCCACACAGATATTATATATGGAATAATCGGGATATATTGTATAAAAATACCTCTCTGTTTTTAGAATATTGGTTCCGAAATAATATCCTATTGGTGCCAACTGGTAAATGCAGAGGGTCTTTTACTCAGTTATAAAGAATTCTTATCACTTTACAAGGTCCCTGTAACACCTAAAGATTTTGCAATTGTTTTAGATGCCATTCCCTCAGGTGTTGCTATGTTATTCAGGAACGTGTCAAGGCCTGACCCTCAGAGCCTACCTTCTGTTGACCCTGTTGACTCATCAGTAGGAAAGATTTGTTTCTCTTTTGATCCATTCAACAACAGAGCGATACGATCCTTGTTTCAGCAGGATGTTGTAACCTTATGTCCTGCCTTATTGGAATGGATTTATTGATAATATCTGTTGGAAAAAAGTTTGGCTGTTGCCACACACATACTTTACTTGTTAACAAAATTAAGGAAGTTTCCTTAAAAATTATTCATAAATATTATCTTGCCAACCACTATATGAAGACGTTTAAGGAAAACATCAACTCAAATTGCTCCTTTTGTAATGACCACCCAGAAACAGTTTTGCATCTTTTTTGGCATTGTATGCATGTAAGAAAACTGTGGCAAGACATCAGTAGGTTTATAATTGAACACATTTATGAAGATTTTACACTAATGTGGAGAGATGTACTGTTTGGATTCTTTACATACAATAGAAATAAGAGGAAACATTTTTATGTAATTCATTTCATTATTCTTTTGGCCAAATTTCATATACACAAATGTAAATTTACAAACAAAAAAACACATTTTCGAACCCTACAAAAATAAATTGAACTGTATTTTAAGAAGGTTAAATGCTCTACTAACAAAAAAGCTGTTAGAGATGTAAGTATATGCATGTCCCTTAAGGTCCTTGTGTAGTTGTAATGTGATATTGTACCCCCTAGATCGATTGTTTATTGTTTGTAATCTATGTATGCTTGTGTTCCCGCATGTGCTTTATGAATTGATTTGTTGTTAATAAAAAAAATATTTAAAAAAGAGCGAGGACAACGAGCCGCAGCAGCGAGAGTGACAGCAGCGAGAGTGACAGCAGCAAGAGTGACAGCAGCGAGAGCGAGGCTGCATTGGAATCTGTTGACGAGCAAGTTGATGAGCAACATACTGAATGAAGTAAGGGAAATTGACACTGTTCCTGTTTTGAGGATTCTGTGTTATGCACTATATCCCGTTACCATATATGTGATTGAATATTATCTGCTGTTGGCTTGTGTGGATGTATGTGTTTTGCAATATAGCTGACTTGAAACATTGTTAACAGTTTCAGGGCCATGGGCCTTTCTCTTGTTGGAAAAATACAGAATAACATGAAGACAGGAACTGTGCAATGAGTTGGGGGGGCACATTCAGAACGTAGTGTTGCGAGAACAAACAGTCTTTTGCGAGATAACGGTATCGAACATGAGCGCATAGATATTCTTCACAGCAACAGTTACATCTATCAACTGAAGCGCTTAGGGGGCTGGGACCAGCCTCTGCGCCAACAATCAACGATAGGCTGGGTGAGTTTAAACCACGCCCAGTCTCTACTCTGACAGGCCGGCTCAGAAGCAGGAACTATTTCTGTCAGAGTATATTATAATATCTTTGTCAAGAACAAGTCAGTTCTCTGTTTGCCCTGCGAGGTGGGACAGAGAGCCCGTATATACGAAAATTGCATTTACCACTTATTGCTTAGCTAATAAAAAATACATAGTATACAATCGGTGACTCATTGTCATATTTATCCTGATACCAGATTCAAATTAACGCAAATCGAACAATTGGTGACCCCTGAATGTGATCTGGTGAAGGATTTCGCTGGACATTGGTGTGCCAGCTGATTGGCCAGTACTGTCGTCGGACGGTGTGTCTCACAAATCCTGACCGGTCAACTAAAAAAGGTAAGCAGCCACCTGTTGTGAAAAACTAAAGTTCTGCACATCGGCGTCATCCAAATGTAGTTTTGTGAGACACCTGTTTGATGTAAGTAACCCAATTGTATTCAGTTATATTGATAAAGGATCATAAGGAATGATGTGGTGAATGCAATTTTGAAACTGATCAGTTAATTTGTGATATGACAGTAAATGTAATGTACTAGATACTGGGTATCAGGTTTGTTTGAAGTTAATTAGTCAGGGACTATTAACAAGTGTGAGTGTGGGTAAACGTAGGTATAACAACGAATGTAATGTACTAGGTACTGGGTGCCACGTGTATGTGGTGGGTCGGCGAACCTACTCGAATGTATGTGTAAACGTAGGTATAACAACGAATGTAATGTACTAGATACTGGGTATCAAGTTTGTTTGTAGTTAATAAGTCAGGGACAATTAACAAGAGTGAGTGAAGTTCTGGGGCTACTCAAGTGTGAACGAAAGTGTGTATGTATGTGTGAATGGGGTTAATAACAAATGTATATGCGACTGGTCAGAACGTGTGAATGAAGTACATTAGATATTAGTCGGCGTACAAATATCGGTTTGGATGGTCTGTGGATAACGGTACAGGCAAGAGATCTGTGTTATACTGAGAATGGTTTACTGACTGATTGTAGTACATTGGGTATTAAGTCGGAGCGCTACTACCAAGTTTGAATGACCTGTGGGTATTTCTTGAAGTCATATCATAAATTATTAGGGGTGGTAGTAACGTTTTCATAGATTAGAGTGACGATTTTACTTTGGAATTTATCCTAAATTCATATTACAATTTAACCCCAATTTTGTTTAAATTAAATAAAATAGAAGGCAATATAAACGTTAAAAATGACTAATCAGGAGGTCGAAAAAGTATTGAAAACATTCAAGTCTACTCTGGAGAAAGATTGGAAGGAACGAGGAGAAAAGCTATACAGGGAGTGGACAGAAGAAGGAGGCATTGCCGCGCCCAACGGGCTCCCAGTCCACAGGGAGCCTGGTTGGATATTGGAGACGCTAAAACGGGAAATAAGGAGAATCCTCGCTGGGGAAAAGCTTAGACCTTTGAATTAATATTTTCTGGGAATTCTCGGTGCCGGAGTTTGCGACTACAGACAATTATAACGGTATGGTTATTGGCGGGAAACTCAAATCATTTGAATGGTGTTGGGGTAAAGTTTTTGCCTTCGATGCGGGGGACGGGTTCGTGTCTCAGCCTTGACATCGATAGACTAAAATTAATTCTGATTGTAATTCAAATATTTATGGGTTTTGCCCGGATTGATACGGTTATTAGTATTTGTTCAAGATATGACTGAACGTTTTGATAGTTTGTTTAGGTTGAATTGAGAGACTAATTCGTTCGAGATAATGGCGAGGCAATTTCTATGTAATACATTGTGTTTCCCAAATGATCACTGGAATAGCCCATTGGGAATGGAGTCGTATTTTTTAAAACGGTGCTGGGTCATGGGATGAGACAGTTGTTATCTAAATCTGATGAATTCTAAATAATAATGAAGAGACAATTACGATAGATTTGTGCCCATCGAAATGTTCTTATGAATTTAGCGAAGTACATGGTACGTTTACATTTTGGGGTAGAGGAAGTTGGAAGGTAAAACTGCGTCATTACGTTGAATACACAATAACGTTCCTCAAATTATGACAGAGAAAATTGGTTGTGTCATTTAGAGGGAAAATGCGTGCATTATAGCTTTACAGAAAGAAAGTTCCAAATAATTTTTATTTTATTTTTTATATATAAGTAGCTGAATATCGTTTTACAATAATTCCCGGTTATTGATTTTGGTTTGATTGTTCAGATAACACCATTTGAAATTAAACAGGAGGTTAAGGTATACTATCATTAGGATCTGTTTTCATTATGGGGAACAATTAAAGGCCCGCAAAGTGGATTGCAGGCTGAGTTTATTTTATGTTAAAGGGACAGTGTATGTTTATCACAGTTGTGTGAGGGTCTAATGGCTGGGTATTTAAGAAGTATTTTGGGGAGACAATTTGGAGAAAGATTGAATGAGTTACATGAAACATGGAGTACATTTAAAACTAATGATTGGAGGGAGTACATTTCCATTTTCCCAGAGACATGATATCTTAAAGGGGTACACTCACATATGAAATATTACACGTTTTTATTTTCTGACTCTTAATTAAATAGATGAAATATTTTGATAAAGGAATGTTGTTTAATATAGTAAGAAACACTTCTTTGGAGGGGTGGTATGACTTGTGACCTCCATTGTAACTTTCCTTTGTGGTCTGATCAGCCTCATTGGAAAGCCATTTGGATGGAGAATCTAGGGTCATTTGTAATACTGATAAAGGTAATTTAATACAAAAAGGCAGTGAAATTTACATTGTAGTGTCATATTTTCTCTGATGAATGTGGTGTGAAAATTAGCTAGGATAAGTTTTAATTATGGTAGACTCATGTTAAGTATTTGGGACATATTTTGAGCCAACAGGGCAGGGACGAAATTGAGATATTTGTGTTTGGTTTTAACACCTGTGTACAGGAGGGTGCCAGTGTACCTGTGTAATGGGGGAGGGTGTCCGTATGGGGATTACATGATAACCAACTTGGGACAGTTCTGGGATTGGAGAAGAGGGTATCCTCATAGCATAGGGGATCCCACAAAGGTGGGTAGGTTTTCCATGATATGGGGGAAACCTGGGAGCACTGTTGAACTCTGTAAAGGTGATGAAATCGTACTAACCCTCCAAAACTTTTAAGCTCTCTGATGCAGGCACTTACACCCTCGGACTACAAAGGACCGGGACAGACACAATGGGTGTGTTTTCTATTAAGGTGCTGCCAAAACCACAGAGGTCCCAGACAAACCAGGGCCAGACACACTCCTCTACCACCCCTGGACCGAGCCTGCCACCCACCACCACTGTGTCAAATCCCATTCAGGTAATTAACGTTAGAGAAGATTCAGCTATTGATCAATTAGGCACTGAGACTGGTTTTGATGGTAGGGACAATTTGTGGCTGTCTTATGAGGTATACAGCTAAGACCCTGAAAAGAAAGGACTGCATTATATGTGGTCATGCTAGACCTGTTCTGGCTACACACCCATTTGCTATAGGAGAGGGGTGGTTGTGTATTCTAAGAAGTTTTTACCAGATTAAGCCCAATTCAACCCTCTGTTCCTCTTTGAGCCTTGTGTTTCCTACAATACCTCCTCATCGGGCCCCTTGGGGTGTTAAGGCATATGGGGGCAATTACAGTTGCATCACAGGTACAGGTAATGGCATAGACTATTGGAGATTGCCTGAAGCTGATTGCAGTAGTAACATGACCATCAATGCCACTTGGACAGTTACAGGCCTAAACCAAACTAGTGGTCTGGCTGATGTGTGGTGGATATGTGGACCCAAAGGAGTACTGAGACCCATTCTTAGAGGAGACTGGCAAGGTATGTGTGCTCTGACCAGTTTGATAATTCCACTGACCATTGTTGATGTTACTGCTGAACAGCTGTTGGGTTCTGTATCCAGGGGACCTGAAAACATTCCATCCCATGGGAGACATAGACGTAGTGCTCCATGGACGGAGGATGTAGTTGACATACACACTAATCTGTTGGGGGTGCCTGTTGGGGTTCCTCATGAATTTCAGGCATTGGGTAGGAATGACGGACTCTGGAACTTACTACCTATTATAGGTCCAGCCATAGTGGATGCAAGACAGACTGCATGGATTAATTATATCTCCTACAATCAACAGCGTTTTGTGAATTACTCCCGTGATGCACTCACTGGTATGTCTGAACAGCTGGAGGCCACATCTAGGGTTGCCAGACAGAATAGACTTGGTAGTATATCTAAGGCCCTTAGTGGGCTTGATGCACTATCTGCTGAGATGAGGACCATGGCGGGGGTGGAGCAGTCTGGACTGTTCTCTTGGTTGGGAGCCTGGTTTGGTAAGTACACTGGTATGGTGGTTACTGGATTTCTGACCCTAATTCTTGTATTTTTATTATTGATGTGTTGTGCTGCTTGCATCATACCGTATTTTAAGAAGTCTGTTACAGATGTGGTGAAGGCTTCAGGCATGATGCCTTTGCTTGATGCTCCAGTTGGAGATGCTGATACTGAATCAAGCTTTCAGGGGAGGATGGGGCTGACTGAGGATGACCCCTGGTTTGCTGTGGGTGAGGATGGGGCTGACTGAGGATGACCCCTGGTTTGCTGTGGGTGAGGATGGGGCTGACTGAGGATGACCCCTGGTTTGCTGTGGGTGAGGATGGGGCTGACTGAGGATGACCCCTGGTTTGCTGTGGGTGAGGATGGGGCTGACTGAGGATGACCCCTGGTTTGCTGTGGGTGAGGATGGGGCTGACTGAGGATGACCCCTGGTTTGCTGTGGGTGAGGATGGGGCTGACTGAGGATGACCCCTGGTTTGCTGTGGGTGAGGATGGGGCTGACTGAGGATGACCCCTGGTTTGCTGTGGGTGAGGATGGGGCTGACTGAGGATGACCCCTGGTTTGCTGTGGGTGAGGATGGGGCTGACTGAGGATGACCCCTGGTTTGCTGTGGGTGAGGATGGGGCTGACTGAGGATGACCCCTGGTTTGCTGTGGGTGAGGATGGGGCTGACTGAGGATGACCCCTGGTTTGCTGTGGGTGAGGATGGGGCTGACTGAGGATGACCCCTGGTTTGCTGTGGGTGAGGATGGGGCTGACTGAGGATGACCCCTGGTTTGCTGTGGGTGAGGATGGGGCTGACTGAGGATGACCCCTGGTTTGCTGTGGGTGAGGTCGTGGAATGATAACTTCTTAAATACATAACGTGTACGATATAACTTGTCCTCTCTTATGTGAAGGTTTAGAGTCCCTGGGTGGCAAGGAGCCCACCTGGTACAGGATAGGAGTAGCTGAGAGGACCAGATGGTTTATAATAATGCTTTACTCTATTTTCCATGACCAAAGTTTTGTCCTATATCTTACATGTCAATAAACAATAAAGTTTTATCCTGTTTTTGGTCCTCTCAGCTACTCCTATCCTGTACCACCCTTATGGGTGTCAAAAGGGGGAGACAAAAGCATATATCACTTGTTGATTTTTTTCTTCTATTTTTCTTGGTTGATTTTTCTGTTTTTCTGTAAAAAAATATATGTTTTATTAATAAGAAACATATTATTTTTATGAAATGCTATTAACATATTACTATGTTGGGACCGCTGAAATAAAGGATAATGAGTGACACCCTTGTGGGTGCCAAAAGGGGAATCAAAAACTCCAGTTAATATATATGTTAATCAACAAAGGGACGTGCATCACTTCATATATTCACAAAATAAAAGTTTAAAGTTCCTGGGTTCATCAGCAACCTAGTATATCGGATGGTGTGGTTACACCCCTTGGGGGTGTAAAAAGGGGGATTATGAGGATTCTGTGTTATGCACTACATCCCGTTACCATATATGTGATTGAATATTATCTGCTGTTGGCTTGTGTGGATGTATGTGTTTTGCAACATAGCTGACTTGAAACATTGTTAACAGTTTCAGGGCCATGGCCCTTTCTCATGATGGAAAAATACAGAATAACATGAAGACAGGAACTGTGCAATGAGTTGGGGGTGGGGCACATTCAGACCGTAGTGTTGCGAGAACAAACGGTCTTTTGTTAGATAACAGGAGCCAGGTGCGAGATAACGGTATCGAGCATGAGCGCATAAGATATTCTTCACAGCAACAGTTACATCTATCAACTGAAGCGCTTAGGGGGCTGGGACCAGCCTCTGCGCCAACAATCAACGATAGGCTGGGTGAATCTAAACCACGCCCAGTCTCTACTCTGACAGGCCGGCTCAGAAGCAGGAACTATTTATGTCAGGGTATATTTATAATATCTTTGTCAAGATCAAGTCAGTTCTCTGTTTGCCCTGCGAGGTGGGACAGAGAGCCCGTATATACGAAAATTGCATTTACCACTTATTGCTTAGCTAATAAAAAATACATAGTATACAATCGGTGACTCATTGTCATATTTATCCTGATACCAGATTCAAATTGACGCAACTCTTAACACTACTCCTATGCAGTTAACACGCAATTTAGCTGACAATTGGAAACGTTTCAAGCAGAGATTCAATATCTACCTAGCAGCCAGTGCCAGTGGTTCAAGGGGAGATGATGACAAATTGAAAGCTTCCATTTTTCTGCATGTTATTGGAGAGGATGCATTGGACATTTACAATAGCTTTCAGCAAGGCGAGGCAAACTTGACATTGACTGTGCTAATGGCTAAATTTGAGGAGTACTTTGTACCAAGCCAGAACGTCACGTTTGAGAGACACAAGTTTTTCTCTCATGATCAGAAAGAAGGAGTCAGTTTTGACCAGTGTTTGACTGAGCTGAACACACTGAGCAAACCGTGTGAATTTGAAAAGCTGAAAGACTCACTAGTGAAAGACAGGATCGTCTGTGGCATACTTGATAATGGACTCAAGGAGAGATCGCTGCGTGACCAAGATTTAACTTTGGATAAAGCAGTGAATATGTGTCGAGCAGCTGAAACCACCAGAGCACCAGCTAAAGAGCTGTGCAGGGATGAGACACACAATGCCTTACAAAACAAAAACAAGCAAAAGAGAGAAATCAAAACACTACATGTGGAAAATGTGGATTTATCCACAAGCCAAAAGCAAATCATGTAACAACTGTGGGAAAAATAATAATTTCTCAAAATGCTGCAAAGCTGAGGCTACAAAGAAAAAGGTTCACACAGTCGAGGAGATGGAAGAATTCTTTGTTGATTCTGTGGAAATATGCAATGCAGTAAATGCTGAATGGATTGTGCCATTGACTGTGAATGAAACGAATACCATTCAAGCTTGATACTGGAGCACAGGTAAACCTGTTATCGCTGGATGACTACAAAACACTGAAGGTGAAGAGCAAAATACACCCGGTGAAAATTAATATTACTGGTTATACTGGGGAGAACATACCAGTCAAAGGTAGCTGCATAGTAACTTTACAGCACCAAGGAAAACTGTTCAGAGCACAGCTGCTGATTGTGGAAAAGAGTGTACAGCCTATTCTAGGAATCAATGCATGTGAAAAGCTCAATTTGTTGAAAAGAGTATGTAGTGCCATCACAGACTGAAAATGACCAAGAATCAATACTGGCTGGGTATGAGGATGTGTTTGAGGGTCTTGGATGTTTACCAGGAGAACACAAAATATGTACTGATGACAAAATTACTCCAATTGTGCATGCATGCAGAAAAGTTCAATTTGCACTGAGGAAAAAGCTCAAAGAGGAACTCGGACGCATGGAAAAGATGGATGTCATCACAAAAATGGATGAACCTACAGACTGGGTAAGCTCACTGGTTATTGTGGTGAAAAAGAATGGCGATCTCAGGATATGTCTAGACCCGAGAGATCTCAACAAAGCAATCAAGAGAGAGCATTTCAAGTTGCCAACCAGAGAAGAGATAATGTCGCAGTTTGCTGGAGCAAAGTGGTTCAGTAAGCTTGAAGCCTCATCAGGATTCTGGCAAATGAAGCTAGACGATGCAAGCTCAAGGCTATGCACATTCAACACACCTGAGGGCAGGTACAGATTGCTTCGTCTACCATATGGGATTCTCTCAGCGCCAGAGGTCTACCACAAGACAATCCACATGATCTTTGAGCACCTTCCAGGAGTGGAGACTATGATGGATGACATCATCGTCTGGGGGTCCACAAAAGAAGAACACGTTGCGAGAGGGAGACAAGTGCTGGATCGGACACGGAGAGTCAACCTAAAACTAAACAAGGACAAATGCGAGTTTGGTGTGAAAACACTTACCTTCGTGGGAGATGTACTTTGAGAGGACGGAGTCAAACCAGACCCGAGGAAAACATCAGCCATCAACAACATGGAGCGCCCGAAGAACAAGGACGATGTGAGACGCTTCATGGGCATGATCACCTACCTTGCAAAGTTTATACCTCAACTGTCAACACAGTCCGCTCCACTCAGATGTCTTCTGGAACAGAAAAATGAATGGGAATGGTCCCATGAACAGGAAAAGTGCTTCAAAAACCTAAAGAAGACAATCACAGAAGAGCCAGTGCTCAGGTTCTATGATCCAGAGAAAAGCACAAGGATTTCTGCAGACGCGTCACAGTTTGGCCTGGGAGCAGTTCTTCTGCAACAGCATGACGACACATGGCAACTCGTCGCTTATGCGTCCAGAGCCTTGACAGGAGCAGAGACAAGGTATGCACAAATAGAGAAAGAACTACTGGCAAGCACATACGCTCGCGAAAGATTTCACCAATACGTCTACGGACGAGATTTCGAAGTAGAAACCGACCACAAACCATTGGTGTCAATCGTGTCTAAGCCACTGAATGATTGTCCAATGAGAATCCAGAGAATGTTGATCAGACTGCAAAAGTATGATGTGAAGATGATCTATACCCCGGGAAAGTTCATGTTCGCCGCCGACACTCTTTCTCGAGCAGTTGACAAGAAGGAGAGCTTCGACACACAGAAAAACACTGAGATTCTGGCCTTCGTCGACATGATCGTAGCATCACTTCCTGTGTCTTCTGAGAGAATGGAGCTGATCAAAAGAGAGACCGCAGCTGACCAAACAATGACAGAGTTGAAAGAAACAACACTGATAGGATGGCCTGCACAGAAAAACAACTGTCCAAGGAGAATACAGGATTACTGGATATGCAGAGCAGAGCTCACTGTTGTGGATGACAGTGTTCAAAGGCAACAAGATTGTCATTCCCATGACACTACGCAAAGAAATGCTACAGAAAATACACGAGGGCCACTTGGGTGAGGAAAAATGCAAATGACGAGCACGAGAAGTAATGTACTGGCCAAGAATGAACCAGGAAATCAGCCAGACCACTGCTTCATGTGAACTGTGTTTGATCTAAAGGCCAAAGCAGCAAGCAGAGCCGCTAATGCCTCATCCAGTACCCAACAGACCCTACTACAAAGTTGGAGTTGACCTTTTTGACTGCAATGGCAAAAGTCACATTGTTGTTACCGACTACTACTCAAACTACCCTGAAGTAGCAACACTGCCAACTACCTCCAGCAAAGCTGTAATCACCTACCTGGATTCAGTCTTTGCAAGACATGGGGTTGCGGCTGAACTGTACTCGGACAATGGCCCGCAGTTTTCAAGTTCTGAATTCCGATCGTTCGCTAACAACTGGGGATTCTGACACAACACCTCCAGCACCAACTACCCAAGGTCCAACGGCTTAGCAGAAAATTGTCAAAGGTCTGATGAAAAAGGCACACGATGGAAAGGAGGACTTCCTAAAAAATCTGATGATCTACCGCAGCGCACCGCTGCAGAACAGACTTTCACCTGCACAAATGTTGATGGGACGTCGCATCAGAACCAACCTACCCATCCATGAGGACTTGCTAACTAACACCCAGAGGTGCTCAGAAAGTCAAACTCACAAAGGAAAAACAGAAAGACAAACAAAAACAGCGACACGACAAAAGTGCAAGACACTTACCTGGACTGAATGTTTTGTTAATGTGAATAGAAATAGAGCCACAATAGAGTATTGTTGGACAGACTATATTTAGTTGAAAAACTATTTTATTTTTGAGGGAAAAAAATTGGGGGAAAGAAATGTGTGTTATTGAAAATTGCATGTTATGCAGGTTGAGTAAACAAATATGCAGGTTGAGTAAACAAATGTGATGTGACGTGTAGTTACATAGAAAAGTAGTTTTCTTTTAAAGGAAAGAAGATGTGTTATTAACATTTAGACTACGTTACCCAGCAGGCTATGCGGGCACGGGAGTTGGTTAAAGAATGCCTTGCATGGCTAAACATGGAGTCTTCAAGCTGAAGTATATGTTCATTAAAAGTAGTTAAACCTACGACCCGGTTTGTCATTATATAAGGAACAAACATTTTGTACATAATTAGATTATAAATAACACTTAATCCAATGTTTGTTAACAATCAAAAGTTAGTAAAAACCAACATTTAGTATAGTATATCCTTTTAAATTTAAAGTAGGCTGTCTATAAATATGCGTTGTGGTGATATTGATTAACTTGAAGCAAATGAGAAGTTCCTGTGTAAAAAAAAAAAAAAAAACATTAAAAAAAAGTTCCAGTTAGTGTCAGTTCCACTACTTAAGCTTCAATCAAGTTGCCAGAATTCATCAGCTACATCATCTGTCTTTTTTCTACTTAAAAAGGGTACAGGCACCAGAAGGAAGTCTGTGGCAGGGCTTTGACACGGAAACATACAGGTGTAGGATCTTAATGTTGTGACCCTGTTGTTGCAAGAACATTTCCTGCACTTCAGAAAATGCTAACTTGTTGTGTATTCAAGGTTTAAAAAGGGTTCTAAAGTTTGTAATTTCCACTTTAACATTTCAGACTTTATTTGCTCTAACAAAAATGTATCAAACCCTACACTATTTTTTTTTAATAATCCACACAATAATTCTAATTTCTTATTGCTGCAGGATTAAACTCCTCAAATTAAGATCCTACATCTGTAGACCACAATTTAATCAGACCATACTATCTTGAGCTAGTGTGATAAAATGTCATGCAGAGACACAAAGCTGGTGAACTATAGTGTTGCTTTTATGAAGATTGACATACGGTACAATATGTTCTTTGCAGCATTTTCCTGATAACGTTTCATCATTTGTTGTATTTTCCCTGTATCACATTGCACACTACAATGCCTCCATTCTTGATTCTGTTTTCACAATGTAATAAAAACTCCCAAGAGCACCCATAAACAGGAAATGACCCAAAATCAACTATTGAACCCCACCTTGACCACCCAGGTCTCTGATCTACTCTTAGAAAAAACGGTTCCAAAAGGGTTCTTCCAGTTCTCCATAGGAGAACCCTTTCGGTTACAGGTAGAACCCTTTTGGTTCCATGTAGAACCCTTTGTGGGAAAGATTTTACATGGTACCCAAAAGGGTACCTGGAACCAAAAAGGGCTCTTCGAAGGTGTATCCTATGGGGACAGCCGAAAAAACCCTTTTAGGTTCTAGATAGCACCTTTTTTTTTCTAAGAATGCACCTCCAATTCTCCTCAGCTGGAATTTTTTGGCATAGATGACTGCCTTTTCCATGGGTTACTTTCTGCCTAGGAACATTCCGTTGTGTTGCTTTCTGTTAGCTAATTGTTGGATGCTGATAAGAGAGAACCGTGACTGGTGGCCCTCAGACTGGTCCCTAGGTGACTTGTTATAGAAGCAAGGGTGGCACGATACCCATCCGTCATGCCGTTTCTGTGTTTATTCCGGGCTTGGGCGGTTATGGCGCCAGGCACTTTTGCAGTGTGGGGCATCACGTCCTCCCATCCTACAAACACTGCATCAGCTCCAGATGCCAATAACTTTACAAGGCCAACCAGTGGATGACCCGAGCATGGTCTGTGACCAGTGCCACCTGTTGTAACAGAGCTTTAGCACCTCAGGCCTATGAGCTGTTGAGCCGTTTTACCCCTCATCATTTATTCTGCTGCTCTCATTAGTTGAAGGCATATTGGTTCAAGTGGTTCTACCAGCTTGATTGGCTTCCCTTGTCCCCAGGCTATTGACATATTTCTTACTCTTGTCTAAGACTCATGCCCTTGCGTTCAGTGTATGGAATCTCCTACAAGTATCAAGGGTCCAGTCTCAATAAAAGAGATCCGGCTTTATGGGTTGTGCACCGCGTTGGACTGAAACTGAGGCATTCCAACCAAGCTGACCACAGGAAGACACTCTCTATTAATCACCACTACCTGTCATCTTTTTGGAATGGTAGAAAGCAGAGCTTCCCACTGCCTCTGCACACTGCCTCAGACAAACAGAGAAAGACAGCGACAGAAACGCAGTAGTTCTCTGGATGCGTAATAGATAGATGGAGACGTCTATATTTTATATTCTATGTTCTTTATATGACTCCTTCACTTGTCCCTGCAGATTTCTGGATAACCAGGGTACACTCATAATGGACTCATCTGGACTTACATTGTACTTCACGGTACATCCCAAGGATAATGAACACAGTTTCAAGACGTGATGAAATAAGCAGAAGAAAGAACAGAGGGAGATGGCTTTTTTTAATCGCTGCCTTTATCAAAACCTGTTGTACGGGATGAGACTGAAGTGCCCCTCTTTGATCATGAAGCTTCCAGTGTGAGAAGACTCCATTCAGTGGACAACCAAAGAAAAAGAAAGTGGAAAGCAGCTTGTGTATGTATTACATCTGTCAAACTGAGTATTGATTTAAACAACTTACAGAGATGACAGCCTTGTATAAATTAGCCACTTTTATGAAACCTTTTTGAGCCACTGTATCTACTAACAGGGCCGTAGTTTATCCCTTCGGAATAAATTCTGTTTTAACAAGTTGATTGGATATAAAGGAAAGACACTGACAGCCCTTGATATCTAGTGGTCAGTGTTAATTATATAAAAGTGTCTTTGTTATAGTATACTTAAGCAATAAGGCACGAGGAAGTGTGGTATATGGCCAATATAACACGGCTAAGGACTGTTCTTACACGCATCGCACCGCGGATTGCCCGGATACAGCCCTCAGCTGTGCTACATTGGCCATTAACCACAAACACCCGAGATGCCTTATTGCTGTTATAAACTGGTTACCAACATAATTAGAGCAGTAAAAATACATGTTTTGTCATAACCGTGATATGCGGTCTGATATACCACGGCTGTCAGCCAATCAGCATTCATGGCTCAAACCACCCAGTTTATAATGTTTACTTAGTATGTGTTTACTTCACTTGCACAACATTAGGCAGATAATGTGTATGTCTGTGCCCTTGTGTGTGGGGTGGGTGGAGGAAGTGTTTACAGCATAAGGCATGCAACTGGCGCCACAGTTTAGGATCAGGAATCATGCCAGATGTCCTGCTAAATCTTTTTAAAACACAAAAATTAGGGTTGGTCAATGTCTGTGCCAACTTTACCCTAATCCATCACCTCATGGGTAAGACAACATTTAAAAGAAAATACCATTAAGCAAGTTAGTATTTAGTTTTAGATTTCACTTTAAGAAAGGATAAACATCAACTTCACGATACAATCCACTAATGTATTGATAAATGCTACCGTGTTAATTTCTTCTACTGTAACACATTTGGTAAATGGTCATTAACTGATAGTTCTGTGCCCAAAGGAGATTGTTTGTAAACAAAGTGGAAGAGAGACCCTCCCTGGTGGGAGGTGGCATTTACAAAAGAGGCGGAGTCTCAGGAGAAAGATTAATGACTTGCCACTGGACATTGGTTCAGGAACCTGTTCTAGTTCAACCTCCAAAAGTACAAGTGGGACGAAATGCTCGCGACCGCATGACTGGCATGTGTCTGTGATTACTAGCAAGTGTCCATTCAGAGATTTTGGATAATGTTTCCTCATTTAGGAAATTCTCTGGAAGATGCTTGTGATCAAAAGCTCCACAAAACAAAGAGACAGAAGGACAGAATTAATGGACAGAAGAGAAGCAGGTGAGTTACTTATCTAATGAATTACTCTTAATAAACAAAACAAACACACCACTTTACTTAGGTTTTTATTTTAGACATGGGAAAGTCAGGAGTGGATTTAGCACTAACTGACAAAACATAGTCTATTTGCATTAGAAATGTACAGGATTGTTTTGGTCATATACCGTCAGGTCCATAATTATTGGCATCCTTGCTGGGGCTATTTTGCTTCTACTGGTCCTGTGGCCCTTGTTAAGGTCAATGACATCATGAACATTATTAAGTACCAGAACATTTTATACCACAACCTGGTTGCCTCTGTCAGGAGGCTGACTATTGGCAGCAAGTGGATCTTCCAGCAAGACAATAACCCCAAGCACACATTAAATTCACAAAGAAATGGTTAATTGACCACAAAATCAACATTTTGCAATGGCCATCTCAGTCTCCAGACTTGATTACCTGTTAAACAAAACCTCTTTCTCTGAGCAGCTTTATTAGTATAAAATAATATAATTCCCCTTTTTTTTGTTTCATACAATATAGCTCAGTATTTGTATTATTTATTTATTTTATACTTTACTTTTCCCCCCTCATCTTTATCAAGGGTGCCAATAATTATGGACCTGACTGTATATGATCCAAACAATTCTGTACATTTCTAATGCACTTCAGGACATTTTGCAATAGTTAGCTATACCAGATATGCTATAGCGTAGTAGTTAGTTGCTGTATCTCTGGAAGCAGACAACCAAGACTGGTTGTGATAAGCTAGCATGACGTAGCTGTGATGTTGTTGCCTCCCATGGCTGAAAGTCGCCCTTTATCTCCTCAGGAGGTTCACACTCTTAGCTTCCCTCTGGCAGAGATACCAGTGATTTGGGCTGGATAACTATAGAATGTATGTCATGGAAACTGTAGTGTTACGTAAACATCCCCTCAGTTTTTCTCCCTAGCAGGGGTTGGAAACAATTATTTTCCAATAATTTTGTTGTGAACAGAACCACTATTGTTTTTTGTTTCGTTCCACAGTTCCGACCAGCAAAATAAAGTTCTGAACCCGGTTCGAACCCCAAAAATGTACCGTTTTATATTGTTCCTTTCTAAAAATCTACAGTTTTTACGTTTAGCCCATTAAATGACTTCACCAATCAGTGCGGACAGAGCAGGCAAACTAGGTTTACATGCGTGATGGACAGACAAATGTAGCCTAACTATTGGAACAAGATGTGACTGAAATTTTGTGGGTAGGAAAAAGCGTGAGAGGGTTGTTTGAGGAGGAGGCTTGAAGCGCTGGGCACCTTGTTATGTCATGCATTATCTGAATGACGTCCACAGAACTTTTAATATCCTTTGAGCTAGCTAGATAACTAACAAGCTTGAGCTATCTAGCTCATATGTTTGTGTGAGTGTAGAGCTGCAACAGAATTAAAAACACGTCTTACCCTTTTCTAGTTAATAAATCCAAGGTAAAACGGGATAAATACACCTTTATTATCCATAACTAGCAGTGTAGTAGTTAATCCATGATTCTATAGCTAATTAAAAATATCCCTCCCTATATTCTGAGGGGGGGAAGAGCCTGCCCCTCCCCCCTTAATCTGCAGGAACCCCTCTTATTGCTTCTATTCGCCATTTTTATTTATTTTTAATTTTTAATTACTATCTTGTCTCATCGCTACAACTCCCGTACGGGCTCGGGAGAGACGAAGGTCGAAAGCCTTGCGTCCCCCGAAACACAACCCAACCAAGCCGCACTGCTTCTTAACACAGCGCGCATCCAACCCGGAAACCAGCCGCACCAATGTGTCGGAGGAAACACCGTGCACCTGGCTACCTTGGTTAGCGTGCACTGCGAGCGAAGGACTCTGTGTGCTAGCTAGTCCTAAGGAGGACTCCGGTACACAGCAGGTGGAAGGCACACCGTTTCACTAACTATCAAGCTAGCTTGTCTCGAGGTATTGCTAGTCTCGAGGTATTGCTTGCCTGAGGTACAGTACCTTATGATAAGCTGTCGACCACACTATCTACCAAGAGAGTTCTCATCTGTATTATTCGTATTTACCACCATAAAGTGAGCTGGCACTAAGACCGCTCTCAAACAACTCTATAAGGCCATAAGCAAAGAAGAAAATGCTCAACCAGAAGCAGCGCTCTTAGTGGCCGGAGACTTTAATGCAGGCAAACTTAAATCAGTTTTACCACATTTTTACCAGCATGTCACATGTGCAACCAGGGAGAAAAAAAAAATCCTAGACCACCTTTACTCCACACATAGAGATGCATACAAAGCTCTCCCCCGCCCTCCATTTGGCAAATCTGACCATAATTATATCCTCCTGATTCCTGCTTACAAGCAAAAACTAAAGCAGGAAGTACCAGTGACTCGCTCAATTCAGAAGTGGTCAGATGATGCGGATGCTACACGACAGGACATTTACCACCACAAAGCGAAGCTGGCACTAAGACCGCTCTCAACCAACTCTATAAGGCGATAAGCAAAGAAGAAAATGCTCACTCAGAAGTGACGCTCCTAGTGGCCAGGGACTTTAATGCAGGCAAACTTCAGTTTAACCAAATATTTACCAGCATGTCCTCCTTATTCTTGCTTACAAGCATAAACTTAAGCAGGAAGTACCAGTGACTCGCTCACTACGGAAGTGTTCAGGTGACGCAGATGCTACACTACAGGAATATTTTTCGGTAGCCGATGTGAACCAAACCTTCAAACGGGTCAACATTCACAAAGCCGCTGGGCCAGACGGATTACTAGGACATGTACTCAAAGCACGCGCGAACCAACTGTCAAGACACTGACATTTTCAACCTCTCCTTGACCGAGTCTGAAATATCTGAAATGTTTGAGCAGACCACCACAGTCTGAAATGTTTCAAGCAGACCACCATAGTCCCTGTGCTCAAGGAAGCGAAGGTAACCTGCCTAAATTATTACTGCCCCGAGGCACTCACGTCAGTAGCCATGAAGTGCTTTGAAAGGCTGGTCATGGCTCACATAAACAGCATCCTCCAGAACAACCTAGACCCACTCCAATTCGCATATCGCCCCAAAAGATCCACAGATGATGCAATCCCAATCGCACTCCACTCCGCCCTTTCTCATCTGGACAAAAGGAACACCTATGTGAGAATGCTGTTCATTGACTACAGCTCAGCGTTCAACACCATAGTGCCCATGAAGCTAATCACTAAGCTAAGTGTGCTAGCTAGCTAGCTAACACACGATGTCACTTATTAGCTAGCTAGGTGAAGGACACTGTACAATTTTGATTGAGACATGTTGTTTGATGTTGTAACAGAACGTTCAAGATCAAACATTCTTGACCAACTATATTCATTGGGTTTGGCTCATCGAACCCGTACTACTGCTGCTGCAGTCAGCCAACAATGATTTGCTGAAATTGCTGTAGGCCTTCTGCTGCCGTGCACAAGCTGAGCGCCTGCTGCTGACATCACTCACAATGCACTTTTGCAGCCAGGCACGTATGTTGTGACATTTAGAGGGGAAAAACTCCTTGCTTGGTGGGTGAAACAAAAACATTTTTGGGCCTCTCTCTTCCTTTTCCTCTCTGGTCCAGCCAGAGTCCATCGAAGAACAGGAAGTTACCAAACCACAGAAGAAGATACAAATATGTTGTTTTCAGTGATGGCTTCATGGGATAGCTAGCAACTTGTAAACAATTACCCATTCCTATAATAAGATGACCAGATGTCTGAAAATAAAACCGGGGACATTTCCATTGTGCCGGCCAATATATCATTAAAATATCCAATATGATTATCTATGAAATAAAAAAAGAGGGACAATTCAGGTTTCATGTATTTAGTCTAACAGGCACACTGTGATAGAGAAAACAACTATACTACAGAAACACTACAGACAAGACAGAACTGTCTGATCTGAACAGCCATTCAGTGGTCCTGGTAGTCTGGGTAGAACTGATCTGAACAGCCATTCAGTGGTCCTGGTAGTCTGGGTAGAACTGATCTGAACAGCCATTCAGTGGTCCTGGTAGTCTGGGTAGAACTGATCTGAACAGCCATTCAGTGGTCCTGGTAGTCTGGGTAGAACTGATCTGAACAGAAATTCAGTGGTCCTGGTAGTCTGGGTAGAACTGATCTGAACAGCCATTCAGTGGTCCTGGTAGTCTGGGTAGAACTGATCTGAACAGCCATTCAGTGGTCCTGTTAGTCTGGGTAGAACTGATCTGAACAGCCATTCAGTGGTCCTGGTAGTCTGGGTAGAACTGATCTGAACAGCCATTCAGTGGTCCTGGTAGTCTGGGTAGAACTGATCTGAACAGCCATTCAGTGGTCCTGGTAGTCTGGGTAGAACTGATCTGAACAGCCATTCAGTGGTCCTGGTAGTCTGGGTAGAACTGATCTGAACAGCCATTCAGTGGTCCTGGTAGTCTGGGTAGAACTGATCTGAACAGCCATTCAGTGGTCCTGGTAGTCTGGGTAGACTAAGAGCAGAAGAGAACATGAGCAAAATTGAAAAAATAGACGATAGTATATGTGAAATACTTAGCAACATCATAAAGAAATAAGACAATGATGAGATTGGTAACTACATAATATACTTATAGCAACCCAATCTGTATATTTCTCAGAAGAATGTATCTTCTTCAGGATTGCTCTGTCTTTGGCCAGCTTCTCCAGGAACTCCTGGCAGGGGAGGTTGAAGTTTGTCTTCACAATAAGCATAGGAACAGTGAACCTATTTCTTGCTGCTGTCCATATATCATTCATTCCGTTTCTTGGAAAGAGCCATTGTACCTCCTCTGTCTGCTCTTCTTACTCTCTTAACTTGTTCTTCTGCTCCAATCTTTCTCCTCTTTTCTTCACTCGTCTTCCTTCTATTTACCTTTCCACCGCACTCTGATACACTCTCCTTGCTTCACTCTTTTCAGTCCCTTAATTTTTCCTTCTCCTTCCTCTCCAATCTTTAATAATAAATAGTACACTATTAGATAACCAAAGTACTTTAACATTCCCATTTTAATTTAACATTTTTAATTTCACATGTATTTAACCAGGTAAGCTAGTTGAGAACAAGTTCTCATTTGCAACTGCGACCTGGCCAAGATAAAGCATAGCAGTTCGACACATACAACAACACAGTTACACATGGAATGAAAAAAACAGTAGAAAAAAAGAAAAAAGTCTATATCCAGTGAGTGCAGGCAACCAATTGGCTTTGGGGGTGACCAGTGAGATATACCTGCTGGAGCGTGTACTAAGAGTGGGTCCTGCTATTTATTTAATTTAACCAGGCAAGTCAGTTAAGTCAGTAACAGTGGGTTAACTGCCTGTTCAGGGGCAGAACGTCAGCTCGGGGGGTTGAACTTGCAACCTTCCGGTCACTAGTCCAATGCTCTAACCACTAGGCTACCCTGCCGCCCCTATGGTGACCAGCGAGCTGAGATTGGGCAGGGCTTTACCTAGCAGAGACCTGTAGATAATCTGAAGACAGTGGGTTTGGCGACGAGTATAAAGTGAGGGCCAGCCAACGAGAACATACAGGTCGCAGTGGTGGGTAGTATATGGGGCTTGGTGACAAAACGGATGGCACTGTGATAGACTACATCCAGTTTGCTGAGTAGAGTGTTGGAGGCTATTTTATAGATGACATCGCCGAAGTCAAGGATCGGTAGGATGGTCAGTTTTTCGAGGGTATGTTTGGCAGCATGAGTGAAGGAAGCTTTGCTGCGAAATAGGAAGCCGATTATAGATTACATCTTTGATTGGAGATGCTTAGTGTGAGTCTGGAAGGAGAGTTTACAGTCTAGCCAGACACCTAGGTATTTGAATTTATCCACGTATTCTAAGTCAGAGCCGTCCAGAGTAGTGATGCTGGATGGGCGGGCAGGTGCGGGCAATGATCGGTTGAATAGCATGCATTTAGTTTTATTTGCGTTTAAATTAAGAGCAGTTGGAGGCCACGGAAGGAGAGTTGTATGCCATTGAATCTTGTCTGGAGGTTAGTTAACACAGTGTCCAAAGAAGGGCCAGAAATATACAGAATGGTGTCGTCTACGTAGAGGTGGATAAGAGAATCACCAGCAGCAAGAGCGACATCATTGATGTATACAGGGAAGAGAGTCTGCCCGAGAATTGAACCCTGTTGCACCCCCATAGAGACTACCAGAGGTCCGGACAACAGGCCCTCTGATTTGACACACTGAGCTCTATCAGAGAAGTAGTTGGTGAACCAGGCGAGGCAATCATTTGAGAAACCAAGGCTGTTGAGTATGCCAATAAGAATGTGGTGATTGACAGAGTCGAAAGCCTTAGCCAGGTCGATGAATACGGCTGCACAGTAATGTCTCTTATTGATGGCGGTTATGATATCGTTTAGGACCTTGAGCGTGGCTGAGGTGCACCCATGACCAGCTCGGAAGCCAGATTGCATAGCAGAGAAGATACGATGTGATTCAAAATGGTCAGTAATCTGTTTGTTAACTTGGCTTTCGAAGACCTTAGAGATGCAGGGTAGGATAGATATAGGTCTGTAGCAGTTTGGGTCTAGAGTGTCTCCCCCTTCCTTTGAAGCGGGGGATGACCGCGGCAGCTTTCCAATCTTTGGGAATCTCAGACGATACAAAAGAGAGGTTGAACAGGCTAGTAATAGGGGTTGCAACAATTTTGGCTGATAATTTAAGAAAGAGAGGGTCCAGATTGTCTAGCCCGGCTGATTTGTAGGGGTCCAGATTTTGCATCTCTTTCAGAACTTCTGCTATCTGGATATGGGTGAAGGAGAAATGGTGGGGGCTTGGGCGGGTTGCTGTGGAGGGTGCCGGGGAGTTGACCGGGGTAGGGGTAGCCAGGTGGAAAGCAATGTCAGCCGTAGAGAAATGCTTATGGAAATTCTCAATTATAGTGGATTTGTCGGATGTAACAGTGTTTCCTAGCCCCAGAGCTAGGTAGCTGGGATGAGGTGCTCTTATTCTCCATGGACTTTACAGTGTCCCAGAACTTTTTTGAGTTTGTACTGCGGATGCAAATTTCTGTTTAAAAAAGCTAGCCTTAGCTTTCTTAACTGCCTGTGTATATTGGTTCCTAACTTCCCCTGAAAAGTTGCATATCACAGGGTCTATTCAATGCTAATGCAGAACGCCACAAGATGTTTTTGTGCGGATCAAGGGCAGACAGGTCTGGAGTGAACCAAGGGCTATATCTATTCATGGTTCTACATTTTTTGAATGGGGCATGCCTATTTAAGATGGTGAGGATGGCACTTTTAAAGAATAACCAGGCATTCTCTACTGTCGGGATGAGGTCAATGTCATTCCAGGATACCCCGGCCAGGTCGATTGAAAGGCCTGCTCGCAGAAGTGTTTTAGGGAGCGTTTGACAATGATGAGGGGTGGTCGTTTGATCGCAGACCCATTACGGATGCAGGCAATGAGGCAGTGATCGCTGAAATCTTAGTTGAAAACAGCAGAGGTGTATTTGGAGGGTGAGTTAGTTAGGATGATATCTATGAGGGTGCCCGTGTTTACGGATTTCGGGTTATATCTGGTAGGTTCGTTGATACATTGTGTGAGATTGAGGGCATCAAGCTTAGATTGTAGGATGGCTGGGGTGTTAAGCATGTCCCAGTTTAGATCACCTAGCAGCACGAGCTCAGAAGATAGACGGGGGGCAATCAAATCACATATGGTGTCGAGGGCACAGCTGGGGGCAGAGGGTGGTCTATAGCAAGCGGCAACGGTGAGAGACTTGTTTCTGGAAAGGTTCATTTTTAGAAGTAGAAGGTCAAATTGTTTGGGTTCAGACCTGGATAGAAAGACAGAACTCTGCAGGTTATCTTTGCAGCAAATTGCAACACTGCCCCCTTTGGCAGTTCTATCTTGTCGGAAAATGTTATAGTTAGGAATGGAAATGTCAAGGTTTTTGGTGGTCTTCCTAAGCCAGGATTCAGACACGGCTAGGACATCCGGATTGATGGAGTGTGCTAGGGCAGTGAATAAAACAAACTTAGGGAGGAGGCCTATAATGTTAACATGCATGAAACCAAAGCTTTTACGATTGCAGAAGTCAACAAATGAGAGAGCTTGGGGGATGGGAGTGGAGGTAGACACTGCAGGGCCTGGATTAACCTCTACATCACCGGAGGAACAGAGGAGGAGTAGGATAAGGGTACGGCTAAAGGCTAACAGAACTGGACGCCTAGTACGGTCAGAACAGAGAGTAAAAGGAGCAGATTTCTGTGCACGGTAGAATATATTCAAGGCATAATGTACAGACAAAGGTATAGTAGGATGTGAATACAGTGGGGGTAAACCTGTGCATATAGTGATAATGAAAGAGATATTGTCTCTTGAAATAGCATTTAAACCAGGTGATGTCACTGCGTGTGTGGGGGGATGGAACTAAATTGTTAGCCGAGGCGTGTTGAGCAGTGCTAGAGGCTCTACAGTGAAATAAAACAATAGTTACAAACCAGAACAGCAATCGACACCGCATGGTGACGTTAGGAAAAGGCATGCGTAGCCTGTTGATCATACAAGTCCAGTGCGTGGCTTCAAGCAGCAAGCGGCACGGGGCTAGCAGGCTAACAGACAGGCCTTAGAGGGATGACGCGACGGAGGGAAGTCTGTTGTGCCCCCCTCAAGCAGTTACATCAGCAGGGCTCCGTGTGGTAAACCAGGCCAATTGGCAAAATGTGTATAGTGGCCGAAGATATATGTCCGAAGGGCCTCTTAAATCAGCAGTCCAATGTGCTTAAGATAGCTAGCAGGCCGCAGATTAGCGGCTGTGCGTTCAGGGGTCGTTAGCTGCTATAATTCCAGGTGGAATAAAAATATAAGAAAATATAATAAAAATGTTTATTAAAAAAAATGTGGTTCAGAGCTTGCGATAGGAATCTGGAGATAGAGAAGAATAAGTCCGACTAGCTCTGGTTTGAGTCACGCTGTACAGACTGGCGAGAGTTGTCCAGGATAAAGGTAGCTGATGACTGCTAGCAAAGGATAGCTGACTGCTAGCTAGTGGCTTCGGAATGTATTCGATGGGCCTCGTAAGCCAACAGTCCGTTGTGCTCTAGACATCTAGCATTCAGGGGACGTTAGCTGCGAAGGTCGGAAGGTGAGAAGGTTCAGAGCTTGCGATAGGTATCCGGGGATATGGAGAGAAGAAATAGGTCCGGTATGCTCTGGTTGAATCGTGTTGTCCAAACTTGCGAGAGCTTTCCGAGCTAAGGTTAGCTGATGACCGTTAGCTGGCTAGTTTATGTTGGAGAGATTCCAGTAATAGAGGCAAAGAAAAATACGTTAGAGAAAAAGCAGGTCCACACCACATTGGGTGAGGCGGGTTGCAGGAAAGTATTTTGAAGTAAGGGTTTCGAAAAATATAAAAAGATATGCGAAGAAAAATATATATACATGGGACACGACAAGACGAAGGACAAATACAAAGACCCATTGCTTGCCTCATTTTTGTATTTTATCTCAAAAACATTGTATGGAATAATAAATTGGCCGGCTCTGTAATCATGTCTTTACCTTTCCTCCTCTATCTCTTTCACTCTTCTTCCCATCCAGTCTTCCTCCTCTCCTTCCTCTCCACTCTCTAACAGAAAACATTATGCTAATGTTATCCATGAAAATTTAAAAACATATATTTTCACACTATTTATTATAATCCCAAACCATTAAAATTGTAATCTACAAATAAATATGAAATATTCTCATAGTTAATTGTGCATTCATTTAATATAATCATATTTTCAAAATAGCCTGTCCACTGCATGTTTACATGTGAACGTTTTTTAACCTAGCTACCATGACAGTAGCTGGCTAACCTAGCTAGATAACTTAGTTGACATAGCTAATGTTAGCTAGCATAACCTATTTAAAACCTTATGGCGCAGATCATCTATCTATATAATCAATTGTGACATTTTTACATCACTAGCTAGTATCTCAAACGATTGTAACTTACCTGGCTTGAAAAGACGTTTGTGGTGATGTTGTGGATGAACTTGTCACCTTGTTAGCTTCTGGCCGACTTTTCCACAGCAGTTTTCTCTAAAACTAGCGGGAACAAGTAGTTAGTAGAAGAAGAAGAGTGAATGAAGCTGCTATAGCGAGCAGCCCCCTCTGCTGGACGAAACAAGCACAACGCGATTGATAAGTCAACTGGTAGGCTCTGCTGCTCGGTCTTTCTTGCCACGTAAAATATTATTTCACTTTTAAGTCCTTTTTTTAATGCACTGTTAAAAACGGGGACATTTCCGGGGACAGGCCACCAAAAACGGGGACTGTCCCCGGAAAACGGGGACGTCTGGTCACCCTATCTATACGTACTATTTTAATAGTAATGTGTTAACAGCCAATGTGTATTATATGACCGTTGCCTCCTGTTTAAGTTTATTGCAATGAAGTTTGTTTTGTATTCTAATTATTAGGTGGAAGTTGTTAGCTACGATGGTATCTTTAACCTAGCCTAGATTTTAGCCAGCTGCTCTGCAGTGCAAGCTAGCTTGACTTGCTATAAAGGTCGAGAAACAAGTTGAGGAAAAAGTAAACAAACAAAACACGTTTTATTATTACCAGAAACAATATATTTATCCTGTCTTGAATGAACAGATCATATCTTGCAATCTTCCAAAATACATGTGATCTCTGACAAGAGACAGGCTCTCCTCCAGCTTGAATTAAAAACTCTTTTCAGTTGAGGGGCAAGACTACGTGAAGATGAAAGATTAAATAAGTCACGTAAACGGGGCATAAGTTTCTGAGTGACAGAGTGAGGGCTTTGCATAGGAGCTTTGTTGCGTTTTGTTGTGGGACTAGAAAAAAATGCCTGGATCATAAAAGAAAGCCATCAACCGGTTCCCATGCTTTTAAAAACAATGGTTAGGTTCCAGAACAGTATGGATCACTTTCATTCCAAGTTCTGTTTCTGTTCCTTGAAAAATGTATTTATTTTCCGGTTTTCTGTTCTGTTCCCTGGACCTGTTCCAACCCCTGCTCCTTAGGCCCCTTCACTTCCTGTCTCTCTCTGTAGTTATTTTTCTTCATTCCTCTCAACTGCATAATATTTTCAGAAATGTTCTCTCTTAATGGTATGACACTGCTTGTACCACAGGGTGAGTACGGAGCGGCTGCGGGCCCAGTCCCGTGTTGCAGCTAAGAGTAGGAGGGAGAGAGAGAGACGTTTGTTTGGGGAGCTGGCAGCATGGCTACCTCTGCCCTCTGGTCTGACTGGCCACATAGACAAGGCTTCTATCGTCAGACTCACACTGGACTACCTGCGTCTGAGAGCGCTGCTAGACCATCGAGACAATGTCACACCAGAGACCAGGGTCTGCTCTGACACAGTCCACTTCACCATGCACGGTAACAACATTCTGTTGGGTTTTTGGAATGTCAAGGCTTTTAGAGTGTTCAAGGGTTTAGAAATATAGTAGAAGGCATTGTCCTCTGTGTTATTTAGGGCGATACCCAATGGCAGGGATTTTCTCTGTGGAGACAGTGCTGGAGTCTGCTGTTGGGGGTTTCATGCTCTTGGTGTCTCAGAACGGCCAAGTTATCTTCACTACAGGGGACATAAGGACACACACTGGCATCAACCAGGTACAGTCATATTATACTGAACAAAAATATAAACACAACATGCAACAATTTCAATGATTTTACAGATTTTTACAATTCATATAAGGAAATAAGTCAATTGAAATAAAATCATTAGGCCCTAATTTCACATGACTGGGCAGGTGCGTAGAAATGGGTAGGTCTGGGAGGGTATAGTCCCAACCAATCAGAATGAGTTTTTCCCCACAAAAGGGATTTATTACAGACAGAAGTACTGTGGCTTGCGAAACTATTCACCCCTTTGCCATTTTTCCTATTTTGTAGCCTTACAACCTGGAATTAAAATAGATTTTAGGGGGATTTGTATCATTAGATTTACACAACATGCCTACCACTTTGAATATGCAAAATATTTTTTTGTGAAACAAACAAGACAAAAAAACAGAACTTGAGCGTGCATAACTATTTACCCCCCAAAGTCAATACTTTGTAGAGCAACCTTTTGCAGCAATACAGCTGCAAGTCTCTTTTGTTGCCTCTCTGATTAATGCCCTCCTTGCCTGGTCTTTGAGTTTTGAGTCTCTTGGCAGGTTTGTTGTGGTGCCATATTCTTTACATTTTAAAAAATAATGGATTTAATGGTGCTCCGTGGGATGTTCAAAGATTCTTATATTTTTTTATAACCTAACTCTGATCTGTACTTCTCCACAACTTTGTCCCTGACCTGTTTGGCAAGCTCCTTGTTCTTCGTGGTGCCGCTTGCTTGGTGGTGCCCCTTGCTTAGTGGTGCCCCTTGCTTAGTGGTGTTGCAGACTCTGGGGCCGTTCAGAACAGGTGTATATATACTGAGATCATGTGACAGATTATGTGACACTTAGATTGCACACAGGTGGACTTTATTTAACTTATTATGTGACTTCTGAAGGTAATTGGATGCACCAGATCTTATTTAGGGGCTTCATAGCAAAGGGGGTGAATACATATGCCAGTTTTAAAATATATACATATTTTTTTAAACAAGTACATTTTTTAATTTCACTTCACCAATTTGGACTATTTTGTGTATGTCCATTACATGATATCCAAATAAAAATCCATTTAAATTACAGGTTTAAATGCAACAAAATAGGAAAAGCGACAAGGGGGATGAATACATTTGCAAGGCACTGTACTTCTCAGTTTTATCGGCTGTCAGGGTGACTGGTCTCAGATGATCCCGCAGGTAAAAAAGCCGGATGTGGAGCTGGCGTCGTTACATGTGGTCTGTGGTTGTGAGGCCGGTTGGATGTACTGCCAAATTCTCTAAAACGGCTTATGGTAGAGAAATTAACATTAAATTCTCTGGCAACAGCTCTGGTGGACATTCCTGCAGGCAGCATTCCAATTGCACCCTCCTTCAAAATTGAGACATCTGTGGCATTGTGTTGTGACAAAACTGCACATTTTAGAGTGGCCTTTTATTGTCCCCATCACAAGGGGCACCTGTCATTCACACGTCAGGTGAATGAATTATCTTGTCAAAGGAGAAATTCTCACTACCAGGGATGTAAACAAATTTGTGCACCAGATTTGAGAGAAATACGTTTTTTTGTGCGTATGGAACGTTTGTAGGATCTTTAATTTCAGTTTATGAAACATGGGACCAACACTTTACATGTTGCGTTTATATTTTTTATTCAGTATATGTACATACAGTTGAAGTCGGAAGTTTACATACACTTAGGTTGGAGTCATTAAAACTAGTTTTTCAACTACTCCACAAATTTCTTGTTAACAAACTATAGTTTTGGCAAGTCAGTTAGGACATCTACTTTGTGTATGACACAAGTAATTTTTCCAACAATTGTATACAGACAGATTATTTCACTTATAATTCACTGTATCACAATTCCAGTGGGTCAGAAGTTTACATACACTAAGTTGACTGTGCCTTTTAAACAGCTTGGAAAATTCCAGAAAATGATGTCATGGCTTTAGAAGCTTCTGATAGGCTACTTGACATAATTTGAGTCAATTGGAGGTGTACCTGTGGTTGTATTTCAAGGCCTACCTTCAAACTCAGTGCCTCTTTGCTTGACATCATGGGAAAATCAAAAGAAATCAGCCAAGACCTCAGAAAAAAAATTGTAGACCTCCAAAAGTCTGGTTCATCCCTGGGAGCAATTTCCAATCGCCATGGTTCATCTGTACAAACAATCGTACGCAAGTATAAACACCATGGGACCATGCAGCTGTCATACCGCTCAGGAAGGAGACGCGTTCTGTCTCCTAGAGATGAACGTACTTTGGTGCGAAAAGTGCAAATCAATCCCAGAACAACAGCAAAGGACCTTGTGAATATGCTGGAGGAAACAGGTACAAAAGTATCTGTATCCACAGTAAAACAAGGCCTATATCGACAAAACCTGATAGGCCGCTCAGCAAGGAAGAAGCCACTGCTCCGAAATCGTCATAAAAAAGCCAGCCTACGGTTTGCAACTGCACATGGGGACAAAGATCGTACTTTTTGGAGAAATGTCCTCTGGTCTGATGAAACACAAATAGAACTCATTGGCCATAATGACCATCGTTATGTTTGGAGGCAAAAGGGGGAAGCCTTGCAAGCCGAAGAACACCATCCCAACCGTGATGCACGGGGTGGCAGCATCATGTTGTTGGGGTACTTTGCTGCAGGAGGGACTGGTGCACTTCACAAAACAGATGGCATCATGAGGGTGGACAATTATGTGGATATATTGAAGCAACATCTCAAGACATCAGTCAGGAAGTTAAAGCTTGGTTGCAAATGGGTCTTCCAAATGGACAGTGACCCCAATCATACTTCCAAAGTTGTGTCAAAATGGCTTAAGGACAACAAAGTCAAGGTATTGGTGGCCATCACAAAGCCCTGACCTCAATCCTATAGAACATTTGTGGGCAGAACTGAAAAAGCATGTGTGAGCAAGGAGGCCTACAAACCTGACCCCATTACACCAGCTCTGTCAGTGGAAATGGGCCAAAATTCACCCAACTTATTGTGGGAAGGTTGTGGAAGGCTACGCAAGTTAAGCAATTTAAAGTCAATGCTACCAAATACTAATTGAGTGTATGTAAACTTCTGACCCACTGGGAATGTGATGAAAGAAATAAAAGCTGAAATAAATTATTCTCTCTACTATTATTCTGACATTTCACATTCTTAAAATAAAGTTGTGATCCTAACTGACCTAAAGACCATTTTTACTAGGATTAAATGTCAGGAATTGTGAAAAACTGAGTTTAAATGTATTTGGCTAAGGTGTATGTAAACTTCCGACTTCAACTGCATGTTGAGTGTTCATATTGTACTGGAACTGAAGGCAAAACAGATGGAAAACAAAAAATATTTTTCTAAACAACAAATATTTTTATGTCACGTGTAGATGGATCTGATTGGTAGGAGTCTGTTTGACTTCATGCACCACTGTGACCAGAGGGAAGTCAGAGATATCCTCTCAAAAATGATAGGTAAAGGGGACTTCACATATTTTAAACAAGATATTAGTTAGCAAAGAGGTATATTGTTTATCTTCTGTATCGTGTCTTTCTATCAGCTACTGAGAGACAACAGCAGTGTGACTTCCTCCTCCGTGTGAAGAGCACTCTGACCTCTCAGGGTCGAGCTGTCAATCAAAGACACACACGATGGAAGGTCAGTACTTCATACTTGTTTGAAGCAGAGTGTTAACATGTTGAAGGTCAGTACTTCATGCTAGTTTGAAGCAGAGTATTAACATGTTGAGTTTTATTATTCTCTGTTGTAGAAATACAAACTTCACTTTCTCTTTTCTCTCTGTCTCTCACACACACAGGTGATTCACTGCGTTGGGGTTAAGAAACAATCTCACCTTCCAGAGTCAGCCTGTCTTGTCCTAATGTGCCGACCCTTACCCATCTCACAATGCATCATCAGGGATGCCAGCTTGAATCACAAGACCTTCCTGAGCGGACATCACCCGGACATGAGGTTCACCTACTGCCATTCAGGGTACAGTCACTAACTCAACACTCATCTGGTGATGCTAATGAAACGAGACGAGTAATACAAGCTTATTACATAATACTTTTCATACTGTTTTTCATATGATTTTGTTTCCAGTGTCAAGGAGCTGACTGGATATACAGAAACAGAACTTCTGGGCCAGTCTGTGTATCAGTATTACCACACATCTGACTGCCAGCACATTCACAAAGCACACCAGAGCTGTGAGTTACCTCGAATCATGAGGTGTATATAAATATTGTTAATATCACTAGTATGTTCTGACCATGTTAAATTGATATGTGATCATGTGTCTGGGACAGTGCTCTCTAAGGGACAGGCTACCATGGGCAGGTACCGTCTGCTGCTGAAAGGTGGTGGGTATGTGTGGGCAGAGACGGATGCATCGGTGGTGTACAACAACCAGACTGGGCAGCCCCAGAGTGTTGTCTGCATCAACTACATTCTAAGGTGAGAAGTGATGTTGGGGTCGGGGTCCAATGAAAGCATCTAATGAAATGACAACTCTTACCAAAACTGTGTGGATAGGAAGTTGGTTAGACTAGATATCTGTTCAGCTGTTTACAAGTAAAGTTCCTTGTGCTACCAAGTTGTATGCACCGTATCTGGTGTAAAGATATCTTCTCTGTCCTTTTTCCGTTTGCCCTATCTCGTTGTCTCACCACAGTGAGGTGGAGCTACCAGAGATGGTGTTCTCACTGCAGCAAACAGAACCTCTACTGAGGCCCTGTTACTCTGATCTTGTGGGGCCCATCCTGCAGAATGAGACCTATCCTGCAGCAGAGACAGCTGTTCATCTACGCAACACAAAAATACCAACTCCAGGTCTGTCCCTTTAGCTGACGATTATTTGCATCTAACCGAAGAGGTGGTAAGAGACTTGTGGCATTGAATTGTTACGTTCCTCCCAATCTGATCTAGAACACAACAATGAGATCCAAACCTATGAGGGATATTCAGAGCTCAACCGAGAGGATCAAATGAACATGAACTCACTCTCTGTAAGTAGGCCTATCTCTTTGCTCACGGGTAAAACCTGGGCTGAAATTGGTAGCATGGTGGACTTTTTCAATCCATGGTGGACTTTTTCAATCCCTTTTTTAATTGCATATTTCCTCCCTGCAGGAACTATGTGAGCTGGACCTGGACTCGTTGGCTCCATACATACCCATGGATGGAGAAGACTTCCTCCTCACTCCAGTTTTAGATGGGATCTTGGCCATGATAGAAGGTCCTGTTCTTCCACCTGGTTTGGAAGGCCATTGTTCCTTGGGGAAGTCCCCTATATCTGCTGGTTCTTTCACCACACATCAAATGAAAACCTTGCAGATAGAGCCCCCTTGTGACTCAGGGGCGTCACATACAGTCAAAGAGTCAGAGTTCGGGTAAGCACCACTGTGTGTGGGCACAAGCTTCTAGTCTCAGTCAATAGGTATACTGTTAAAAGGTATAAGCAAGTCCTGGTATCGATATTAGCATTTTTGACGCATTATGTTACAATCATCTATAAGTGACTTTGTTGAGCTTCACAATCAATTTGAGATACTTTCAGACATGATGCGTGAAAAATGCTAATATCGATAACAGTACTTGGATGGGATTTTTGCCACATGCTCAAACTCTGGAAACAATGCCAGGGAAACTAAACCAAATAATGGATTGCTGTCAAGGTGAAGACACCATTTTGTAATTTGGGTGAACTGTTCCTTTAACCGTTCATCAGTGGCATAATTGTTGCTGATTGTTTTCTTTGGATATAGGGAATCATACCATCATATCCTTGTCTCATTATTGGCCATTTCAGATGTTTCTTGGTCCTATATAACATCTGCTCTTTCTCCAGGGACCATATGAAGTCAGTCTATAGAGGAGGCAGTGCTGTGTTCAAGGAGGGCCCTGACTATGCCGGATTGGAGGGCCTTGTCCCGAACGAACAGTGGAGTGAGAAACACAAGTCCTGTAGACATCCACAGGCACTTATGGCTGCTGCTGTTAGGCTGCCTTACCGGACCGTGGAATATTTCCCCATTCACCCACAAGATGGATCCACTTGCTTGTGTGGATCACCATCAAGGCAAGTGTTGTGGAAATACACACAGCAGCCCAAAATCCCAAGCACAGGCCCTCAGCCACCTACCAATCATATAGACGAGATGTCAACATGCCATGTTCCTTTCAGCCTGCCAGTACTGAGCAAGCTGGACTGTGAGGTCACACTGGGGCCAACCAGCTGCCTGCTTCAGGGGTCAGAGATCACCTCCGTCCTGGACCAGGCCCCCTCCAGATTCTTACACATGACAACATGGGGCATAAATCAGCTCTCCACCCAATATGCCCATCCTTGTTACGCACCCAGATCAGCTATTGAAGTCAGCTCTGGCACATCGACATCATATGCTGAATGGATAACATGAACTTGATTATCCCACGAATTGTGCCAATCTCTCCTCAACTAGGCCTATATTGTGACTTTTACTGGCAATTTAACTGACAAATGTGGATGCATAGCCTAGTTATTAAATACAGCATTTAATTACAATGATCAATATTAAAACTGTTGTCTTTGTTTTGTGCCCATACAAGTTACAATCTATTTGAGTTTTTCTTATCCACTCGGATTCTACAGGCAAAAACTGCCATATATAGCTAGCTCTGTTATACAAAGATTCTCTGCTGTTTTTAAACCCCACTCCATGGTGAAAGTTTCGGTGAAGGAAGTTTATGATTAACCTTTTTTCACCATGGAGGGGCGTTTAGTCCGCTACGATCGCAACTGTCTGGGAGATGGGGACTAATCCCACCTCATGTTGTATAAATCCAAAGCAATTTAACGTAGTTTTGGAATGGTATATTCACTACAGTAGTAAACTGGTGCAAATAAATCTAAAAGCAAAGCATAATAGCAAATTATTAACGCGCATAAAATTATTTTCTACGGATAAATCTAGATATTTTCCGCAAATATTCCAACCGACGAGGTGGCCGAGTGGTTAAGGCGATGGACTGCTAATCCATTGTGCTCTGCACGCGTGGGTTCGAATCCCATCCTCGTCGACATATACATTTTTCTCCATTACTTTTGCAAGTGTTGCGATGATCTATTAGTCTTTACAAGATAACGGCGAATTATGAATAATAAGAGTATTTTGTATTATAAAGCAAGACAAGTGAAGGCTTTATACAACCTGTTCACATAGTACTCTAAATCCTTGCATACTATAACCATTCTAAATGTCCATATAATGCAGATATCCGTATAATACGGTATTCATAGGAAGTGTTACCAAAATTAGGAAAAAGAAGAATATGGATATGATAACCTATTATAGCACTATTATGTATAGGCTGAGTAAAAGTCCTGATGATTGTGTTTATGTTTAATCTTAAATGTTAGAAGACACCCACATTATTTTGTTAGTGAAAGTGATACAGTTTTTAATCTGTATGTCACAGTAGAAAACATGGAAATAGTCATATTTTACAAATGTAGGCCTAGACCCTAACTGCGTGGGGGCGCTATTACCCAATAAAAGGCAAAAGGAGGCAGATTTAACTATTTCTCTTGGTGTTGGGTATAGAGAAATTGTAACGGACTATTTTTGTAGCCACTAAAACAAGCTGACCAGACCTCACGCGCACGTGCGTCCGCGTGTGCCATCGCGCGTATGTTTATTTTGCCCCCCCCACACCAGACCAACTATATTAACTTGGGGACAGGTCGAAAAGCATTCAACATTTATGGCAATTTAGCTAGCACGTTTATTGTTGCTAGGTAATTTGTCCTGGAATATAAACATTGGTTTGTTATTTTACCTAAAATGCACAAGACAATTAATCCACAGATTAAAGGGTAATCATCCTTCTTCAGGCTTCTTCTTTGGACTTCATATGGTGGTTGGCAACCAATTTAAGGTACATTACCACTATAGACTGGTGTGTGGAGCTTAGTTCATCTTTCAATCACCCACGTGCTCATACTCTCCATGCTCATAAAAACCAACGAGGAGATGGGAGAGGTGGGACTTGCACCGCATTAAGCTCCACAAATAGAACCAAGATCTATTTTCGCGCCTGGCTACTCAGACGCTCGTTGAATTGCGAGAGCAGTGTGGGTGCAATGATTGAATAACATGTATGTGTACATTTGGTTCGTTGGACAAAGCCTATGGAGAAATTAATGGCGTTTTTGTAAGGTTTTTGGATAAACACTGAAAATAAGGTCGGCGGTAAACACAGACTTAGGAGATCTTAATTTACATTTTGTTCCATGTGATCATTTTCATCAGCCAACTTCACTTTTTATGAATGTCGAAGCATAAATGTTACAAAGAAAAGCACATAAAGGCTTCATAATTCATAAAGGACATGTTAACTGACTGATATTATCTCATAGAACAACAAAATATAAGATCTCCTAAGCCTAGAACTTATATTTGGTGTTTATCCCCGAAACCCTATTCTTTCCCCATTCCTTTTCCCCATAGATATGGCTGAACAAACCAGAGGGAACTCATTTCTGTTTTAGGACTACAAGCTGGCTCGCTCTATTCATCGTCGTTTTCACGGCATGAGGTGTGTCAGTCAAACAAAACAGAAATGGTTTATTGATTTTTATTCAAATCCAATGCATACTCAGTGCAACGAATCTAGAAGGACATAATTCAATTTAGGCCTAACTAACAAATGTGGGTACACATTACAAATGGCAACACATCCAAATATTCTGCAATTGGAGCATTTTGCTTGCACAGTGTTTCTTCTCAATACATGTTATGGGCTTGTTTCTCATCTAGGTTTCTTAAATTAATACTCTGAAGTTTATTCTGTTGATTATCAGTAACCTCAATAACGAGGTCTACAATACACTTTAGCACCTGCTAAATGAATAATTGTTTAAGACATTTTTCTGATGGTGGCGAAATAAGCACTAGCAGTGAAATATGAACCCCTTCCTCTCGATAAAGTCATCTCCCCTGTCTTCAGAAGCGTTTATCAGATCTTTACAACACCTAAAAAAACAGCACTTAATTTATGTTGTCATAATTAATAAGCACTATTTGTAGATTAACTTCAGACAGAGACACTATAATGTTCTGCAGGAGTATGCAGGGGTTCAGTTTCACTGTGATAGCAGCAGAGGCCATCAGATGGGTGGTCTGGATCCTGTTCTTTATTTAACCCTTTATTCACCCCCCCCCCTCTATTCAGAACTGTTCATTAAAAAGTCAGTATGCCCTCTATTGGTCAAGCAGGAGATTTCGCCTTGTTCTTGTCCTCTGATTTGGAGGTGACGATCCAGCGGTAACAGTCAGTGATTCTCTTGTTTTGTTCTACAGCACAGCTAGTGCAGTACACAATGCCCAGAGCCAGCATCACCACAATGAAAACACACAGGGGCACCAGGAGTGCTACGAGAAGCCAGCTCTTGTCCTGCTTCCTTTTGCCCTTACTGTCAGGCCGCTCTGCCCCTAATGCGAATGCTGTTGTTTGGTCTGGAAGTGGGACTCTGAGTGTGATGGTGGGGGTGGTGGCGGCCTTAATCTCAGAGTTACTGTCTGGGGTTTCTACCACTCTCCCAGCCCCCCTGTCATTCTGGACTGCTGGGTGGTGGCTGTCACTAACGCTGGGCACCACTGAGGGATCACCTTCTTGGCTTTGAGTGACATCATCTTCCTGGGAGGATGAGCCGGGCAAGGGTGTGACAGTGTTCTGAGCAGGCTTTCTCCGTGTGAGAACATCCCAGTGTGAGTTATGGTCATTCGACGGCCTGTGTGGAACCGGCATAGAGGCTGTCTTCTCAGTAGGAAGCCTCTCAAGGCTGGTCTGCTCTGTCAGCCACTCCAAAGCTGTGGTGTCAGTAACCCAGTCTGGGAATTCGGGGACCCAGGAGAAAGAGGTTTGGTAGGATGAGGTAGCTGTGGATGAATACTCATGTTCACCCTCTGGAATGGCCTTACAGGAATACTGGTCTGACTGCAGCTCGTACCCTGCCTCACAATAGCACTCAAACCCACCCACATAGTTGAGACACTTCTGGTGGCAGCTTGTGGAGATCTGACAATCATCGATGTCCTGGCATAAGCCTGGATCATCGGGCAGCTCAGTGAAGCCTGGGCGGCAGTGGCAGGCATAGGAACCAGGGGTGTTCTCACATCTGTGTGCACAGTTGCTGGAATCTTTGCATTCATCGACATCCACACATTCTCCGTCTTCATCAGGCTCGTAGCCCTCATTGCAGCGACACTCAAATGTCCCAGGAGCATTTACACAGATTTGAGGGCAGGGCGCCTGCAGACACTCATCAACATCCAGGCAGTTGCGTCCACCAGGTGCCAACAGGTAACCATTTGGACATTTGCAGCGGAATCCTTTAGTATTCTCTTCACAGTCAAACTCACAGTTGGCCGTGCCACAGGAATGGTTCGGCTGGCAGGTCTGGCCGTCCTCTGCCAGTGTGAAGCCTTCAGAACACTCACAGTAATAGTGTGTGTCAGCATTCTGACAGAAATGCTCACAGCCACCATTTTCCTCTTCACACCAGTCCTGGGGGCCATCAGAGCAGAGGGGGGCATCCTTTGACCAGCCCACACTCCCATCCTCCCTCAGCATGCAAAGAACAGACTGGTCTCCTAAGCTGTCTTCATTATCTGGGCAGGGCAAGGTGGCTACTGAACCAAAGGGGATGTGAGTGAGGATGGTGCTGAGCAGGCTGAAAGGGGTGGTATACAGTGCAGGTCCCCCTCCCTCACTCTTCAGAGAAGGGCACATCCCCCGGTAGGTGTAGTGACACATGAATCCATCCACAGCCAGTGAGCAGGAGCCATCCAGCCATTTGAAGTTGTCGTGCTGCTCCCGGGTGTCAGCAGCAGTGTTGACGCTTATGACGACACAGCGGGGTGCGGCACAGGTACTAGGTGAGTCCGCTCTCAGCCAGTTTCTGTACTGGGTGTCCTGTTCACCTGTGATCCATTGGAATCCCCTGAGTGGGCGTGTGGCAGAGCACTGCCTGGGCTGGCGATGGAGCCCAATCCACAGTCTGACCCTGGCCCGAGGGCCGCGCTGCTCCACCGACGAAAGGAGCTCATGGACCATAGCCGCTTCCTCAGAACTCTTTAGGGTTGCCAGGGAACCACGTTTGTCCTTGCAGAACCTTGCAGATTCCCGAAAAGTCTTACGTTGGAAATAGACGGCGTAGCAGCCATCTGCAGTGCAGAGGGCATCTTGTTCCTGCAGCTCTTGTCCCAGAGTCCAGGGAGGCCAGCAGGCACACAAGACTGTCAGAAGAGCACAGGAGCGCAAGGCACAGCTCATCTTCCCCATCTGTACCATTGTCTTTTCTCACCTAACTACACCTCTCTCTAAGTAATACTTTTTTTCTTTCTGCTTTTTTGTTAATACTCCACAACTTTTCCCCAAACAAAACTATTCTCTTACATTTAGTCAGAGGCCTTTCTCCTGAGCTCCTTGCTGGTCTACCTCTGCCTTGGTAGCAGCATTCTAACTGATCTGCAGGAGAAAGAAAAGAGACGGGAGGGAGGGGAGAAAGAAAGAAGGAGGGTATGTAAAGGAAAAAGGATTGTGTGTTTTTGGAAGAGGGGCTGGGTAAAGACTGACTGTGTGGAGGATGGGGGGGGGGCTGCTGTGCTGGACGATGGTTTTCTCTTGTGCCGTATGGTTTTCATAACTTTAAGGGAATGACTCGCAACCCTGCTACCAACCACCCCCCACCACAACAATTTCTTCAGCTCCAGCCACAATAATGGAAACTGATTCATTTTCCCAGTTTCTCAGACGGATGAAGAGTGGAGACTGTCAAAACTTATCATTGTTTTTGTTCTAATGACCGATCTTTCCTACATTCTAGGCGTTTCCATTCTCTTTCTGATGTATATTCAACCGTGAAAACAAACCATCTCAGGTACTGAATTCCATGTCCAGATTCTCGTAAAAAATCGTCTCTCTTTTTCAAACGTCTGTTGGCTGTTACGTTTAGAGAGTTTTTCATGTGGCTGGATTTATCCCCCCCCCCCAAAAAAAAACAACCCAAATATGATTTATAATTGTTAATTCTTGACACACTCATGATGCCTCGAGATGTGAAACATTGGTACAGTGTTGGATGATTGGGTCAAGATGTGTGACTACGCAGGTTTACATAATCTGTGGGAAATGGAAAGTATGCAGACAAATAGTTTGTGTGCAGAGCTTTTTAGGGTCAGGATGAAAAGGAGCAAGGGAGTTCACTGTGGCGTTACCAATACAATAGCCACTGTACCAGTTTACAGGTTATCCAACAGTCACAGAGTTCAAGCAATGGCTGTTTTTGTTCTCTTTGTCTATTTTCCAACCGTCTCTAAATTAAGTCCACCTTTGGTTTCCAATACTGTGGGACTCACTACTGCATCACTGTCACAGCAGGTATTAGCTTGATATTTTTGACCATCCCTGGGGCAAAATACAGTATGTTTCAAACAGTCTGAAATCGTACTGGTCTTTTCCAAGTCAAACAATTCTGGTTCAGGACAATATCCTTCCAGATGGCTCCCAGATTGTATTTTCCATAATGTGCTAGTAGGCTAGATACAGTACCATGCCAAGGGCTTAGTATAATACACATAGAAGAATATGTCTTTCCTGCTGTTGACATCTGGGTGAATTTGTATTGTGGGTTATATCAGGCACATGACCTTCTGAGACGCCACAGATGTCAAAACACACTTAACAGATCAGTATCAAAACACTGTTTGAATATCTGTTTTTTTTTGGTCATCATTTCGTCTTCATTTTATAATGACCAATGTGAAGGTCCGGTTAGCCCTTGTCTGTTGACATAGTGATAGGAAACAGATCAATACAGTGTCTGCTCCTCCAATCACTGAGTGTTTAGGCCTACAATACAGTGTCTGCTCCTCCAATCACTGAGTGTTTAGGCCTATGCCGACACACTCATTGAGGTCATCTGGGGCATCAGCTCAGTGAGTTCCAGATGTCTATCAGATTGACCTGCTCTGCTGGCTTGAGTTTCAGTGCAAACAAATAGGAAACTTGAGCCTTCTGAGTTCACTTCCTGCTCCAGGTCAACTCTGCAGAGCTTATCAAGCATGCATTCCTTTTAATCTCATATATATATATATATATCTTTTTTTTGTTATTTTCTTGATTGTTTTATAAATGAATACATCCATGCTGCAGCTTGAGCTGCCCACACCTGGTGTTGATGAACACATGACCAAAAAAACAAATAACTTATTCATAATAAGTTAATGATAACTAAATAAATAATGTTTGTTAGCTTGACTATCACTGATTTGGCAACACTGAATAATTTATCTTTACATAGTTTGAAACTGTGAGTGCAGCTTTAATTGAAGTTATCCTAACACTGGCTGTCAGAGGAAGGCCTTAAAAATTGTCAAAGACTCCAGTCACCCTAGTCATAGACTGTTCTCTCTGCTACCGCACAGCATGCGGTACAGGAGCGACAAGTCTAGGTCCAAGAGGCTTCTAAACAGCTTCTACCCCCAAGCCATAAGAGTCCTGAACACCTAATCAAATGGCTACCCAGACTATTTGCATTACCCCCCCCCCCCCCCCTCCCCTCTTTTACACTGCTGCTACTCTCTGTTATTATCTATGCACAGTCACTTTAATAACTCTACCTACATGTACATATTACCTCAATTACCTCGACTAACCGGTGCTCCTGCCCATTGACTCTGTACCGGTACCCCCTGTAAATAGCCTCGCTATGGATGTTTTACTGCTGCTCTTTAATTATTTGTTACTTTTATTTCTTACTTTTTTGTTGTTGTATTTTTCTTAAAACTGCATTGTTAAAAATAACATTTGATTAGATGATTCTGTTCTTTGGGATTTGTTTAGCTTGGCTGACATGGCGCACATAATTCACAAGGTCAGCAGCGTGTATTCCTGTTATGTAATATCAGTGATCCAGAACCAGCTATGTTTGAACTGTTGAACACGGAGCCAAGTAACAGAAGTAACAGGACTCAAATGCGCTATGGTTTGTGTGAATAAAATCCAACACGGTGGTTGATTTTTTACATTCATTCTGTATTTTGTAAACTTGTGTGAACAGTGTGTGAAGAGAACGTTTTGTTCTTTTTTAGTTACAAGAAAGACTTGTTTCTCCCCAAACTAAGGCTTGGATCAATCTATGAATTAGCTAGCCAACCAATAGGAATGGTAAAACAATGAAGCCACTGAGAGCAGACCTCTGCCCAAGTACACACCAGACTAGACTATTTATCTATACCCATCTGGGACACTGACCAAAAATGAAGGGGTGTTCAGCTCCACATCTTTCCTCCTGACCTTACCGTTGCTGTAGCAGCAGGGAGGACACCAAGACTTTATAAATCTGACCAGCTCTCAGACAGAGCCCAGAGACCCACGGGGACCTCTCTGGCGTAGCTCTCAGACAGAGGAAAGAAAGATTGTCTGTGGCAGGAAGAGAGTCTTGTGGTAGGGATTGCTCTTTCTTCCTCTCTTTCTCACACTATTTCTCCCTATCTTATTCTCTCTCTTTCTCCCACTCTTTCTCCCTCTTCTTTTCCTTCTCTTTCTCCCTCTCTTTCGCCCTCTCTTATTCCCTCTCTTTCTCCCTCTCTTTTCCCCTCTCTTTCTCCCTCTATTTCTCCTTCTTTCTCCCACTCTTTCTCCCTCTTCTTTTCCTTCTCTTTCTCCCTCTCTTTCTCCCTCTCTTTCTCCCTCTCTTTTTCCCTTTCTCCCTTTCTTTTCCCTCTCTTTCTCACTTTATTTCTCCCTGTCTTTCTCCCTCTCTTTCTCAATTTCTTACTCTGCCTGGCTTTCCAATTAGTCTGCATGAGAGTCTCAGATATGTTAGCCCCTCCTGCTTCCAAAGAGCCAAAATCCAGCCTTCGCCGTTTTCAGTGAGGAGTTCTGGAGTTGAATTATGGAATTGCAATAGATAGAACAGACATGGTTCTATATATTCCATTCTATATATTCCACTTATATGTGAATATGCTGAGACCTAGCATCCTATTGAAAATGTCCCAGGTGTAGTATAAACTGCCACGACCTCTCTTATACCCTCTCCTCCTCTTTCTGTCCTCACCATTAATGCATGTAGCATGTGTTGCTCTTATTGCTGCTTGTGTGGAAATCATATGTTGCCTCTGTCTCTATGGACCTGGCAGCCAGTTTACACATACCTCAGACCTTGTCTGATATGCAGTGCAGTGCTAAGGCACAATAGATTAAAACGTTGCCTTTTATTGTGATTGATGGCTTGCTTTTGTCCAACTATTCCTACTGTATGTATGAACCCTGGAGATATTAAAGTAGTTCAGGTTCTCAGACTGGCTCCACCTGTTTTTAGTTACTCAGTAGACCTTCTCTGAGTCTCAGTATTCTCAGCTGATCTTTCTAGTTGTTGTTCATTTTTTAATCATGTCATTTTTGTCATCTTTGATCCATAATTTCATATTTGGATATTCTCATTTACAGGTGTCTTGTTCCTTGACTTTTCTGACAAAAGGGCAAAGTTCAGGCTCAAAATCAGCCGTCTTGTATAGATGTAAACCGTATCACTGTTTGCTTGTGTTGGTCAGACCGCCCATGTCCTTCATGTTGGCTTCCAGGCACCATGCATCAGCCGCCCGAGGACTCCCATTAGACATACTGAAACAATTAACTACAGCCATGTGGTCAACTAATGGTAGGGAACAAATTCCCATTGATTTTGTTATGGGGTAAAGGAAAAAGAAGATAATTATATCCACGTCTTATACTACACTGTCTCAAACCGTTTGCAATTCATAAGCAAATGTTTTCAGGCTACCTCTCTTTCAACAAATACATTGAGCTCCAAAAGTATTGGGACAGTGATAATGTTGTTGTTTTGTCTCTATACTGACTATGAGGTTAAAGTGTCGACCTCATTCCAAATCCAAAATGCTGCAGTACAGAGCCAAAACAACATTAAAAAACCTTTGGAGCTCACTGTAATTACACATTCAGATGCATTAAAGGTACAATGCAGCCATTTTTATCTCAATATCAAATCATTTCTAGGTAACAATTAAGTGCCTTACTGTGATTGCTTTAAATTAAAATGGTTAAAAAAAATCAACCAAATTAGCTTCTTACCAGAGAGCAATTTCTCAAGCAAGAATTTTTCTAGGACTGTCTGGGAGTGGTCTGAGTGGGGAGGGGAAAACTGAAAACTAGCTGTTATTGGCAGAGGTTTGGAACTCTCATCCTTATTGGTCTATTAACTAATTTACCGGCTGGTGATGTCACCTTGCAGGCAAAACTCCATCCCACCAAAGCAGGCTGAAATTTCAGTCGGTCTTTTCAAACAGCTCTTACACTAGGAAATTAAAATAACTTTTACAATTTCATAGTATTATTCCAACTTCACAGTCTGGAAATATATATAAAATGTTTTTGACTGCAACGGGCCTTTCCTAAAAAAGAGACCAAGCATTTATTCAACTCTGAAATCTTGACCGTGAACAAAAGTTTCAGAGAGTTAATGTGTACATTGTGGAATTCCCTGTTTATTCCACCAGGTCCTAGAGGTCCCATCATGGTGGGAGTGACAACATAATAGAGTCATAATGACCTCCATAAAATAGGACCGTAATGTCCACACCATTGAATGACATTTAATGATAGGTTCTCTATGGTCCACACAGCTAGCTGAGGCTGCTGATATAGTGAGTGTACAAATACATCTAGGCCCCTGAACTTCTGGTAGGACATATGAGTAGAGGGTAATGGCTATATTTACCTATTTTTTTTATTAAACTTGGCAAGTCAGTTAAGAACAAATTCGTATTTACAATGACGGCCTATTAAAGATGACCATATTATAGTGTAATGAGACGTGTTTATGTCTTGAGTGCTGAGATGAAAGCCACCAGAAATACAGACACTACCCCCCAGTCTTAACTCTGTTCAGTCTCAATTCTTGCAAAACGAGAGGAAAATGAAGAACCTCCTCTACTTGCAGTGCTCGATACTTCCCAGATAGTTTGAGTGTTTTTTTTTGTTTTTTTTTACCAGACTCAGATTCCTGGCCAACACTGAAATCTCTATCCGACACAGTGTGGTATATCTGTTTCCATCATCAACATTTTTAGCTGTCAAGACTTGTCTTTGGTGGAAAATTAGGTCATGCTTTATGTTTGTGAGGGTTGCTGAGATTTATAAAGATTGTCCTACTTGAGCAGTATACTGATTTGTTCTGTCTTTCAACTGTGAAGAGGTCATTTATTAAATGTCTGATTACAACAATTACAACAATATCATCACAACCTCTTTTCCACATGGGATTTTGTCAACGCATTTGAGATCGGCTCTTGCTGAAATGTTGATGTCATCTTTATAGTTCTGTACATGCTCTACTCACAGTTTTATTTCACAACACTGAAGTGTGGGATGTAGCATTTAATGTTTTGTGAAATGGATAGATTTCAGAGGTTTCTCATTTCAGTGAGTTACAGTAAGCCTGTTAGCCCTATGCTGTACCAGTAATACAGATTTAGGAGACACCACACCCCGTCTCAGCTAACTCTGGCGATCCCTTCCATCTTCACTGAGTTAAGGAAATCTCCATTTAGTTTTTTTGCACTTTATTTATCAAATAATCTTCAAAGCCTGTAGGGATATTCAGATGTCTGATTGTGGACCTTCTTACTGACAAATGTATTTGTTTTCTATGATTGTGTTATGCTTTTCGTGTATTGACGTGTATAGTGATGTGTGTATTGATGTGTATAGTGTATTTTGATGTGTATATTGTATATTGATGTGTATAGTGTATACTGAAGTGTATAGTGTACAGTACTGTGCAAAAGTTTTAGGCAGGTGTGAATAACTGCTGTAAAGTAAGAATGCTTTAAAAAATAGACACGTTAATAGATTATATTTATCAATTAACTAAATGCAAAGTGAGTGAACAGAAGAAAAATCTAAATCAAATCCATATTTGGTGTGACCGCCCTTTGCCTTCAAAACAGTATCAATTATTGTAGGTACACTTACACAAAGTCAGGGATTTTGTAGGTATATAGTCAGGTGTATGATTAAACAATTATACCAAACAGGTGCTAATGATCATCAATTCAATATGTAGGTTGAAACAATCATTAACTGAAACAGAAACAGCTGTGTAGTAGGAATCAAACTGGGTGAGGAACAGCCAAACTCAGCTAACAAGGTCAGCCATAATATTACAACACATATTATGGCTGAACTCAAATGTGCTGCTTGATAAAATACCTGTATTTATGGGAAAGATGTTTGAAAAGGGTATTTTGTTCTTAAATGATATTGTAAATTGGAATGGTAGAGTTATGTCTTTCATGGAGTTATCAGAATTATACGGGAAGGTCTGCTCAATCCAAGAGTTCAACCAATTGATTACAGCATTGCCCCAAAACTGGAGGAGGCAGGTGGCAGCGGGAGGAGGTAGGGAACTGGTCTGTCTGCCCAATATAAAAGATCAATACTGGTAGAGGAATAAAAATAGCATAAATAGGAAAGTATACCATTTTCAACTGAGGACCAAAATGTTGACATCTGTGCCATACAGATTGCAAAATAGTTGGGAAGAGATTTTTGATGTACTGATTCCATGGTACAGGGTGTATGAGTTGATATATAACATGATGCAAGATTCAAGACTTCGTGCTTTTCAGCTAAAATTATTATATAGAATTCTTGCCACCAACAAATGTGAATATTTGGGACGTAAAATCATCGAAGCTCTGCAGATTTTGTTGTGAGGATACAGAATCAATAGACCATTTATTTTGCTATTGCCCTCAGGTAGCCTGTTTCTGGTCTCAGGTTCAGGAATGGCTGAAAATGATCTAAAATTGACCCTAGAAATAGTACTGTTGGGAGATCTGGAGAGACCTGGTCAGTCAATTACTGATATACAATACTCTTAGTAAAAGTATTTATCTTCAACATGCAGCCTGTGGATTCTATTCGATTAGATAGATTGAAATTGTATGTTAAACATCATAGTTGAAATATATATGTTGCGTAGAAATCCGAAGAGGGTGGCCAGCAGAGATAGGTGGGATGGGCTGAGGGAAGCTGAGGGTTGGGATGTGGAATTGGAGACAAGTGGGAGTAGAGTTGCTTGGCGGGAGATAGAATGATGGTCAAAGATAAAGTATAAAAAAGTCCAAATCAAAGGAAAAATAAAACATAATAAAAAGTACATTTGAATGACACTGAGGGGCAGTGTTTTTACAACCAATGCCGATTTGCCTGAGGCTGATGCCGTGCAGGCGTTTGTACACATGCATATACACACACTCTCATTCAAATACAGACATACACGGACACACACATATGTAAATAGTACCAGACATGCACTCAAACATATACAGTTGGCCCTGCTGTTATGATTTAGTTGTCCTTGATGTCTTTAGTTGTTTTTTTAATTTTTGCATTATAGTTTTCTTTTGTCTTTTCCTTTTTTCTCATGAGTCCCCAATGTTGGTGCATTTGGGGGGATCGCGAACCCTGAACTGTTCCTGTCCCCGTTTTATATGGCCTTGTGAGAGATCTGTCAACTCAACTATGCAAGAAAACACAGGAATTGGGGTACATAAAAATAGCAGCAGGTGCTCTTGACTGATGAGTCAAAATCTGAAATATTTGGCCGTAGCAGAAGGCAGTTTGTTCGCCGAAGGGTTGGAGAGCGGTACACGAATGAGTGTCTGCAGGCAACAGTGAAGCATGGTGGAGGTTCCTTGCAAGTTTGGGGCTGCATTTCTGCAAATGGAGTTGGGGATTTGGTCAGAATTAATGGTCTCCTCAATGCTGAGAAGTACAGGCAAATACTTATCCATCACGCAAAACAATCAGGGAGGCATCTGATTGACCCCAAATTTATTCTGCAGGATGACAACGACCCCACACATACAACAAAAGTCATTAAGAACTATCTTCAGCGTTAAGAAGAACAAGGAGTCCTGGAAGTGATGGTATGGCCCCAACAGATCCCTGATCTCAACATTATCGAGTCTGTCTGCGATTACATGAAGAGAGAGAAGCACCCGAGGCTGCCTAAATCCACAGAAGATCTGTGGTTAGTTCTCCAAGATGTTTGGGCCAACCTACCTGCCGAGTTCCTTCAAAAACTGTGTGCAAGTGTACCTAGAAGAGTTGATGCTGTTTCAAAGGCAACGGGTGGTCACACCAAATATTGATTAGATGTAGATTTTTCTTCTGTTCACTCACTTTGCATTTTGTTAATTGATAAATATAAACTAGTAACACGTCAATTTTTGAAAGCATTCTTACTTTATAGAATTTTTTCACACCTGCCTAAAACTTTTGCACGGTACTGTATATTGATGTGTATACTGTATATTGATGTGTATACTGTATATTGATGTGTACAGTGTATACTGACTGATGTGTATAGTATATATTGATGTGTATAATGATATGTATAGTGATGTGTATACTGATGTGTATAGTGTATACTGATGTGTAAAGTATATATTGATGTGTATACTGATGTGTATATTGATGTGTATAGTGATGTGTATAGTGTATACTGATAAGCATAGTGATGTGTATAGTGATGTGTATATTGATGGGTATAGTGTATATCGATGTATATAGTGTAAATTGATGTGCATAGTAATGTGTATAGTGTGTATTGATGTGTATAGTGTGTATTGATGTGTATAGTGTGTATTGATGTGTATAATGTGTATTGATGTGTATAATGTATATTGATGTGTATAATGTATATTGATGTGTATAATGTATATTGATGTGTATAGTGTATTTTGATGTGTATGGTGTTTAATGATCTGCATAGTACAGTCGTGGCCAAACATTTTGAGAATGACACAAATATTAATTTTCACAAATTCTGCTGCCTCAGTTTGTATGATGGCAATTTGCATATACTCCAGAATGTTATGAAGAGTGATCAGATGAATTGCAATTAATTGCAAAGTCCCTCTTTGCCATGCAAATGAACTGAATCCCCCCAAAAACATTTCTACTGCATTTCAGCCCTGCCACAAAAGGACCAGCTGACACCATGTCAGTGATTCTCTCGTTAACACAGGTGTGAGTGTTGACGAGGACAAGGCTGGAGATCACTCTGTCATGCTGATTGAGTTCGAATAACAGACTGGAAGCTTCAAAAGGAGGGTGGTGCTTGGAATCATTGTTCTTCCTCTGTCAAATATGGGTTACCTGCAATGAAACACGTGCCGTCATCATTGCTTTGGTACAAAAAGGGCTTCACAGGCAAGGATATTGCTGCCAGTAAGATTGCACCTAAATCAACCATTTATCATTCATCAAGAACTTTAAGGAGAGCGGTTCAGTTGTTGTGAAGAAGGCTTCAGAGTGCCCAAGAAAGTCCAGCAAGCGCCAGGACCATCTCCTAAAGTTGATTCAGCTGCGGGATCAGGGCACCACCAGTACAGAGCTTGCTCAGGAATGGCAGCAGGCCGGTGTGAGCGTATCGGCACGCACAGTGAGGCTAAGACTTTTGGGGGATGGCCTGGTGTCAAGAAGGGCAGCAAAGAAGCCACTTCTCTCCAGGAAAAACATCAGGGACAGACTGATATTCTTCAAAAGGAACAGGAACTGCTGAGGACTGGGGTAAATTCATTTTCTCTGATGAATCCCCTTTCCGATTGTTTGGGGCATCCGGAAAAAAGCTTGTCCGGAGAAGACAAGGTGAGCGCTACCATCAGTCCTGTGTCATGCCAACAGTAAAGCATCCTGAGACATTCATGTGTGGGGTTGCTTCTCAGCCAAGGGAGTGGGCTCACTCACAATTTTTCCTAAGAACACAGCCATGAATAAAGAATGGTACCAACACATCCTCCGAGAGCAACTTCTCCCAACCATCCAGGAAACGTTGACATTTTGGGTCCATAGCCAGGAAACTCCCCAGACCTTAATCCAATTGAGAACTTGTGGTCAATCTTCAAGAGGCAGGTGGACAAACAAAACCCCCAAAATTCTGACAAACTCCAAGCATTGATTATGCAAGAATGGGCTGCCATCAAGAATGTGGCCCAGAAGATAATTGGCAGCATTCCAGGGTGGATTGCAGAGGTCTTGAAAAAGAAGGGTCAACACTGCTAATATTGACTCTGCATCAACTTCATGTAACTGTCAATAAAAGCCTTTGACACTTATGAAATGCTTGTAATTATCCTTCAGTATTACATAGTAACATCTGACAAAAATATCTAACGACACTGAGGCAGCAGACTTTGTGAAAATTAATATTTGTGTCAATCTCAAACCTTTTGGCCACGACTGTATATATTGACCTGTATAGTGATGTGTATTGTGTAAATTCTTGTGTATATTGATGTGTATAGTATATATTGATGGTATAGTGTATATTAATGTATATAGTGATGTGTGTAGTGTATATTCATGTGTATATTCATGTGTATAGTGTATATTGATGTGTATAGTGTGTATTGATGTGTATAGTGTGTATTGATGTGTATAGTGTGTATTGATGTGTATAGTGTGTATTGATGTGTATAGTGTGTATTGATGTGTATAGTGTATATTGATGTGTATAGTGTATATTGATGTGTATAGTGTGTATTGATGTGTATAGTGTGTATTGATGTGTATAGTGTATATTGATGTGTATAGTGTGTATTGATGTATATAGTGATGTGTATAATGTATATTGATGTGTATAGTGTATATTGATGTGTATAGTGTGTATTGATGTGTATAGTGTGTATTGATGTGTATAGCGATGTGTATAATGTATATCGATGTGTATAGTGTGTATTGATGTGTATAGTGTATATTGATGTGTATAGTGTATATTGATGTGTATAGTGTATATTGATGTGTATAGTGTGTATTGATGTGTATAGTGTATATTGATGTGTATAGTGTATATTGATGTGTATAGTGTGTATTGATGTATATAGTGATGTGTATAATGTATATTGATGTGTATAGTGTATATTGATGTGTATAGTGTGTATTGATGTGTATAGTGTGTATTGATGTGTATAGCGATGTGTATAATGTATATCGATGTGTATAGTGTGTATTGATGTGTATAGTGTATATTGATGTGTATAGTGTATATTGATGTGTATAGTGTATATTGATGTGTATAGTGTGTATTGATGTGTATAGTGTGTATTGATGTGTATAGCGATGTGTATAATGTATATTGATGTGTATAATGTATATTGATGTGTATATAGGGCTCATCTGTGAAAAAGACCTTGGCCTCAGCATGACTCCCTGTCAAAATAAAGGTTAAATAAATAAATGTTCATGCCAAGTTATTACATCCGTAAGCAGAAGTGGTAACGGCTTCTCTTACTCTGCTTTTCAAAGGGCTATCATTCCTCCACGCTTATATAGTGTTGAAGGGAATAATTGTGGTAGGATAATAGTACAAAATGACTCATAGATCATTGATTTACCAGATGAGATATAGACTCAGCTTTTCCATATTTCACACATATCAGCGTGTCTGTCACTGCCTTTCTGAGGGCAGGAAGAAATGGCCGTATCAACGTGAAGGATTATCAAAGGAAGATGACTGGATCCTGGTAAATGCATTAACAATAGAAGGTGATTCCGGAAAAGGGAATGCCACATGAAAGCTTTACCGGAATCCAAGCCTCAGACTCTTGACGACTGCCTGTGGAAGTCCACAACCTTTCTCTCTAAAGGACAGGGTGGAAGGTGCCCTTGAGACTGGTACTAAGTCACCCTGGGAGACGCAAAAGGACCAAGTTCTCTCTCTACTCTGCTTCTGTTTCTCCTGTTGAAATGGTTCATGCTTCTGTAGTAACGGTTTATTGTTGGTTGTGTAATAATATACAATGGTTGTGGGGCATTATGAAACCCTTTGGTCTATAGTTGATTTGAAGACTATATTCTGCCAGATGGATTGTGCTAGCTACACATATTTCTTACCTAGTGATTCAACATTGTAGATTTGTAAATATGCCAGATGATAATTGTTTTATTGTTGATGACAGGGGTTGACAGTTCCTTCTTGATTTGTTTAATATATGTATACCTCTAAATGTCTCTATCTCCATTACACACAAATCATCCCATAGTCAATTATACTATTTTTGATCTCAGGAGTTTAATTCATATAATAGGGAGGGGACATTTATTCAAATAGACTAAATGTTATTTTTTTTTTGCAAAACACCGGAGCACACAGAAGCATGCACATGGTCACCCCACTGATCTCTGCTTGTGGTCCTGGACCCTCTGCTTGTGGGTCACTGTGATCTCTCTGAGGGCCCTTGGCCTGTGGGTCACTAGGATGTCTCTGAAGGCCCTTGGCCTGTGAACTGGCTATTAGTGGGGCTTTAGCTCGATGGTTGCCATATGGTAATAAACTCCAGGCAGTCTCCAGTTAATTCTCTGTGATGTGGTGCCTTTGTCCTTGTGCTGTTTCCACAGTGCCTCATGAGGACGCTGGAATGAAAGTTTCCTGGACCTCAAGCGTTCCTGAGCCAGGCTCTCTGAGCCAGGTTCTATCAAAATAATGGAAATAATGTTTCCAGGCAACAACCATCTCAACCTTCTGAGTCCATTCAAAGAGCTTTATAGACACTCAGAACCGATGAATGTCGTTTGAACCCATGTCAATTGATGAGTGTCATTCTTATGTGAACCCCTCTGTTGTGGAGACAACGGACAGCTGCTGAACACATGCCTGACACTCAGGAAAAATGAAACACGATAACCACTGTGTATACATTTCATCCCATTTAGTAGAGAAAGAATGTACATGGCACAGGGTCATTGTACAGCAGCCGTGGTGCATTGTAACGGACTGTACGGTTTCCAATAGGACAAGACACAGGAAATATTTTCACACATGAAGGAATTGTCTGCTCTCGCACAGCTTGGAAAGGTTAGTGCCCTGCTTGTATAATAATCCCATTTGAGTGTCTTTTCAAGAAAAAAATCTTCAGAGCAGCTGATATTCTACCCAGAAGCAGGACTGGAGCCCACTGGTCCATGCTGATTATAATGAGCAGGATTAAGGGGACAGAGGGGCATAAATATACAACTGGAGATTTGTGAACCATTTTAGGGCTGCAAAGTAAGTATTTACAGATAGTTTTGGCAATCTAGGTAAGAAAACAATTTAGCCATTGACCTTAGTGTTTTCTGTTTCTAAACGTTTATGAGAGTATGATTCATAGAATGTCACCTCCCACTGTGCTAACCCCGTAAAATCTCTGTCCCCTGTTCAGACAGTAAAACCTGACGTTATTCCTCACTAAGGGGCGTCAGGGGGATGCACCAACAACCATATGTGTGAAACAGCTACTGGCAAGCTGAATGGATTTGTTATGGGCATTTAAAATACTCTGGAGACAACAAATAAATATTCCAAGTAGAAAACAGTTGTTTTCTTTTTTGAGCAAAGGTCATGCTGGGAGCTGGAATACACATTACCTTGAGTATGGTTTTAACAGCATAATGGGCTAAACTCACTAGTATATTTCAGTGGAATATGAGGCCAAATAGGATGGAGATTGTGGAAATGGTTTTAGACAGACGTGACTAAAGACCTGAAACATTAAGATTCTAACAAAGAAAATGAACATGTGAAACGAACGTCAGTGTGTTGCTAACAGTTTAGCTTCCTCCACTGTCCCTGTCCCCATACCGGGCTCGAGACACACTTCCTTGACAATGTACCAACGGGTTGAGCTATCGAAAAATCTCTCACCGCGGACATAGATTGAACAAACCATGTTGCTATGGAGCTGAGGGTGGCATCAGGAGCATCCAGTGTGTGAGCCAGGCGCTAGGTTGCAGATGGGTGCTATGCCATAGGGGGCGGCAGCGTAGCCTAGATACGAGTACCATACTAGTAAGATACCAGTAACATCCTAGTAAGATACCAGTGACATCCAAGTAAGATACCAGTAACATACCAGTAAGATACCAGAAACATCCAAGTAAGATACCAGTAACACACTAGTAAGATACCAGTAACATACCAGTAAGATACCAGTAACATCCAAGTAACATACCAGTAACATACCAGTAAGATACCAGAAACATCCAAGTAAGATACCAGTAACATCCAAGTAAGATACCAGTAACATACCAGTAACATCCAAGTAAGATACCAGTAAGATACCAGTAACATCCAAGTAAGATACCAGTAAGATACCAGTAACATACTTGTAAGATACCAGTAACATCCTAGTAAGATACCAGTGACATCCAAGTAAGATACCAGTAACATACCAGTAAGATACCAGAAACATCCAAGTAAGATACCAGTAACACACTAGTAAGATACCAGTAACATACCAGTAAGATACCAGTAACATCCAAGTAACATACCAGTAACATACCAGTAAGATACCAGAAACATCCAAGTAAGATACCAGTAACATCCAAGTAAGATACCAGTAACATACTAGTAACATACCAGTAACATCCAAGTAAGATACCAGTAAGATACCAGTAACATACTTGTAAGATACCAGTAACATACTAGTAAGATACCAGTAACATACTAGTAAGATACCAGTAACATACTAGTAAGATACCAGTAACATACTAGTAAGATACCAGTAACATCCAAGTAAGATACCAGTAACATACTAGTAAGATACCAGTAACATACTAGTAAGATACCAGTAACATCCAAGTAAGATACCAGTAACATCCAAGTAAGATACCAGTAACATACTAGTAAGATACCAGTAACATACTAGTAAGATACCAGTAACATCCAAGTAAGATACCAGTAACATCCGAGTAACATACCAGTAATATACAAGCAACATTCTAAGTAAGATACCAGTAACATAGCAGTCATTACCAGTAAGATACCAGTCCTCCTGATTTTTGTTTCAGATTTAAATAGTTGTGTTTGACATAGTAGATTTTTTCACACTCATATTTAGAGTATGTGTGTGTGTATGTGTGTGTGGGGGGGTCTAATGTAAAACAGGTCCACTACCATGGTGAGTATGAGGGGTAACGTGGCAGCTGGCACAAAGCCCTCCAGTCGAATGCCCATTACATCCCACAGGGAGGGGCCCAGTTTAAGGGGGAAGAGAAGACAATGTGAATAGAAATATAGCCTTCAATAAGCCTCCTGTACTAATTTCCCACCGATCCAGAAATGTCTGACTCAACTCAAGCTAAGTAGGAGTCTTACACATAGATCTGCACACAGCCTCCACAATTGTAGAGCAGGCTACATAAACAATAATCAATGACTTAATTGCAACTTTGAAAAACATGATGGATGTTGAGGTTTGGTTCTCCTATCTTTGCAATTTACCGTGATGCCCACCCAATCTGCCCATGCTTTCAAGACAGGAGGTGACAGAGCAGAGACCACCAACACAGTGGTGAAACGCCTTTTAATCACACTGGGACTATCCCTGTGTACAAACACACACAGGTCGTTAAGCAAATAATTTGCTTTGCTATAGCACTAGTACACAACATTACACTATTGACAGACTGCTGTGTGGACTGGGACTGCTGTGTCCCAGTATAAACTACCTACAAAAGAACAGGCAAGAAGTAAACAGGACAGAATGGACACCCTGCACACTCCATCAAGCGTCAACAAACTATCATTATTATCCAACTGGCATACTTGTGTTGAAATCATGCATTTTTAAGTCTTCCCCTGCCATGCGAAGGCCTACGAGAGTTTGAAGGTAAATTGTCTTGATAAACTATTTTATGTCAGATGGTGTACAGCTCAAGAGGATTATCAGTATGCCAAAATAGCTTCAGAATAGCTCATGTCCAGGTTCTGTATTTTGTGCTAACTCTGACCTCCGCTGGTCATTATACGTATCACATTCCCTTTCAATAGAAATGTTAGGGTCTGAAAGACCTCCTCAACCAATATATAGAGTCAACACAATACACATAATGGTAACAATAACAATATACTTTATGACTATGGACTGCAATGTCTTCTGGGCGTTAAAAACATGTTAAATTGTGCACAGCAAAGAAGAAATAACTAGCAAAGGCCAAATGATTGAATTAGTGGATAGAAGTTATTTGTAGTTTTAAGAGAGATGTTGATTGGTTAGTACACTACAGGACCATACTTTTGGACACTTGATTGTCGAACATCTCATTCCAAAATCATGGCCATTAACATGGAGTTGGTCCCCCCTTTGCTGCTATAACTCCCGAGTGGCGCAGCAGTCTAACACACTGCAACTCCGTGCTAGAGGTGTCACTACAGACCCTGGTTTGATTCCAGGCTTTATCACAATCGGCTGTGATTGTGAGTCCCATAGGGCGGTGCACAATTGACCCAGTGTGGTTAGGGTTTGGCCGTTGTAGGCTGTCATTATAAATAAGAATTTGTTTTTAACTGACTTGCCTAGTTAAATAAAGGTTAAATAAAAATATAACAGCCTACACTCTTCTGGGATGACTTTCCACTAGATGTTGGAACATTGCTGTTGGGACTTGCTTCCATTCAGCCACAAGAGCATTACTGAGGTTGGGCGATTAGGCCTGGCTCGCAGTTGGCGTTCCAAATCATCCCAAAGGTATTTGACGGGGTTGAGGTCACGGCTCTGTGCAGGCCAGTCTAGTTTTAACTCACCGATCCTGACTAACCATTTCTGTATGAACCTCACTTTGTGCACGTAGGCATTGTCATGCAGAAACAGGAAAGGGCCTTCCCCAAACTGTTGCCACAAAGTTGGAAGCACAGAATCGTCTAGAATGTAAGTGTATGCTGTAGCATTAAGATTGCCCATCACTTGAACTAAGGGGCCTAGCCCGAGCATGAAAAACAGCCCCAAACCATTATTCCTCCACCACCAAACTTTACAGTTGGCAATTGGGGCAGGTAGCGTTCTCCTGGCATCCTCCTAACCCAAATTCGTCCGTCAGACTGCCAGATGGTAAAGCGTGATTCATCACTCCAGAGAATGCATTTCCACTACTCCAGAGTCCAATGGCGGCGAGCTTTACACCACTCCAGCTGACACTTGGCATTGCGCGTGGTGATTTTAGGCTTGTGTGAGGCTGCTCAGGCCATGGAAACCCATTTCATGAAGCTCCCGACGAACAGTTATTGTGCTGACGTTGCTTCATGGTGCAGTTTGGAACTCGGTAGTGTCTTGCAACCGAGGACAGATGATGTTTACATGCCACACACTTCAGCTGTCCCATTCTGTGAGCTTGTGTGGCCTACCACATCGCGGCCGAGTCGTTGTTGCTCCTAGATGTTTCCACTTCACAATATCAGCACTTACAGTCAACCTGTGAAGCTCTAGCAGGGCAGAAATGTGACAAACTGACTTGTTGGAAAAGTAGCATCCTATGACAGTGACACATTGATAGTTACAGAGCTCTTCAGTACAGGCCATGCTACTGTCAATGTTTGTCTATGGAGATTGCATGGCTGGGTGCTCGATTTTATACACCTGACAGCAATGGGTGTGGCTGAAATAGCCGAATCTACAAATTTGAAGGGGTGTCCACATACTTTTAGTGTATAGATTAAGGAAGCCTGATCGGTCCGCTAACAAACAGATTTTACTCAATAAAAAAACTGTTCTACCTTCCCCTGGTATGTTGCTTACCATCCAACCGCAAATAACACCTTTATCAAAAAGGCAAAGGATATCAATGGTGATGCTTAAAGGCATGTGGAATTCCCAGCCAGACCCAGTTCTACAGTATTTATTCAGGACAGCAAAAGTTTCTCTTGTTGTAATCCCCATACTAATTTGAGATGCTGGTGTTCTCTTCGGTCCTCTGTCCTGCTCTCCCTCTATAATGATCATTAAGCATAGACATCTGCAGTTAAAGTTGAAGCAAACATTCAAACAATACAATCAAACAAAGCCTAACTGGGGTAGGCTATGTGTGCCATACTCTCCAAAAAAATTCATTTCAACACATACCAAAATCTAACCTTCCTTTAATGCTGGATCATGGAGACTAATGGCATGGTTGAGCTAGTAACAGGGCCGGTTCCAGGCATAAGCGACGTGGTTGCTTAGGGCCCCCACGACCAAATATATATTTTTAAATCAGGAACTGAGTCGGGTCTCAATTTACTTTTGAGAGTAACAATAGTAGAAAACACCAGGTGAAATTTCAAAATTTGCTTGTGTTACTTTTTCTCTTGTTATGTCTCTCACTGACAGTCAATCAATTAGCCATGACAGCTAACAATTGTTAGATTGGTAGTTAGTCTAGCCAGCTATCTAAACTTGTAGTAATCATGACCGGGCAAGTGTGCAGGGAACCTGACCTCCAGGGGCCCCCCATTGATTTCGTTATTCTCACTCAGACCATATTAACGTGGCATGTCATTACAAAATGTGTAGAATTACAGGAAATTAGCTCTCCATCCCATGGCAAAATATGTAGAATAGCAGAAAACGTGCTTTAAAACTGCAACATTTTCTCAAAGTCCCATGGCAAAATACGTAGAACGACAGAAAATGAACTTTAATAAGTAAAATTTTTCACTTCACTGTAAGAGGGGGCCTATATTGTTTTGCTGCAGGGTGGCAAACTATTAAGTGCAGTACTTTGGACCAGGGCCCTACAGGCGGCAGGTAGCCTAGCGGTTAGGAGCGTCGGCCCAGTAACCGCAAAGTTGCTTGTTGGAATTCCTGAACCGACTAAGTGAATAATCTGTCAATGTGCCCTTGAGCAAGGCACTTAACATTAATTGCTTGCTGTGCTGAACAATGGGCAGTTCAATACCTCTGTCAGTTAAATATGTTATGTGTGTATTTGATCTGGATAAGAGCATCTCCTAGAGCCGCCCCTGGCTAGTACTGTAATAATGAAAGGGAAGTTGTCAGACACCAACCAGAGGTTGCCCATATAGTATAGGGAACATGTAAAGCTGTGATGGAACAGCAGCATTCTGAATTGATGTGAGGTCAAATAAAATGCTCAAGTATTGGACATGCCTTAATTTCCTCCTGTTTATGGCCAGCTTCCACTCCAGAAAGAACCAAATGCTGTCAGCCTTTGGTTATGCACTCAATCATTAGGTAACAACAACATAATTGATTATACACATTCTAGATTAGAAAACAGAGAATCAAAAACAAACAAACATCACAGTAATAAAACCACCATGTAATAATAGTATCATATAGCAATGATTAAATCAGACATTAAAGATGTGGACACCATGATGGCAGGTTTCCATTTACCACGTGGTCCCCAGGTTGCGAAAACTGTTTTGACTTCACCATGTCCTCTCTTTTTCCTCAACAGCAGCCCTATATCGTGTTTGTGTGCACGGGCCCAATGATTTATGGCCAATATACCATGGCTGAGGGCTGTGTCCAGGCACTCCGCGTTGACTCGTGCATAAGAACAGCCCTTAGTCGTGGTATATTGGCCATTTACCACACCTCCACAGGCCTTATTACTTAAGTAATATAGTCAACCATAGTTGAAAGAACATCCATGATTTCTTTCAATCACACTAATATATATATATATATATATATATATATATATATATATATATATATATATATATATATATATATATATTTAAAAAAATTATGTGATACATATTATGAGAGACAGAAAGTGCTGGATTAGTTACAATCATCAGTTATGCCTTATCACATTTTTTTTATTAAGATATTTCCACTTCTGTGCATATCGTTGAATTTTTTTCTTATTTTTTAAAGAGTTGAGGGGGGACTATTCCTTCAGCACAAAACTTTCTTACTCACTCAATTATGGGCATTGGTCAAGAGGTAAAAAATGTCAGCCAGTTCTTGAAGATCCCACCACCATATTTTCCTGTTCTGTCAGAAGTACCCCAACTTCAACCCAATACTGTTACTCTACTCATGGGCCTCTGGGGGTGAGAGGAGAGGGCAGGACCGTCCTAACAGCATCCTCCCCCAGACTGCCTCACTGGAGTGCTGTCAATCTTCAGGTTGTGCTTCTCTCCTCCTGCCGTGGCCCCGGGCCCCATGCGCTTCTTAATCTCAGCCGCCATGGTCATGAAGGATTGCTCCACGTTAGTTGCGTCCTTCGCACTGGTCTCCAGGAAGGGGATGGATAGGGAGTCAGCAAATTCCTGTTTGAGGAGAATGAGATGGGTCAATCACCAGTCTGACTGCAGTAGTAGGGTGCTTCAATTGCAAGTAATAATGTGTCCCAAGGGTTGATAATTGAGCATGTTGACCAGGGCATAAACTGAGCAACCGCCAAACGCAGGTAGATTTAGGTACTAGCGGGTAAGAATGTCTATTTCCACAACCATGCTGGTGAGTGGTCAATTTGCAGGGTTCTACAATGCGAGCGTTACATTCACAAATAAAAAAGTGTGAAAAGTAAAGTATGAAAAATGCAGCAGTAGCTGTTTTCAAAGTATTTCTGAGTTTTGTTTAATAGCTGCTAATCACACAAAGAAATAAGAATCCTATACCCCTCCTCACGCATCAACATTGCCTTGCAGGGGAGCTGTGCACACACTGAAGTGCTGATAGATTCATTTTGAGGCGCTGTGCACAGGCATAAAAGCTGGTCCAATTTACCCTAAACAAATCTACAAAGTGAGACTTAGTCCTCAAGCTCAGTTGTTTTTCAATGTTAGTTTGAGTCTGCTGCTTCAACTGATAGTGAAGACACGCTCTATAGTCAGATCAAAAATCTCAGACACAGACACTACTCATTTCCTGTTACCACGGTAATGTCCCGCCCTTAAAGGGGCAGATAAAAAAAATGTCTGATATTTTGATTTAAAAGACTCACGTCACAAAAAACGAAATTAAATTGAGTAATATACCACATTACTTCTTACATTTCTTCTTTTAGAAACATTACAGAGCATGGTGATCTGTTTTTTTGTGTGTTTATGGCCCCCAAAAAATTGACTGGTGAAAATATTTGAGTGGCTGGTATGTTTTCTTAATTTACCTGCCACAGTGGCTGGTAGACAAAAAGTACATTTTAGGCCCCGATGTAAACTACAACAAACTAAGGCTACAGAGTATAATATACCCAAATACTGTGGTTAATCTGTATGAGAGTCCACGTTTCCTGAGGACTCACCTTGGCTGTCGTGTAGTCTACTACCTTCTTGGTGGTGAGGTCACACTTGTTACCCACCAGCAGCTTGTTGACATTCTCGCTGGCATAGCGGCCAATCTCCTGCAGCCACTGCTTTATATTGTTGTAAGACTCCTAGAAAGAGAAAATACCTCAGTTACGTGTTGTCAATAAATGCAGGTTGACTCATAGATGTTAATTAATGTTCTTTGTGGAGGGGCGTCACTAACCTGATCTGTAACATCATAGACAACGATGATACCATGGGCTCCTCTGTAATAGCTGGAGGTGATGGTGCGAAACCGCTCCTGACCAGCAGTGTCCCACTAAAGACAATTTAAAATATATAAGTTAAACGCACTACATGAAAGCATGAACTGCAATTAAACTTCCCAGGACAGCTGCCAGAGCTGCTGACTCAACTCACAATCTGTAGTTTGATGGTCCGGCCGTCCAATTCAATAGTTCGGATTTTGAAGTCCACGCCGATGGTGCTTATGAAACTTTCCGTGTAGGTGTCATCCTGAAATGCATCATAAAAAATAAAACACAGCTTTTAAAATCAACCAATGGACACACAGTATCCATCCAAACGTTTATGTAAAGCTGAAGACTGATCAAAATGCCAGTAACACTGAACACTGATAGTTCTTACCGCAAATCGAAGCAGGAGGCAAGACTTTCCCACCCCTGAATCACCAATCAGAAGCAGCTTGAACAGGTAGTCACTAGGGGGAAACCAGGTTAGGGAACATTAAATAACAAACTAACAAATCTATTCAATCAAGCCCCCAGCATTGACTTTCATCTGGGTCTCTGGGGAGTTAGGCTAAGTTCATATGCAATGCTGTCATTTCCATCTGAAATTAGCTATGTTATTATAGCTACAGTTGCAAGGGTGTGCAAAGAAATGTCAAAGAGGAAAATGTCAATTATAAACTTGGTGGGTCGAGCCCTGACTGCTGATTGGTTAAAAGAGCATTCCAGCCGGTGCCTAATCCACAAATTACTACCGGCTAAATCTATGACGTTAAAATGCCTATTAACTCTGTTCCATCTAACTGCGCAATCCACTGTCTCATCAGCCCAGGCAGGAAAGTTATAAACTTGATCTCCACTATAAAAAAGCATCTAGACATTATCTCACACTTTTTTTAGACTAACATTTAGTTTAACAGCGGAGATTTGTATAAACCTTGCTGTCACAGTCTCTCTGACATTTGCAACATTGTTTCAATATTCAAAATCGATCTCCAACTGTCCCAGAGTACTGAACCTTTAGGGGTCGGGAGTCTGGACGAGAGAGGCAGAGCATTTCTCAGCCAGTCAAAATCATGAATCAGCTGGCATAATTTTTATGGATATATACAAAGTAATGTCAATTGAAACAAGGTCAATCGAAACGAAGTGCAGTTAGTTTGCAGTCTTTCCAGCTTCAGTCTGAAGTGATTGTGTTAGCTGTGTTGTTGGCTAGCTCCTATGAACAACAGTGTCCTGAAGAGAGAGCACGTTTTCTACACCAGACGAAATTGTGCCTCATTAGCTCATTGTTATAGATGTGTCCAAATAAATGTCACTAGAAAACAGCTTAAACAAATGCAGCTACTGTTGTTATTCTGTCTGCACTGTTTGACGTGACTAAATTAGCAGTAGTTGTCTAGCTAGCAAGGGATAAGAACGTTGCCAGCCAGTACGGCAATGTAACATTTAGATTGAACGACTGGGTCGCGTCCATAGATACAGAACAAAAAGACTGAACGACTGGGTCGCAGCTCTGGCAACCGAACCAGCCGGCTTGGTAGCAACCCTAGATTTGTTTCAGGACTACATCTTGTGGAAGGATGAAATACTATGAATAAATTCATCAAATGAACATCAATCATTTTCCGGTTGTCGTGGTAATACTATGAAAGTGTAGATGCCAATCACTATATAAGCTTTAAGTTGAAAAAGCCTGGAAGGTAGGAGAGATTTTATTTATTTATTTAACCAGGTAGGCAAGTTGAGAACAAGTTCTCATTTACAACTGCGACCTGGCCAAAATAAAGCAAAGCAGTTCGACACATAACACCAGAGTTACACATGGAGTAAAACAAGCATACAGTCAATAACACAGTAGAAAAATAAGTCTATATACAATGTGAGCAAATGAGGTGAGATAAGGGAGGTAAAGGCAATAAATAGGCCATGATGGTGAAGTAATTACAATATAGCAATTAAAACACTGGAATGGTAGATTTGACAGTAGATGAGTGTGCAAAGTAGAAATACTGGGGTGCAAAGGAGCAAAATAAACACAGTAGAGATGACTAGAAACGAGTCGGCCGGTCGTTTTGTGTGTGGATTAATTGTCAGAGTAGAGGACCTTGTGCATTTCAGGTAAAATAACAACTCAATGTTTATATCCCAGGACAAATTAGCTATCAACAGCAAGCTAGCTAAATAGGGCAAATTAGTTAGCAAGTGCAAGCTAACTAGCCATACAGGTTCAATGCTTTTCGACCTGTTGCCAAATTAATGTCATTACAAAATAAATTAATGCACGATAGCGCACGCGCCCAGCCGGTTTGGGTTCCGTGTTAGCCGTGGTTTATTGGTCATATATACACACCTCCTCGGGCATTTTTGCTTAAATATAGAACGTTGCAAGAGACAACTAACATGGATCAACTTTATTATACATTGTTTTGTCAGCATTGCTTTTGCTATGATCATGACAACATTGTACCAAAACAACCCGATATGGTGGCAGATGTAAGGCACAGAGCGAGCTAGTACGTAAAAAAAAGATGACGCAGCGATTTGTGATTTAACGTTAGCAAGCTAACAGTAGCTAGTTAGCTAGCTACATTTGTTTTCACTCAGAAAAACATCTCATGTTTTTGTGTGTGCAGTTAGCTACTGTAACTAGCTATGTATTTAAGGGCACTTGTTTTACTTGTGTATTTTGTTTTGCGGTAGACGTGTTTGATGTACTGTAGTGATATAAATGGTTGGTTGTTGATCATTTGTATAACGAATATTTGTGCCTGATATTTGTAATTTGTACTTGGAATAAAGAATACAACAAAATGCTTGTTACATCATCGGTGTTATTAGATATGGAGCTAACAAAAACAACACCTAAACATCAACTTTACTCACTATTCAGGATTCATGGTGTCCGAAATCTGTTTTCTTGGCCCTGTCTGGGTCACACACTCATCTTCTTGGTAGCTAGCTGCGTTGCTATCGTAGTAGGAAAGAAGACTTGTTGTTGTAGCTAGCTAACGTTATTGTACAGAAAATAAATTTGCTAACGTTAGTTTGGCAAATGGTCCTGCAATTTCACGAGCCAAAATGTTTTGTATAGCTTGTTGGTTAGGTAAGTAACTCAAGTGTTCGGTGACTAACCAATTTAGCTAGAATTAGTGTTGCTAGGTAAACATAGCTTTGTTTACCTTGTTGTTCTCGCTTTACTTGTTGCTTACTCGTCCTCATCCCTAGCCCTTTGCGCATGTGTCAGTGAGTGATGACGTTAAATAGTTTTCCTACACAGATTGGAAAATGTAGTTCAGCCAAAGTCCTTGTGAAGGTTCTTCTGGCCAGCTGCGTCTTTCTTTCCCCATCGCAGTTAAGCCAAAACCACGCCCCTTTATTCAGAGGGGCGTTCTAAAACGCTTTGAGCGCTCTCCAAGTCCGGAAGTGAATATCAGGTAGCGCGAAATTTCAGTCACTGATTAATAATATTTGCCATGTTTCAACATTTCTAAAATATAATAACAATGTTGTGGACCGAGCTAGCCATTAACGTTCAAAGACAGATTCAATGGCTGTAGTATAGCGTATTCGACTGAATGATTAGCTAATAAATATTTGAGAAATTATGAATAATAAGCATATGATTTGACCTGATAATAGACTACTAATGATAATATAACAACTTCAAATTCCGAGCTAGTAACGTTAAGTAGTTTAGGTTAATTTAGCTCACCTTCAATTGAGGGAATTCAGCAGAGTTCTCAGAGACATTTTTACAACTCATTGAAAATAAATACATGATAATAATATGCCTACATTACGGTAGGCAGCTAATTGTTCAATTACACTTTCTTTCCTTACAATACACATTTGCTGAACCACCAAAGGAGGCGTATTTATTCTTCATGCACAAACGTAATAAATAATAGTGCAAGATCAAGATAATAGATATGTTCAGACCACAATGACATCTATCCACGAAAAAGTGAAGTAGTACCACATAATTTAATATGACAACAAATTAGAGAAAACTTATTCAAACAAACTCTTAAAATGTATTATGTATCATTCACAGGTTTAAACAAAACATTGCGTATCCTTTTTAAAAAGAGGCTTGGACAAAGTAATACTTTATTGTCACATCATTACATTTTCAGATCTACCCCTCCCCCCCCAAAATGTCACATGCTTCGTAAAAAAAAGGAAGAAGTGTTGACTAACAATGAAACGCTTACTTAAGGGCCCTTTCCAACAATGCAGAAAACAAAACAAAAATTGAAATAGTTGAAAAAATAGAAGAAAATAATATTAATAACACCATGAATAATAGTAATCATCATCTATGATAAATAGCACATAACATCAAACAAGCCATTGGTAAATGTTGACTCTATTAATACTAGACAATTTGACAGAGAATAAAGGTCTTTGCTAAAAATTAAAAAAAACATTGAAAGATCTGCAGTGTCAGGTAATTCATTTAAATTTGTTTTAACTAGGCAAGTCTTAAGAACAAATTCTTATTTATAATGATGGCCTACCCCTGCCAAACCCTAACTCGGACAACACTGGGATAATTGTGTGCTACCCAATCACAGCCAGGTGTGACACAGCCTGGTATCAAACCAGGGTCTGTAGTGACACCTTTAGCACTGAGATGCAGTGCCTTAGACCGCTGCACCACTTGGGAGACTCAGAATAATAGAGGGACATACAGTATTATATACAGGATGGTATGTATGTTTTCCAAGTAGGACTACTAGCTTCTGTCTACAACTAGTTTCACCTTTATTCACTATTCTCTTTTTATTTCATTTCTGGTTAGATCTGACTGTTCATGCCACTTGTAATATGACACACCTAACCCAAACATTTCTCATGCACATGTCCAATCCATAAATAATAGAAAGATTGATAAAACACAATTACAAGTCATCACCAGAAGTCATCAAGACATGATACTCTCATAAACTTGAGTCTTTCATCAAACATCTGGGTCCAAAGTAAAACACAGAGCTGATGTTACCAAACCCTCCTGTATACACAGAACTGATGTTACCAAACCCTCCTGTATACACAGAGGCCTGATGTTACCAAACACTCCTGTATATACAGCGGTCTGATGTTACCAAACCCTCCTGTATACACAGCGGCCTGATGTTACCAAACCCTCCTATATACACAGAGGACTGATTTATTTTGTGTCTAAACACCAGACCGTTCATTTCATAGCCAGTTCCACCAAAGCATTCAGGCAAAGTTCTCTTATATTGTTGATGAGATCAGTGAGATGTTTATAGACATAAAAATAAACATTATGGCCTATACATCTGAACCTCTTAGCTTCATGGCAGTCTAAAAGTACACAACACATCTGTTTGTACAGTGGGATTTCTGTCTATTGAATGACAGAGTAAGGCACATTGACAGACTGAATTGGAAAGGTCCTCGTTTCTCAATCAAAAGTACTCCATGGATGGGCGACCTTCCCAGAGTCTCTTACCTCAAGGTACAGAGGGATTTATTTATTCAAGTATCTCCAAAAGGGAAGGCACACAGCCCCAGCACCCCCGGGGGTATAATTGTTTATTAACGATCAGTCCCAAAATCCCAGTTAAGGATTTGTTGGTGGTGACATGTGGTGACATGTTTGTCTAGGAGTGTTTCATATTGTAGGTTCCTGAGTGACAGAGAGCTTGGTTTGAAGCAGAGATTGAGGAGGTTTAGTTGTAGATGGGTTGGTATTTAAGGCACTGCGCTATTTGTCATTGTCGTCCCTACTCTCACTGCAGCACACACTTGTCTTTGTTGCTGAAGTTCCTGCGTCTAAGCTCCAGCCCCCGCTCCAAACGCTCATCCTCCTCTACGGCACTGAAGACACACAAACACACGCATGAACAACCACACAGTACTGCATCGTTTAAAACGTGTGTAGAATATGCATGCTTATGTGTGTGCATGCTGCACACTGCATAAGCATGGCTGTATAACAAACAGATGGGCTAGACTCACCCTCTCTCCTTGGCGTCCAAGTCCCTGACCAGCTCGTCCCGCTGGTTGACCAGAGAGACCAGTTCCTGCAGTAGGAGCTCCTCCCGGTGCTGCTGGGCCTTAGTCTTCTGCCACTCTGAAGAGAGGGGGGATGAGGCAAGATAGAACAGTTGTGGTCATACGCACGTCCTTAAAAAATGTAGTATTATAACAGAAAAGCTCACACACCGAATATGACAACGTTTCAAACCACAAGGATCTTCTTCAGGTCAGATCTGGATCAAAACATTGTCAATAAAGGTGGTAATTTGGAGCATATTAAGTGTGTGGGCCTTTCTGTTGTTTTCAGGGATGAGAGACGATATCATAGTCATTATATATACACACACAACTGCTATAGGTTGACAAGGTTGTGTTTATGCATTGGACTCACTAACCTTCATTGGCCATCATGGCTCTAAGTTCTCTATTCAGTAGTTCAAATCGTTTCTCCAAGTCCTGCTCCTCCTGCCTGTTAAATACAATACATTCAATTAGCTGCCGTCTGCTTGGCACACACACAGAACATAATATGGCGCATTTCAGTTCAAACCATTTCCTAGTAATATAATCATGTTACGTATTCTTAAGAATAATAGATGTGTGAGTGGTGTGTTATGTCTTACAGCAGCTCCAGATGATCCTGTCTCCTGATCAGGGCGTTCTTCTTGTTGACCAGAGTGAACCACTCCTGGATCAGTTTCTCTTCCTCGTCACGGTCGCTACCTGGAGCAAGGACACAACACATGGCACCTCAGAGGTTAGACCCTGTTATATCTACTGAGACAAGTAATCTGTGGCCTTTGATAAGCACACGTAAAAGTAAGCCTGGCACTTCCTGTTAGGTTTACAGCCACTATTTTATATTGTTCTGTTTCTCACTTGATTCCATCAGTCTTCTGAGTCTCCTCTCCACGATGCCTGCTCGGTTGTCGATGTGCTTCTGTTCAGTCTCCAGGGCTTGCAGCTCACTCAGCACATACTGACTGGTGTCCTGCAGACGCGGACCATGAAGACACAGCGACACACATTGCCAAAACGGACATGCAAGGACAGACACACAGATGAACATAGACGACAAAGAGAAAACGGTCAGGAGATTAGAGGGAGAAACAGTGTCCAGGGTGGTGTACCATTCTTGATACACATGGGAAACAGTTGAGTGTGAAAAACCCAGCAGTGTTGCAGTTCTTGACACACTCAAACCGGTGTGCTTGGCACCAACTACCATACCCCGTTCAAAGGCCCTTAAATATTTTGTCTTGCCCATTCACTCTCTGAATATCACATACACAATTCAAATTGAAACAGTCAAGTGGATAATAATGTGAAGTCAAGGCAAAGGTTTGAACTGACCAGAGTATCCTCCTCCTGGCTTGGGACACTGGACTCCTGGACTTGTGCTGGGCTCCTTGACTCTACACACAGACCAAACAGTGAGACTGCATATTAGTATATTTACAACAACAATAGAAAAAACTCAGAGTATGCAGCCTTTCATATCATGCTTTACGCATTGTCCTTTTCTGTTGTCTGCTCATTCAGTTCAGGTAAAAATATCCCGGTAAACCTCCTACCGGATTCTGAGGAGACATTCTTCACTTCTCTGTCTGATACACTTTCAGCTGACTGGACAGGAGACACAAACACAATAGACATGATAGGTAAAGAGAAACATGGCCTGGTTTAAATAGCAAAACATTAGCACATTAATTGAACATCAATCTCGGTTAAAATACAAGAAAACAGTTTTAAAAGCTGGGAAAGTATTCAGCATGTACCTCTGTGCTCTTAGATGTGCTACTCTGCTGTTCCACCACATCCCCTTCATCCATGGACTCACTCTTCAGCCGCAAGCGCCTTTTCCTCACCAGGTCGGCGTCTCTTACGTGACCAAATCCTGATTTGGCTGCAGAGGTGTGTGACCTGGGTGGAGGCACGGGGGTCTGTGTCTCTCCCGTTCCCCCATCCAAATCCCCAGCTACGCTTCCCTCCTCTTCCAATTTTGTCACCCGTTTAGTCCGGGGAGGTGGCACTAGGCTCCCATTGGGCGCCTGTTCTGTAGCACTGTCCTCCAGGGAGATGCTACCTTCCTGTAACTTGCGGGCACAGAAGCGAGCAGCAGCATCCACATCAGAACCCTCACTGGGCTCAGTCACTGCATAGCTGGACTGGCTGCTGTTGTGCTCTATCTGAAGAACACTCAGCTCCTGCCCCGTAAAGTGGGTGCGGATCTGACTCAGGTAAGTCATGATGATCAGGCGGTCTGGCACAGAGAGCAGCACCATGTCTGAGGGCTCCAGCAGTCGGGAGATGCCCAGCGCAGCGAAGCCATCAAAGGCCTGTGGGAGAGGGAATAGTCAGGACAAAAAACAACAACTTCTGTGTTCCTTATAGACATTATGTATAATTATGTAAATATGTAATCAATAAGCTCATTGACGTTTTCACCTTCTTGTTGTTTAACTTGATATCGTTGGGTTCCAGTGCCTCAAAAGCTCTAAGAAGAACACCAGTAGTTAATAGAAGGACGGAGAGGACATTTTCTACTATTTTGTGAGAACTTCTACCCTATTTCCTGTAAGGAGATGGGATAATTCTACCTCTCCTACATTCAGCTGTATGGGTGGGTTTAAAGTACATGCGTGGACTACTAATAAAGTTGCTCGACATTTCACATTCAGACTAGGATCGAATATTGTGGATGATTTATCTGATTAGTGATTAAGTGCTTACATCTTGTCGGGATAGAAGTGGTGTAGGATGGAACAGAAAGCCAGACCATTACGCCAGGAGGTGTTAAAATTAGTGACCTTCACTCCCTTATAACCCTGTGTAACCACCTGGCACCACTCCAGTAAAGACCTGCTGGAGCACACGAGACCAGGACTGGGCAGAGGACCAGGCATCTGAGCAGGGTGTGAAGGAGAGAAAGGAGAGAGAGGAACAGAGGGAGAGAGACCTGTTATAGGTGACATTCTCATTAACATATTCAATGTTCAGCTGTGTTTTAAATATAATTAACTGTTTATATTCACTTGTAAAAAAATAAATATGAAAATCAAATGTACCTCCTGGCTGAGGACGAACACATTCTTCCCATGGGCTTCGTCCTTGTCCGCAGGGGGAGTGGAGGCCTCTGGGGAAACTTCCTGGAAGACCACAGGAAAGGAAAGGGGTTTCTTCTTGCTGCGTCGAGGAGGAACAACCGTATCTGACGCTTGACCAGAAGGGACCTCCTTATCTGCTGGGGTCTGTCCATTGGACTGTGGCTCTTCACTGCCTGAGTTACCCTGGACGTTACCCTGGATGTTACCCTGGATGTTACCCTGGGTTGTGGTGTCTGGTGAGGATGGCTGAGAAGCTTTCTTAGAGCATCTTGTTGGGACAGCCAGGTCACTGGACTTTTCCCCCCCCTCAGCCGTCTCAGATCTATAGAGACAGAAATAGGAGAAATAAGACGATGGGACAGCAAAGGCAAGTTTCAGTTATACACTCCAAAATGATTGGGAAAGACAAACCTTTTTGTTGTTGTTTTGGCTCTGTACTTCAGCAGTATGGATTTGAAATGACGTACAAATATCATACCCCTGCAAAAATGCTAACCTCCCTTGTTATTGGTAATGGTGAGAGGTTAACATGTCTTGGGGGTATGACATTTGTGCATCTATAACTTTCTCACTCATCATTATTCACAATTCATTCAGGATTATCCATAATCATGGTAGCATCCACACGAATGTAGTGTTTAGAAGCATTTTCTATTCTTATCTACAATAAAAGTGACTACAAAAGGACATATTATTTACCCTTAATTTCTCCTGGGCACAAAATCATCTGAAACACATCCAAAAACAAACGGCAAATGCATCCAACTCATTTGTAGAGTCACAAGCTTTATGGAGTCATTGGGTGCTGGGAATATGGGACCAAATACTTCACTTTTTACTACTTTAATACACATAAGTGAATTTGTCCCAATAATGTCCAAAAAGTGCTTTAATTTCTAAACAGTTCACCCGATACGGATGAGAAACCCCTGAAAGTAGCACAGTTATTGTATCATTTCTAAACAGTTCACCCGATATGGATGAGAAACCCCTGAAAGTAGCACAGTTATTGTATAATTTCCAATGCAAAGTGCTGGTGGACAGAACAAAAACAACACAATTGTAACTGTCTCAATTTTTTGGAGCTTACTGAATATCCTGCAAAACAAACAAAAGCTGTTTAAAGTTAAGCACGGATTAATGTGAATATTATTTAACTGTGCAAGTAGTTACAAGAGCCAGATGACATGATCTGATTAACTTCGAATTGTTCTGCCAACTTACTGTTGATCCACTGATGAATCTACAGTGCAAAGGGTGGTATCCTGTTCTATCTCAACGCCCTTCTCTTCCTCCTCAACCCCTGATTCAGTCACATTCTTATGGGAGACTGTCTCCGCTAATTCAGTCAATAACAAGCACTCCTCTTGGGCAATGGCACAGAGAAAGGTAGAGAGCGGGCCATTGTCCATTTCAAGTCCTCTGTCAACAGGTACCCCATCTGTCCCTGTTTCTGTCCTCGGTGGATTGTCAAGTTCACAGTGGAGTTTGATGTCATACTCTCAGTGGTTGCCACCAGGTCCTCCAGGACCTGTCCATGACTAGTGTCAGTAATAGTCTCTGATGGGTTACTATTTGATGAGGAGGTGGCTATGGTAGAGGGCTCACAAATGATTTCCTGCTGACCTTTCCTTCCATCTAGGTCTAGGGGGTTTGACTCAGGCCTGTCTAGACTGACTTCCTGGGGGATCACTGGTGATGGAGTCTCTTGCTCCTCACTGGCCTCGGAGCCTGGGAGATCTTCTGGGTTCAGAGAGAGGTCTTCCTCATGCAAAAAGGGGATCAGGCGTTTTCTGACGCAGGGGGCAGGCACAGGTACATCTGATGTCTCTTCTTCTGCCAACTGACTAATATTAGCCAGTAGCAACTTTTCCTCCTTTATGAGGCTTAGGTCGTCTTTGGGGGGTTCTGCAGGGCTTATGTGAGGGACCTTGGGACATGTAGTAGATGTTCCAGGTTGAGACGGTGGTAGAGGCCATGGGACCACTGAGTTGACAGAGACAACTTTCTCATTGTCATCCTCCTGGTCAATGCTGGTCATTGGCTCCCTTCTCCTTGACTGTCACCAGAATGCTATCTGAAGAAGTTGTTTCCATGGCGAGGATGAGTGGTTTTGGAATGTCTTCCTTTAGCATCAGTGTTAAGGGTCTTCTTTGTTAAGCTATCTGTGCTGCTCTCTTGGGCCATTGCCTCATTACTTGTATTATCTGGTGGAGGGACAGTTTTCTTTTGTTTTGGTGGAGTAAGGTAACTGGCAACAGGTGCAGTGTCTTGACTAACTCTTTCTGGGCCTACTTCCTGAAGAGGCACTGGAGGAGTGATATTTTTTATTTTTGCTGCGATGACAGGGAAGTGGTTCCAGTTCAATGGTCCTGGCAAAAGGTCCTGCAGGAGGGGACAACACTGACATGGCCTGCTGTATGGACAAACCATCAGGGCGTGTGTCCTCGTGTTCAGCAGGTGGTGAAGAAGATAACACCCCTGGACTGTGAAACAGAGATATCAATGTTAGCCATCTGGCATGGCTACAATAGCAATTCAATAAATTCCCCAAAATGCAGACGACCACCCAATCCTCAACAATGTCACAGACAAAAGACAACGGTCAACAGTAAACATCAACACGGCAAGCTCACTATCAGGTAACGTCCAGTTACATTACATTTCATTGGATTCAGTTCACATGCTCATTCAGCACCAACAATTCAACTTTCTCCTCATACATTCCCTGAACAACATTTCATTGGATTCAGTTCACATGCTCGTTAAGCACTAACATCCAACAATTCAACTTTCTCCTCAGGCATGGTAGTAGACTTTACGCACAAAGATATAAAAAACACAAGTTCATGACAAATAACTTTACGAGAAATCTTTACAAGATCACTCAGCATAAAGAAAATACTGTACCACTCCAAATGTCTGACGACACAAAGCCAGTCAAAACTTGACAGAGCTCCATTCCTATGGCATGAATAAAATCTTCCTCATTAAACCATGCAGGAAAGTAGTGCAGAGAGCGACAGGAGCTGTATGTAAAACACTGCTAGCCACACTGTGCCCATATCCTCTTGCCCATCTCAAACTCCAACTCATCTGAATTGCTGTCAGGGAGGAACACTGGATCGTCTCCTTACAGGCTTTAGCCCCATTAACGATGGTAGTGTCTTCGTCTTTATTTTCTTCCAAGCACTCTTCATAAGCTATTTCCTCCAGCTCTGCTTCTCTCGGCGGTGGGAAATCGTCTGTACAGCTTTTTAATCCTTTTTGTATTCTAGAGGTGGTAACACATCACTCTCTGGTTTACCCACAGTCTTCTCTTTCAGGGGTTCTGTGATCTCCGTCAGTGGTCTGTGATCTCCTTCAGTGGTTTTGTGATTTTATTCAGTGGTTCTGTGATCTCCTTCAATGGTTCTGTGATCTCCCCCAGTGGTCCTGTGACCTTTAGTGGTTATGTGATCTCTATTAGTGGTTCTGTGATCTCTTTCAGTTGTTCTGTGATCTCATTCGGTTGTTCTGTGATCTCATTCAGTTGTTCTGTGATCTCTTTCAGTGGTTTGGCAGTCTCTTTGTGTGGTTTGATGATCTCTTTCCTAGGTTTGGTAGTGTCTTTATGTAGTTTGGTGGTCTCCTTCAGTGGTTCGGCCTCTTGCTCAATTTTGTTGGTTGTTTCCTTTAACCATCTCTTGCGCCACAGTAGCTAAACGCAAAGTCTCCACTAAGCTTATCCTTATCCACTAAGCTACTTTGCAACTAAACTCAGCAAAAAAAGCAACGTCCCTTTTTCAGGGCCCTGTCTTTCAAAGATAATTCGTAAATATCCAAATAACTTCACAGATCTTCATTGTAAACGGTTTAAACACTGTTCTCATGCTTGTTCAATGAACCATAAACAATTCATGAACATGCACCTGTGGAACAGTCGCTAAGACACTAACAGCTTACAGACGGTAGGCAATTAAGGTCACAGTTATTAAAACTTAGGACACTAAAGAGGTCTTTCTACTGACTCTGAAAAACACCAAAAGAAAGATGCCCAGGGTCCCTGCTCATCTGCGTGACGTGCCTTAGGCATTCTGCAAGGAGGCATGAGGACTGCAGATGTGGCCAGGGCAATAAATTGCCAAGTCCATACTGTGAAACGCTTAACACAGCGCTACAGGAAGACAGGACAGACAGCTGATCGTCCTCGCAGTGGCAGACCACATGTAACAACACCTGCACAGAATCGGTACATCCGAACATCACACCTGCGAGACAGGTACAGGATGACAACAACAACTGCCCGAGTTACACCAGGAACGCACAGACTGTCCGCAATAGGCTGAGAGAGGCTGGACTGAGGGATTGTAGGCCTGTTGTAAGGCAGGTCCTCACCAGACATCACCGGTAACAACGTTGCCTATGGGCACAAACCCACCGTCACTGGACCAGACAGGACTGGCAAAAAGTGCTCTTCACTGACGAGTCACGGTTTTGTCTCACCGGGGGTGATGGTCGGATTCGCGTTTATCGTCGAAGGAATGAGCGCTACACCGAGGCCTGTACTCTAGAGCGGGATCGATTTGGAGGAGGAGGGTCCTTCATGGTCTGGGGCGGTGTGTCACAGCATCATTGGACTGAGCTTGTTGTCATTGAGGTAATCTCAACGTTGTGCGTCACAGGGAAGACATCCTCCTCCCTCTTGTACCCTTCCAGCAGGCTCATCCTGACATGACCCTCCAGCATGACAATGCCACCAGGCATACTGCTCGTTCTACGCGTGATTTCCTGCAAGACAGGAATGTCAGTGTTCTGCCATGGCCAGCGAAGACTCCGGATCTCAGTCCCATTGAGAACGTCTGGGACCTGTTGGATCGGAGGGTGAGGGCTAGGGCCATTCCCGCCTGAAATGTCCGGGAACTTGCAGGTGCCTTGGTGGAAGAGTGGGGTAACAGCTCACAGCAAGAACTGGCAAATCTGGTACAGTCCATGAGGAGGAGATGCACTGCAGTACTTAATACAGCTGGTGGCCACACCAGATACTGACTGTTAATTTTGATTTTGACCCCCCCTTTGTTCAGGGACACATTATTCAATTTCTGTTAGTCACATGTCTGTGGAACTTGTTCAGTTAATGTCTCAGTTGTTGAATCTTGTTATGTTCATACAAATATTTCCACATGTTAAGTTTGATGAAAATAAAACGCAGTTGACAGTGAGAGAACGTTTATTTTTTTGCTGAGTTTACTTACCATTAGCTAAATCTTCCCCCTAACCCTAACCTTAACCGTTTTATCAAACCTGTCCCCTAACCTTAACCCTTTAACTTAACTCCTAACCCTAACCTTAACCCCTGGCCTAGCTTACGCTAGCCAGCTAGCTAACATTAGCGTTAGCCACTTAGCCACTGCGAGCTAACATTAGGCACAACAAATTGGAATTTCATAACATATCATACGTGTTGCAAATTCGTAAAATTATGTACGAATTACAATTCGTAACAAATGATATGAATTGCAATTTGTAACAAATAATACAAATTGCAATTCATAACAAATAATACAAATTGTAATTCATAGCATACGAAATGGATGATGGATATCCACAAATTAAAACATACCATACGAAACTACTAAATGGCGGCTCTCTGATTTACGTACAGAATAATACGAAATGCTCTGAGACCACGTTGTCATTAGACATTGGTCCAGATGGCTGAAGTATGGAAGTCAAGGTCTCATAACTAGAGAATGGGGATATTTGAACTATGTTTTTAGGTTACATTTACAGCAGGCATGGAAGATGCAGACTTTAAGACACATTTCAAGGTGACATAGTTGGACACCTACTACTTGTTCATATTTCCATCCAATCTTTATACACATAGATCTGAAATCTGTAAAAATGGTATAAACAAACTTTTTGTCATTCAAGCTTTGGATCTTATTGCTAACATGCTTTTACAAGCAAGGGTACTAAATGTCCCTAAAATGTCTGTGGCCATGCTGATCAAAGCTGACAAAGCTGAGTAAGCCTCGGTTGCCTCTCAGAGTTACCCTCTGTACAGGCGGTAGGTAGCCTAGTGGTTAAGAGCGTTGGGCCAGTAACCTAAAGGTCGCTGGTTTGTGTCCCCGAACCGACTAGGTGAACAATCTGCCGATGTGCCCCTGGAGCAAGGCACTTAACTCTAATTGCTCCTGGTAGTCGCTCTTGATAAGAGCATCTGCTAAATGACTAAAATGAACAGGGCACCCACTAATGCTCTCATGAAGACATCAACATCAAGACCCTCCTCCTGTACAGCTACAGCAGCCTGTCCAAAACCTGCTCATCTTCCAACACCTCCAATGTTCTCTCAGCGCTCTTCTTCGAACCCTGGATCTACCTGCTGCTCATTGTTGGGATGTCCAGGGCAGAACATGGAAGAACCTGACTGACTTGCACCTTCCTCACACTCAGTGTGGACAACAGCACATTTTTCCAGATACAATCTATTTTTCTTAGAATGGTGAATTGGGCCTCCTCAGTCAATGGTGTGTCAAAGGGTCCTGAACTGTCACAGTGAAAGTAAATGTATGTTTCTCTATTTTACTCAGAGGGAGATGGGAGGAAAATGTCCTATAGGTACTCAGTAATGTAGATCTCTGTTACAGACACCTGTCTAGATGGGCTGCCACGGATACAGATATGAAATGACACACTTGATTGGACACTAATCTGAAACCAACAGAAGGACTGGAATCCATAGAGTCATGATCCATAGGTAATGACTTCTAATATGGGGAAAATGACTAGTCTCCAGAAAAGTTATGGCCTAAACGCAGTGTTATTGGCACTTGTTGGCGAGCATTAAAACATTTTTAAAATGTCAACACCACCACAATTATGTATGTCTAGTGTAAATGTGCCTCACAGACACTTTATGCCATGCTGTGATGTGTTCAACCCCCAGTAACTTACCCTGTTTGCAAGGTATTCTTTGTTGGCTCCAATGTGCTCATGCCTACTCCCTCTGTCCCCTTCTCCTTAGTTTCCTCCTCTAAAGTAGCCCGCAGAGGCCTTTCTGCCTCAGTTACAGCCTCCCTACTGGGAGGACGCTTCATATCGCACGGCCCCTCTTTCTTCTTAACATCTGACTCTGCAGCTGGAGAAATGTCTCCTTCCACTGACACAGGCGTGTCTAACAGCAATGTGCGCTCCATGGTGAAGCTACCGACAGCCTTCGCAGGGAGATCCAGGAGGGGTGTAGTCAATATTGACGGTACACTATCTTTACCATTTTCCTCTTCAATCATCTGTTTTCTAAGTGATTCAGAAGACTGGGTCACTGTGGGCTCTGGGGTAGCAGAAGACTGGGTAGTGGGATCTGGGGTAGCAGAAGACTGGGCAGTGGGCTCTGGGGTAGCAGAAGACTGGGTAGTGGGCTCTGGGGTAGCAGAAGACTGGGCAGTGGGCTCTGGGGTAGCAGAAGACTGGGTAGTGGGCTCTGGAGTAGCATATGACTGGGTAGTGGGCCCTGGGGTAGCAGAAGACTGGGTAGTGGGCTCTGGGGTAGCTGTAGACTGGGTAGTGGGCTCTGGGGTAGCAGAAGACTGGGCAGTGGGCTCTGGGGTAGCAGAAGACTGGGTAGTGGGCTCTGGGGTAGCAGAAGACTGGGCAGTGGGCTCTGGGGTAGCAGAAGACTGGGTAGTGGGCTCTGGGGTAGCAGAAGACCGGGTAGTGGGCTCTGGGGTAGCAGAAGACTGGGCAGTGGGCTCTGGGGTAGCAGAAGACTGGGTAGTGGGCTCTGGGGTAGCAGAAGACTGGGCAGTGGGCTCTGGGGTAGCAGAAGACTGGGTAGTGGGCTCTGGAGTAGCATATGACTGGGTAGTGGGCCCTGGGGTAGCAGAAGACTGGGTAGTGGGCTCTGGGGTAGCTGTAGACTGGGTAGTGGGCTCTGGGGTAGCAGAAGACTGGGCAGTGGGCTCTGGGGTAGCAGAAGACTGGGTAGTGGGCTCTGGGGTAGCAGAAGACTGGGTAGTGGGCTCTGGGGTAGCAGACGACTGGGCAGTGGGCTCTGGGGTAGCAGAAGACTGAGTAGTGGGCTCTGGGGTAGCAGAAGACTGGGTAGTGGGCTCTGGGGTAGCAGAAGACTGGGTCACTGTGGGCTCTGGGGTAGCAGAAGACTGGGTAGTGGGCTCTGGGGTAGCAGAAGACTGGGCAGTGGGCTCTGGGGTAGCAGAAGACTGGGTAGTGGGCTCTGGGGTAGCAGAAGACTGGGCAGTGGGCTCTGGGGTAGCAGAAGACTGGGTAGTGGGCTCTGGGGTAGCAGAAGACTGGGTAGTGGGCTCTGGGGTAGCAGAAGACTGGGTCACTGTGGGCTCTGGGGTAGCAGAAGACTGGGTAGTGGGCTCTGGGGTAGCAGAAGACTGGGCAGTGGGCTCTGGGGTAGCAGAAGACTGGGCAGTGGGCTCTGGGGTAGCAGAAGACTGGGCAGTGGGCTCTGGGGTAGCAGAAGACTGGGTAGTGGGCTCTGGGGTAGCAGAAGACTGGGCAGTGGGCTCTGGGGTAGCAGAAGACTGGGCAGTGGGCTCTGGGGTAGCAGAAGACTGGGCAGTGGGCTTTGAGGTAGCAGAAGACTGGGCAGTGGGCTCTGGGGAAGCTGAAGACTGTGTAGTGGGCTCTGGGGAAGCTGAAGACTGTGTAGTGGGCTCTGGGGAAGCTGGCATCTGGAGCAGCTCTGATTCATCTGAGATGATTTGCTTGTGACCCTCAACTCTGATAATAGCAGCTTCTGGTTTAACATCGTTGTCTGAGCTGAGAGGGCAAACATATGTGAAGGACATCAGTATTATGACACAGTGAATACTTACAGATCAGACACTCAAAATAACTGTAGGACAGGGCCAGGCATTGTCTTACATTTGAACTATTGCCAAGGATTACCACCAGACCATAATTCACACATATATGGTAAACTTGAACTGGGGTATCCCTGAAGTCATCAATTACTCTCAGTGTTATAGAGATGCCTCCCTTCCTTCCACACTTACCCTGTCTCCAGTGATTCTACATCTGGCACTAACATGTTCTCATCTACTTCCCCCTGTTCCTCCCTGAGGACTTCATCTTTGATCATCACTTCTCCAGAGTCCTGCTCTGGTTCCTGATCATTAGCTCATTAGGCCTTCCAGAGTGGAACCTCTGGCTGCTCCAGGGCCACTGTTGGAGGCTGAGGCTGTGGGTCTGTCTTCTCTGGCAGTTCTACATTCTCCATTGCATCCTCAGCTATGGTGTATAATGTGAATCTCAATTGGATCATAGGTTCAAGGACTTCATATTGCGGGGGATCAGACATTTTGGGTGTCTCTAGGCTTACTGGAGTAGCATCCATGGTTTTACCCATAGAAATGGAATAACTACTGTTTGATAGTACATCTACTTCTATGGTTTTATCTACACTGACACTGCCTGATAAGGGAATTGTTTCTGCTTTTGATGACACATGGTCAGAAGAACTGAAAGAGAGACCGAAGGTGACATGGAACAGGACATGGAGTGTGACAGAGGAAATGAGAGTTAGACAATAGAAAGGTTGACAAGGTTAAAGGACATTTCGTAGAGAGGAAAATGCTAATAAGATGTGCTCTCACTTACCGCTCTTTCAGAACACAGTTAGCATCTCTTCTGTGTTCTTCCAAAACGCCTGCCTCCTCTTTCGCTGCGTTCCATTCAGAACTATGTGACTCCTCTACACTCTTGTTCACTTGAACTTCTAGAGTGGCTGATTTGTGCTCATCAGCTTGTGATAATGAGGCCTTCTCATCCCGGGGTTGATGGTCCATATGTTTCTTATCATTCTCTTTGGAGCCCATAACCTCCTCAGTCCATGACGGCCTTTTCGCTTTGATTGGCATTTTCATTTCCTTGTCTTTGCTGGGAGGACCTGCCTTCAGGGCAGCCATGCTTTTCATCATTTCCTTGTCTTTGCTGGGAGGACCTGCCTTCAGAGCAGCCATGTTTTTCATAATTTCCTTGTCTTTGCTGGGAGGACCTGCCTTCAGGGCAGCCATGCTTTTCATAATTTCCTTGTCTTTGCTGGGAGGAACTGCCTTCAGAGCAGCCATGCTTTTCAAATTTTCCTTGTCTTCATCTGACCTGTTGAGGTCATATAAACAAGGTGAATGAGGCACTGGGCTCTGTTTCCCGTGCTTCTTATCAACGGGCTGCTCTAGGCCTTTGGCGTGCTTCTCAGCTGCATCTCCACACGTGATGTTTCCAATCTCTGGAAGTGTCTTTGTGTCAACTGGGCCGTGCTCTACGTGGAGCTCCATTGATGTTGGCACTCCAGTTGACTCTGGATCAGCTGTCCGTTCAACACTGTGGAAAGGGACATTGATGTTAAGGGTCTGAGCATCAATGGAGATATTATTCTCAGAAGTGCGCGCGTGTGTGTGTGCATGCGCGTCCGTGTGTGTGTGTGTGTATATATGTGCACGTGTGTGAGTACACTTGCAATGGCAAACATATTTTTTGTGTTAAGGATGTAAGGATGACATGTTATTATACATCATCACATGAGGATGAGGAAAAAGGATGAAACTGCAGCACAGTGTTAGTGTGTGCTTGTCTACGGAATGTCACACTTACCCTCCATCCTGATGATCCATTCCAGTCATCAAGGGGCTGAATGGTGACCTCTTTACTGCGCCCACTTTTGATGTTTCTTCATCTGCATTGTCCTCCAAAAATAAGTTACCGGCCATGACTGACGGATCAGGCGTCTCTATGATTATGTCATCAAGGTCGAGCTCAGCCAATGGCGGCTTGTCTGCACTAAAAGGTTTTTCGCCCGGGGTTGAGGCAGAGTTGTCCTCTGGTTTGGCAGGTTGAGAAGGCACTTCTTTGGTCTCATTGGATTCCTGTTTAAAGTCAGGCTTCTTTTCAGCCAATGGCATGTTATCAGCACTAAAAGCTCCCAGGTTGTTGGTAGAAGGCTCTTTAGGGGTAGTGCTCTCTGGTGCTTCTGTCTCTGGGCTAGAGAAAGGCCATGGAGGAGGGAGTGCTGGAATAAGCTCTGCTGAGACTTCTGTGTGAATAGGGCCAGGAACACCAGTTGCTAGGTCGCCATCTTGCCCAGAACTGAGGAACAAAGATACTTGGTGTCAGAGCTCAGACGTTGAGAGCAGGGAGGTTGCGGGGAACACAGCAGGCAGGTCACACACATTGGCAGGGTCATGAACCAGTAGTGTTAGGGAGGGTTGTGCTTTATAGAAGGTGAAATGAAAGTAGGTGTAACAAGACAAAGGGGAGGGGGTGAGTAATATGTTGCCACTCTTTACCAATCCTCCCTGTTTGAGGCCATACATAGGCCTATTTCTGCCCTTTATGAATCAACAGGGATCCATCAAGCAGGAGGTCAGATTACAGCGTGTCTCTGCACTATTGCTGTAAAGCTGAAATCATGGCAATGGTTCCTTTTACTCCATAAAACTTTTGTATCCATTGGCATCCATTTTATGGTTAGGCAAAAAATTATAGCAATCAATAGAGACGAAAAAGGCTATTTTTACACCAACAAATAACTTTCAATTCATTATTATTTTTCAAATAATCTTTCTCTAAAACGTTTGGATATTGTCCCATACAATAATCTGTACTCTTACTTTTTGTTAATTTTGCCGACACCGCTGCAGATCCCCAGTGACCCCACTAGACCCCGACTTTGAATACCACTGCCTACTACATCACACAGCAACAAGACAGCAACAACTCCATTTAAAAAGCTGTGAAGTGGCTGTATGTACGGTGTACCATCCCTAGGAACTCACCCTTTAATAGTACTGGCATCTTTCAACCCCACAGCTTTCTCAGCAGAGGCTTGTTGGTTCGTGATCCTGATGGCGCCAACGGTCCTGGGGGAGTGAGGAGACTCGTCCCCTCTCAGAGCCAGGGGAACGGTCTCACTGGACACAGACGCCGTCTGCTGCTCTGACAGTTTCGGACCTAGAGCAATCAGGGAGTAAAACATATAGATTATGCTATAATTAAGCAATAAGACCCGAGGGGGTGTGATCAGGGGTTAGTACAGTTTGCACATTAGACTGATAGTATAACTATAGTGAGAACATGGCAGAATGTCTCACCAAGAGTAGGACTATGGTAGTCCTCTTCTGTGAGAGTCTTCAACTCCCTCTGTAGCTCTGTAAAACACGCACACATCGACACACATCATGTCATGGGGATAACGTACAATATTATGTTATTTCAGTGTGTACAATTACGGCACTCAACAGTGCACAACATGATTTATACAGTATGTAAGTGTTGTTAGAACTGATATTTTACTGGCAGCAGTAACAGAACGTTCTACTCCATTACATATGCAGCAGAATGTGTCATTCTGTCTACAGACAACAGGTACTTTGTGCAGGATATATTCTTAGCTAAGTACACCACTTCATTGGTACTGTGCCTTCAGCACTGCTCACAGGCATTGAAATGAATTGAGTTAAAGCTACATTTGGCCGTGGAATACTGTGGTTGTCTCAGTGCTTTGCCAACAGGTAGTGTCGGGCAAGGGACAAACTGTCCAGAATGGTTTTATTGATGAAACTAGGCTGACGTCTTGGAGCTAGTTGCCCTCCCATGTCCTAATGGTTTTCATGCTGTGAGACCTGTTAGTTCAGTACCTGACTGGGAGGCAGTGAGAACAGCTGAGGCAGGGACAGTAGCAGGAAGCAGAGGGACAGGCTTGGGTAGAGGGTGAGAGAGAGGGGCAACAACTAGGGCAAGTTTATGGTGGGTGTTAGGGTGAGGAGTTGGAGGGTTGTGAGAGAAAAGACATTTGACAGGAGGTGAGGACTTAGGGAAGGGGATGGAAAGGGGAGGAGAGTGAGGGTTACACAGGGCATCCAGGTCTAGGCTAGTCAACAGGAGTACAGGGGGGATAGGGGCCATGGCATCTCTGGGAGAGGGACAGAAATAGGAGGGGGACAGGCCAGAGGGGCCTGACACAGGCCTTGGCCTCCCCCACTCCCTCTGCCGGACTGAGAGAAGAGAGGTGATGAAGGGGATCGACAGAGAGAGAGTAGGGGTGGGATGAGAGAGAGAGAGAGAGAGTGAGAGAGAGAGCGAGAGAGAGAGCGAGAGAGAGAGAGAGAGAGAGGGAGCGAGAAAGAGGGAGCGAGAAAGAGGGAGAGCGAGAAAGAGAGAGAGCGAGAGAGAGAAAGAGAAACAGAATTGTAAGTCAAAGATTGTAGGTAAACAAAGGAAGGGAGAAGAGAAAAATGATATAATTAGTTCAGCAACCAGAATTAAGAGTGAAGACATAGCAGCAAGTCAGCTTGTCTCACGCTCCAATATAATACAACCGAAGAGAAACAAGCTACACAATCTACAGTATAACTACAGAAGTAACACAAAGTTATCAGCTTTGGCTACCTGGCTCAGGGTTTGGGAGCTGGGGTTTCGGGAGCGGTGGGTCTGGCTGGGATAGGGCAGTAAAAGGGTTTTTATCTTGAGGAGAAGCAGCAGCGGAAAAGATAGAGGGGGAGGAGGGACGCTGATAAGTTGAAACAATCTGAGGTCTGAAGACATTTGAGCGATCTGCTGTAGAGGAAGAGGGGGGTGGGGGGGTGGGCATCAGTCATAAAGGACAGGAGAGGACAGAAATATGATAGTGTAAGAAAAAGTACAGCATGAGACACTCAAACCTCTATGAGTCAAACTTAAAGACATATAATGGCTAATGTGATAAAGTAGGTGGCCTTTGACCTATGAACTGCCATGTGTCTGGTACCTCTCTGTGGGTCGGAGGGGGGTTGAGAGATGCTAACACCCCGAGGCTTCAAGTCCACTGCAGGGCCACTCAGAGCCCCTGGGAGACTACTGAGAAAAGACCCAGGTACTAGCAGCAACAAGGAAAGGAAAGGGAAAAGAGGGAAGATAAATAGCAGAAACCAATGAGTGAGAGCGATGACCTGGTGGAAAGAGGGAAGAGAAATAGCAGAAACCAATGAGTGAGAGCGATGACCTGCTGGAAAGAGGGAAGATAAATAGCAGAAACCAATGAGTGAGAGCGATGACCTGGTGGAAAGAGGGAAGATAAATAGCAGAAACCAATGAGTGAGAGAGATGACCTGGTGTAAAGAGGGAAGATAAATAGCAGAAACCAATGAGTGAGAGCGATGACCTGGTCGAAAGAAGGAAGATAAATAGCAGAAACCAATGAGTGAGAGCGATGACCTGGTGGAAAGAGGGAAGAGAAATAGCAGAAACCAATGAGTGAGAGCGATGACCTGCTGGAAAGAGGGAAGATAAATAGCAGAAACCAATGAGTGAGAGCGATGACCTGGTGGAAAGAGGGAAGATAAATAGCAGAAACCAATGAGTGAGAGAGATGACCTGGTGTAAAGAGGGAAGATAAATAGCAGAAACCAATGAGTGAGAGCGATGACCTGGTCGAAAGAAGGAAGATAAATAGCAGAAACCAATGAGTGAGAGCGATGACCTGGTGGAAAGAGGGATGCCTTAAGACGTGCACTGATGTTACTTTGACTTTTTCTAAACCACAATTTCCTGTTAATACTGCAGAGAACATTTCTGTTATCTTACAGTAACACTGGAAGTCTTAAACGAAAGCAAACAGGTTCAAAAGTGCCCCTGGTTGATGCTACTAATCATTTCTATGTTGCTCAAAATCACTCTCATTAGACAGGCCAGACAAACCTACAGCATGCTCTTGCTGGGTGATACTTATGTTGAAAATAATTCAAAGCAATTCATAGGTAAATCAGGGAGTACCATCATGCAGATTGAGAAAGAAGTGAAGCTTCAGTAATCACTTGTTAAGGCAGCATCATTCAGTCTATCTGCCTGGCTGGAGGTACCTGAGCCGCAGCTGGGACGGAAGCTTTTGAGCAGTGGTTGATAGTGGGTAAAGACTGGCACTGAGGGAACTGGGGCTCCTAGGGACACTAATGGCACAGAGGCTGATAGAACTGATGGAACTGGTGGAACTGATGGAACTGGTAGAACTGGTAGAACTGGTGGAACTGAGGGAACTGAGGGAACTGATGGAACTGGGGGAACTAATGGAACTGGTGGAACTGGGGGAACTAATGGAACTGGTGGAACTGATGGAACTGGTGGAACTGATGGAATTGATGGAACTGGTGGAACTAATGGAACTGGTGGAACTGGTGGAACTAATGGAACTGATGGAACTGGGGGAACTGGTGCAACTGGTGGAACTGATGGAACTGGTGGAACTGATGGAACTGATGGAACTGGTGGAACTGATGGAACTAATGGAACTGATCGAATTGATGGAACTGATAGAACTGGTGGAACTAATGGAACTGATGGAACTGATGGAACTGGGGGAACTGGGGGAAATGATGGAACTGGGGGAACTAATGGAACTGATGGAACTGGGGGAACTGGTGGAACTGGTAGAACTGATGGAACTGGGGGAACTGATGGAACTGATGGAACTGGGGGAAATGATGGAACTGATGGAACTGGGGGAAATGATGGAACTGATAGAACTGATGGAACTGGTGGAACTAATGGAACTGGTGGAACTGATGGAATTGATGGAACTGGTGGAACTAATGGAACTGGTGGAACTGATGGAATTGATGGAACTGGTGGAACTAATGGAACTGGTAGAACTGGTGGAACTGATGGAATTGATGGAACTAATGGAACTGATGGAACTGGGGGAACTGGTGCAACTGGTGGAACTGATGGAACTGGTGGAACTGATGGAACTGATGGAACTGGTGGAACTGATGGAACTAATGGAACTGATGGAACTGGTGGAACTGATGGAATTGATGGAACTGATAGAGCTTTTGAGCAGTGGTTGATAGTGGGTAAAGACTGGCACTGAGGGAACTGGGGCTCCTAGGGACACTAATGGCACAGAGGCTGATAGAACTGATGGAACTGGTGGAACTGATGGAACTGGTAGAACTGGTAGAACTGGTGGAACTGAGGGAACTGAGGGAACTGATGGAACTGGGGGAACTAATGGAACTGGTGGAACTGGGGGAACTAATGGAACTGGTGGAACTGATGGAACTGGTGGAACTGATGGAATTGATGGAACTGGTGGAACTAATGGAACTGGTGGAACTGGTGGAACTGATGGAACTAATGGAACTGATGGAACTGGGGGAACTGGTGCAACTGGTGGAACTTATGGAACTGGTGGAACTGATGGAACTGATGGAACTGGTGGAACTGATGGAACTAATGGAACTGATGGAACTGGTGGAACTGATGGAATTGATGGAACTGATAGAACTGGTGGAACTAATGGAACTGATGGAACTGATGGAACTGGGGGAACTGGGGGAAATGATGGAACTGGGGGAACTAATGGAACTGATGGAACTGGGGGAACTGGTGGAACTGGTAGAACTGATGGAACTGGGGGAACTGATGGAACTGATGGAACTGGGGGAAATGATGGAACTGATGGAACTGGGGGAAATGATGGAACTGATAGAACTGATGGAACTGGTGGAACTAATGGAACTGGTGGAACTGATGGAATTGATGGAACTGGTGGAACTAATGGAACTGGTGGAACTGATGGAATTGATGGAACTGGTGGAACTAATGGAACTGGTAGAACTGGTGGAACTGATGGAACTGGTGGAACTGATGGAATTGATGGAACTGGTGGAACTGGTGGAACTAATGGAACTGGTGGAACTGGTGGAACTGATGGAACTGGTGGAACTGATGGAATTGATGGAACTGGTGGAACTAATGGAACTTGTAGAACTGGTGGAACTGATGGAACTGGTGGAACTGGTGGAACTGATGGAACTGGTGGAACTGGTGGAACTGATGGAACTAATGGAACTGATGGAACTGGGGGAACTGGTGCAACTGGTGGAACTGGTGGAACTGATGGAACTGGTGGAACTGATGGAATTGATGGAACTGGTGGAACTGATGGAACTAATGGAACTGATGGAACTGGTGGAACTGATGGAATTGATGGAACTGGTGGAACTGGTGGAACTAATGGAACTGATGGAACTGATGGAACTGGGGGAACTGGGGGAAATGATGGAACTGGGGGAACTAATGGAACTGATGGAACTGGGGGAACTGGTGGAACTGGTAGAACTGATGGAACTGGGGGAACTGATGGAACTGATGGAACTGGGGGAAATTATGGAACTGATGGAACTGGGGGAAATGATGGAACTGATAGAACTGATGGAACTGGTGGAACTAATGGAACTGGTGCATCCATCAGCTCTAGGCCAGAACAAGATGAAGAACAGAACAAGGGGAAGAGAGGCAGGGTACCTATGCCAGGGGGTTTCTTTAGAGGTGCAGGCCTCCTTCCCGGGGGAGGCACCGGGCAAGCAGGAGGGAGAGGAGCTGGCAGAGAAAGTGGTGAAAGAAAACAATGAGAATTAAAAAGAAGGGACAGGAGATAGACTTTTAAAAAATGAAGCGATAGAGTGGGGATGCCATTATTTATTGGAGAGAAAGGAAAGCATCAAATAGAGAGATGAACAACAGAAAGCATCAAAGAAGGTAAGGTTTTATCTGACAATGTATGTATGAGTGTATAATTGAAGTGTACAGTACCTGCGGCAGCTTTGCTAATGCTAGCTCCAGCACTAGACCTCCTGTCTTCCTCCTCATCACTCTCGTTGAAGTCGTCAAGGTTACCGATGTCTGTGGGTTTGACACTCATCAGACTGGCCAGGCTCTGCATGTCTTCGTCCCTGTGGGAGAGTAACACAGCATTGTCATCTAAAATACATAATGAAGTCATTACTGATGTTATTACTGTAGTGGTAATTATGAATCTATCATTAGTGGGATATTATGGGATGGACTCACGTGGCTTTCCCCTCTCTGAGAAACACACAGGACAGGGAGAGCTTCAGAGTGGCCTCCAGCACCTTGACAGACAGGGGCTTCAGCTTCAATGTCAGGTCTTGCTGAGTGGGAGTGGCACTGGCAAACTTCTTCATGTTCACGTCCACTGCAGCCAAGACCTTACGTTGACCCTTTGTCTCCTGCAAGGCAAGCAGCAGGGATACATTCATGAGTGGGCTTTAGTGGTACCATTAGATGATCTTTAAAGAACTTCTATATTTCAATGCTATGAGATATTGTATTAGATGGAGTCAGAAAGTACACTCACACTCTCAATGACAAATGTCCAGTCTTTGTCTTCAAACACATCAGAATGGGGATCCTAGTGGGTAAGTACAGAGATGGAAATGACAGGGGGAAAGGACACATGTTGTTGTACGTTGTCAATTTACATTAGAAATGTCTAAAGATTATTTATCACAGAAGCAAATATCTATGGTGCAGTGTACTCATGAATACCCATGGGATGATATTTACCCTGAAGAGTGTGAGGGAGATATCCACGTTTTCAGGTACGGGCCAAACCACCATCCCCCTGTAGGGGTTCTTGATGCCCGGCTGCCATCCATGAAGCTAAAGAGAGAGATCAAGACAACAAGACTACATCAAAACATGATACAAATGATGGAAATGCATCCCTGCCATCCTGGTGGGATAAGAGATGTGCTGACTTGAGGTAAGTAAAACCATAGTGAGTATTTACCTTAGAGCACATACGCCTATTTCTTCTGGTCCAAACCACCCTGACTTTATCTGGTTGCCTAAAATCAAACAAAAAGGGACAACGAGACAAGAAACAGTGAGAAATGCAATAAATTGTTTTGTAGATTATTTTAGTCCTTACATAATTCAGCATAAGTTATCTTCTATGCCGTTTCAATGTAATAATTTCCACAAAAACACTAATACAAACACCAACACACAAGTTCTCTGTTATTTGTTATGAAACAATTTTCTGAGAAGAACGGGACTGCTTCCCCAGTCAGTGTCATCCCTGGTGGTTTAACTCCAAAGAAACCGTTTGTTTTACACAAACTGAACAACGCAAGGGAATCGTGCCCTAACAGATGTTCTATTCCACAACAGATGACGAAGAGGGTGGATAGCAGACAATCAGCTGGAACCCAATACACACAACCCAAAGGCTGGAAGAGACACAGCATGTGTGTGTGTGTGTGTGTGTGTGTGTGTGTGTGTGTGTGTGTGTGTGTGTGTGTGTGTGTGTGTGTGTGTGTGTGTGTGTGTGTGTATGTGTGTGTGTGTGTGTGTGTGTGTGTGTGTGTCTGTGTGTGTGTCTGTGTGTGTGTCTGTGTGTGTGCCTGTGTGTGTGTCTGTCTAAAGTAAATCTCGGAATCTATTTTACATGACATAATGCATTCATGAAATATGTCATAGGCCTACACAAATGTTTGACTGTTTGTCAGATGTATTGCTATTCTATCGGTCCTCAATGTGTAATATTATACAAGTGTTGCTCGGTCTCCACTGACTGGGAGAAGTTTCCAACCCTTGGTTTGCCTCTTGTGTTTGTTAGATGGAGAAGCTCGGGCTTCTGCAACACAGGAATAATGGAAGGAGGGTGCATTAAGGCCAATGGCACTGCTTTCTTGAGGCCTCTGGGGGCAGGGTACCTCACAAGAGGAAGGACTCATATTGCTCAATCACTTTTAATCTACAGTCTGAAGACCCTCCCATCCTGATCGTTTATGTTTTAACAAGACCCTACCACTTTATTACAACTATATCATGTTATTCTGGGATACAGTTGAGCTGTCTGCTCACTAATATTGCTTGTAAATTGTAATGCACGTGAAACGCAGGCCCTGTTTAATATATTACTATTGTAGGATCTATCTAAAGTGAATTGAAGTTCCTCTAGTGCAGGGGACTCCTTACTGACATAGAGAGTCATTGAGCTAATACAGCCTGTTTAGGAGAACATAGAAAGCAGGGGAACACTCAGTTCTGTCTCGGATTGTTAGAGCAACAGCGCAGGGGGTTGGGGGTTGTTTATAAAACATTGTGGTATCATAGGGCACAGAAATAGACTGACATACTGGGACAGGCAAACCCATTACAACAGGAGAAAGCACACCCATACTCCTTCCTGAGTTACCAGAGGCCAATATGACTCACACCAAAAGAAGGCCGCTGTGTCATGCTCCAGCTGTCATAAACTCAACCAGAGGCAAGACTGATCATTTGTTGAGACTGAAGACTTTGACCCTGACAGCTGCAACCAGTAGTAAGGCTTTCTCAACAACAAAAAACTCCCCCTCATTGGTTCTCATGTTAGAACAGCTTATTACTAAACATGAGATGGAAAGTGTGATCACTCTTCATGTTTCTGTTATTATAAGTGATACCCAGTTCAACTGGAGAGCTTCAAGTTCTTCTGTGTTCACATCACTCAGGATATATCATGGTCCAAACACACCAACACAGTTGTAAAGGCACAACAATGCCTTTTCAGAAGGCTGAAGATATTTGTCATGGTCACTCAGATCCTCAAAATCCTCATGGTCACTTATATCCTCGCGCTGCAGACGGCTATACCGGCCCGCTAATACAGGACTATTAAAGGCCCAGGGCACTTTTTTTATATTCAAAAATGTTTCTTTAAATATTTTGTAATTATTCAGATTTTTCAGGGGGTGCTGCATCCCTCAGCATCCCTACTTCCCGTGGCTTTGACAGCTTCACCATTGAGAGCATCTCGACTTTCTGCATCAACGTTTTGTATGGCAACTGCTTGGCATCTGACCGCAAGGGGGTAGTATGTACGGCCCAGGACATCACTGGGGCCGAACTCCTTGCCATCCAGGACCTTTATACCAGGCAGAGTCAGAGGAAGGCCCTAAAAATTGTCAAAGACTCCAGCCACCCAAGTAATGGACTACAAGCGGTACCTGAGCGCCAAGCCATAAGACTGCTGAACAGTTCATCAAATGGCCACCTGCACAATTTACATTGACACCCTTTTCTTTCTCACTGATATTCTTGCACTGGCTCTATGAACACTCACTGGACTCTACCCATACACTCACTGGTCGGAGATTTACATACACTTAAGTTGGAGTCATTAAAACTCATTTTTCAACCACTCCACAAATTTCTTGTTGACAAACTATAGTTTTGGCAAGTCAGTTAGGACATCTACTTTGTGCATGACCCAAGTAATTTTTCCAACAATTGTTAACAGACAGATTATTGCATTTATAATTCACTGTATCACAATTCCAATGGGTCAGAAGTTTACATACACTAACTTGACTGTGCCATTAAACAGCATGGAAAATTCCAGAAAATGATGTCACGCTTTAGAAGCTTCTGATAGGCTATTTGACATAATTTGAGTCAATTGGAGGTGCACCTGTGGATGTATTTCAAGGCCTACCTTCAAACTCAGTGCCTCTTTGCTTGAAATCATGGGAAAATCAAAAGAAATCAGCCCAGACCTCAGAAAAAAATTGTAGACCTTCACAAGTCTGGTTCATCCTTGGGAGCAATTTCCAAACGCCTGAAGGTACCACGTTCATCTGTACAAACAATAGTACGCAAGTATAAACACCATGGGACCACGCCATCATACTGCTCAGGAAGGAGACGCGTTCTGTCTCCTAGAGATGAACGTACTTTGGTGCGAAAAGTGCAAATCAATCCCAGAACAACAGGACCTTGTGAAGATGCTGGAGGAAATAGGTACAAAAGTATCTGTATCCACAGTAAAACGAGAACTATATCGACATACCTGGAATTTGTGGGCAGAACTGAAAAAGTGTGTGTGAGCAAGGAGGCCTACAAACCTAACTCAGTTACACCAGCTTTGTCAGGAGGAATGGGCCAAAATTCACCAACTTATTGTGGAAGGCTACCTGAAACTTTTGACCCAAGTTAAACAATTTGAAGGCAATGCTATCAAATAGTAGCTGAGTGTAAACTTCTGACCCACTGGGAATGTGATGAAAGAAATAAAAGCTTAAATAAATCATTCTCTCTGCTATTATTCTGACATTTCACATTCTTAAAATAAAGTGGTGATCCTAACTGACCTAAGACAGGGAATTCTTACTAGGTTTGAATGTCAGGAATTGTGAAAAACTGAGTTTAAATGTATTTGGCTAAGGTGTATGTAAACTTCCAACTTCAACTGTACTACACTGAAATTCCAATACACACATACTAAACTGACACTCCAACACACACATACACACACACACACATCGACACACTTTCACACTCTTCACATACTCTGCTGCTACTCTTTTTATTATACACTGCTCAAAAAAGGGAACACTAAAGGGAACACTAAAATAACACATCCTAGATCTGAATGAATGAAATATTCTTATTAAATACTTTTTTCTTTACATAGTTGAATGTGCTGACAATAAAATCACACAAAAATGATCAATGGAAATCAAATTTATCAAGCCATGGAGGTCTGGATTTGGAGTCACACTCAAAATTAAAGTGGAAAACCACACTACAGGCTGATCCAACTTTGATGTAATGTCCTTAAAACAAGTCAAAATGAGGCAATGAGGCTCAGTAGTCTGTGTGGCCTCCACGTGCCTGTATGACCTCCCTACAACGCCTGGGTATGCTCCTGACGAGGTGGAGGATGGTCTCCTGAGGGATCTCCTCCCAGACCTGGACTAAAGCATCCGCCAACTCCTGGACAGTCTGTGGTGCAACGTGGCGTTGGTGGATGGAGCGAGACATGATGTCCCAGATGTGCTCAATTGGATTCAGGTCTGGGGAATGGGCAGGCCAGTCCATAGCATCAATGCCTTCCTCTTGCAGGAACTGCTGACACACTCCAGCCACATGAGGTCTAGCATTGTCTTGCATTAGGAGGAACCCAGGGCCAACCGCACCAGCATATGGTCTCACAAGGGGTCTGAGGATCTCATCTCGGTACCTAATGGCAGTCAGGCTACCTCTGGCGAGCACATAGAGGGCTGTGTGGCCCCCCAAAGAAATGCCCCCCCACACCATGACTGACCCACCGCCAAACCGGTCATGCTGGAGGATGTTGTAGGCAGCAGAACGTTCTCCACGGCGTCTCCAGACTGTCACGTCTGTCACGTGCTCAGTGTGAACCTGCTTTCATCTGTGAAGAGCATAGGGCGCCAGTGGCGAATTTGCCAATCTTGGTGTTCTCTGGCAAATGCCAAACGTCCTGCACGGTGTTGGGCTGTAAGCACAACCCCCACCTGTGGACATCGGGCCCTCATACCACCCTCATGGAGTCTGTTTCTGACCGTTTGAGCAGACACATGCACATTTGTGGCCTGCTGGAGGTCATTTTGCAGGGTTCTGGCAGTGCTCCTCCTGCTCCTCCTTGCACAAAGGCGGAGGTAGCGGTCCTGCTGCTGGGTTGTTGCCCTCCTACGGCCTCCTCCACGTCTCCTGATGTACTGGCTTGTCTCCTGGTAGCGCCTCCATGCTCTGGACACTACGCTGACAGACACAGCAAACCTTCTTGCCACAGCTCGCATTGATGTGCCATCCTGGATGAGCTGCACTACCTGAGCCACTTGTGTGGGTTGAAGACTCCGTCTCATGCTACCACTAGAGTAAAAGCACCGCCAGCATTCAAAAGTGACCAAAACATCAGCCAGGAAGCATAGGAACTGAGAAGTGGTCTGTGGTCACCACCTGCAGAACCACTCCTTTATTGGGGGTGTCTTGCTAATTGCCTATAATTTCCACCTGTTGTCTATTCCATTTGCACAACAGCATGTGACATTTTTTGTCAATCAGTGTTGCTTCCTAAGTGGACAGTTTGATTTCACAGAAGTGTGATTGACTTGGAGTTACATTGTGTTGTTTAAGTGTTCCCTTTATTTTTTTGAGCCGTGTATATCATGATTGCCTAGTCACTTTTACCCTTTACTTTTACGCTTATAAGGAAGGACATTCAACACGCACAGCACTTACACAAATGACTGATGGTTGGCTGGGAGAAATCTATGATAAAAATATTGTGGGGGCTGTTTTGTTAGACTTCAGTGCGGCTTTTGACATTATCGATAATAGTGTGCTGCTGGAAAAATGTATGTGTTATGGCTTTACACCCCCTGCTATATTGTGGATAAAGAGGTACCGGTCTAACAGAACACAGAGGGTATTCTTTAATGGAAGCCTCTCCAACATAATCAAGGCAGAATCAGGCATTCCCCAGGGCAACTGTCTAGGCCCATGCACGGCTTATGCACGGTATGCAGGTATTTTACCGCGTTTTGTTTTCACGCCATTTCCGGTCACAACTTGCAGACTTGTTTGCTGTGCGTTTTGTTGCCAACCTTACTTTGCTACCTGACAACTTTACGGTTTTTACTTTTTAATTACCGTTTATATTTTTGGTTTTTCCCTCAACTTTTTTTTTCTCCATTCAACTTTTTCACTCCGGATGCTTTATCTGGACATGGTTCGTCAGGACCTCCAACAGCCGAAGCTAAGTAGCAACATTAACATGATGCCTTCTAATTGCAGTCACTGTACTCATAATATACATGAGAACGATCGCCTTACGGCGAGGATAGCTGTGCTACAAGCCCAGCTTCAGACGCAATCGTTAGGCAAGGGTAATTTCAGTGTAGGAAAGGATGAAACAGCGTCTGTGCCACCAGTAAGTACAGATAGTAACGTTAGTATAAATCCCCTCGCACAGTCCCAGCAGCCGGACAACTTTCTCACGGTTTCTGGAGGGAAATGCTGTAGGAATGCTCAACCGGTGTCGCTCATTCAGCTGACAGAAACTTTCAACCGGTTTTCCCCATTAAGCAACGAGTTGGAGTCAGAGGCCGAGCCTTCTCTTGTCTCTATTCCTCCCGTTACGGGGTCTGGGACGCCGAAGCTTCCCACCATTAGCTCTGACAAATTGAAAACTCTAGTCATTGGCGACTCCATTACCTGCAGTATTAGACTTAAAACGAATCATCCAGCGATCATACACTGTTTACCAGGGGGCAGGGCTACCGACGTTAAGGCTAATCTGAAGATGGTGCTGGCTAAAGCTAAAACTGGCGAGTGTAGAGAGTATAGAAATATTGTTACCCACGTCGGCACCAACGATGTTAGGATGAAACAGTCAGAGATCACCAAGCGCAACATAGCTTCAGCGTGTAAATCAGCTAGAAAGATGTGTCGGCATCGAGTAATTGTCTCTGGCCCCCTCTCAGTTAGGGGGAGTGATGAGCTCTACAGCAGAGTCTGACAACTCAATCGCTGGTTGAAAACTGTTTTCTGCCCCTCCCAAAATATAGAATTTGTAGATAATTGGCCCTCTTTCTGGGACTCACCCACAAACAGGACCAAGCCTGACCTGCTGAGGAGTGATGGACTCCATCCTAGCTGGAGGGGTGCTCTCATCTCATCTACCAACATAGACAGGGTTCTAACTCCTCTAGCTCCACAATGAAATAGGGTGCAGGCCGGGCAACAGACAATATAAATTCACAGACAATACAAAGATTCCTTGATGTCCTTCCAGACTCCCTCTGTCTACCCAAGGACGCCAGAGGCCAAAAATCAGTTAACCACCTAACTGAGGAACTCAATTTAACCTTGCGCAATACCCTAGATGCAGTTGCACCCCTAAAAACTAAAAACATTTCTCATAAGATACTAGCTCCCTGGTATACAGAAAATACCCGAGCTCTGAAGCAAGCTTCCAGAAAATTGGAACGGAAATGGCGCCACACCAAACTGGAAGTCTTCCGACTAGCTTGGAAAGACAGTACCGTGCAGTATCGAAGAGCCCTTACTGCTGCTCGATCATCAAATTTTTCCAACTTAATTGCGGAAAATAAGAACAATCCGAAATTCCTTTTTAATACTGTCGCAAAGCTAACTAAAAAGCAGCATTCCCCAAGAGAGGATGGCTTTCACTTCAGCAGTAATAAATTCATGAACTTCTTTGAGGAAAAGATCATGATTGTTAGAAAGCAAATTACGGACTCCTCTTTAAATCTGCGTATTCCTCCAATGCTCAGTTGTCCTGAGTCTGCACAACTCTGCCAGGACCTAGGATCAAGAGAGACACTCAAGTGTTTTAGTACTATATCTCTTGACACAATGATGAAAATAATCATGGCCTCTAAACCTTCAAGCTGCATACTGGACCCTATTCCAACTAAACGACTGAAAGAGCTGCTTCCTATGCTTGGCCCTCCTATGTTGAACATAATAAACGTCTCTCTATCCACCGGATGTGTACCAAACTCACTAAAAGTGGCAGTAATAAAGCCTCTCTTGAAAAAGCCAAACCTTGACCCAGAAAATATAAAAAACTATCGGCCTGTATCGAATCTTCCATTCCTCTCAAAAATTGTAGAAAAGGCTGTTGCGCAGCAACTCACTGCCTTCCTGAAGACAAACAATGTCTACGAAATGCTTCAGTCTGGTTTTAGACCCCATCATAGCACTGAGACTGCACTTGTGAATGTGGTAAATTACCTTTTAATGGCATCAGACCGAGGCTCTGCATCTGTCCTCATGCTCCTAGACCTTAGTGCTGCTTTTGATACCATCGATCACCACATTCTTTTGGAGAGATTGGAAACCCAAATTGGTCTACACGGACAAGTTCTGGCCTGGTTTAGATCTTATCTGTCGGAAAGATATCAGTTTGTCTCTGTGAATGGTTTGTCCTCTGACAAATCAACTGTAAATATCGGTGTTCCTCAAGGTTCCGTTTTAGGACCACTATTGTTTTCACTATATATTTTACCTCTTGGGGATGTCATTCGAAAACATAATGTTAACTTTCACTGCTATGCGGATGACGCACAGCTGTACATTTCAATGAAACATGGTGAAGCCCCAAAATTGCCCTGGCTAGAAGCATGTGTTTCAGACATAAGGAAGTGGATGACTGCAACCGTTCTACTTTTAAACTCGGAAAAAACAGAGATGCTTGTTCTAGGTCCCAAGAAACAAAGAGATCTTCTGTTGAATCTGACAATTAATCTTAATGGTTGTACAGTCGTCTCAAATAAAACTGTGAAGGACCTCTGCGTTACTCTGGACCCTGATCTCTCTTTTGAAGAACATATCAAGACTGTTTCAAGGACAGCTTTTTTCCATCTACGTAACATTGCAAAAATCAGAAACTTTCGGTCCAAAAATGACGCAGAAAAATTAATCCATGCTTTTGTCACTTCTAGGTTAGACTACTGCAATGCTCTACTTTCCGGCTACCCGGATAAAGCCCTAAATAAACTTCAGTTAGTGCTAAATACGGCTGCTAGAATCCTGACTAGAACCCAAAAAATGTATCATATTACTCCAGTGCTAGCCTCCCTACACTGGCTTCCTGTCATGGCAAGGGCTGATATCAGGGTTATACTGCTAACCTACAAAGCATTAAATGGGCTTGCTCCTACCTATCTCTCCGATTTGGTCCTGTCGTACATACCTACACGTACGCTACGGTCACAAGACGCAGGCCTCCTAATTGTCCCTAGAATTTCTAAGCAAACAGCAGGAGGCAGGGCTTTCTCCTCTAGAGCTACATTTTTATGGAATGGTCTGCCTAACAATGTGAGAGACACAAACTCGGTCTCAACCTTTAAGTCTTTACTGAAGACTCATCTCTTCAGTGGGTCATATGATTGAGTGTAGTCTGGCCCAGGAGTGGGAAGGTGAACGGAAAGGCTCTGTAGCAACGAACCGCCCTTGCTGTCTGCCTGGACGGTTCTCCTCCCTCCAATGGGATTCTCTGCCTCTAACCCTATTACAGGGGCTGAGTCACTGGCTTACTAGGGCTCTTTCATACCGTCCCTAGGAGGCGTGCGTCACTTGAGTGGGTTGAGTCACTGATGTGATCTTCTTGTCTGGATTGGCGCCCCCCCCTTGGGTTGTGCCGTGGCGGAGATCTTTGTGGGCTATACTCGGCCTTGTCTCAGGATGGTAAGTTGGTGGTTGAAGATATCCCTCTAGTGGTGTGGGGGCTGTGCTTTGGCAAAGTGGGTGGGGTTATATCCTTCCTGTTTGGCCCTGTCCGGGGGTGTCATCAGATGTGGCCACAGTGTCTCCTGACCCCTCCTGCAGTGTTTATGCTGCAGTAGTTTATGTGTCGGGGGGCTAGGGTCAGTTTGTTATATCTGGAGTACTTCTCCTGTCCTATCCGGTGTCCTGTGGGAATTTAAGTATGCTCTCTCTAATTCTCTCTTTCTCTCTCTCTTTCTCTCTCTCGGAGGACCTCAGCCCTAGGACCAAGCGTCAGGACTACCGGGCATGATGACTCCTTGCTGTCCCCAGTCCACCTGGCTGTGCTGCTGCTCCAGTTTCAACTGTTCTGCCTGTGATTATTATTATTTGACCATGCTGGTCATTTATGAACATTTGAACATCTTGGCCATGTTCTGTTATAACCTCCACCCGGGCACAGCCAGAAGAGGACTGGCCACCCCACATAGCCTGGTTCCTCTCTAGGTTTCTTCCTAGGTTTTGGCCTTTCTATGGAGTTTTTCCTAGCCACTGTTTTTCTACACCTGCATTGCTTGCTGTTTGGGGTTTTAGGCTGGGTTTCTGTACATGACTTTGAGATATCAGCTGATGTACAAAGGGCTATATAAATACATTTGATTTGAAATTGGATTACCTTTTTTTCAATCTTACATCAGATATCAGCTGATGTAAGAAGGGCTTTAATGACATGCCACTGGCTTTGAGTAATGCCAGTTTGTCTCTGTATGCGGATGACTCAACACTATACACGTCAGCTGCTACAGCAACTGAAATGACTGCAACAATTAACAAAGTGCTACAGTTAGTTTCAGGAATAAGTTAGGAATAAGTTAGCCCTAAATATTTTTTAAAAACTAAAAGCATTGTATTTGGGACAAATCATTCACTAAAGTCTGTCCATAATAAAGCGCTACTCTACCTTCTTAACAGCACTATCAACAAGGCAGGTCCTACAGGCTCTAGTTTAGTCGCACCTGGACTACTGTTCAGTCGTGTGGTCAGGCACCACAAAGAGGGACTTAGGACAATTGCAGTTGGCTCAGAACAGGGCAGCACAGCTGGCCCTTGGATGTACACAGAGAGCAAACATGAATAATATGTATGTCAATCTCTCCTGACTCAAAGTAGAGAAGAGATTACTTGTATTTGTGAGAGGTATTGACATGTTGAAAGTACCGAGCTATCTGTTTAATCTACTAGCACACAGCTTAGACACCCATGCATACCCCACAACACATGCCACTAAAGGTCTCCTCACAGTCCCCAAGTCCAGAACAGACTATGGGAGGTGCACTGTGAAGCAACACAAACATAGGCAGAGACACATGCATACACACACCTGATACACACACGTATACATTGGATTTTGTGTTGTAGATATGTGGTAGTGGAGTAGGGGCCTGATGGCACGCACTTAGAGTGTTGTGAATTCTGTAATGAATGTATTGTAATGTTTAAAAAATGGTAGAACATTCTTAATTTTTCTGGACCCCAGGAAGAGTAGCTGCTGCCTAACTAATGGGGAACCATAATAAACCCCAGGAAGTGTAGCTGCTGCCTAACTAATGGGGAACCATAATAAACCCCAGGAAGAGTAGCTGCTGCCTAACTAATGGGGAACCATAATAAACCCCAGGAAGAGTAGCTGCTGCCTAACTAATGGGGAACCATAATAAACCCCAGGAAGAGTAGCTGCTGCCTAACTAATGGGGAACCATAATAAACCCCAGGAAGAGTAGCTGCTGCCTAACTAATGGGGAACCATAATAAACCCCAGGAAGAGTAGCTGCTGCCTAACTAATGGGGAACCTGTAATGCTTGTCGTCTAGGGAAGGAGAGGACCAAGTTGCAGCGTGGTAAGCGTTCATATTATTTAATGAAATATGCAACACTAGACAAACCAACAAACACGACACACAAACAGTCCTGAAAGGTGAAACAAAAACACTAAACAGGAAACAACCACCCACAAAACACAATGGAAAACAGGCTACCTAAATATGGTTCTCAATCAGGGACAACGATTGACAGCTGCCTCTGATTGAGAACCATACCAGGCCAAACACAGAAATAGAAAATCATAGACAAACTAACATAGACAACCCACCCAACTCACGCCCTGACCATATTAAAACAAAAGACAAAACAAAGGAACTAAGGTCAGAACGTGACAGAACCATAATAAATACAAAATACAAATACAAAACTACCTTGTACCCCTGCACATTGACTCGGTACGCCTGTTATTGTTATTTTATTGTGTTAATATTTCCTTTGTTTTTTCATATTAACTCTGCATTACTGGGAAAGGGCTCATAAATAAGCATTTCATGATCGAGTCTAAACCTGTTGTATTCGGGCACATGCAGCAAATAAAATGTGATTTGAATTGATCCATCACCCTGATGGGGCTCAACACTCCAAGGTTCAATGTGCGGGACGTTGTGTCAGATTTCAAATGGTATGTGTTTTAGTCCAAGTTCAAATCTTATCTGCTAAGAAAGAATGATATAGTCACACTACTGTACAGTACACAATAGCACATGCTATAGCTCTGTTGGAACATGACAGAATACGCAAGGACATGGCATGGCTGGCAGGCCTGTTTACAAATGACATTATGGTGTAGTCTACTGTGGTGCAACTCAGACACTCATTGAACAATCTTGAAAGATCACATTGAAAGATCTCCCTTATCATGGTTGACAGAAAATAAGTACGTAGTAACTTTCGGATTTCGCTAAGAGTGAAGAAAGCATTGTTTTGATTGAATCAATTATGAGGCCCTTCTCCTCTTAAGATCAAACTAGGCAAAGGCTAGCCTAATTGATGACATGTATGATGACATCAACACAGATAGCCTAATTAACAGTACAAATAAAAACCAACAAATCCAATCATAGTGAAACAAATTAAGTTAGACGTGATATCACTCTTGAAAACATTTGCCCTGTTTCCCAGTATCTGGCCATGACAGGGCATCATCATCATCATCATGATAGAGATTCCCCTGTCAGCTGAGTGAACTGAGTAATGTTTGTTATTTATCAGTCTGACAGTGATGAGGTAGGCTTGTGGTAGGAGTATTGATGCCTATTGTGTGCATTACATCTACAGTAGACCTGTGCCTATGGGACACAGTGTTTTCAAGCCACTTCGATACTAAGTGATCTTCGTAGCAAGTTAGGAGAGTATTTTTGCAAACCCTATATATTTTCGTAACCTTAACCTCTGCCTCCTAACCTGCTACGTTAATTCTCCTGAACTGTTGCGTAAGTTCTAATTAGTTACGAAAAAGTCACGGTGGTATCAAGTGGCGTGAAAATAGTGTTTATCCTGTGCTCATAGCCTACTATAATTACAATACACGCGGAAATGTAGAGGCTCAATTCGATTCGATTTCACAGCCACAAAATTGCCTATAGAGTAAAACAAAACATTGGTCTTCATTTATGGCAAGGGTACAATGTGGTTAAGGTTAAATGTTAGGTTTAAAATAACATTTTAAATATAACAATTGGAGAAACAGGCAGAGTTTATCCATCATTAGGACTTTGTGGTTGTGGTAGCTAGTGACGACAGCTCACGCGCTTCTCTTATTCATATTACTGTTTCAGAGGAAACAACGAACTAACCGCATTCTGCGCTCTTCCTGTAACTCTGTTGTCACTAGTACGGAAATGGAATACGGTCCGTTATGGTTTGGATCAAATAAATGGAATAGGTTCTTGACAAGGATGCCTAAAGCAGTGTCCATGGTGGTAGGCTGCGCAAACCTAACATTAAAGTAGAAATATTACAAGGAGAAACGCCCTTCACGGGAGCAGATAGATAACGTGGGTCAATAGGATGTTGTGAAAATTAGTTCGTTTAACCTAAATAAATGACATAACCTACCATTTCTTCGTGCATTCCAACACAAGTTCTTGATAAGACGCCACAAACTGGAATTTTGAAGCTTTTTTGCCAACGCGTTGTAATCTTTTCCAAACCGAAGTCATAATTTGGTTGAGGTATTACAAAGTTTTAGAAAGTAAGTTCCACTCTCTTGTAACTCCTTTCGGGATGGTTGTTCAATGACAGTTCGTGGTGTGTAAAACCGTTGTCTTCAAGCTGACCGTGTTCAAAAGGAACAGCCGCAGGTGAAGAAGTTGAGTTGAGTCACATAAAACTGTCGCCATCAACTAAACGCATCGAATAAAAAAAACATGTAGCACGGAAATACCGTAATTATTAAATACAGTATTTATAAGCGGAACCGAATCCACTGTCGTGCGCATTTCAACACTTCCACATGGTCAGAATAAGGAAAAACAAATATCCTAAATGCAACTGCTAGTCCACAATATGCATTCCCGAGTTAAAAGACAGTGTCGACAATTCATCCAGGTATATAATAGCTGTCCTTCGCCCAGCCAGGGAAATAAAACTGTCCGATAAAGCCACCATAACACATTTTAGGCAACGTTATACTGACAGTGCAATAAACTCTCCAAGTGGTATCATTTGTTGAGTCTGTAGGCTGCAGATAAAGAAAGGGAGCGGTTGCAAAGCATTGATGACGCGGCACTATGCAACATTCCCTGTCTCTTATCTTCTTTTTGCCTATCCGTATACCAGTAAACAATAACATTTCAGACTTTGGATTCCGTCCATGGTACGATGCCACTGTCAGTATGATGACCGTTAACGAGTCAGATGACACTTATCCAACTTTTCTGAAGTATATTCAAAATTAATACTTTGTCCTGAATTGTTCACTCAAACTACTATTGGCACTGTTCTCTGCAGTATACATTGTATCCATTTGTAAAGTGCTCTTGCCTATTTTGACACTTTTATCCTAATATTTGATTTACATTTTAAGAACATCCTTTAATTTCCTTACTGATTTAAACGGTTTGTGATTCAATTTGGGCCAAACGCACATTGGGCAATAAGATGATGCATGATTTTCCATGAAGAGAGATGTCCTGTCCCAACGGGTATTCGAAGTAGCCATGCATAGGGATTTTCCATAGCTGTGTGGAGTATATTTTTGGAAGGACAGAGGACAGAGGCAGCTGGGGACAGAGAAGTGTGGTACAGCCTACATGTGGAACACAGCAGCTGTGTACCTCTCCTTTCCTCTTTGCAATAGTCTTATAACAACATTGACAGAGAGGATGCACGATCGATCACAGACTATAAAAAAATCAAGGCATGTTATGACTAGGAGTTATATACATTTATTGAGCCTGATTATGTTCAGAACGTCATTACTTAACATATGGAACTACACTAACAATGTTTTACAGTATTCAGGGAAGAGATCAGTGAAGTAGACAGCTGGCTAGAGCCAAGAGTTTCCCAACTCAACCCCACCTTGTTCACTGAGACAGAGTGAGTGTTCTGCCAGGCAGCAGCGGATGTGTAAGTCATGAGTCAACATGTTATTTATCTTGACTCAAGCAGCAAACACATCACTATCAGTGTCTGAGAGTCATAAGGCCAGGTAAAGACCTGAAATGAGCAGAGGACTTGTCTAATTTATCTTTGCTCAGACTGTAGGTTAACTATCATAAACTGAGTTGAAGCCACATTACATTTGTTTTCATGCTCACGCTACAAGTGGTTAAATCGGTCAGCTAATACAGGACTAGTAAAGGCCTAGTGCACTACTTCATTTTTTAAATTGAATTGAGATTTTTTAGGGGGTGCTACAACACCCTCAGCACCCCTACGTCCCGCAGCTGTGTGTGGCCTATTTATAGAAATACATGGGACTTTCTACAAGGAATGTAATAGCTCTCACCTGTTTTAATGTTCTGTATTACTTGAACGATCACATTGAATATCTCCCTTATCATGGTTTATAGAAAATAAGTGCCTAGTAACTTTAGGATTCCGCTAAGAGTGAACAATGGATTGTTTTAATTTGATCCATCATCATTAGGCTATTGATTGAGGCCCTTCTCCTCTTAAGATCAAAGAAGGCAAAGGCTAGCCTAATTGATGACATGTCTGATGACATCAACACAGATAGCCTATTGAACAGTACAAATAAATACCAACAAATCCAATCATAGTGATAAAAATTAAGTTATAAGTTATACCACTCTGGAAAATATTTGCCCTCTTCGAAGTATCTGGTTTATGTTAGGGCGTCATCATCATTGTGATGATACAGATCCTGCTGTCAGCTGAGTGGATGGACGTAATGTCTGTCATTTATCAGTCTGACAGTGATGTAGTAGGACTGTAAATGCTCTCACCCCAGTTTTCATATTCTGTTGCTATATGAATAGTAAATAAAATGATTGAAATGGGAACTGACCACCAATGGTAAAAATATTTCAGAGACCGTTATTACGAAAATACAATCAAAGGTTGCAGTAAAGTGGCCTTGCTCTGTGGCTATTAGGGAAATGATCATGGATGTCTGAGGCATGTATGGGGCTTCCTGTTTTCAATTAGTCATTTCCTGGTGGCTAGTGGATCTGTAACGTAGCTTGCACAAGGGTAGAGTTGATCTATTCATGTAATTCCTGTCACCAGTTACTGTGTTAAGCAGTACACACTTAGAAAAAAGGGTTCTTCAACTGTCCCCATACGAGAACCCTTTTTGGTCCCAGGTAAAACTATTTTAGGTTCCATGTAGAACCCTCTGTTTAAAGGGTTCTACATTGAACCAAAAGGGTTCTTCAATGGGTTCTGCCTTGAGGACAGCCTAATAACTATTTTTAGGTTCTAGATAGCACCTTTTTTTCCTAAGAGTACACTTGCTGCTCTGACCTTAGTATTTGCTGCTATTACTTTTGATTCTGTCTTCAAAGAAAACATACTGACTCTGTGTGTACTAATATACTTATTAGACTGTAATTACAGAAGTTATTCCATTCTAGTCATGCTGACATAATGTCTATGTAATATATATGGAAGTGTGGCATGGAATGGATGAAACTATGTGAAGACAACAATAAGCCGGGCCTACTGGTATAAGCCTCTGCTATTATTGCTTGATGTTGATGAGTTGTCATACACATTGCCTTAATACTAAATATAATGGCAAGCTAGCAAGATAAATGACCTGGGATGTCCTGGTTGTATTCCTCTAACCTTCCTTTACACAAAACATTATGGTGTTTTCAAGTTTAAACAAGACTTTTATGTTTTATTCAAATTCTATTTCAACCACTAAATAGGTAGAAACACTAGATGTTCGGGGCTAATTCCGTTAGTAAGGAAGGCATTATGATGGTAGTTGAATGTTTTACAGCTACTGTGTTCTGGACTCCTCCTCCTACCCTGGGGAGAGAACAGGGATCATTACCTAATAAGTCCATGTGTGGCTGGAACGGTTTGTTTATAATGGCCAGACAGTCAGAGTGGTGCTCTCATGAACCAAAAACATGCAAAAGTACAGTCATATAACTTTAAAGGGCTAAACAATGATATCAATGGCATCCACATAACTTCTCCTGTGAGATACTGTAAGTAATAGTTAGATGCAAAAAGGCTCACTTCCACAGTTATCAAAAAGGCTCACTTCCACAGTTATCAAAAAGGCACACTTCCACAGTTATCAAAAAGGCTCACTTCCACAGTTATCAAAAAGGCTCACTTCCACAGTTATCAAAAAGGCTCACTTCCACAGTTATCAAAAAGGCTCACTTCCACAGTTATCAAAAAGGCACACTTCCACAGTTATCAAAAAGGCACACTTCCACAGTTATCAAAAAGGCTCACTTCCACAGTTATCAAAAAGGCACACTTCCACAGTTATCAAAAAGGCACACTTCCACAGTTATCAAAAAGGCACACTTCCACAGTTATCAAAAAGGCACACTTCCACAGTTATCAAAAAGGCTCACTTCCACAGTTATCAAAAAGGCTCACTTCCACAGTTATCAAAAAGGCACACTTCCACAGTTATCAAAAAGGCACACTTCCATCGTTATCAAAAAGGCACACTTCCACAGTTATCAAAATGCATACTCTGCAGTGAGCCAGAAACACAAGAACAAAAGTACAGTTTTTGGAACTAAAGGGCTTTCTGACTTCATCTTGGGAAACAAGATTTTTCAGGTTTTCTACATGTGGAACAGATGCTGATATCTGTCACAACAAATGTTGCCATCTAGTGGTTAGAGTATGTCAATAACCCCTTTCCAAACCAATATATTACAGTTGAGCTGGACCCATTAACGGACCATTGAAGTAGTGTAGATTTGACTTAAAAGACATGGTTACTGTCCATAGCATTTTTTATTTTTATGCCAAGATATTAAAAAAGCTCAATACATAAACTTCCCATCACAACAAACAAAAAAAAGAAATACTGACATTGTGTGCATGTGACTACGTGTCTAAGATTACATTCAATCTTAAAATTGTAGAGAAGAAAATTATATTTAGAGAAAAATCTGTTTTACTCCGATGAAGGAGTAAATTACAAGGCATTTACAATCATGTATATGTATATGTAATATATATATGTATATATATATAAATCATCAGGTATTTGAAATATGGCTTAATTGGCTTGTGTTTTCAAGATACGTACAATTAGTCCAAATCAACAAGCAAGGTCTCTTTAACAAAGGATTGTATAGTAACAAGGTTTTGTTGAAAATGTCAGCACCTTGTGTGATGGAGACGGTTCATCAGTAGGGCACCAGTATAAAAATGTTATTCTGCCAATAACCTAGCTAGCTGGGTACAAGTATAATAAATAATAAAACAGCTATACAGAACAGGAAACAGGTTATATTATGTAAATACAGGGAAAATATTAGTTGGTTTATAAGGAAATGTGGAAAGACTCTTTGATCCATTGGTCCCGGGAGTTTTGAGTTGACTGGAGAGTCAGTGAAGTGCCAGGTAGATTCTGAGGTACATTATCACCATCGTTCTCCTCCTCTTCATAATCATCCTCTTCCTCAGAGTAACTATTTTCTGTAGTGATGCTGCTCTCTGACAGCAGAGAGTTGGAGATGTCCTGAAAGGCTCCCTTGTACTCCTGGATGGACTCATAGAGAGACCACAGCTGACAGTGCAGAGACATGTCCAACTGTCTGAGGCCCACCTAGGACACACAACAGGAAAGGATAATTGTGTCAATAATCTCATACATTAACTATATAAACGTTGTCAATTTAATACAAATTAACAATAACACATGTAGGTAAATTGAGCAGAAATAGCAGCTGATTAAATAAAATAACCCTATTATTTCAGGATGTTCTCTAGATATGTTATTTGCTGACAATAATCAAAGACAAAAAGCTGTGAAAAATTATCAAAATATTGTATGTATTTCTGTTTTTAATTTGCTTTTGTTGTTTATCAAATTTCAGTATGTTTTTTACATTTCTTACGATAAATAATAATACAATTAAATCAACTGATTGCAAAATAATGTCCAACCATTTCTTCGCGCAGCACTGCGAGCCCTGCGTCCAGACTTGCAGGCTTGATGCGGCCGAGAGAGTCGATCACTGTAGACTTGCTAATGTCGGCCTGAATGCTTGTCAGTTTACTGTAGACTTTTTTGACGTCCCTCCATGAGCCACCACTGGAGTTCAGGATGCCGCTGAGGCCTTTTGGCAAAGGGGGTAGTCCTTCGATTGAACAGACGCTGTCTGGACATTCAGGAGGACTGGTCTGGAACCCGTTCATTTTCTACCTCTGTATCAATGTATATATATATTTGTTTACTTCCACGCGTCTTATTATATGCTATCATATAACTGCCAGAAATATGAAATCATAAAGAACATATGGATTCAATAACGGAAGTCTATTATCAAGTAGTTTGTGATAATTTCGAAAAAGTCGGCTATAGCCTAGTCGTCTCAAATCAGCAATCCACCGATGAGCGTTTAACAGAACATGTCGCAAATGTAGAGGGAATGTATAGTTCCAATAAAAATACGTTGCGTCACCTTCAGTCCGATTATTGTATTTCCAACGAGTCCTCACTAGCACAATAGAGGCGCCATGCACACAGCATCCATCGTAGTGTGGATGAAAAACTGCTTTGACAATGAAAACATAACGGAAGCCTATGCAAATGTTACCAGGATGAATTCATGTCTGATGTCCTTGCTTTGTTTCCCACTACGCTTTCCTGTCAACTGCCAACCTCGCCCTGGATAATATCCCCTCCCCGTCCCACTTCATCGCAGCGAGACCGAGGCGCTGCACCGCTTCCAAAACACACTATATTTGGGGAGAGAGGAAACAGTACGTACTTTGTAACGATAATTCCGAAACGAGGTCGGTGGTTTGTTTCATTCTAGCAATACCAAAATCTTTACCTTAACCCATTTCCAAATGCCTAACCTCAAGACAAAACCACTGAAAACTCCCACCCAATCTTGCCATCCAGAAACACTGAATATTCCAATTGTCCCCACAATTAAATCGGGGAGTGAACTATGGATCTGTCTCCATCAGTACATTCCTACTTTCGTCACACGTGATGTCAGACAGCACTAGCACGATTTCGACTTAACTTGGGTGAATGGTGCATCTTTCCATAGAGTTCCGGAACTCACAAAATTACACTGACACAAGGCGGGAAATGTGTTAGTCACACGTGATACCTCAATTCGTGGGGCATTTGTATTGTATTTGTTGCCTTGAATTATATTTATACTACAACTCCCAAATCAAAAAATATCCACCATTACAACACACTGAAATTCGTTCAGTACTACATCACAGCAAATATCATTATGCATCCATCAAAAACATCTTTAGTTGCACCAACACTTTGTTAAAAAGTAGGAAAGTCCCAATAGTGAATATTACAAATATCTTCTAGTTTAAATAGATTGCTACAACACCATAAAATTACATGACCATTCTGTCACTATATTGTAGTATGCCACATAAAACAAAGGCCACTTGTTTAAAAATGAAGTAATAAGGACAGAAAGTAGGAATAATGTGGATAAATTCAGATTTTTATAAACAAGTGATGTACATTAATATCAACCAGTCAAACCCCACTCAACTATATGCAGTTTAAAGAAATTCAACCACTCAGAGGTGCCCATTCTCACCACGCAAGTTTGTGTCAACTTCACCATGAATCCAGAGAAGACTTCAAATGAAAAGTAACAGCAATGTTTAAACAAATGTTACACTACAGGTCAGGCAATCAAAATACAAACTATGCATACAGACAGTTGTCCAAGTTAATTACATGAACCTTTACCGCCATATTTGCCACAAAAACCTTTGCAAGGGAATCAAGATGCTACAACTTCCGGTGTTGCTTATGTCAGCATGTGTTTATGCCTTGTTTCTGTTTTTAGAATTGCCATCAGTTCAGTCTCATGATTGGTGAAGCTCTTTCAGGCTGCGCAGTGAATCTGCGCAGCTGCGGATGAGGCTGCACAGCTGGATACTAGCCTCTACTGAGGCTGAGTGCTGGAGCTCCTGTGTAGCCCACCGCAGCTTGTGCAGCACTGCATCCTCAGCACTGGACAGGGCTGGGTGAGGTGCAGGGGCTACTATGGGGGCTGCCACCTGGACTGGCTGTATGGATGGGGTGGATGTAGGGAGGAAGCTAGGGGTCACGGTGAGTGCAGGGGAGGGGTTGGCTGGTGGAGGTAGGGGCCCTCTCAGTCCTGACGCAGCACCCTCGCAGTGCTCTGGTCGGGGCTGCCCTGTGATGGAGAGGGGGGTGTCACTGGAGGGGGCTTCATTGTCCAGATGGACAGGCTGAGAGGCTAGCTGTCTCTCTCTGACCTGTGACAGGGCAGCCTGGGCATTTAGGGCTGAGTGTGAGAGTAACAGGAAAGAGAAGGAAAGGAGAAGAACAGTTTAGTTGGAGCAAGACAATTATTTTTTCAGTTGCAAACTAATATTAGATTAGTCAGAAGGGCCCAGAGTTAGTTCAGGAAACTAATTTCCTAGCCTGTCTACCGATCCACATTGCTCCAGCCAAACGTCACACCCACAAGTGTTTTCTTTGTATGGAGTGATGAATAAAGCAGCTAAATTAAATTCAGGATGAGTTGTCAGGCAACTTTTCCCCCCAGTCATAACATAAATGAACCTAGCCCTACACAGACTCTTACCTGGGTTGTCCTTGTCTACGTCAGAGTCCAGTTCCTGACATGCAACACAGTAGTTCTTCTTCTGCTTGTCCTGAAGGAGAATCGTCTGGACAGGTACAAACAACCAATTATTACACTCAAGCCCAAATACTACTTAGACGTTCATTCATCTCCAAAGACAAGACCAATCAATCCCTTTAGTTTTAAAAAGCATTACAGAGTAAATATATTTAGCTATAGATCTCACTCAGTAAATATATAAAATGTTACAAATATATAAACTGGGATGGCCTGGATTATGCCCCACTCACCCCACATTGCTCACAGCATTCTCCTAACATTTTGTAGCCTTTGAGGAGGTAGGCACCCATGAGCTTGCTTATTTTGTCCTGTCGTTCCCGCTGAGCATGAATAACCTTCATCTCCGATTCTGAAGGGGGTGTCCACTCGAAGTCATCGTCGTCTGACAAGAAAACCGTGGAGGGTGAGGAAACCGACATTCAAACTATTAGAACTCAGTCATATGGACACGGCTGGCTTGCAGCTAGCTAGTTTATCAAACTGACAGTACGGTCATTTAACGCGTTGCATTAGTCGATTTTGGTTAATCTTTCAGCTAGCTAGGTGATGATAATCTAACGTTTGATAGCGAGCCAACAGTAATTAGTTAGCAAGCAAGTATTATGCGACGTCAGTTTGCGCTAACTAAACTGGAGACACCGGTAGACCAACTAGTTGGCTAACGTTAGCCAATTAGCCAGCTAACGTTACTGTAGCTGGCTTAGCTGTCCAAGCTAGCTGTCAAACTGGGCTTCCGGTCAAAACTTTAATTCCCAAAAACGTCAGAGTCTGGCATTCTGAAAGACAATTAGCAAAATAAAACATAAGCATTTAAAGAAAGCAGCTGGTTTATTTACCTGCATTCAGTGCCATGATTCCACTGCTATCCCTCGTTGCTGCACGCCGTTGCTTTATAAAAAATGTATGTACACATGCGTGCACTACGTTGGAAATGTAACCTTTATAGGTTTGCTACTGCCACCTGCCGTAGTGGAAGACTATAGCTAGCTAGCTCAGAGACAGTCCAGTCAAATATATATTTTTATAACTAAACCAAAATAGACCTCAGCCCGTCTTTTTAAACGGGAACAAACGCGTCACGGTGGGCAGAACAAACCAGGAGGTGGGCAGAGAAACACGAGCTAGCAACATCCTATTGGCGCGTTCTAGCATATATTCCGTTAGGGAACGCCTACTCTGTGAAATGCGCGAATGCAATAACTCAATTCGCCTTTGCACTCCTAAACAACGTTTTTTAAAAAAAAATTTTTTTTTACTTTGGCAAAGGGTAAAGTCTACAAAACATAGTCAACTCTGTTTGTAACATATTCTAGTTTTGGGAACAGAAACCTGTATTGAAATCAAATGTTTCATAAATGAGAAAATTAGCAGAATGTTCTCCCACTGCCGGTAAATAGGCTTCCTCCTACTACTTCCATATTTGGCAGTGAGTGGAAACGCCAAGCGGATGCTTCACATTTATACATCCGGTGAAATATCTGTCTCATTGTTCTATCTGTGGTACAGTATGAAGATCACCCTTGTAGGCGATGTCATGGCGACGTTGGCTACATTAACTCATGCGCAGAAACGTCATCGGGTCTAATTGCGCATGTGCAGACCATCAAATCAACGGCACTCCTTTAATATAAAGTTGTTTTTTACAAAAATTAAAACGTGTCGGTTTGTCACTTTTACGAGGTTGGAGTAATAACATGTTCAACTACACAAGACATTGTCTCGAACTTAGGTTGTGCCTTTAGATTTCGCTAAAGAATCATGTTTCACTTCTCTCATTGACTTCTCAAACCTCAGCCTGGTCTGCTTTGCAAGCGTTCCCGAAAGTCTCGCGATCTTCTTCTTCTTCATCTGTGGATTTTATATGGCAACCAACTTTAAGGTTCATTACCACAACCAACTGACTGGAGTGTGGACCAGAGACAGGGAAGGTCTAAATCCTACCCATTATTCTCGTCTCCATAAAGAAAAACACAATTAAATACTACATCCCCTTGGCTCTTCAACCCCATTACTCCTTAAATCTAATAACAATCTCTCCCTTTCCCTCCCATATTTCTGCCACTGAAATAGAACATATTCCACTGTCTCCATCTCCTCCTGACAATGACCACACCTCCCAGTCAGAGGTTTTCCTACCAATTTCTATGTACTGTTGAGCCTCATGTGTCCGTCTCAGCCTTTTAATTACCCTTCTCTCTCAACCTGAGGACCTCCCTGCCCCCACCTTTTCCTGGATCTTATATAGTTTGAGTTTATTTTATTTTTACAGGGACAGTGCACATTAACGTTTCAGTAAATATGCCAGTATTAACAAGCCGGCTAATTTTCAACCACAGTCCCTGGGCAGGTTATTAAAAACAATTACAATATAGACAAGAGCAACATAGGACAAGCAAGACATAGCATATAGACAGAGCAACATTGGATAAGTAAGACGTAGCATACAGATATAGCAACATAGAACAAAAAGCAGCAAGACAAAATTCATAAAAGCAACAAAGTGTTTCCACACCTCACAAGCTACAGACAACAGACAACATGGAAAGCGGCAATACACAGCTAGGGACCATGTTCACAAATCTGATTGCCCTTTAGCCATGTCTTCAAGCATTTTGTGAAAGTGTGATATGTGGTGCAGTAATGTGTGTCTGATGGCAGTGTATTCCAGACATGGGAAGCTCCCACAGAGAAAACGGATTTACTAAATGTGCTTTTCCTTAGGGGAACTATACAGTCACCTCTCATGGCAGACCTTGTGGATCTGCTGCCATATGTTTGGGTTTTCTGTTTAACAAAAATACTGAGTGGAGGGGGAGCCAGGCCATTTAGGATCTTGAATACAAGACATGCATCGGTGTATTGCACAAGATTTTCCCAACTCAGGAGCTCATGCTTTCTGAGGATGTAACAGGGATGATGGCTATTGGGCTTCCTATCAAGCACTTTGAGAGCCTGTTTGTAGACAGACTGAATAGGTCTTAATGTTGTACAGCAAGCTTGGGCCCAACTAGTCAAGCAGTATGTTAAGTGGGGGAGTATCATAGATTTGAAGTACAGTTTTGCTATCTCTGTAGTCAAACACTTTAGTATAAATCGGAAATTAGCCAGGTTGAATTTTGTTATTTGAATGACCTTTTTCACATGCTTTTTAAAAGAGAGGTTGGAATCAAGTATGATGCCAAGGTACTTAAAATCAGATACCACCTGGAGCTTCGCCCCTGACACATAGACATCTGGCTTAGTAGCATCTGTTGTCCTCTTTGTGAAGAACATGCAAACAGTTTTTTTTCACATTGAGATGCAAACACGAGTCACTGAGCCACTTTGTAACCTGGACCATTACAGTAGTGAGTTCTAGTGCAGCTTGTTGTTTGCTCTTTGCATGCACATATATCACTGTATCATCTGCATGCATTTGAACTTCAGACCCAGTACAGACAGAAGGCAGATAATTAATGTACAGGCTGAACAGGAGGGGCCCCAGTATTGGCCCTTGGGGCACGCCCACATCATAGCTAAGAGTGGGCGACAGCTCATTGCTCACTCTGACACACTGAGTTCTGCATTCAAGGTATAATTTCATCCATCTCAAGGCATCAGGGGAAAAGTTGAACTTGGACAATTTTGTGATGAGAATCTCATGGTTAACAGTATCAAAAGCCTTCCTTAGGTCCAGTTGTCTTCCCTTTCCATCCTTTTTCCAAAACTCTTATCATTTGTTTTTAACCACTGTTCTTATTAACCCCTTGGCGTCTGCTTTACTGATTGACAGCTCCATTTCAACATTTGGATGTTTGAGAGCCGGCTTGGTGATAACATCCACCTCCTCATTCCCCTCTACTCCCACATGAGCTGGTACCCAGAGGAACATCACAAATACCACTATTTGTCTCACCCTATACAAGCACTGCAAATCCTCATACAATACATCCTGTCTGCTCCGATACACAAATGAGTGCTGCACAGGAGTCAGAGCAGATGACTACCCTGTATGGCCTCACCTCCTCCACCCACTCTGCAGCCAAGAGTATGGCCAGCAACTCCATTGTGTATACGGATAAATTATCCATTGCTCTTTTTGTCACAGCCACTTTAAACTCAGTAATACTAAAAGCTGCACCTGTCCTTCCTGATGTAGGGTCCTTAGATCCATCTGTGAATATATTAAAGAAAGGATAGTACTGAGTTCTTAAATGTTCACTTACAAATGAATCCACTCCTTCCTCAACAGTTCTTATCGTCTCAGCTCTTACCGTCTCAGCTCTTCCTCTCTCAGTTCTTACTCTCTCATCTCTTACCGTCTCAAGCTACCATAGATCACTGGCTGAGGGAGCAACCAAGGTGGGATAGCAGGAAGAACTACAGAGGGGCTAAACTCCTCCCAAAACAATCCCATCTCTCGCCATGCCTTTGCCTATCCACCCAAAACATCTATTCAGATTTCGTTCATGTTTCCAGCACTCTAGTAGTACCTTTTTTGTAGGTTGTGTAACCTTATGACCTTGAAGATTGTCCCAATATGTGATGGCTAGTTGTTGTCATAGATCCATTTCCTGCAGTGGAATGACCAAAGTGCCCTCTAGTGGCCTCATGGGTGTAACATTATTAATATCTTTCATAATTTCATAATTAATACACTTTTTGCCGGCAATCCGGTGTTTCTATGTCAAATGGTTTTGGCATATTTCCCTTTTCTGTGATGTATATAAAGTGTAATATTGGGATGCAAACTTAATATTGAATACATTTCAGCTCTATATCTGACATTGTACAGGTACCTTATTTTTTAAAGCCCATATAGCTTAAGGTGTATATTTTTGTTTCAAAGTAGATTTGTTCAAGGCTACCCAGAAACCCTCTGTGTGGCCCTGATTTAGCCCAAGGCATTAGAATGTTTAACTGCACCACCAATAGATGGGTTGGTTGGTTCATTTAGGTTGTCAAAAACAGGTTATCTGTATTTCGTCTCCAATGTTTATTGAAAAGATAAATACATTTGCAAAATGAGCACTTGTCTCTCAAATACATTATTACAGTTTCTGGTTAGCTAGCTAGCTAGCTAACTAGTGCATTTGAGCCATATTAGCACAGATGTGACATCAGTCAAAACACCACAAAACAAGACATGGTATCAAAAACAAGATCAAACGAGCTGAAAGGAGCCACTTACAATTCACCTCATGGCAGTTTCATTGAGTAGCCTACGTTTACATGCACACAGTAAGTAAAAATACTTACTGGCTCAAATGCACTTTATAATGCACTTTATAGTACTTAAGTCGTTTTTTGTGTATCTGTACTTTACTATTTATTTTTTGACAACTTTTACTTTTACTTCACTAGATAAAATCTTTTATTTTTTACTCCATACATTTTCCCTGACACCAAAAATGACTGCTTAGCAGGACAGGAAAAAGTTCAAATTCACACACTTATCAAGAGAACGTCCCTGGTCATATTGCCTCTGATCTGGCGGACTCACTAAATGCAAATGCTTATTTTGTAAATGGTGTCTGAGTGTGCCCCTAGCGATCCCTAAATAATAAAAATAAAAAAAATAAAATTGTGTCATCTAGTTTGCTTAATATCAGGAATTGAAAATGTTTAATTATTTTACTTTTGATACTGAACTATATTTTAGCTATTACACAGAATGCATACAAAGCCCTCCCTCGCCCTCCATTTGGCAAATCTGACCATTACTCTATCCTCCTGATTCCTGCTTACAAGCAACAATTAAAGCAGGAAGCACAGTTTAGCAGATGCTAAACTACAGTCCTGTTTTGCTAGCTCAGACTGGAATATGTTCCAGGATTCTTCCGATGGCATTGAGGAGTACATCACATCAGTCACTGGCTTCATCAATAAGTGCATCGAGGACGTCTTCCCCACAGTGACTGTACGTACATACCCCAACCAGAAAACATGGATTACAGGCAGCATTTGCACTGAGCTAAAGGCTAGAGCTGCTGCTTTCAAGGAGCTGGACTCTAACCCGGAAGCGTATAAGAAATCCCGCTATGCCCTCTGACGAACCACTAAACAGGCAAAGCGTCAATACAGGACTAAGATTGAATCGTACTACACCGGCTCTGACGCTCGTCGGAGGGCATAGCGGGATTTCTATCAGACTGTTAAACAGCCACCACTAACATTGAGTGGCTGCTGCCAACACACTGACACTGACTCAACTCCAGCCACTTTAATAATGGGAATTGATGGGAAATGATGTAAATATATCACTAGCCACTTTAAACAATGCTACCTTATATAATGTTACTTACCCTACATTATTCATCTCATATGCATACGTATATACTGTACTCTATATTATCGACTGTATCCTTATGTAATACATGTATCACTAGCCACTTTAACTATGCCACTTTGTTTACATACTCATCTCATATGTATATACTGTACTCGATACCATCTACTGTATCTGCCTATGCTGCTCTGTACCATCACTCATTCATATATCCTTATGTACATATTCTTTATCCCCTCACACTGTGTACAAGACAGTAGTTTTGGAATTGTTAGTTAGATTACTTGTTGGTTATTACTGCATTGTCGGAACTAGAAGCACAAGCATTTCGCTACACTCGCATTAACATCTGCTAACCATGTGTATGTGACAAATAAAATTTGATTTGATTTGATTTGATTTGAAGTTCCATCTTGAGTTGGCTAGTCTGGGATCTGGGAATTTCAATTGTTGAACCATTGATTAAAATCATGGATAATATAATGTAGAAATGTACACCATTGTAAGTCTTTGTCATGCCTCTTAGTATTTCTGAGAGTAACGGATGTGAAACGCTAGCTTAGTTAGCGGTGGTTCGCGCTAAATAGCGTTTCAATCGGTGACGTCACTCGCTCTGAGACCTTGAAGTAGTTGTTCCCCTTGCTCTGCAAGGGCCGTGGCTTTTGTGGAGCGATGGGTAATGATGCTTCGAGGGGTGACTGTTGTTGATGTGTGCAGAGGGTCCTTGGTTCGCGCCCGGGTATGGGCGAGGGGACGGTCTGAAGTTACACTGTTACATGAGCACATCTGAGAAAAGATGGTGACAGAGTCAAGCAGCCAGGGAAGTCTGGGATGGAGCTGAGGTGAATTCTTGCAGAAACAACACTATTTTTTCAGTGTAGCAAACACTGGGCAAGCAAGAAGCTTCAAAGATTGAAACTATTTTTTTACCCCTTTTTTCTCCCCAATTGGTAGTGTTATATAAATATTCATACACATAGCTCATATAAACAAAGACATTCCATCGCAAGAACACATACACCCAGCCATAAGACTGACCCCCTCTGTTCTCTTCTTTCACGACCCCCTCTGCTCTCCGGTATCAGATTTCCAGACACACAAATATCTCCTTGTATAAACACACATCTCATCCCCCTCTACTGGTCGGTTCCCAAGAGCAAAGGACTTTTGCTGTGCACCAATGGGGCCCGCTCTGGCTAGAGCAAGGCCCGCCTCCAACCCTCCGACCAGTCAGAAGACCGAAACGACAAGACTCCACCTACTTTATTCTATGTATAAAAATGAATGTAACCTTTGTATAAGGTCTCTTTTTCACCTGACTCCTTGCCGAGTTATGTGAACTAGATCCGTGCACGTAAAACTGCGGGACAAGATATCTTGTGACTCATTAAAACTGTCTTTTGTTACAACTGAAATCCACTCTGTCCAGCGTCCGTGATTTGGTCTCAACTCTCCAGTATTTAAACACTAACAGTAGTAGTTACAGTCTTGTCTCATCGCTAAAACTCCCGTACGGACTCAGGAGAGGCAAAGGTCGAGAGCCATGTGTTCTCCGAAACACAACCCAACCTTGCCGCACTGCTTCTTGACACAACGCACATCCAACCCAGAAGCCAGACACACCAATGTGTCGGAGGAAACACCTGGCGACCTGGTCAGCATGTACTGCGCCCAGCCCGCCACAGGAGTCGTTAGTGCGCGATGAGATAAGGATATACCTGCTGGCCAAACCCTCCCTAACCCGGACGACGCTGAGCCAATTGTGCGTCGCCCCATGGACCTCCCGATGCATTGCCATTAATTGGAAGGTTGGTTATCCTCCCACAATGGATGGAAGAAATGTCAAGTTATGTATCACTAGATACACTAGACACAGTAGTATTTATTACTAGACTAAGGGTATACTGTGCAACTTTCATAAAGTATGGATACCTTATATGGAATACAGTATGACAAAGGGTGTCTTTATTGAAAACATGCCCATGTCAGGGGAGATAACTATTTAGGAAATCCCTAGCTGCTGGGCTGCTCATTCCTCAGTCCTGGCCTATTGTGTGTAGATAAAAAGAGCTACAGTACTATTACACATATGATATTAATGATTTTATTTAGGGTGTACTGTTTCTGTGTGTTAATGTGTGTGTGTGTTTTTACAACACTTTTGTTTTCAAACCTTTCCTTGAGACATAAAAAAAGATGGGGAGAGAGTTGAGTTTTTGACTAGACTGATGGGGGTTGGGCGTGCAGGTGGCTCGGGCTGGCTGAAATGTAATAAATACAATCAAAAGTCTTTGTACTTTATTTGTAAGAGTTGTTTGTTTGTTAGGCTGTTGGTTCAAGGTGCAGCACAATATTGATTATTGAATTACCATTGATCTAGTTCAGTCTTATCAATCACTTCAACATATTTAATAAGGATCTCTTACCTAGCTTGATGACTGGTCATTTTTGCTTTCTTTATGTTGTTCTAAATAGAGATGGCTAGAAAGGGCAATGGGTCATATTAGATTGTGCAGAAATGCAGGACATTTGCTTTATATGCCCCCAAAAATGGGAGGACCCCCAAACCCCCCACCAAGTTATTCCCCCCCACTTCTAACACCAAAGTTGCGTCCCTGGTTTTGGTTGAGAGACTTTTGACACCAAGTTCTGTCATGTAAAACCAAAGTGCATCATGTTAGGGCAGCAATGCCTGCTGGTTTGGGCTTGGGCTTTGCAATTTCTCCTCCATCAGCTCCTCCATCTTCTCCAACCACACTGTCCTCTTTCCATCCTCCTTGCCACAGACCCTCTATCCAGTGGACAACACTGTCATCCCAGTCTCCAGGGAGCAGCAGTAAGAGGTAGCCCACCCCGATGATAGCTGCTGCAGCCACTCTGACCTGGCTGAGCTGGGGGGCTGCAGCGACATAGAAATCCACTGCTGCAGAGAGATACAGTAGGGGGTCAGGTATAGTGGAATGCTGTTTGAGGTTCCCACAATGACTTCAGGAAAACCTGTATGAAGATCTCTCACGACACCGTTGTTTAGCTTGATTTATCGTTTGGAGTTTTATAAGCAGATAAATATCATTGTTCTTTCTGTACCTGAATTAGCTGGGATGCTCAGTAACATTCCAAGAGAAATAAGGGAGGGGTAGGCAAGCACACTTCCTAGATTCACCAAGACATTGAAAGCTGATGGTGAGAGAGGAGGGACAAGAGTGAAGGAAATGTTAAAATCAGAGTTATTCAAATGAACTAATTTAATATCTGGACGTGTAGGCCGTCATTGTAAATATGAATTTGTTCTTAGCTGACTTGCCTAGTTAAATAAAAACAGAATATCTCTACAGAAATTAGCGGGGGAGTGTTACCGAGGAGCAGAGAGGCCATCACGCACAATGCGTCCCAGGGGATGTACTGGATTGGAGGCCAGTACTCCACATGTGTGAGGTAGAGTATCACACACACCCAGGAGTGGAGGACACAGCAGCATAGCCCCACACAGGACAGCAGAACACTGGCCGTACCCGGTTGCACCTCTCCCACTCGCTTTCTAAACAACACCTTGAAGAATAAAAACATACGTAAATACTTTGTGCTTATGTCTGCCCACCACAACAGTTAAGATTTTGATTTATGAAGGAGACCTAAAGACAAACCCTAGCTATTTTTAAACGTTTTCTGTTGAAAAACAATACAGTTGAAGTCAGAAGTTTACATATACCTTAGCCAAATACATTTAAACTCAGTTTTTCACAATTCCTGACATTTAATCTGAGTAAAAATTCCCTGTCTTCGGTCAGTGGGGATCACCGCTTTATTTTAAGAATGTGAAATGTCAGAATAATAGTAGAGAGAATGATTTATTTCAGCTTTTATTTCTTTCATCACATTCCCAGTGGGTCAGAAGTTTACATACACTCAATTAGTATTTGGTACAACATGATGCTGCCACCCCCCCACTTCACGGTTGGGATGTTGTTCTTCGGCTTGCAAGCCTCCCCTTTTTTCCTCCATACATAACAATGGTCATTATGGCCAAACAGTTCTATATTTGTTTCATCAGACCAGAGGACATTTCTCTAAAAAGTACAATCTTTGTCCCCGTGTGCAGTTGCAAACCGTAGGCTGGATTTCTTATGGCGGTTTTGGAGCAGTGGCCTCTGAGCAGCCTTTCAGGTTATGTCGATACAGGGCTCGTTTTACTGTGGATATAGATATTTTTGTACCTGTTTCCTCCAGCATCTTCACAAGGTCCTTTACTGTTGTTCTGGGATTGATTTTCACTTTTCTCACCAAAGTACGTTCATCTCTAGGAGACAGAACATGTCTCCTTCCTGAGCAGTATGACGGCTGCATGGTCCCATGGTGTTTATACTTGCGTGCTATTGTTTGTACAGATGAACGTGGTACCTTCAGGCGTTTGGAAATTGCTTCCAATGATGAACCAGACTTGTGGATGTCTACAAGTTTTTTTTTGAGGTCTTGGCTGATTTCCGTAGACTTTCCCATGATGTCAAGCAAAGAGTCAAGAGGCACTGAGTTTGAAGGTAGGCCTTGAAATACATCCACAGGTGCACCTCCAATTGTCTCAAATTATGTAAATTAGCCTATCAGAAGCTTCTAAAGCCATGACATCATTTCTGGAATATTCCAAGCTGTAATAAAGACATGGTCAATTTAGTGTATGCAAAACTTCTGACCCACTGGAATTGTGATACTGTGAGTTATAAGTGAAATAATCTGTCTGTAAACAATTGCTGAAAAAGTGACTTGTGTCATGCACAAAGTAGATGTCCTAACCGACTTGCCAAAACTATAGTTTGTTAACAAGAAATTTGTGGAGTGGTTGAAAAACTAGTTTTAATGACTCCAACCTAAGTGTATGTAAACTTCCGACTTCATCTGTATATACAGTAACGTAGACACACTTAAGGGTAAAAAAACATGTTTGCGCTAAATAGTGTTTTTTCGACACAACTGCAAACTTCAAGGCGTTGGCCAATGAAGGAGTTGGTCTGATGGTGCCCTCTGATGTCATCAGCCTCCCTGCTTGCTTGCGGGAGCAACAGAGAATACAAGCGGAAAGGTCCGCCTCGTGCCATGTCATAAGGACACCTGGACCACCTAATGAGATGTGCCTTTTGTTAAGTAAATAATGCGATTAATGAAGTGAAACAGAGAATTGAGTAGGACTTTAATGCCGATGACCTTGTACAGGGCAGTGGTTGAAGCTGAGCCTACTGCCAGGGCCACCCCTGTGATTGAGTCGCTATGGAAACCATCAGCATACGCCATCATGACGATTCCTGTGATGGAGAGAATTACAGCCACTATCTGATAGAGAAAAAAGACACAGGAAGACATCACAGCTCAACACTAATGACAAGGAACACTTTGATTTGCCCAGCCATGAACATCACCTTTTAAAGGTTAGGGACACATTAATCAATTGACTCAAACTCATCAAAGTCAAACCCCACATACGTAGTTGGTCAACAATTACCATGTGAGAGCTTGGCTGGGGTGCATTCAGTTCGGTTGAACATCTGCTACATTGTGTGACGGTTTGTACTGAACGACCCGTTTCCCGCACCGTTCTTTAACAGCCTTTTGAGGTGTGTTTGCCCTCCGGTTGGTAACACTTGACTTGGATAGTCCATTTGTAGATGCTCTACAGACTACTGTATCTACAGACTCTACAGTAACATTTCAACTGTCTATGTACTAACCCAAACGCTAGCTCTAACCCTAACCTTAACCCTTACCCTAACCTTAACCCTTACCCTAAACTTAACCCTTACCCTAAACCGTATTCTAAACCTAAACATAACCATAGTCTTAGCAAACAGTTGCTGATCAACAGATAGTTTGTTGACAGTATGACCATCTGTAGACCATCTACTATGGAAAAATCCGGACTATCCAAATAAAGTGTGACCCTCCTGTTTGGTGGGGGGGTGTGGCCTGATCAATATGGGTTTGACCATTATACATCTCAAAACTTGTGCAGCACACCATACACAATCGCTCTCTGGGCTGCCATAATCACAACGTTCCTCAACTGGTCGTTCAATACAGTACCGTTTCCTTTGAATTAAACGACAAGCACCGCTCTCAAGGGAAATCTATACATTTGAGAATTTTTTTATGGAAGCTTTGATGTGAGTATCTGGATGCTTAAATGAGTACCTACATGGGTAGATGCTTTGTGTTGCACTGTCCATCCACCCCCTTCCCCCTTTATCCAGCACTAACAGAGGAGTTCTTACCCGTACACCCATGAACCGGTCGTTGAGTCCGATCCAGGACAGGAGGAAGATGAAGCCCTGGCTACAGCAGAGAATGGCGCTAGCGTCTCCCGCTGAGATGCGACAAAGAGCCAGCAGGTACAGGTAGCCTGAGAGACTCCACAGCACGGAGAACGGTGCTGCACCCTTCAGGAGCACTCTCACTGTCATGTCCTCCTCCACCAGGAAGCCACTGCACTGCCTGGGACACAGGAAGACAGAGGCAGGCGCCTGGTGACCTGGTCAACCTCTCTACCAATCCTCTGGATAAACAGCAGGGTTGTTTTTAAGATGTTTGTTTAGCTGCTAACCTCATGCAGATTAAAGCACAAAGCAGCTTGTCTTAAATATATTGTCTGATACAGAGGGTTTGTGGCAATAGGTTTTCTATATTCCCTAAAAAGAAAACCATTCATTTAGTCATTTTACAAATCTAAAGTTACTGTAAATCCTTATATTACACTCTATCCAAAATAGAGAGTCAATCTAGATGAGTGTAATAACAAAAATGATCATCACTTCCTGCCACACATAGCCCTGTCAACCTTCTCTCAACCTGAAATGGGCCCAACACCTGCTTGTCAGAGGACTCTTTAGCTGTTGTTTCACCTGAAGCAGGCTGTGGGCCACTGTCTCTGCTCTGCCCCTAGCAGGTGTCCCAGGTAGTAGAGGGGAAAGAGGAGGAGGTTCCATGTACTGCAGAACCAAATAGTGAAGAAGGGGGCATGGAGCTGCTCCAGAGACTGCTTGGCACTGTGTGTTCCCACTGCCCACGCCAGGGCCACACAGCACCCAAGGACCAGCCCCCACACAGCTCGACACATGGCTCTCAGCGGGCAGCGGGCACAGCGGCTCTTACTGTCCTCTCTCTTCTCCACACACTCTTCTGCCTGGTCTCCACCCTTCCCCCCATCCTGCCCATCTTCAGCCGCGGGCTGGGGTCCCCTCTGTCTTTCAGCATGCTCTATATGGCAAAGGAAAAAAAACAATAACATAATTGATGCATAAAGATATAATTCTCATATGGGAAAGGGTAATAGAAGAATATAGCCCATATTACAATTTTACTCCCAAGTTGCCTATTTTTGGTGGATCTTCAAGATATCATCGAATTATTCCCACAACCTGAGGTGTCAGTGCTTTTCTCATACTGAAGAAATATACAGTTGAAGTCAGAAGTTTACATACACCTTAGCCAAATACATTTAAACTCAGTTTTTCACAATTCCTGACATTTAATCCTAGTAAAAAATCCTTGTCTTAGGTCAGTTAGGATCACCACTTTATTTTAAGAAAGTGAAATGTCAGAATAATATTAGAGGGAATCATTTATACATCTACAGGTACACCTCCAATTGACTCAAATGATGTCAATTAGCTTATCAGAAGCTTCTAAAGCCATGACATCATTTTCTGGAATTTTCCAAGCTGTTTAAAGGCATGGTCAACTTAGTGTATGTAAACTTCTGACCCACTGGAATTGTGATACAGTAGATTATAAGTGAAAAAATCTGTCTGTAAACAATTGTTGGAAAAATGACTTGCACGCAAGTAGATGCAGTAGATGCAAGTAGATGTCCTAACCGACTTGCCAAAACTATAGTTTGTGAACAAGAAATGTGTGGAGTGGTTGAAATACGAGTTTTAATGTATCCAACGTAAGTGTATGTAAACTTCCGACTTCAACTGTATATGACATTATCTACAAGCACCGAAATGGATAGATAATATCTTAATATGCAGTATTACATGTCACTGTGATTTGTCACACCTGACCTACACATAAATGAATGCACATAATGTTAGATTTATGCCTAAAACTATAAGAAAGCTCTGAAATATACTTACCCTGTGGAGTGGGCAGCAGAAAGACAGCAGGACCCGTGATGGGCGAGGGAGACACTTTGGCTGTTTGTTTTTTCATGGCCATCTCCAGTGCCGGCTCTTCTCTGGACACTGAGTCCTTCTACAGCCATGGGCTCTGGGTGGTAAGCCTTTGATGTGTATGGAGAATTAAGTTGCTTAAACTCAGCCAACCCAGAATGACCTGTGATTACTATGATTACTCCCCCTGCTCACATACCATCTAATACCAGGAGGTTGCTTGAAGCCACTAACAGAACTGCAAACAACGTGTGTTTAGTGAGACGTGTTTACATATTGCCCTCTGAAATGTGTGTTAGTGACGTGGAATACTGTATACCTGTCATTTTTCATTGCAGTAAAGCGTTGACATATTTACGTGGTTTTGGTGTGTCGGATGTAGAGAACACTATAAACTGGGTGGTTTGAGCCCTGAATGCTGATTGGCTGACAGCCGTAGTATATCAGACATTTTTACTGGGTGGTTCGAGCCCAGGAATGCTGATTGTCAACATTGCCAAGCTGTGGTATATTAGACAGTATACCACCAGTATACAACATTTATTTTTACTGCTCTAATTACATTGGTAAGCAGTTTATAATAGCAGTAAGGCACCTCTGGGGTTTGTGGTATATGGCCAATATACCACGGTTAAGGGCTGTATCAAGGCATTGTGTTGTGCATAAGAACTGCCCTTAGCCATGGTACATTGGCCATGTACCACACCTCTCCAGGCCTTATTGCTTAATTATAAAACATGTTTTGCTATGAAGACGTGACGTTACCTGATGCCAGTTCAGCACCATGGACAGTTCCCCTCAATGCACTGCAGTGAATGGATGAATACCCAGTCTTAGAAGTGTATGAGTTGTTTTTATTTGGTTCAATGACTTATCAGTCCAAAACATACATACATACATACCACAGAAAAACACAATTCTTTGAATATGATAAACTGAGTACTACCGGACTCCCTGTTTGATGGAGTAGTTTAGGTGAGTTTTATCCGCAAACCAATAAACCCCTTTATAGTGAATGTGTTCATTAACCCCCCTTGGTTTTATGTGAGAAGTACAGAGTGAATGGTTAATTAAGCTACGTTTGAAATGATGTGACTCATACGCATGGCTGGATATCTACATTACAGTACAGGTACTACAGGCTCACATTGACAAAACCACTAAAATACAACACTAAAATGCCCGTAATAGTGAGAGATATCAACATCATATAAAGCTGTTATCATTTTTTATTGATAGTTCTTCCTATGAGGTATTCCAGTTTCTTCTTTGCTTTGGTCATCAGCCTTTCAATCTGGACAGCCATCAACAGCTTTGCTCTATTGAACTTTGCAGTCCCTCCTTCCTCGTCTTTCTTCTGCTGGGGGAATGTACTCAGCCTCAAGGGTAACATGCGTTCTGGGGATTCACAAAACACATACAATAAATATGGCTGCTGGGTGACTGTCACAGATGACTACAGTGAATGATGGCACATGAACTGAGGCAGTGAACTCTTGTGCTGAAGTAATGTCATAATTAGAATCATTCGATTCAGTCACGGGATCATCTGATCTACAGTTGTTTGAACTTCATTGAAATACAACCGCAGGTGCCTTTATGCCAGCACTATTCCAATACTGGTGATAGTAATGGCAAAGCCTGCCCTCTATATAAAGACCAGAGTTCAACAGCCCTCCAATGAACGGGCACTTCACATCAAATGTATCTCTACTGTACGTTAGGGTCTATAAGTCTGACGGATAGAAGCTCACCTTTACTCTCCCACCGGGAGACCTCTGCAGGTCATAAAGGAAACACGAAAATAGCACAAGGTCACAAGGCAGTTCAAAATGACTTTAAAATGTGCATAACACAGACTATGTTTCATTAGAGCTGAACACTGCGGTGTATGCCACTAATATGTATTTAAAAATGATATCCTATAATGTTTTACTCACACATCTGCTCGTGTAATGGGGTTGATTTTGTAGAAGGGAAAAGAGTTGATGGATTACATTAGTAACATTGAATAGCAACCTTAAATGAGTAGAGAGAGAGACATTGCACCCTCATCACATCAGTTCTGCTTTGACAGTTTGTTAGATATGGTAAATCCTATTATTAATTAGGTGACACTATTACTTTACCTTGGGGTTTGGGGTTCATGAGGATCAAGGGGAGCTCCACCTGTACGTCACTGGCTGTGAGACCTCCCAACAAGCTGAATGGGAGTGAAGAACATCATTGGTTAGCATTTAATATTGTCCTCAATTTCAATGTAAAACATGGCATTGGCTTACAGGCAAACATGTATTTAATCTAAGACTTACCCTCCTGAAGACACCATCAAGTTGACCTTGATTTTGTAGGAGACCAAGATTCCCAACACTTCTTTATCCATACCGTCTCTCATACTGATGAGGAGAAAGGAGAAGACAGAGATGGACTCAGGTTGTTTGTGTCTAGATTTGAATGTGAAAATAATGTAGACTGCCACTCACATAGTGTTGGAGGCTAGGTTTGTGTCCTCATCCTTCAGTCTGCCGTCCAGCGCCAGACCGCGCTTCTCCTTGTTGTCGGCCAGTAGGGGGATGATGGTGAGGGATTTATCAAATGTGCTATTGGCATCTATTGTCTCTCTGTAAGAGAAGGTTGGAGATGTTAGTGGATCAGGAGAAGAGCACTTCTTAGAAGATGATGAGGAGAGGGTTGGTTTCTGTCTACTCACCCAAACTCTTGACAAAGTACGGTTTTGGTGTATTTGTCCGCGGAGTAGAGCACCACATCTGTAGTCTGGTCAACTGGAGGAAAGAGCCCACTGTTATAAACTTAAGTATAGTATTTTAGTTCTACCATTCAGAGTCAGCGGTGATAGACTTACCTGTGACTTTAATTTTTGTCACTGTTTTGGTGGTTTCATTCTTGACTTTGACGTTGACATTGATCGGATCTCCATGGTAATAGAGCTGATATCAATATAAGAAAAACAATTCACTGTTTGCAACCCCTTTTTGTCATGTATTCTAATATAGCTGCTACAGTATATGCGCTGTAGAAGCCGGTGAGGATTTCTGTTTAACTCACCTCCTTATCCAGAGAGGCCTCCAGGTGGACAGGCTTGTCAGACATCATGAAGCTCTTGCAGATGTCAGCCTTGGGACCAGGAGCACCAGTTGCATCTGGAGCAAACTGGATCTTACGGACGATCAGACGGGCAGTGTCTCTACAAGGATGGAGGGAGGGAGGGAGGGAGGGAGGGAGGGAGGGAGGGAGGGAGGGAGGGAGGGAGGGAAAAAGTGTCAGAAAGAAACAATTGTTTTTACATGTAGATGTAGAATTTCCATGTCTTATTGTGTAAAGTATTTCAATAAAAGAAGACAAGTATTTGGACAGCCACTCACTTCTTGTCAAGTTTCTCTTCTGGGTCTGCCACATCTGAAATGTAGGTCTTCACTTCAAAGTCCACACCGCAAGCCTAGGTATACACAAAAGGCCAATGTAAATATCATGAATCATTGAATATAATATATCTGTGGTAAAAAATATATATATATATAAATATCAAGGCAAGTGCCTACCTTTCCAGCATCATCTGGTCCTGGCTGGAGTGTGACAGAGCAGGGAAGGTTTACGGGAATGTCGAAAGTGAAGGCATGGCCCTGCTCTCCTGCCTTCTTGAGCAGGCAGTCATGCATGGGAGTGAGGGTGGGTTTGTGGTCAGCAGCAGGGTACAACTGGAGGTGCTTGAACCAGATGTCTTTCCTGAAGGACAGTCCAATGACATCCAGGTCCTCACGGCCATAACGGAAAGCACAGGCCAGCTGCACAAACACTAGAGACCAGGATAAACATTAGAGACCAGAACAAACACTAGAGACCAGGATAAACATTAGAGACCTGAATAAACACTAGAGACCAGGATAAACACTAGAGACCAGAGTAAACACTAGAGACCAGGATAAACACTAGAGACCAGGATAAACACTAGAGACCAGAGTAAACACTAGAGACTAGGATTAACATTAGAGACCAGGATAAATAATAGAGACCAGGATTAACATTAGAGACCAGGATAAACACTAGAGACCTGAATAATCACTAGAGACCAGGATAAACATTAGAGACCAGGATAAACACTAGAGACCAGAATAAACACTAGAGACCAGGATAAACATTAGAGACCTGAATAAACACTAGAGACCAGGATAAACATTAGAGACCAGGATAAACACTAGAGACCAGGATACACATTAGCCAGTGTATAGTCATTCTGCAGGACTACTAACATTAGTAACTTATCTGTAAAGAATAGTTTTGTAAAATAATGTGTACCTTTCTTGCCTCCAAGGTCTGCAGGATCAATTTTCACCACTCCCTCTGTAACAACGATGGGTAGAGATGTTAGAGATTTTCCCCCCAACACAAATGTCTAAACTTACGATACAGAAGTGCCAAGTGTAAAAGTAAGAGTTACCAATGGGGTCCACATTCTGAACATGGTCGACGTAGTCTCTCTTTCCCAGGTAAAGGGTAAGCTGAAGACAGGAAGAAAAAAATGGTCAAACAAAATGTTTCTGGAGCTCTATCACACTTATCACAAATAGGTGATGGTCGGTATTTCTATGGGGCAAGTATTAGAGAGACAGAAAAGGTTTTCACTTACTGCGCCATTCCCAGAGGTTTTCTTGTATACCCTGAGAAAATAGCAAACTAAACGGTCAGCAGTGTTTAAAACATTTCTCTGTCTTACTTTAGTGACCAAAGTGCCACATTCTGCAAGGATTAAACACTCAATGTTAATTTCAAGTAGTGAAAAAACAAAGGTTTATCAGAAGACAAATTATCAATCAACAGTCAATCAAATGTGCGAAGGTATGCAAATTATAATGACACAACCCGATATAAACATATTATTTATACAAAATGATGATAACTGACATGTTTTGTCCAAAATGCTTCCTAATCCTGAAAGTTTGGAGATGTGTTTGTCAGACCATACTGACGGCAGCAGGTATCAGCCAGGGTCGTACATTGTCTTACATGAGCAGATCTGAGGAATTAACCCTTGAGTGTAATATTACCTAACTGGCTGGATTTGACTCGGGCTGTAAGCCCCCCTGAATGAGTGACCATTCACCACGTAGTGCTTGTGGTATTCAAGGGCACTCAAGTCAAAGCTGCACCTTGCCTGCCTCTCTCTCGGATCCTGTTGAACTGACTGGAGCCCTCCTCTCAGTAGTCCTCAGGGAACCTATTATTAAGAGTGTATATAAAATAGAGGAATGTTGCTACCTCTCAGTAGAAAACGTTTGGAATTCTTCCCATGTGTGCTTCTAAAGCACAGTGAAGATGAGGAGGTGCATCTAAGGACATCTACTCTGTGACACCTTTGATAGTCAAAGTGTGATGTAGTGGGTGAGAGAACAGGTTCATTCAATAGATCCATCTGCCTCTGTGCTCTCACAGATTAAGGCTCTTTGGGGCATGGTGCAAACAGCCAATTACATTGGCCGAACAAACAAAACACAGTTTTACTAGTAACATAGTAATAGTAATATAGACCATGTACGACATTCAATAACATTGCAATGCTATCAACATGTAGTCGGATTGAAAATCAGGTGGGGGCTTACTTAGACATTTTTCAGCAATTTCAGGATTTTTTTCTGTGGAAGACAAAACAAAACAAAACAAAACGTGTGAGTTCATGAAAATGACAACAAGAAGTGAATCTCAATCACAATCAGGCATAACCCCTGATTCACCACTGAGTTACGGATGAAAGGATGCTGTATCTGTGTTGAGTGACAGGGAATAATCTGGTGGAATGAGATTACAGCATCACTGTTAGTTGTCCTGAGCCAAATCTTGGCTGGGGTTTAGCTTTTCAAAGTACTGCTGCTATTGACAACGCTCATCTAATAGACTGCAAGGGCACAGAGACCCTAACAGTAGCTAAACGTAACCTGGGCAGGATTTACAAGGTAGCACATTCTTCTGTAATACTCCATTCTAAACAGAGGGGTTTCATCCTCTCATCCCTGGTGGATTACGCATATTGACCAAGGTTTCCCAAAAGCATTTACAAGGTCACAGGGTCACAAGGTGTCTTATTTTCCTGAAACATTTACAGCGGATAGATGAAGATAATAAAATGAGATCGTAATAGTCTCAATACTCATAAAAGGAATAATAAGAATTTTCTCATTTTAGTCTAACCCGAAAAATAAGTTTAAATCCACTATTGACATTCCTCTTGTTTGTATTTTGGGACTGTTTCACTTTCAATCCTAAACAATGTTGCTGTCCATTTTCCAGATCTCAATACAAGACCGGTATTCAATCAATTACAGTGGATTCCTGGATAGTGCTTCCAGAAGTGTCCCAAATGGATACGCCATGCACAGGAGGTTGGTGGCATCTTAATTAGGGAGGATTGGCTCATTGTAATGGCCGGAGCGGAATGAGGGAAATGGCATCAAATGCATCAAACACATGGTTTGGTCCTCCCCTCAGCAACCTCCACAGACACCATGGTATTGATGACCATGGAGAGCGGCCTTCTTGAGTTGCATTTGGAAAGTGTTACAGGGACTACCTGTAGAGTTTACTGGTAGTAGTTGACTATATTTCAGTAGTAAGAAGTTAAGACTGGATTGTCAGCAGTCAGCTGTCTTTATCAGAGAGATCTGTTCCACAATGTAATAGCAGCACATTTCTCCTACAGATGGTAGACACTGCCAGTAGGCAACCAGACACTGCCAGTAGGCAACCAGACACTGCCAGTAGGCGTCCAGACACTGCCAGTAGGCAACCAGACACTGCCAGTAGGCAACCAGACACTGCCAGTAGGCAACCAGACACTGCCAGTAGGCGTCCAGACACTGCCAGTAGGCAACCAGACACTGCCAGTAGGCAACCAGACACTGCCAGTAGGCAACCAGACACTGCCAGTAGGCAACCAGACACTGCCAGTAGGCGTCCAGACACTGCCAGTAGGCAACCAGACACTGCCAGTAGGCAACCAGACACTGCCAGTAGGCGTCCAGACACTGCCAGTAGGCGACCAGACACTGCCAGTAGGCGACCAGACACTGCCAGTAGGCAACCAAACAATGCCAGTAGGCGACCAGACACTGCCAGTAGGCGACCAGACACTGCCAGTAGGCGACCAGACACTGCCAGTAGGCTACCAGACACTGCCAGTAGGCTACCAGACACTGCCAGTAGGCTACCAGACACTGCCAGTAGGCTACCAGACACTGCCAGTAGGCGACCAGACACTGCCAGTAGGCTACCAGACACTGCCAGTTGGCTACCAGAAACACTGCTAGTAGGCTACCGGACACTGTCAGTTGGCTACCAGAAACACTGCTAGTAGGCTACCGTGCACTGCTAGTTGGCTACCAGAAACACTGCCAGTAGGCTACTGGAAACTGCCAGTTGGCTACCAGAAACACTGCTAGTAGGCTACCGGACACTGCCAGTTGGCTCCCAGACACTGTCAGTAGACTACCAGAAACACTGCTAGTAGGCTACCAAACACTGCCAGTAGTCTACCGATCACTGCCAGTTGGCTACCGGACACTGCCAGCAGGCTACCAGACACTGCCAGTAGGCTACCAGACACTGCCAGTAGGCTACCAGACACTGCCAGTAGGCTACCGGACACTGCCAGTAGGCTACCGGACACTGCCAGTAGGCTACCAGACACTGTCAGTAGGCTACCGGACACTGCCAGTAGGCTACCGGACACTGCCAGTAAGCTACCAGACAATGCCAGTAGGCTACCAGACACTGCCAGTAGGCTACCAGACACTGCCAGTAGGCTACCAGACACTGCCAGTAGGCTACCAGACACTGCCAGTAAGCTACCAGACAATGCCAGTAGGCTACCAGACACTGCCAGTAGGCTACCAGACACTGCCAGTAGGCTACCAGACACTGCCAGTAGGCTACCAGGGATTTAACCCACTGCCATTTCCAGTATCAGATATCAATGAATTAGATTGAGTAGCTATATGCCTGAGTGTTGTACATTTTACTGCAATTACAGGAAGGATGCTATGTTACTTTTCTATCATTGACCTGAGTGACAAAAATAATCCTTACAATGTAATTCACTTAATACCTTTTACTATCCCCTACTAAATCTGACTGACATGGGTATTAACAGGCCAGACAGGAAAGACCTAAGTGTTTACGAAGTCAGGGTTGAGCTATTCCATGCTACAATAACATTTGAGGCTCCCAATTAGACAGTGCGTAATGTTCATTGAAGTGCAATAATTGGTTTGCTACAAGTTGAAACATGTACCAACTTATTTTCAACTATATTACAGCGGTTTAGACAGCATCAATACTGGTTTAAAGCCAGTTGAAAACTGTGTAGGCATTGAAAGTTTCAATTATTCTACCTATTTGCAGTTAGGACGTTTGTTATAATGTACTTCTGCTATTCACAGAGTAAGGCTTTGTCTCTTCTGTCATCTGTCTCCTTCTACAAAACTACAAAGCTGTGAAGCAAAAAGAATGGTGATGTCTTACCTTTCTTAAAGCTATCAGTGTTCCACTGACGTTCAAATCCCTAGTGTTCTGTGGTTAGAGTGCAGTCTCTGACTGTTGACATCACTCTTTATAGCCGGACCTCTGACCCCTCCCCCGACTTAACTTTCTTGTTTAAGATGCTGTTGTCTGTCTCTCAATCCAATTATTCAATAAGCAAACACCTTTTTTTTGACAACATATGGTTTAAAAATACCACAGCCAACTGATTTAAAACGTGCATTGCACAGTAAAGTACTCCCAGGGACAGAGACATGACCTTGATCTATGGTAAGTATAAAACAACAGTGATTCTCTAAAGCCTGTTGTTGGTCCCGTGGCTTACAGTATGCTGAACGTCTAATACTCACAGGGTTTTGCACTCTATAGGAAAGAGGCCTACCTTGGTAATTGGATACAATACTTTGTAAATTAACTAAACTTTTCACCTTTGAGTGTGAAAAAATCACAAGTTTGGGGTCACTTACAAATGTCCTTGTTTTTGAAAGAAAAGCACATAGTTTGTCCATTAAAACAACGTCAAAATGATCATAAATACAGTGTAGACATTGTTAATGTTGTAAATGACTACTGTAGATGGAAACGTCTGATTTTTAATGGAATGTCTACATAGGCGTACAGAGGCCCATTGTTAGCAACTATCACTCCTGTGTTCCAATGGCACGGTGTGTTAGCTAATCCAAGTAAAAAATTTTAAAAGGCTAAATTATCATTAGAAAACCCTTTTACAATTATGTTAGCACAGCTGAAAACTGTTGTGCTATTTAAAGAAGCAATAAAACTGGCCTTCTTTAGACTAGTTGGGTATGTGGAGTATCAGCATTTGTGGGTTTGATTACAGGCTCAAAATGGCCAGAAACAAAGACTTTCTTCTGAAACTCGTCAGTCTATTCTTGTTCTGGGAAATGAAGACTATCCCATGCGAGAAATTGCCAAGAAACTGAAGATCTCGTAGAAAGTTGTGTATTACTCCCTTCACAGAGCAGTGCAAACTGGCTCTAACCAGAATAGAAAGAGGAGTGGGAGGCCCCGGTGCATAACTGAGCAAGAGGACAAGTACATTAGAGTGTCTAGTTTGAAAAACAGACGCCTCACAAGTCCTCAACTGGCAGCTTCATTAAATAGTACTTGCAAAACACCAGTCTCAACGTCAACATTGAAGAGGCGACTCCAGGATGCTGGCCTTCTAGGCAGAGTTGCAAAGAAAAAGCCATATCTCAAACTGGCCAATAAAAATAAAATATTAAGATGGGCAAAAGAACACAGACACTGGTCAGAGGAAGATTGGAAAAAAGTGTTATAGACAGACAAATCTAAGTTTGAGGTGTTCAGATCACAAAGAGGAACATTCGTGAGACACAGAAAAAATGAAAAGATCCTGGAGGAGTGCTTGACGCCATCTGTCAAGCATGGTGGAGGCAATGTGATGGTCTGGGGTGCTTTGGTGGTGGTAAAGTGGGAGATTTGTACAGGGTAAAAGGGATCTTCCAGAAGGATGGCTATCACTCCATTTTGCCACGCCATGCCATACCCTGTGGACGGCGCTTAATTGGAGCCAATTTCCTCCTACAACAGGACAATGACCCAGAGCACAGCTCCAAACTATGCAAGAACTATTTAGGGAAGAAGCAGTCAGCTGGTTTTCTGTCTATAATGGAGTAGCCAGCACAGTCACCGGACCTCAACCCTATTGAGCTGTTGTGGGAGCAGCTTGACCGTATGGTACGTAAGAGGTGCCCATCAAGCCAATCCAACTTGTGGGAGGTGCTTCAGGAAGCATAGGGTGAAATCTCTTCAGATTACCTCAACAAATTGACAACTACAATGCCAAAGCTCTGCAAGGATGTAGTTGCTGCAAATGGAGGATTCTTTGATGAAAGCAACGTTTGAAGGACACAATTCTTATTTCAATTAAAAATCATTATTTATAACCTTGTCAACGTCTTGATTATATTTCCTATTAATTTTGCAACTCATTTCACGTATGTTTTCATGGAAAACAAGGACATTTCTAAGTGACCCCAAACTTTTGAACGGTAGTGTATATTTTCAGTTTGCTTAACATATCTTATATGTTGGTTATATTACTAGTTTAGCTGAATTAACTTCAATATTGTGTTCATCTAACAATATCAGCTTAGTGCTGTAGTGTGTTCATCTAACAATATCAGCTTAGTGCTGTACTGTGTTCATCTAACAATATCAGCTTAGTGCTGTAGTGTGTTCATCTAACAATATCTGCTTAGTGCTGTAGTGTGTTCATCTAACAATATCAGCTTAGTGCTGTAGTGTGTTCATCTAACAATATCTGCTTAGTGCTGTAGTGTGTTCATCTAACAATATCTGCTTAGTGCTGTAGTGTGTTCATCTAACAATATCAGCTTAGTGCTGTAGTGTGTTCATCTAACAATATCAGCTTAGTGCTGTAGTGTGTTCATCTAACAATATCAGCTTAGTGCTGTAGTGTGTTCATCTAACAATATCAGCTTAGTGCTGTAGTGTGTTCATCTAACAATATCAGCTTAGTGCTGTACCGTGTTCATCTAACAATATCTGCTTAGTGCTGTAGTGTGTTCATCTAACAATATCTGCTTAGTGCTGTAGTGTGTTCATCTAACAATATCTGCTTAGTGCTGTACCGTGTTCATCTAACAATATCTGCTTAGTGCTGTAGTGTGTTCATCTAACAATATCTGCTTAGTGCTGTAGTGTGTTCATCTAACAATATCTGCTTAGTGCTGTACCGTGTTCATCTAACAATATCTGCTTAGTGCTGTAGTGTGTTCATCTAACAATATCTGCTTAGTGCTGTAGTGTGTTCATCTAACAATATCTGCTTAGTGCTGTAGTGTGTTCATCTAACAATATCAGCTTAGTGCTGTACTGTGTTCATCTAACAATATCTGCTTAGTGCTGTACTGTGTTCATCTAACAATATCTGCTTAGTGCTGTACCGTGTTCATCTAACAATATCTGCTTAGTGCTGTAGTGTGTTCATCTAACAATATCTGCTTAGTGCTGTAGTGTGTTCATCTAACAATATCAGCTTAGTGCTGTACTGTGTTCATCTAACAATATCTGCTTAGTGCTGTAGTGTGTTCATCTAACAATATCTGCTTAGTGCTGTAGTGTGTTCATCTAACAATATCAGCTTAGTGCTGTACTGTGTTCATCTAACAATATCAGCTTAGTGCTGTACTGTGTTCATCTAACAATATCTGCTTAGTGCTGTAGTGTGTTCATCTAACAATATCTGCTTAGTGCTGTAGTGTGTTCATCTAACAATATCAGCTTAGTGCTGTACTGTGTTCATCTAACAATATCTGCTTAGTGCTGTAGTGTGTTCATCTAACAATATCAGCTTAGTGCTGTACTGTGTTCATCTAACAATATCAGCTTAGTGCTGTACTGTGTTCATCTAACAATATCAGCTTAGTGCTGTACCGTGTTCATCTAACAATATCTGCTTAGTGCTGTAGTGTGTTCATCTAACAATATCAGCTTAGTGCTGTACTGTGTTCATCTAACAATATCTGCTTAGTGCTGTAGTGTGTTCATCTAACAATATCAGCTTAGTGCTGTAGTGTGTTCATCTAACAATATCTGCTTAGTGCTGTAGTGTGTTCATCTAACAATATCAGCTTAGTGCTGTACCGTGTTCATCTAACAATATCTGCTTAGTGCTGTAGTGTGTTCATCTAACAATATCTGCTTAGTGCTGTAGTGTGTTCATCTAACAATATCTGCTTAGTGCTGTAGTGTGTTCATCTAACAATATCAGCTTAGTGCTGTACTGTGTTCATCTAACAATATCAGCTTAGTGCTGTACTGTGTTCATCTAACAATATCAGCTTAGTGCTGTACCGTGTTCATCTAACAATATCAGCTTAGTGCTGTACCATGTTCATCTAACAATATCAGCTTAATGCTGTACCATGTTCATCTAACAATATCAGTTTAGTGCTGTACCATGTTCATCTAACAATATCAGCTTAGTGCTGTACCGTGTTCATCTAACAATGTCTGCTCAGGCTTGAAGTTGCACGAACAAAAACATGTACTTTTTTTTAACCAATGTTGATGTTCACATCTTGGTAACACTTTGCCTAACGCCTCCAGTTATAATGCTTTGTTACTTGTTATTACTTGCTATAATTTATCAACCTTACAATGTATTGTTATTAGAGGAATACATCTTCTTGATGCTCCTGGACACATCATAAGTGACCTGGGTTCAATGGGTGTTTTAGGTTTTCAACATCAGACGCCCTCGCCCAGGCAACCCAGCCAAGGTTGATCAGACCTCGACTTGCATCCAAGTGGCTATTTCAGCTGCCTCGTTGGTGCTGGTGATGGCTCTCCAGTGATGCTGAGTGTGCTGTAGGCTCTGTGTAGGGATTGCCCAGCAAAACCCCTGCAGCTTACTTCGATAGTCATGTGCCTTCCAACCCTGCTTCCAGCAGTCGATGAAAAGTCCCTTGTACTTGGCCCTCTTCTTCTTGTAGGCCTCCTCTAGACGGTCTTCCCAAGGGACTGTCAGTTCCAGAATGATAATGGTATTTGTGGACTCTGAGACCAGGGTGATGTCTGGTCTCACAGTTGTCTTGACAATGTTCTTGTTCCCGTAGAGGGCGATGGTTCAGAGGCCCCAGCACTCAGCTTCAGCAGACTTTACAATCATGTTAATTGCCAGGGCAACCTGTCTGACCCTGCTGAGAGTCTCCTGCAGAACCTGTCATAGTAGTCCAGGATAATAATATCAGTAGTCCAGGATAATAATAACAGTAGTACAGGATAATAATATCAGTAGTCCAGGATAATAATAACAGTAGTCCAGGATAATAATAACAGTAGTCCAGGATAATAATATCAGTAGTCCAGGATAATAATAACAGTAGTACAGGATAATAATATCAGTAGTCCAGGATAATAATAACAGTAGTCCAGGATAATAATAACAGTAGTACAGGATAATAATATCAGTAGTCCAGGATAATAATAACAGTAGTCCAGGATAATAATAACAGTAGTCCAGGATAATAATAACAGTAGTCCAGGATAATAATATCAGTAGTCCAGGATAATAATAACAGTAGTCCAGGATAATAATATCAGTAGTCCAGGATAATAATAACAGTAGTCCAGGATAATAATAACAGTAGTCCAGGATAATAATATCAGTAGTCCAGGATAATAATAACAGTAGTACAGGATAATAATAACAGTAGTCCAGGATAATAATAACAGTAGTCCAGGATATTTGGCTGTTTTCCATTGACAAAAGCAATGTCGCATAAAAAACATCGCAACATTTTTCATGGAAATGGCAGATGTAAGAGAACAGCAGAACAAGTATCAGATCAACAAGAGTGGGTTGGTTTTGGTAGACATTTCGTTATTGAGATAAATCGTGATGGAAATGCTGTTTTTCGAATGAAAACTAAATACATTTATTAAACTATAAACAATGTTTTTTTTTGCAAGATAAGAATTGCTTATGATGTGTCCTGGAGCATCAAGAATATGTATTTTTCACAATCAAATTGTTTCTGATCTCTACTAGGCCTACGTGCCTACAATGGCACGGACCATGGCCATAAGTAGGCAATTAAGAATTATTATAAAAATATTAGGTCACCTCTTGCATTCTATCCATGCTGGCTTTTGCAGACTACCTGAGACATGAAACAGATGGGACGGCATACAGGCTGTGGCCACTTTATTAATGCACAATTTGCCTAAATGGATAATAGAAACACTTCAACCACTTTATTCAACATACTCCACTAGGTTTTTCAGAAAAAGTGTTAGGCATTACTTGTGACGTCATTACATCCAGCTGTTTTAATCGACACATCACAGTTTAACGGAAACGCACCATGGCAGGCAATTGGCAGGCAATCTACTTACCATGCTAACTTTCTAAATGTCGACAAGAAATCACTGGACAAGTTAATGGAAACTTAGCTAGTGTCTCATTATAAGGCTTATATCATGTCTCTCTACACAGTTGAAGTCGGAAGTTTACATACATTTAGGTTGGAGTCATTAAAACTCGTTTTTCCACTCCACAAATTTCTTGTTAACAAACTATAGTTTTGGCAAGTCGGTTAGGACATCTACTTGTGCATGACACAAGTGATTTTTCCAAAAATTATTTACAAACAGATTATTTCACTTATAATTCACTGTATCACAATTCCAGTGGGTCAGAAGTTTACATACACTAAGTTGACAGTACCTTAATACAGCTTAGAAAATTCCAGAAAATTATGGCTTTAGAAGCTTCTGATAGGCTAATTCACATAATTTGCGTCAATTGGAGGTGTACCTGTGGATGTATTTCAAGGCCTACCTTCAAATGCAGTGCCTCTTTGCTTGACATCATGGGAAAATCAAAAGAAATCAGCCAAGACCTCAGAATTATTTTTTGGACCTCCACAAGTCTGGTTTATCATTGGGAGCAATTTCCAAACACCTGAAGGTACCACGTTCATCTGTACAAACAATAGTACGCAAGTATAAACACCATGGGACCATGCAGCTGTCATACCATTCAGGAAGGAGACATGTTCTGTCTCCTAGAGATGAACGTACTTTGGTGCAAAAAGTGCAAATCAATCCCAGAACAACAGCAAAGGACCTTGTGAAGATGCTGGAGGAAACAGGTAAAAAAGTATCTGTATCCACAGTAAAACAAGTCCTATATCGACATAACCTGAAAGGCTGCTCAGAGGCCACTGCTCCAAAACCGCCATAAGAAATCCAGCCTACGGTTTGCAACTGCACATGGGGACGAAGATCGTACATTTTGGATAAATGTCCTCTGGTCTGATGAAACAAAAATAGAACTGTTTGGCCATAATGACCATCGTTACGTTTGGAGGAAAAAAGGTGGAGGCTTGCTAGCCGAAGAACACCATCCCAACCGTGAAATACGGGGGTGGCAGCATCATGTTGTGGGGGTGGCAGCATCATGTTGTGGGGGTGCTTTGCTGCAGGAGGGACAGGTGCACTTCACGAAATAGATGGCTTCAATGAGGAAGGGAAATTATGTGGATATATTGAAGCACCATCTCAAGACATCAGCCGCTTGTTATAGACCCCCCTCAGCTCCCAGCTGTGCCCTGGACACCATATGTGAATTGATTGCCCCCCATCTATCGTCAGAGTTCATACTGTTAAGTGACCTAAACTGGGATATGCTTAACACCTCGGCCGTCCTACAATCTAAGATAGATGCCCTTAATCTCACACAAATTATCAAGGAACCAACCAGGTACAATCCCAAATCCGTAAACACGGGCACCCTCATAGATATCATCCTGACCAACTTGCCTTCTAAATACAACTCTGCTGTTTTCAACCAAGATCTCAGCGATCACTGCCTCATTGCCTGCGTCCGTTATGGGTCTGCGGTCAAACGACCACCCCTCATCACTGTCAAATGCTCCCTAAAACACTTCTGCGAGCAGGCCTTTCTAATCGACCTGGCCCGGGGATCCTGGAAGGATATTGACCTCATTCCGTCAGTAGAGGATGCCTGGTTATTCTTTAAAAGTTGCAACCCCTATTACTAGTCTGTTCAACCTCTCTTTCGTGTCGTCTGAGATTCCTAAAGATTGGAAAGCGGCCTTGGTCATCCCCCTCTTCAAAGGGGGAGACACTCTAGACCCAAACTGTTGCAGACCTACAGGTATATCCATCCTGCCCTGCCTTTCTGAAGTCTTCGAAAGCCAAGTGAACAAACAGATCACCGACCATTTCAAATCCCAACGTACCTTCTCCGCTATGCAATCCGGTTTCCGGCATGGTCACAGATGCACCTCAGCCACGCTCAAGGTCCTAAAAAATATCATAACCGCCATCGATAAAAGACAGTACTGTGTAGCCATCTTCATCAACCTGGCTAAGGCTTTCGACTCTGTCAATCGCCGTATTCCTATCGGCAGACTCAACAGCCTTGGTTTCTCTAATGACTGCCTCGCATGGTTCAGATACTTCTCAGATAGAGTTCAGTGTGTCAAATCGGAGGGCCTGCTGTTCAGACCTCTGGCAGTCTCTATGGGGGTGCCACATAGTTAAATTCTCGGGCCGACTCTTTTCTTTGTATATATCAATGATGTCGCTCTTACTGCGGGTGATTCTTTTATCCATCTCTACACAGACGACACCATTTTGTATCGCTGCCCGCACCCGCCTGCCCCACTAGCATCACTACTCTGGACGGTTCTGACTTAGAATATGTGGACAACTATAAATACTTGGGTGTCTGGCTAGACTGTAAATTCTCCTTCCAGACACATATTAAGCATCTCCAATCCAAAATGATATCTAGAATCGGCTTCTTACTTCGTAACAAAGCCTCCTTCACTCATGCAGTCAAACATACCCCCGTAAAACTGACTATCCTAACGATCCTTGACTTTGGCAATGTCATTTACAAAATAGCCCCCAACACTCTACTCAGAAAATTGGATGCAGTCTATCACAGTGCCATGTGTTTTGTCACCAAAGCCCCATATACTACCCACCACTGCGACCTGTATGCTCTCGTTGGCTGGTCCTCGCTACACATTTGTTGCCAAACCCATTGGCTCTAGGTCATCTATAAGTCTCTGCTAGGTAAAGCTCTACCTTACCTCAGCTCACTGGTCACCATAGCAACACCCACCCGTAGCACGCGCTCCAGGAGGTATATTTCACTGGTCATCCCCAAAGCCAACACCCCCTTTGGCCACCTTTCCTTCCAGTTCTCTGCTGCCAATGACTGGAATGAATTGCAAAAATCACTGAAGTTGGAAACGTATATCTCCCTCACTAACTTTAAGCATCAGCTGTTAGAGCAGCTTACCGATCGCTGCAGCTGTACACAGCCCATCTGTAAATAGCCCATCTGTAAATAGCCCATCCAACCAACTACCTACCTCATCCCCATATTTGTTTTTGCTTTTCTGCTCTTTTCCACACCAGTATTTCTACTTGCACATCCTCATCTGCACATCTATCACTCCAGTGTTAATTTGCTAAATGGTAATTACTTCACCACTATTGGCCTATTTATTACCTTACCTCCTTACTTTATTAGCACACACCGTATACAGATTTTTCTATTGTGTTATTGACTGTACATTTGTTTATCCCATGTGTAACTCTGTGTTGTTATTTTTGTCGCACTGCTTTGCTTTATCTTGGCCAGGTAGCAGTTGTAAATGAGAACTTGTTCTCAATTGGCCTACCTGGTTGAATAAAGGTTAAATAAAAAAAATAAAAAAGGAAGTTAAAGCTTGGTCACACATGGGTTTTCCAAATGGACAATGACCCCAAGCATACTTCTAAAGTTGTGGCAAAATGGCTTAAGGACAACAAAGTCAAGGTATTGGAGTGGCCATCACAAAGCTCTGACCTCAATCCTATAGAAAGACCTACAAACCTGATTCAGTTACACCATTTGTCAGGACAAATGAGCCAAAATTCACCTAACTTATTGTGGGAAGCTTATGGAAGGCTACCTGAAATGTTTGACCCAAGTTAAACAATTTAAAGGCAATGCTACCAAATACTAATTGAGTGTATGTAAACTTCTGACCCACTGGAAATGTGACGAAATAAATGAAAGTTTAAATAAATCATTCTCTCTATTTTTCTGACATTTCACATTCTTAAAATAAAGCGGTGATCCTAACAGACCTAAGACGGGGAATTTTTACTAGGATTAAATGTCAGGAATTGTGAAACTGAGTTTAAATGTATTTGGCTAAGGTGTATGTAAACTTCCGTCTTCAACTGTATATCTGGATCCTTATGACATGCTAACAAGACATCATACATAGCAAATTGTTACGGAACTTCCTATGCAAGTGTGGACTTCCACTTATGAGACACTGAAGCAAAGAGAAACTGGTACCTTGCTCAAATGTTGGTCCCATATCAGGACACTCCCTCCCTGCAAGGACATGCAGGTCTACGTACCTTAACAGATGTTCCATGGAATTACTTGAAAAGTGACCATTAGACACACAATGAAGTACCTGGTGATGTTACTGTAATAAGGGGAAATTATATTAAGGTTCTTACAATGAACAGTTTTTGCATGTTTTAGCAATTGCAATTTCCACACTTGACAAATTAAATTCCTCACATTTTGCAATTTGAATAAATGTGTTTTTAATTCTGAATCATTTAATAAACTATTGTGAATTACGGAAGGAAATATGGTATTGTATTTCTTTTTCACAAAAATGTGACATAGTATCCCTATGACCATCCTAAATCTAACCATCTTGGTCCTTAAATAACTGCACTCCGGCAGATGCAACCCTACCACTAACCCTAACACCAATAATTACCCAGGCACCAAGGCTAACACCTTTGTTGGAAACCAATTAAAACATAAGTCGATTGAGATAACTTTAAAACTCGCTCCTGTTATTCACACACCAAGACCATTAAGTTTCAGTCATGTGTTGAAGTGACAGCGTTGAAAGACATTGAAAGCTATATTTGAATGAGGAAGAAATAATGTTTATGAAGATATTTCTGCTTGAAAATGAATGTCACCTATTTGCCAGTCAATTTTCATTGCTAGTTGTGAGTTTTATTGTCCATCTTTGAACAGAGTGTGCTAAGTCTCGCAATGTTTAGGGTTCTTCGAAAAAAGCATGCATCAAAGCTGCCTTCCTTGCTTAGTGTTACTGTTATTAATGGTGTTCTCCACCTTATCTGGTTATCCTGTTTAGTTCTCCTAGGTCTCACAAGGGCACAACCTCTTGGCCTTGATTTGTTTCTGATTTCAGGTGACGTTATAGGACATCTATACCTGTATTCGTGGGAGCGGATACTGCTATAGTAAAGTTCTTTGTAATTAAGGTAAATCCCCTTACGGTTAAGCTCTGTCTTAAATAGTTGTCCTGGAGTCAAAAGTGGTTAGTGAGTTCAGATTTGGTGTGCACTTCATTGTCATAACATCCAGCTATATACCATTCACTTACCATGTTATACTCCCCCAAACCTTTAAAATACTGCCATATCCCCTCTCTGTCTCTCTGTCACACACACGCAAAGTATTAGCTCAACTCTAACAGCTATAATGGGCCAACATTTGACACCTGGAAGCCTTCTCATCTCATCTCATTGGATTAGGGATCCTAACACCTGTCCTCTCCAGCAGAAGGACCAGAAATATGATTCAAGGAGTTCCTCTGCATCATCCTGACAACCTCTGTGAAAGGCCCCAAACTCAATCAGGTCTATGTACTCATATGAGACGTGAAGTTTTCGTAGTACAACCATTGATGTCATGTGGATCTGGAAGTCAGTTTAGACGAGTGACATATACAGTAAGATGTGACATGTTCTATTTTCAATTATAAACCAGGTGGTTCGAGCTCTGAATGCTGATTGGCTAAAGTCCATGGTATATCAGACCGTATACCACAGGTATGACAAAACATGTATTTTTACTGCTCTAATTACGCTGGTAAGCAGTTTATAAAAGCAATAAGGCACCTCAGGGGTTTGTGGTATATGGCTAATATACCACAGCTAGGGGCTGTATCCAGGGAATCTGCGTTGCGTCATGTATAAGAACAGCCCTTAGCTGTGGTATATTGGCCATATACCACACCCCCTCATGCCTTATTGCTTAAACATACCCTGGATGACTTAGGCTGGTTGGTATAGCCCACATGGTATAACACAAGTTTGGTATCAGCCAGACTAAGAATGAGTAGAAAGAGGTGCCAGATATTATTCTATACTGTAGCCATTATTTCCCATACTAAGTGTACAAGTAGCCCTGGAGTTTCCAAGTAGCCCTGGAGTTTCCAAGTAGCCCTGGAGTTTCCAAGTAGCCCTGGAGTTTCTAAGTAGCCCTGGAGTTTCCAAGTAGCCCTGGAGTTTCCAAGTACCTGTGGAGGTTGTAAATATCTGTGTTTGATCATAGGCTTTGTGGGCAACATCAACTGCCACAGTCTCAAGACATTTGCAATGCCAGAGAGTGCAGTGCCAGTCGGTACACTATTAGAAAAAAGGGTTCCAAACATCTGTCCCCATAGGAGAACCCTTTTGGGTGACATGTAGAGCCCTCTGTGAAAATTGTTTTACATGTAACCCAAAAGGGCTCTACCTGGAACCAAAAAAGTTTTACCTGGTACCAAAAAGGGATCTTCAAAGGGTTCTGCTATGGGGACAGCTGAATAACACTTTTAGGTTCTAGGTAGCACCTTTTTGTTTTAAGAGTGTAGGATGCCTTTCTGATGCTTCTCTGACGTGCCCCATCATAGCCAACCTCTCAAAAGATTCCCCTGTGAGTTTAACTGGGAGTCTCTTAGAATCCAACTCTGATCCGCAACACAATCCAATTACAGACTAAGTGAGACGGCAGACAGATTGAGGGAGATTTATCGCTTAATCAATTCAGACTGCTATAGATAGACAAGACACCTGGGGACTGGGAAACCTTGCTTCCAGAACGCCACAAGTCCTGATCAGGCATGAAGAACATTTAATTCTCTCTCTCTCTCTGTAAGGCACTGTGCCAGACAGGAGGACTGGTAGAGATGTTTGTCTCGACGCGATCAGGGATTCTAAATAAGTCCACTGGCTTGGCAAGGGCAAGCAAGACCATTGGACCAGTTAGTAAAGATTGCTAGTTCGAATCCCTGAGCAGACTAGGTGTAAAATCTGTTGATGTGGCCCTTGAGCAAGACACTTAACCATAATACTGTACCTTGAGAAATGTTTCTCTTTTACAGATGTAGTCCCTATTATTTACAAAGCTGAGGTTGTTGTGGAGTGGACGCTCTTGTCACGCCCTGGCCATAGAGAGGCTTTTTATTCTCTATTTTGGTTAGGCTAGGGTGTGACTAGGGTGGGCGTTCTATGTTTTTTTTCCCCCTATGTTTTTGTATTTCTTTGTTTTTGGCCGGGTATGGTTCTCAATCAGGGACAGCTGTCTGTCGTTGTCTCTGATTGAGAACCATACTTAGGTAGCTCTTGCCCACATGCCATGCAGCCAGGAGAGTGGAGGCAGCAGGAAAAGGGAGCCAGCATTATGAGGGAACACGGCTGGCAAGGAAGCCCGAGAGGCAGCCCCAAAAATGTCTTGGGTGGGGGCACACGGGGAGTGTGGCGGAGTCAGGTTGGAGACCTGAGCCCGCTCCCCGTGCTTACCCGGGCGAGCAGGTGACAGGTCAGGCCCCATGCTATGGGGTGATGCGCACTGTGTCTCGGCCGAGTATTCACAGGTCGGTGTGCTCGGTGCCAGCGTCCCGCATTTGCCGGGTGGAAGCTGGCATCCAGCCAGAACGGGGGGGAGGGGGGGGCAGCTTTGCGGTCGAGACCGCCAGTGCGCCTCCACGGCCTGTGTATCCGGTGCCTCGCCCAAGGAAGAGGCCGCCTGTATGTCTCCCCAGCCTGGTGAGTCCTGTGCCAGCTCCCAGAACCAAGTCTCCATCCTGTCCAGAGCTGCCAGAGCCTCCCTCCTGTCCGGAGCTGCCAGAGCCTCCCTCCTGTCCGTAGCTGACAGAGACTCCCTCCTGTCCGGAGCTGCCAGAGCAGCCCTCCTGTCCGGAGCTGCCAGAGCCGCCCTCCTGTCCGGAGCTGCCAGAGCCGCCCTCCTGTCCGGAGCTGCCAGAGCAGCCCTCCTGTCCGGAGCTGCCAGAGCCGCCCTCCTGTCCGGAGCTGCCAGAGCCGCCCGTCAGTCCGGAGCTGCCAGAGCCGCCCGTCAGTCCGGAGCTGCCAGAGCCGCCAGTCAGTCCGGAGCTGCCAGAGCCGCCAGTCAGTCCGGAGCTGCCAGAGTTGCCCTTCACTCGTTAGCTTCCAGAGTCGCCCTTCACTCCGGAGCTGCCAGAGTCGCCCTTCACTCCGGAGCTGCCAGAGTCGCCCTTCACTCCAGAGCTGCCAGAGTCGCCCTTCACTCCGGAGCTGCCAGAGTCGCCCTTCACGCGGAGCTGCCAGAGTCGCACTTCACTCCTGAGCTGCCAGAGTCGCCCTTCACTCCGGAGCTGCCAGAGTCGCCCTTCACGCGGAGCTGCCAGAGTCGCCCTTCACGCGGAGCTGCCAGAATCACAGCCCCTCAGTCCAGAGGCTCCCCTCAGTCCAGTGGCGCCCTCTACGAGGGTCTTCAGTCCAGGGCCCGCTGCGAGGGTCCCCGCTCCAGAGGCGCCACCTAAGTGGGCCAAGACTGAGGTGGAGCAGGGTCCATGTCCCGCACCTGAGCCGTCGCTGTAGGAAGGCCCACCCGGATCCTCCCCTTTAGTGTCAGGTTTTGCGGCCGGAGTCCACACATTTAGTTGTTTGGCTCAGTCAGAAGCGACAAAAGGACTGTTTTAGTCTCGAGGACTTGGGTATTATTTAAAAGTTTCAGAAAAAATGTTGTTTGAATAAAACCGAGATCAAGAGTTCTCTCCAGTCATCCATCATGGAATCGGGTGAGAGATGGGCAATGGCAAACAAACCAATTCCAGTGACCAGCAGCAAGTTCTTTCGATACTGTTCTGCTATTTCAGAGGCTTTCCTCAATTGGCATAGGCCAGGCCGCAGGTAACTGGATTGAAAACTACTTGAGAGATAGAACTCAATGTGTACAGTGACTTCAGAAAGTATTCCCACCCCTTGACTTATTCCACCGTTTGTTGTGTTTCAACCTAAATTCAAAATGGATTGAATATTTTTTTCCCTCACCCACCTACACACAATACCCCATAATGACAAAGTGAAAACATGTTTTATACATTTTTGCAGATTTATTGAAAATGAAATACAGAAATATCTAATTTACAGAAGCATTCACACCCCTGACTCAATACATGTGATAATCACCGTTCGCAGTAAAAAATTGCCATAGATTTCCAAGCAGATTAAAGTCAAAACTGTAACTCGGCCACTCAGGAACATTCCCTGTCTTCTTGATAAGCTACTCCAGTGTAGATTTGGCCTTGTGTTTTAGGTTATTGTCCTGCTGAAAGGTGAATTCCTCTCCCAGTGTTTGGTGGAATCGGACTGAACCAGGTTTTCCTCTAGGATTTTGCCTGTGCTTAGCTCCATTCCATTTATTTTTTATCCTGAAAAACTCCCTAGTGCTTAACGATTACAAGCATACCCATAACATGGTGCAGCCACCACTATGCTTGAAAATATGGAGAGTGGTACACAGAAATGTGTTGGTTTGGATTTCCCCCAAACATAACACTTTGTTTTCAGGGCAAAAAGTTTTTTTGTTGTTGCAGTATTAGTTCCTTGCTGTAAACAGCATGCATGTTTAGGAATATTTGTATTCTGTACAGGTTATGCCTCTCACTAGAAAGGTCATTCAGTCAACATTCATTCTGGTCCAATATGGCGACATCATCTACATTAATGCGTCTACCAGTTCACGAAAGCCGTTAGATGCAGGTTACCATAGTGCACTTTGTTTTATCATGGGTGACAGGTTTTGCACGCATCTATCAGTAATTACGATGGTCCTCTTTGACGTTGCATAGGTTGAAACACTGCATTCGATAAATTTATAAAACCCTCCCTTGTGCAAAAAGTAACGCATTACCAAACATTGTTACTAGCTATTCCCCAGGGCATTAATGTTACTGACTGTATATCACATTGCAGTAGGAGAAAGGTTTCAGTTTATACACCAGTTTCAGTGTTGTGTGTGTGAAAGAGAGAGAAAGAGAATGAGAGAAAGAGAGAGAGAGAGACCCTAATTGACAAACAAACAAACCTCTTCTCATGCTTTGTTGAATTCAACTCAATTTGTAATGAGGGTCCGCCATACAAATTGATGGAAAGTGGTGTTGGGGGAAAACATACAACATTATAAAATCCATGTACACAAACAACGAGTGTGCCGTTAAAATTGACAAAAACACACACATTTTCATCGTTCATCACAAATTCCATCTAGACACTGTTGCCCTAGAGCAAACAAAAAACTATACATACCTCGGCATTAACATCAGCGTCACAGGTAACTTCCACAAAGCTGTGAACGATCTGAGAGACAAGGCAAGAAGGGCCTTCTATGCCATCAAAAGGAACATAACATTTATCTGGCTAAAAATACTTGAATCAGTTATAGAACCCATTGCCCTTTATGGTTGTGAGGTCTGGGGTCTGCTGTGGTGGAAATTCTAACCAATAAGGAGAGATTTTGCTCTTTCTTCAAACAATCATACTTCAATATCGATTAATTGTTGCAATAATGGAGCTGGTCAACGACCACCCATAGGTGATCATTGAGAACCCGAATAATACAGAAACACAAGGGGTTTATATAGAAACCCAAAACTGCTTAGTCATGGTTGGTTCCACCCCTCCCAGGTAGATCGGGCATCCTAAGCTACCTTGTTTTCTTCTTGTGGCTATGTGTATCGGGTGTGTGAGGTCATAGCGCACAAACAAGTGACAAAGCCAGATCTGTTACTCCTTTCTCTACCAAGCCAGCCTCTGTTCTTTTCATATCTCCACACAGCTGTGCCATTGGAAGACAGTAAAAGAACATGATGGACTGAAGAACTGTGGTCACTCTCAGAGGCTCTTTGTCTTATGCCGTGTGACCAAGTTCCTCAGAAGCAAAGATGATTGGAAACAATAACAGGTTGTTCTGTCCCTCAAGTTAGCTCCATCCCGTAGTTGCAAAGAATGTCCCTGACTACATGCCTAGACCAGCGGGGAGTGACTGTGGAGGAGAGGAACCAACACTTTACATAGGCAATGCATTAATAGTCATGAATATCTCTCACTATTTGTTAAGCATATAGTTCTTAACTATTAATATTAAACAAATCAGGTAAATACGTCATTTTTCTTTCACATCGCTCACCAACCAAGTATTCACAAAATGGGACAAACATCAAATTGAGACTCTGCATGCAGAATTTTGCCAAAATATCCTCTGTGTACAATGTAAAACACCAAATACTGCATTCAGAGCAGAATTAGGTCGATAACATCGATAATGTTTAAAATCCAGAAAAAAAGCTGTTAAGTTCTACAACCACCTAAAAGGAAGATATTTCCAAACCTTCAATAACAAACACCACCTACAGAGAGATGAACCTGGAGAAGAGGCCCCTTAGCAAGCTGATCCCGGGGCTCTGTTCACAAACACAAACACACCCCACAGAGCCCCAGGACAGCAGCACAATTAGACACAACCAAATCATGAGAAAACAAAAGAAAACAAGATAATTACTTGACACATTGGTAATAATTTACAAAAAAACTGAGCAAACTAGAATGCTATTTGGCCCAAACAGAATACCTGACCACTGTGACTGACCTAAAATGAAGGAAATCTTTGACTATGTACAGATTCAGTGAGCATAGTTTTGCTATTGAGAAAGGACGCCCTAGGCAGACCTGGCTCTCAAGAGAAGACACACTGGCCACAAAATGAGGTGGAAATTGAGCTGCACTTCCTAACCTCCTACCAAATGTATGATCATATTAAAGACACATATTTCCCTCAGATTACACAGATCCACAAAGAATTTGAAAACAAATCCAATTTTGATAAACTCCCCACAGTGTGCAATCACAGCAGCAAGTTTTGTGACCTGTTGCCACAAGAAAAGGGCAACCAGTGAAGAACAAACACCATTGTAAATACAACCTATATTTATGTTTATTTATTTTCCCTTTGTACTTTAACTATTTGCATATCATTACATTATTTTGGAACTTTTGTGAGTGTAATGTTTACTGTAGATTTTGTATTGTTTATTTCACTTTTGTTTATTATCTATTTCACTTGCTTTGGCAATGTAAACATGTTTCCCAAGACAATAAAGCCCCTTAAATTGAAATTGAATTGAGAGAGAGAGAAAGATAGAGAGAGACAGAAAGAGAAGGAGTGAAAGTGCGAGTGAAAGTGCGAGAGAAAAAGAACAAAAGAGAACGAGAGAGAACGAGAGACAACGAGAACGAAAGAGAGAGGGAGAGTGAAAGAGAATGGGAAAGGGAGAGGGAGAGACGGAAAGGTAGAGAGAAAGAGAACGAGAACGAAAGAGAGTAAGAGAATGAGAGAGAGAGGGAGAGAGAAAGAGAATGAGAGAGGGAGAGAGGGAAAGGGAGAGTGAAAGAGAATGGGAAAGGGAGAGACGGAAAGGGAGAGAGAAAGAGAACGAGAACGAAAGAGAGTAAGAGAATGAGAGAGAGAGGGAGAGAGAAAGAGAATGAGAGAGGGAGAGAGGGAAAGGGAGAGTGAAAGAGAATGGGAAAGGGAGAGGGAGAGAGGGAAAGGGAGAGAGAAAGAGAACGAGAACGAAAGAGAGTAAGAGAATGAGAGAGAGAGAGATTAATTGAGTTATGTACAGTGTATATGTGTGTGATAAGGAAATGTTCCAAGGAAAATGGGGAAGGCATTAAACAATAAGCAATTGTCACGCCTACTCCTGTTCCCCCCTCCGGCGCTCGACATCACCGGTCTACTAACCACTGGTCCTGGCAACCCACATTGCGCAGACCTGGCAACCATCATTGCTCACACCTCCCCATCGTTACGCACACCTGGACTTCATCACCACCCTGATTACTCTCCCTTCATATAGCCCTCAGTTGACTCTGTCATCAGGCAGTGTTGGTTATGGTTACGTTCAGTGTGCTGCGCCTGTTTGGTATTATCGTCATGATTATTATTATTAAACAGACCTGCTTCTTGACTTCCTGTGTATACACTACAGCAATGAGCTGCCTATAGTGAGTAATCAATCACTTCTGATGCTCGCAAAATGCATCATATTTATCATGCTTGTATGAGGAATTGTTAACATGACTGCAGGCCTAACCAAGCAATACAGAAGAAAGGTGAATGGAGCTGCACAGATCCCAATCCATAGACCCAATAGCGACTGTGTTAGAAAATGACATTGCAATGCTATAAATACTGGGACAATCCTAAAGAAAAACATTTACAGAGCGATAGAGAGGACAGGAGGATCAATAACCTCAGTTTAATGTGTCTATTTACTGAAGAATGAATGGTTTAAATTATTCATGATGGCCGTGGGACATTAATTCAAGTGGAGGAGAGTTAAAAAGTTAGAAGTGTCAGACCTGCCCCTCTGGAATTCCAAAACAAATGAAAAGTGAGAGATATTTGTCAATTAGCATTTTGGGGGGAAAGACCATGCATAAAGGGATTCTGAAGTGCCCCGTTAAACGAATAACAGAATGTATTTGAGTTTAAGTTGATTGGTTAACAATTAAATTATATGTTTAAATGAAATGACAGATTGGGATGAAGATCATGTTCAGGATCCAAACATGGCACATTATGTTATGTGTGTAAATCATTATGGTATAGTGGTAGGCTAGATATTCTCTGTGAAATGTTATGTTATGTGTGTAAATCATTATGGTATAGTGGTAGGCTAGATATTCTCTGTGAAATGCTCGTGGGCCTCTAAGTGTGGTTTGTAACATGTCTTTGTACATTTTCTAAATCAAAGTAGTGGTCTAAACTGTTTTCACCTTTTTTTCCTTCCTTCCTTCCTTCCTTCCTTCCTTCCTTCCTTCCTTCCTTCCTTCCTTCCTTCCTTCACCCCCTCTCTCTTCCATATCTCTGTCCCCTTCTATCTCTTTACCCCTCTCTCTCTCTCTCTCTATCTCTCTTTCTCAGACAGACAGACAGACAGACAGACAGACAGACAGACAGACAGACAGACAGACAGAGACAGACACACACACACACAATCGAGCAGATTGTTGAGGGAATTTGACATAATATGAGTGCAATGTATAATACTCTAGCTTAACTTTTTGAATCAACTTTTATTTTACTAGGCTATGAAAACTTCTCTGTAGGTCATCCATAGCCTATATGCCTATTTATGAAACCCACAAAGACCAAAAACATTGCTCACACAGCATGGCATAGAAACACATATTTTTGTAATAGAAAATAATGAACGATGTAATTGTATATATTTAATTACATTTGGCAGTTGAAGCATAAAGCGCGTGACAGTGACATGCCCCTATTCGGGGGCACAAGGCGTGCAAGGTGTTGCGGTCCTACAGCGCTGCCTAGCTACCAAAACGGGCACTGCAGTGTTACAGCCCTGCCTAGCTACCAACACGGACACTGGAGTGTTACAGCCCTGCCTAGCTACCAACACGGACACTGGAGTGTTACAGCCCTGCCTAGCTACCAACACGGACACTACAGTGTTACAGCCCTGCCTAGCTACCAACACGGACACTGGAGTGTTACAGCCCTGCCTAGCTACCAACACGGACACTGGAGTGTTACAGCCCTGCCTAGCTACCAACACGGACACTACAGTGTTACAGCCCTGCCTAGCTACCAACACGGACACTGGAGTGTTACAGCCCTGCCTAGCTACCAACACGGACACTGCAGTGTTACAGCCCTGCCTAGCTACCAACACGGACACTGCAGTGTTACAGCCCTGCCTAGCTACCAACACGGACACTGGAGTGTTACAGCCCTGCCTAGCTACCAACACGGACACTGCAGTGTTACAGCCCTGCCTAGCTACCAACACAGACACTGCAGTGTTACAGCCCTGCCTAGCTACCAACACGGACACTGGAGTGTTACAGCCCTGCCTAGCTACCAACACGGACACTGCAGTGTTACAGCCCTGCCTAGCTACCAACACAGACACTGCAGTGTTACAGCCCTGCCTAGCTACCAACACGGACACTGCAGTGTTACAGCCCTGCCTAGCTACCAACACGGACACTGCAGTGTTACAGCCCTGCCTAGCTACCAACACGGACACTACAGTGTTACAGCCCTGCCTAGCTACCAACACGGACACTGGAGTGTTACAGCCCTGCCTAGCTACCAACACGGACACTGCAGTGTTACAGCCCTGCCTAGCTACCAACACGGACACTGCAGTGTTACAGCCCTGCCTAGCTACCAACACGGACACTGGAGTGTTACAGCCCTGCCTAGCTACCAACACGGACACTGCAGTGTTACAGCCCTGCCTAGCTACCAACACGGACACTGCAGTGTTACAGCCCTGCCTAGCTACCAACACGGACACTGCAGTGTTACAGCCCTGCCTAGCTACCAACACGGGCACTGCAGTGTTACAGCCCTGCCTAGCTACCAACACGGACACTGGAGTGTTACAGCCCTGCCTAGCTACCAACACGGACACTGGGGTGTTACAGCCCTGCCTAGCTACCAACACGGACACTGGAGTGTTACAGCCCTGCCTAGCTACCAACACGGACACTGCAGTGTTACAGCCCTGCCTAGCTACCAACACGGACACTGCAGTGTTACAGCCCTGCCTAGCTACCAACACTGGAGTGTTACAGCCCTGCCTAGCTACCAACACGGACACTGGAGTGTTACAGCCCTGCCTAGCTACCAACACGGACACTGCAGTGTTTACAGCCCTGCCTAGCTACCAACACGGACACTGGAGTGTTACAGCCCTGCCTAGCTACCAACACGGACACTGCAGTGTGATGCTGCGACAGCTCACTACTGCTAAGAGTCCCGCGCTCTACTAAACTAATGGAGGAAGTTGTGAGCTAGGCGGCGAGAAAGGGGCGATATCCTCTAAAATGCCCAACCTAAAACCATGGTGGAGGCCAATCATTTTAGGGGACAGCCCCGTACGATGTTTACGATAGAAATAGGTAATTTTTTTAATGTTTCCCCAAATTAGGAAAAGGATGTCTATTGCAGCATAGCGATGAGAATAATCCTTGCCAGGGATGTGCACTATTGCTGCATCAGGCTAGAAATCAGGCTAGAAATCGCATGTGACGTTAGGTATACCCAGATGCAAGATAACACTTGAATTTGTGTGTGTTCTAGTAAGCGTGAATGAAAAACTAGTTTACACGTGTTGTATACATGTGCTTAGAAATGCGAGGGGTTGGACATTTCAATGACAAAACCCACGGGACACAGACGTCAGTTAAACTTCTGGTTTTTATTTACATTTGGTTGAGTTGTCAACTAACGTGAAATCAACTAAAAACACTGTCAATGAATTTAGGTTAAAAGTTAGATTAAAGAAATACAAGACTTCCTTACATTGATGACTTTCTGCAAATCCAATCAGTTTTCCATGTTGATTCAACGTCACCACGTTGCATTTTTGGTTGAAATTACATGGAAACAACGTTGATTAAACCAGTTTTTGCCCAGTGGGAAAGGTGTGTATAATACATATTGTCTGATAAGATCAGTAATATTAGTTGAAACAGCTCTTTAGGCATTGAAGCGTACTATGTAGCCTAGTGTAAGTTGTAGAAGGTTATCATCAGTGGAATCTTGGGTAAGCTGATGAGCTTGGTGTCGGCTGGTGTGTTCCATTGATCATCTTTCCTGCAGACAAACAGATTGACCTATATCTATTTGCATTCACATGACTGCTCAAAGCTGCCTCTTGGATCACAGTGGCCTGTAGATGGAAGTCAGTGGAGGCTGCTAAGGGGAGAACAGCTCATAAAAATGACTGGAATTAAGTAAATGAAATGGTATCAAAAACATGGTTGTCATAAGTTTGATACCATTCCAGTCACTCCATTCCAGCCATTATTTTGAGCCATCCTCCCCTCAACAGCCTCCATTGATGGAAGTACATCTCCATCTTAACCTATGCAAAGTTTTATTAGTGAAGACCAGTCTTGTTCACTTCAAGTCCTTAAAGTTCTGAGCCTTACATGCATTTGCCTCACACATATGAGAAGAGTCCGATAGAGAACAACAACTAGCTCAGTAGTATCAGCAGGATATAATAATGAATAATAATATATGCCGTTTAGCAGACACTGCAAAGCGACTTACACTCATGTGCATATATTTTTAAACACAGGTGGTCTTGGGAATCAAACCCACTGTCCGGGCATTGAAGCGCCATGCTCTAACAACTGAACTAAAGAGTAGGATGTAGGTTGCAGTAGGATGTTGGAGTTGCTACAGTATATAGTAAGATTCTAAGGACCTCTACTGCTGTTGCAGTAGGACATTGTAGTTTCTACAGTATATAGTAAGATTCTAAGGACCTCTACTGTTGCAGTAGGACATTGTAGTTTCTACAGTATATAGTAAGATTCTAAGGACCTCTACTGTTGCAGTAGGACATTGTAGTTTCTACAGTATATAGTAAGATTCTAAGGACCTCTACTGTTGCAGTAGGATATTGTAGTTTCTACAGTATATAGTAAGATTCTAAGGACCTCTACTGTTGCAGTAGGACATTGTAATTTCTACAGTATATAGTAAGGGTCTAAGGACCTCTACTGCTGTTGCAGTAAGACATTTTAGTTTCTACAGTATATAGTAAGATTCTAAGGACCTCTACTGTTGCAGTAGGACATTGTAGTTTCTACAGTATATAGTAAGGGTCTAAGGACCTCTACTGCTGTTGCAGTAGGACATTGTAGTTTCTACAGTATATAGTAAGATTCTAAGGACCTCTACTGTTGCAGTAGGACATTGTAGTTTCTACAGTATATGGTATGATTCCAAGGACCTGTTGGAGTTCCTACAGTATACTGTGATGGTTTTGTTTTTCTCTGCTATTCTAGAGATATATTCTAACCCAGATCTCTCATATTCCTTCTCTATTTGACCCAGATCTCTCCATTCTTTCTCTATTTGACCCATATCTCTTCTAATCTTTCTCTATTTGACCCAGATCTCCCCTAATCTTTCTCTATTTGTCCCAGATCACCCCCAATCGTTCTCTATTTGGCCCAGATCTACCCTAATCTTTCTCTTTGACCCAGATCTATTCTATTCTTTCTCTACTTGGCCCAGATCTCTTCTTTCTCTATTTGACCCAGATCTCTTCTTTCTCTATTTGACCCAGATCTCCCCTAATCGTTTTCTATTTGTCCCAGATCTCCCCGAATCTTTCTCTATTTGGCCCAGATCTCTTCTACTCTTTCTCTACTTGACCCAGATCTCTTCTTTCTCTATTTGACCCAGATCTCTTCTATTCTTTCTCTACTTGACCCAGATCTCTTCTATTCTTTCTCTACTTGACCCAGATCTCTTCTATTCTTTCTCTACTTGACCCAGATCTCTTCTATTCTTTCTCTATTTGACCCAGATCTCTTCTATTCTTTCTCTACTTGACCCAGATCTCTTCTATTCTTTCTCTACTTGACCCAGATCTCTTCTATTCTTTCTCTACTTGACCCAGATCTCTTCTATTCTTTCTCTACTTGCCCCAGATCTCTTCTATTCTTTCTCTATTTGACCCAGATCTCTTCTATTCTTTCTCTATTTGACCCAGATCTCTTCTATTCTTTCTCTATTTGACCCAGATCTCTTCTATTCTTTCTCTACTTGACCCAGATCTCTTCTATTCTTTCTCTACTTGCCCCAGATCTCTTCTATTCTTTCTCTACTTGACCCAGATCTCTTCTATTCTTTCTCTATTTGACCCAGATCTCTTCTATTCTTTCTCTATTTGACCCAGATCTCTTCTATTCTTTCTCTACTTGACCCAGATCTCTTCTATTCTTTCTCTACTTGACCCAGATCTCTTCTATTCTTTCTCTATTTGACCCAGATCTCTTCTATTCTTTCTCTATTTGACCCAGATCTCTTCTATTCTTTCTCTACTTGACCCAGATCTCTTCTATTCTTTCTCTATTTGACCCAGATCTCTTCTATTCTTTCTCTATTTGACCCAGATCTCTTCTATTCTTTCTTTACTTGACCCAGATCTCTTCTATTCTTTCTCTATTTGACCCAGATCTCTTCTATTCTTTCTCTACTTGACCCAGATCTCTTCTATTCTTTCTCTATTTGACCCAGATCTCTTCTATTCTTTCTCCATTTGACCCAGATCTCTTCTATTCTTTCTCTACTTGCCCCAGATCTCTTCTATTCTTTCTCTATTTGACCCAGATCTCTTCTATTCTTTCTCTACTTGACCCAGATCTCTTCTATTCTTTCTCTACTTGACCCAGATCTCTTCTATTCTTTCTCTACTTGACCCAGATCTCTTCTATTCTTTCTCTACTTGACCCAGATCTCTTCTATTATTTCTCTATTTGACCCAGATCTCTTCTATTCTTTCTCTACTTGACCCAGATCTCTTCTATTCTTTCTCTACTTGACCCAGATCTCTTCTATTCTTTCTCTACTTGACCCAGATCTCTTCTATTCTTTCTCTACTTGCCCCAGATCTCTTCTATTCTTTCTCTATTTGACCCAGATCTCTTCTATTCTTTCTCTACTTGACCCAGATCTCTTCTATTCTTTCTCTACTTGACCCAGATCTCTTCTATTCTTTCTCTACTTGACCCAGATCTCTTCTATTCTTTCTCTATTTGACCCAGATCTCTTCTATTCTTTCTCTACTTGCCCCAGATCTCTTCTATTCTTTCTCTATTTGACCCAGATCTCTTCTATTCTTTCTCTACTTGACCCAGATCTCTTCTATTCTTTCTCTACTTGACCCAGATCTCTTCTATTCTTTCTCTACTTGACCCAGATCTATTCTATTCTTTCTCTATTTGACCCAGATCTCTTCTATTCTTTCTCTATTTGACCCAGATCTCTTCTATTCTTTCTCTACTTGACCCAGATCTCTTCTATTCTTTCTCTACTTGACCCAGATCTCTTCTATTCTTTCTCTACTTGCCCCAGATCTCTTCTATTCTTTCTCTATTTGACCCAGATCTCTTCTATTCTTTCTCTATTTGACCCAGATCTCTTCTATTCTTTCTCTACTTGACCCAGATCTCTTCTATTCTTTCTCTACTTGACCCAGATCTCTTCTATTCTTTTTCTATTTGACCCAGATCTCTTCTATTCTTTCTCTATCATTTGTTCATTTTTTTCATCATATAGAAACATGACTTGTCATACTTCTTTTGTCAGTGCTTTATAATGAACTTGAACTTAAATTCCAGAAGACAGAACGAGAACATGCCAGTCAAACCCCATTACATTCATGTGCTATTTAAACATGCATGTGCTATCTAATCAAAGAGGGTCAATACAGTTAATGTTAATGTGAAGATGAAACTAAGTCTTGTTAGGATTGCTCAGCAAATACCAATATAGTGTATAATGTGGTTAAGGGACAGTATGGGATGATCATTGTGGACGTTGGACTAGTTGCTTCAACAGTCTGACATAACATAAAGACTGTAGAGGGTCTGTTAGGCTCTATTACCCACAATCTCTGTCTTTGACATGTTAGCGTAATGTGATGATGAGTGACTATTAATGAATCTGGTTGTCATGGTGGTTCTATGTTGTACCCCTTGGTCTGCAACTCTAGGTTCCTCCACAGGTGTTCATGTTCAGCTCAGTTGCAGACATGCTCCGCTGCATCGATGAGAACCAGCTGACCTCAGAGTTTGGTGGAACTCTGGAGTACTGCCATAGTGACTGGATTGTCCTTCGTACAGTAAACATGCAGTCACACAGTGTCACTGTCACGAACGTTGTAAGAATCGGACCAAAATGCAACGTGGTTTGGGTTCATCTTCATTACGTGAACCAGCAAAAAACAATAAAGAACTAAATGAACGTGAAGCTATGCAGTGCTCAAGGCAACTATACACAAACAAGATCCCACAACCAACAGGTGGGAAAAGGCTGCCTAAGTATGATCCCCAATCAGAGACAACGATAGACAGCTGGCTCTGATTGGGAACCATACCAAGCCAACCAAGAAATAAATAAACTAGAATGCCCACCCTAGTCACACCCCGACCTAACCAAAATAGAGAATAAAGGATCTCTAAGGTCAGGGCGTGACAGTACCCCCCCCCCCCCCCCCCCCCCCCCCCCCCCCCCCCCCCCCCCCCCCAAAGGTGCGGACTCCGGCCGCAAAACCTGACTCTATAGGGGAGAGTCCGGGTGGGCGGCTCCGGTGCGGGACGTATACCCCACTCCGCTCGTGGATCCGCCCGCTTCGGTAGCGACTCTGTGGCGGGGATCGTCGCCGGAGGAACCGGACCGTGGATCATCGCCGGAGGCTCCGGAGCGTGGATCGTCGCCGGAAGCTCCGGACTGTGGATCATCGCCGGGGACTCTGGACCGTGGATCGTCGCCGGGGACTCCGGACTGGGAACCCTCGCAGGAGGCTCCAGACTGGGAACCCTCGCAGGAGGATCCAGACTGGGAACCCTCGCAGGAGGCTCCAGACTGGGAACCCTCGCAGGAGGCTCCAGACTGGGAACGGTCGCAGGAGTCTCCGGACTGGGAACCCTCGCAGGAGGCTCCGGACTAGGAACCCTCACTGGAGGCTCTGGACTGGGAACCCTCGCAGGAAGCTCTAGACCATGGATCATCACTGGAGGCTCCTTGTCATGGATCATCACTGGATGTTCCGGGCCCTGGATCATCACTGGAGGCTCCGGACTAGGAAATGTCGCTGGAGGCTCCGGACTGGGAACCGTCGCTGGAGGCCTGGTGCGTGGAGCTGGCACAGGGCGTACCAGGCTGGGGAGACGCATTGGAGGCCTGGTGCGTGGAGCTGGCACAGGGCGTACCAGGCTGGGGAGACGCAATGGAGGTCTGGAGCGTAGAGCTGGCACAATGTGTCCTGGACAGATGACAACCTTCACACGGCAAGTGCGGGGGGCTGGCACAGGACGCACTGGGCTGTGGAGGCGCACTGGAGACACGGAGTGTAGAACCGGCACAGGACGTTCTGGGCCGTGGACAGTCACCTACAGCAACACAGCGATTATAGGCAGACCTGGTATTTTGGAATACTGTCCACATCAACAACGTGTACACAATTACACAGCAAGGCAGCCTAGATTTGCAATGTAACAGAATACATAACAAATGAGGGTTTTTGGTAAAATACATAAAGCATTACTGTTTGTCTCCCTCTTCAGACTATTGAGAGATTTGCTGTGACGGTAAAGGAGATAGCCCAGTTGCTGCCAACATACTGACTCAACTCCAGCCACTTTAATAATGGAAATTGATGTAAAACATGTATCACTAGCCACTTTAAACAATGCCACTTTATGTTTATATACCCTACATTACTCATCTCATATGTATATACTGTACTCTATACCATCTACTGCATCTTGCCTATGCCGTTCTGTACCATCAGTCATTCATATATCTTTATGTACATATTCTTTATCCCTTTACACTTGTGTGTATAAGGTAGTAGTTGTGGAATTGTTAGGTTAGATTACTCGTTGATTATTACTGCATTGTCGGAACTAGAAGTACAAGCATTTCGCTACACTTGCATTAACATCTGCTAACCATGTGTATGTGACAAATACAATTTGATTTGATTTGAGAACTCTTGAACATCAGATCGGAAGTTACTCACCCCAATTCCTGCTTCTCTTTCGACTTATCTGCCTTGGGCTCTCTGTAATTCCAACCCAATTTTCGGGCTACCCGAGATGAAACGGTAGCGATACAGAGGCAAGAGATCCTGTGATTTTGTGGAATAACAATTATTTGCAGGATGACATCAGGTCAGTGATGAGGGAGGGCCGTCACCTGCTCTCCAACCTAGAGGCTGATGGCCAGGAGATCAGAGATATCTAACAGGACTGGCACACAGTACAGAGGTACAATAAACTTGTATTATATCTATTTGTATTTATTTATTAGTTTTCACATATTAATGACACAACATAACAACAATTTCATTCTTCAGGTGTACTTTAAAAATAATAATAAAGTGTGTCTTCACATTGGTGTGTAGTATATTTTGATCTCAGGTTATCTTCATAATAGCAGTCATGCCGGTTCTGGAGGGATTCTTGTTTTGAAAGATTTAAGTGTTCACCTGTAGCTTGTGTTCCATCTGTTTCCCTCAGACTTCTGGCACAACTACGACAAGCAGAAATAACATTTAGTGTTAAAAGTAGTAACTTCCTTTTTGCTGTTGTTCAAATTGAGGAGACCCTGGACCAGCTGATTGGTCAGGAGAATGAGGTCACTGCAGTGGGCGGGACTGTGGTCCAGACAGAACAGCTACTGAAAACACTGGAGTCACTGGACACCCGAGCACAGGTCATGGTCCAACTACACAAACTATCCGAGCACAGGTCATGGTCCCACTGCACAAACAGCCCACGCACAGGTCATGGTCCAACTACACAAACTACCCAAGCACAGGTCATGGTCCCACGACACAAACAGCCCACGCACAGGTCATGGTCCAACTACACAAACTACCCACGCACAGGTCATGGTCCCACTACACAAACAGCCCACGCACAGGTCATGGTCCCACGACACAAACAGCCCACGCACAGGTCATGGTCCAACTACACAAACTACCCACGCACAGGTCATGGTCCCACTACACAAACAGCCCACGCACAGGTCATGGTCCCACGACACAAACAGCCCACGCACAGGTCATGGTCCAACTACACAAACTACCCACGCACAGGTCATGGTCCCACGACACAAACAGCCCACGCACAGGTCATGGTCCAACTACACAAACTACCCAAGCACAGGTCATGGTCCCACGACACAAACAGCCCACACACAGGTCATGGTCCAACTACACAAACTACCCACGCACAGGTCATGGTCCCACGACACAAACAGCCCACGCACAGGTCATGGTCCAACTACACAAACTACCCACGCAGAGGTCATGGTCCCACTACACAAACAGCCCACACACAGGTCATGGTCCCACGACACAAACAGCCCACGCACAGGTCATGGTCCCACGACACAAACAGCCCACGCACAGGTCATGGTCCCACGACACAAACAGCCCACGCACAGGTCATGGTCCAACTACACAAACTATCCGAGCACAGGTCATGGTCCCACTACACAAACAGCCCACGCACAGGTCATGGTCCCACGACACAAACAGCCCACGCACAGGTCATGGTCCCAATACACAAACTACCCACGCACAGGTCATGGTCCCACTACACAAACTATCCGAGCACAGGTCATGATCCCACTACACAAACAGCCCACGCACAGGTCATGGTCACACTACACAAACAGCCCACGCACAGGTCATGGTCCCACTACAGAAACTACCCACGCACAGGTCATGGTCCCACTACAGAAACTAGCCTCACACTTTACCTTACATCTTCATTAGATGACAGTTTCTGCCAGAGAAACATAAACTTCTCCAGACAGGTACAGTAGGATGGGGTTTTGTGATTGTGGTGGCTGTCAGGAGGAGATGGGCTGTGCCCAGATCATCATCCTGCGCGGCCACCAGCTGGCCACCAATCATCACTATGCTCTGGCCCTGATCAACCAGCGCTGTAACGAGCTGCGACACCACTGAGATGTGCTGACCACCGCCATCCAAGCCAAACGGGCTGCCCTCACCCGCATATGCCACCGGCTGCTGCGTCTGGAGGTGGTATACACACACACACACGCACACACGCACACACGCACACACACACACACACACACCTCTGCATGCCCACTCATAAAGCCTGTAGTGTGTAACGGTCAGTGTTTCATGCTCCCATGCCTTTTTGTCTGCCTTCTTAGCCAATCGGCTGGTAGATAAGTTCCAGTCCAAGGAGGGCCCTGAGGTCCCTGAAGCCCTGAGGTCCTCCGCTACAGGTATACATCCCTGCTCCATAGTTTTTGCTTGGGTATCAGTCACTTTTCCACCCAGTCTGGCTCCAAGCCATACAGTATCATTTCGTCTTGTATGTTCAAGTCAACCAGCGTGTTTTTCCCGTGCTACTGCTTTTCTATTCTCTTTTACTAGTCCTCCCGGTTTTGACCTTTGTCTGTTTTTCTGGACTCCGTTCCCGCCTGCCTGACCATTCTGCCTGCCCTGACCTCGAGCCTGCCTGCCACTCTGTACCTCCTGGACTCTGAACTGGTTTTGACATTTTGCCTGTCCATGACCATTCTCTTGCCTACCCCTTTTAGATTGTTAATAAACATCTTGGACTCTAACCATTTGTCTGCATCTAGGTCTCGCATTGTGCCCTTACAGTACCATTTCATCCCATTATCACTATCATTTCATCCCAAAGCTCTTTTGTATGACGATAACATTCGGTAACTGCCAACAAGGCAAACATGACATATTTCTATCATCATTACTACAATGCAACTACTGTAAAACTATTACCAACACAAGCTTGTACTATCATTATCAACAACCTACTGTTGCCAGCTCTTCCCAACTGTCTCCATCATGCAGATCAAATACTGTAGGTCTATCATGCAGATCAAATACTGTAGGTCTATCATGCAGATCAAATACTGTAGGTCTATCATGCAGATCAAATACTGTAGGTCTATCATGCAGATCAAATACTGTAGGTCTATCATGCAGATCAAATACTGTAGGTCTATCATGCAGATCAAATACTGTAGGTCTATCATGCAGATCAAATACTGTAGGTCTATCATGCAGATCAAATACTGTAGGTCTATCGATTTCTATCAGTAACATCTCCTATCTTTCACTCACTCACTCACTCACTCACTCACTCACTCACTCACTCACTCACTCACTCAGATTCAGTTTGGGGGGGGGCATTGAGATGCTGTCTGCCAAGCATTGAATGATCCACAACAGACATCAATTTTTGAGGAAGCTGGCTGACATTTACGTGAGGCCCATCCAGCTAGGGGCCCCTCGGCCTGAGCACTCTCCCCGAAGAAAATCCCCCCTCTTCTCCCTCAACCACAGTACGTTACTATAATTACAACTCTTACCCAGGCCTAAGGGACGCTGGATGTAAATGTACAGTGACTTCTCACAATCTGATTTTTAGGTATTAGTTAGAAAAGTTTTTCAAGAATAATAGTGGACATTCAGCAGCCTGTCTCCCTCAGGTCAGGTGAAGTATTTAGTATTTATTTTATAATCATTCTGTGTGTCGTCATGTCGCAGGTCTAGATTTAAACCCGGGTTCTCAACTCAAGGTTCTCTTTTGAACTCTTACCTGGCAAGAGGGCAGCTCGGAAAAGCCCTACAATGGTGAGAGTTGGGTTATTACACATGAAGATCAAAAAGTTCTGTAACATCTAGCTGCATTAGTGACGTATTCTTAGAATGTCCCAGCTTTACATTTCAAATCTCTAGCCACTTTAATGATTAAAAAATAGATGTAATAAATGTATCACTAGTCACTTTAAACAATGCCACTTTATATAATGTTTACATACCCTACATTACTCATCTCATATGTATATACTGTACTCTATACCATCTATTGCACATATGTCAGAGTCAAGGCCCGCGGGCCACATCCGGCCCGCAAGAAGGTTTTTTACGGCCCCTGGGATGATCTTGATTTATTATTAGAACCGGCCCGCAGCAAGCCGGCAGCCCGCAGATCTTTTACACGCACCAATACTACATTTCCCACAATGCAAAGGTGACGCACCGAGCAGTAGGCTGCTTCATTTCAATATTTATTGGCACAGCAGTCGTCAGCATCACAGTAAAATTAACTTTCAGATACCCATCAAAAATGGCAAAACGGAAGGTGGATACTGAGAACCGGGGGTTTCAAACAAGGTGGGAGTCGGAGTATATGTTCACGAAGGTAGCTGGAAAACCTGTGTGTCTTCTGTGTGGAGAAAGTGTGGCGGTACTGAAAGAGTATAATCTGAGACGACATTATGAAACGAAACACGCGGACACACACGCGGACGCAACTGTCAAGGCCAGTTTTATTTTGGCAGAAGAGATCGCTAAATCAGCCCGGCCATTTACGGAGGGGGATTTCATCAAAAACTGCATGATTAAAGTTTGTGACGAAGTTTGCCCAGAAAAAAGGCAACTCTTTTTAAATGTGAGTCTGAGCAGAAACACCATTGCCGAGAGAGTAGACCAGTTGTCCATCAATCTAAAAGAGCAGCTTGTGAAAAAGGGAAAAGATTTTATTGCATATTCCTTGGCTGTGGATGAGAGCACCGACATTTCTGACATTGCCCAGTTGTCAATTTTCATCCGCGGAGTGGACTCCAACCTAAGCGTGACAGAGGAGTTTTTGGCTTTACGTCCTATGCATGGCACAACTACGGGGCATGATTTGTATGAAGAGGTGTCAAGATGTGTAAATGAGATGGAGCTGCCTTGGGAAAAACTTGTGGGTTTGACAACCGACGGAGCACCTGCGATGTGTGGACACAGGAGCGGACTGGTGGCGAAGATACGGGAAAAGATGCAAGAGGAAAACGCGACAGGTGAGCTGACAGCTTATCATTGTATCATACACCAGGAAGCGTTGTGCGGTAAAGCCTTGAAAATGGAGCATGTAATGAGCATCATCACGCGCACAGTTAACTTTATCAGAGCCAAAGGTTTGAATCACCGCCAGTTCAAGGCATTTCTGACGGAGTTAGAAACGGAGCATGGTGATTTGCCTTATCACACAGAGGTGCGATGGCTAAGCCAGGGAAAGGTGCTTCAAAGATGTTTCGAGCTTCGTGAGGAGATTTGTCTGTTCTTGGACAGCAAAGGGAAAGACACAACACAACTCCGAGACGAAATGTTTCTGTGTGAAATGGCATTTCTGTGTGACATTACGAGTCATCTGAATGCAATAAACTTGCAGCTGCAGGGTCGGGATCGTGTCATCTCTGATATGTACAGTACAGTGAAGGCATTTAAAACCAAACGGACTCTGTGGGAGACGCAGATGCGGAAAGAAAATTTGAGCCACTTTCCCAGCTGCCAGACCATGAAAGAGAAGCTCTCTACCAGTGCGTTCCCGAGCACACAGTTGGCTGATAAAATAGGTATGCTTGCCGCTGACTTTCGACGCCGATTTGCTGACTTTGAAGCACAAAAAAGCAGGTTGGAACTGCTCGGTAACCCATTTGCTGTTGACGTGGAAAGCTCACCACCAAACCTCCAAATGGAGTTGATTGACCTCCAATGCAATGATGCACTGAGGGCAAAATATGCGGCAGTGGGTGCTGCGGAGTTCGCCCGTTTCCTCCCCGGCACAATGCCCCAGCTGCGCATCCAGGCTGCTCAAACGTTGTCTATGTTTGGCAGCACATACCTGTGTGAACAACTGTTTTCTTTGATGAACCTGAACAAAACATCACACAGAAGTCGACTTACTGCTGAACACCTCCACTCAATTCTGAGGATTTCTTCAGCTCAGAGCCTTACCCCGAACATTGATGAACTTGTGGAAAAGATGGGACACCACCAAGTATCACCCTCAACCTCAAACAAGTGAACATTACTGTTCAATCACATATTTAGAGTTTTTACTCAGTTCAAGTTTAAAAGTTAAAATTTAATATTTGTTTTCACTGCATGTTACTTCTCCTTAAACAAAGTGTTGTTTTTGATTAATAGATTTTTGCACTTTATTTTTTTGTATTTCAATCCAATTATATTTTAAAAATATTTCAGTTGAGTGGATGATAGAAAATTGCTATTATTGTTTTTTCTTTGAAGTAAATTTAGCCCACTTTTGCTAAAATAGAAAATATAGTCTACTGATGGTGCCTTGAATACCGGTTTCTTTCATTTAATGTTCATGTTATGGGGATATTTATATAAAGGAAATTTGTCTTTTGTGTCTGTTGAAAATTAAAGATTACTGACAGAGCCATAAGAAAATATTGCTTTATTTATCTGATCATATTGTAATATATTTGTTAGGTTTTCAGTAGGTTCAATTAGGTTCACTAGACTATATGCGTCATTTAAAAATTTTTCAATGAACATTCGAACAGTCCGGCCCTCGTCTTGTAGCTGATTTTTTTATTTGGCCCTCCGTCCATTTGACTTTGACACCCCTGATCTATTGTATATTGCCCATGCAGTTCGGCCATCATTGATCCATATATTTTTGTGTACATATTCTTATTCATTCCTTTACACTTGTGTGTATAAGGTAGTTGTTGTGAAATGGTTAGATTACTTGTTAGTTATTACTGCATGGTCGGAACTAGAAGCACAAGCATTTCTCTACACTCGCATTAACATCTGCTAACCATGTGTATGTGACAAATACATTTGATTTGATTTTGATGTGAATAGTATTAGCATTTTTTCCAATGTGGTATAACATATTTTTGTCTGTCCTCCACATGGTCTATGTGCTCTAGAGAGGTTTATCATTCATCAGCTTGTCATGTTGACTAAATACTTGTGTCCTCTCCGGTCTCTCCTCTCCAGATAGAGGTGCTGCATGATCATGAGGAGAACTGCAACTGTCTCTCCTACAGCCAGAGGGGAGAGGAAAGCCCAGACCAGCTGAAACGGTGAAACAGCATCCCACCCCACTCAACATTAGTCTGGATGTACAGTCCGACTCCAGTTTGGTTTCAACATCTGTTTATCTGTCTGTTATCTGTCTAGAATGTTTCATCAGGGTCACATCATTTAATTTAATAAAGCAATTCCCATTACTGGTGCTTGTCTGACTCGCTCTTTCTCTCTGTGCATCTTGCTGACTGTGCTCTGTGTCTTCAGACACATAATGAAAGAGTTTATTGAGACAGAGAAGATCTTTGTTGAGTAGCTGCTTTTTCTCTTGCTGGTGTTTCATTTGACAGTTGCACAGACACACCAACCATCCCAAAGGGTACAGGATAAAAACCCAGTCTCCATTTCTCTAGGGTTATAGAGTGGAGATGGATAACCCTGTTCTCTTTGGAAATATGCCAAAGATCTACAAATTCGACAGCAGGCAAGGATGTACACACAAAACACACAGATATACTCTTTCTTTCTGTCTCTCTCGCACACACACACACACACACACACACACACACACACAGCTCTGACTCATTTTTTGCAGTGAATAGTGTATTGATTGAAGTTAAGCCTGCCATGTCCGCCCCTCCTCCTTTCTGCAGGACCTTCCTCCAGGACTTGGAGGAGTGCCTGGAAACTCATGAGAGGGTTGGAGCCTGCTTTCTACAACGGGTGAGCAAGCTTGTGATCACCCCTCTCTGACCCACTGTCAGCATGTGGTATGAGGTCATCAGTCAGAGACCACTGTAACCATCTACAGACATGCTATTGAGATTTCTCTGTCATTTCAGAAATAAATGTTTCAGGTGTATGAGCGCTACTGTCAGAACAAAGCCACAATCTGAGTTGCTATGGAGACAGTGCTCTGCTTGGCCATTCATCCAGGTACTCTCGCTAAGTGCACTGTCAAGCTTTTTAATTGACCAGAGATGTACTCCTACTTACTTTCTGCTTTTAAATACCCTTTCATCTATTGATAAAATGTTTATTTATTTTTTATTTGAAGTTATAGTTTTGACAAATGTGTGTCTTCTGGATGAATTTGAGACATTTCTTCAATCTTTCCGTCCAGTGGCGATTGTAACGTGTAAATCTCGGTGGCGCATGCCAGCAAAGCCACACCACAGCACAAACAAATACATGAATTGCACTATAATGGTGACAAACGGTGCCCACAAACTGTTAGGGCCAACATAAAGCTGTCCCAACAGCAGAGCTTTCTATTCAGCACAATGGAGTGAATCCTTACCACCACTACACCTGGCTATCAGCGGAGCCTTGCCTGGCAGCGAAACAGTTCATATAGCCTCATTAACTGCCTTTTAAAAAAACATAGCTGATATGGCTGACTTGCTTAAACAAATGTGGTTTCTACGGACAATTGAGATGTACAAACTATGGCATAAGGGGACGATAAGCGGATAAGAGGCAATCCATAATTTCGATTAAGACATTAATGAGTGAGCTAAGACAGACGTAGTCAATATAACTATTTGTTCAGCACTTTTGAAGTGTACAGCTACAGAATTCAGAACATGGGATAAATAAATGGCATATAAACAGACAATGAAAGCTCCTACAATATTCAATTATTACATTTCTCCAAAACAGGCTATAGTCTACATGTGCACCACCAAGTCAGAACAGTAGACTAAATTATTAGGGGGAAAGGGACCAAATGATTAGGGTGAGGCACAGCTTACTACACAACATACACTTAGTATTACTTTCTTAGCTACAGTATACATACAGTGCCTTGCGAAAGTATTCGGCCCCCTTGAACTTTGCGACCTTTTGCCACATTTCAGGCTTCAAACATAAAGATATAAAACTGTATTTTTTTTTGAAGAAGCAACAACAAGTGGGACACAATCATGAAGTGGAACGACATTTATTGGATATTTCAAACTTTTTTAACAAATCAAAAACTGAAAAATTGGGCGTGCAAAATTATTCAACCCCCTTAAGTTAATACTTTGTAGCGCCACCTTTTGCTGCGATTACAGCTGTAAGTCGCTTGGGGTATGTCTCTATCAGTTTTGCACATCGAGAGACTGAAATTTTTTCCCATTCCTCCTTGCAAAACAGCTCGAGCTCAGTGAGGTTGGATGGAGAGCATTTGTGAACAGCAGTTTTCAGTTCTTTCCACAGATTCTCGATTGGATTCAGGTCTGGACTTTGACTTGGCCATTCTAACACCTGGATATGTTTATTTTTGAACCATTCCATTGTAGATTTTGCTTTATGTTTTGGATCATTGTCTTGTTGGAAGACAAATCTCCGTCCCAGTCTCAGGTCTTTTGCAGACTCCATCAGGTTTTCTTCCAGAATGGTCCTGTATTTGGCTCCATCCATCTTCCCATCAATTTTAACCATCTTCCCTGTCCCTGCTGAAGAAAAGCAGGCCCAAACCATGATGCTGCCACCACCATGTTTGACAGTGGGGATGGTGTGTTCAGCTGTGTTGCTTTTACGCCAAACATAACGTTTTGCATTGTTGCCAAAAAGTTCAATTTTGGTTTCATCTGACCAGAGCACCTTCTTCCACATGTTTGGTGTGTCTCCCAGGTGGCTTGTGGCAAACTTTAAACGACACTTTTTATGGATATCTTTAAGAAATGGCTTTCTTCTTGCCACTCTTCCATAAAGGCCAGATTTGTGCAATATACGACTGATTGTTGTCCTATGGACAGAGTCTCCCACCTCAGCTGTAGATCTCTGCAGTTCATCCAGAGTGATCATGGGCCTCTTGGCTGCATCTCTGATCAGTCTTCTCCTTGTATGAGCTGAAAGTTTAGAGGGACGACCAGGTCTTGGTAGATTTGCAGTGGTCTGATACTCCTTCCATTTCAATATTATCGCTTGCACAGTGCTCCTTGGGATGTTTAAAGCTTGGGAAATCTTTTTGTATCCAAATCCGGCTTTAAACTTCTTCACAACAGTATCTCGGACCTGCCTGGTGTGTTCCTTGTTCTTCATGATGCTCTCTGCGCTTTTAACGGACCTCTGAGACTATCACAGTGCAGGTGCATTTATACGGAGACTTGATTACACACAGGTGGATTGTATTTATCATCATTAGTCATTTAGGTCAACATTGGATCATTCAGAGATCCTCACTGAACTTCTGGAGAGAGTTTGCTGCACTGAAAGTAAAGGGGCTGAATAATTTTGCACGCCCAATTTTTCAGTTTTTGATTTGTTAGAAAAGTTTGAAATATCCAATAAATGTCGTTCCACTTCATGATTGCGTCCCATATTACTGGCATATTACATCATTGATGCAGCCAATTTTGGACTCATCTTGTTGTGCTGTGCTCACTTGAACAGGAAGGTCATTCTCTCGATTTATGGTGCTTTCAAGACAACTGGGAACTCTGAAAAAAAACAAGGTTGCATCATGACGTCAGTGATCTTCAGGTCAGAGATCTAGAAAGAGGCCCGAGTTTCCGACTTGGAATTCAGAGTTTTCCGAGTTGGATGACTGTTCAAAGCGTATTTTTCCAGTTGTCTTGAACTCACTGAAGTCTGAGATTTACCAGTTCCAAGTTTCCAGTTGTCTTGAACTCACTGAAGTCTGAGATTTACCAGTTCCAAGTTTCCAGTTGTTTTGAACTCACTGAAGTCTGAGATTTACCAGTTCCAAGTTTCCAGTTGTTTTGAACTCACTGAAGTCTGAGATTTACCAGTTCCAAGTTTCCAGTTGTTTTGAACTCACTGAAGTCTGAGATTTACCAGTTCCAAGTTTCCAGTTGTTTTGAACTCACTGAAGTCTGAGATTTACCAGTTCCAAGTTTCCAGTTGTTTTGAACACGGCAGAAGTCATCCTGGATTGACAGCATGGCCAATGTATTCAAACTTTTCTGTTTGAACTTTTCTTTTGAATGTTTATCCTTTTAAGCTTGTAAAAGAGACCTTTAAACCCTGACTTGGACCACACACCCACTCCACTGGATAGTAGGCTTTGCTTTGCAAAGCTTGCAGTTAGCCACTGATTCCTTCCAAACCACTCATTGTTGAATTTGCAATTTCCAACTTGTTGTCTAATGTTTATGTCCAATGGCTGATGAGCACCAATACGTTTTATCTATAATTTATCTTCATATGACAACGATTGAAAAGGATTTGCAGTAGATTGGCGACTTGATTCATGATGATGACTGCTAGCTAAGATTTTGAAAGTATGATGTTGACATGATCCGTCCAATCAAAGCTACGGTAGATATAACGTGATTTGACGTCATTTTATCTGTGGCCAATGACCTTGAGCCTTCTTGGAAGGGCACTTCTAATGTAACTCTATGGCAGCACCCAAGGGGCTTGAATTTTCGAACTCTCTCTGTAGATTTTGTGGTGACGTAGTATCCCCATGAGTGACAGAACACTGAGCCAATCACGGCGCAACTAAAGAACATTACCAACCCCTATATAACCCGTATTTTCCGCTGGCTTCCCCACCACCACAGAAAGCACTGATCTAGACTGAAACACCTGCATTTTGGAGCTGCCTTACTTAAGAAAGCAAAAAAGAGACCATGTTTGTATGCAGCTTTATTAACTCAAATATAAAAAAATAATCATATTTGTTTTACATTATTTGCAAACTGATATGTGACACATATTAATGCCAAATTAACATACAAAACAGGCATAGGTCGCCACTGTTTCCGTCTCCATCCTTTGCAGAAGTGTGAGAAAAAGCTGGAGCACAAACTGGGGTTGGACAAATACCGCCGACAGCCAGTCCAGAGGCTGACTAAGTACCAGCTGCTACTGAAGGTACAGTAGGTCTTGAGCTCAGCCAACAACATCTTGACTTAGATGGTTCATGTATGAGTTTTAACATTGTGACATTGCCTTTATAACACATTGGACCTCTGGGTCCTGTCTTTCCCAACAGGAGCTGTAGAAGCACAGTGTGGACAGTGAGTATATATTTGAGCTGCAGGGGGCACCAGAGGCCATGTGGGATCACCTCAAGTCTGTCAAATACTCCATGTACCAGACCACCATCACAAGGTATGAGGTAGGGTGTGAGTGAGTGAGAGACCATATGAGTGACTAAGAGAGAAGGAATCATTTTTCCTAATTATTACAAAGTGAATTTTGTAATAATTGTGTCCTACCATATCCCACCATGCTGGGTTGTGTTGTGTCTGGCTGCGTCCCCAGGGCCAGCTGAGTGACCTGTGGCGGGTGCTGAGGCAGGGCTCCTTCAGTGTGTGGATCAGCCATAAGAGGAGCCCCACGCTGTTGAAGGAGCTGACCAGCTTCAAGCCCATGCAGAAGCACCTCCTCCTACATGAGCACACTCTGCTCTTCAGCAAGTGCCGTGAGGAGCATGGGGAGGACCACAACCGCACCCCCTTCTACAGCTTCGAGCGCTGCCTGAAGGAAACGCTGGTGGGGAGGGGGCACTACTAGTACTGCTGATCTTATCATATGAACCCACATGCTCAATTTTATTGAGGGACAATCATTATGCTTTCAATGGTTAATTGTGTTTTCTCTGCAGATGAGTGCTGTTGGGATCACAGAGAACATCAAATGAGATGTGGGAAAGTTTGAGCTCTGGTACAGTGGCAGAGAGGAGGTGTATGTTGTTCAGGTGAGGGCCAGATCAGTGATAATTTGATTTTGATTATCTTGTGCTCTGTCTAGTCTGGGATTTGGCAAGTGACAAAGTGGTCTCTGTCTGGTCTTCTTGACTCACTGACCCACACAGTACTGTTCCCTGTGATTGTGTTCCCCAGGCCCCGACAGTCCAGATCAAGATTGCCTGGCTCACAGAGATCAGGAAAATACTCACCAACCAAGATTTCTACTTTGGATCTACTTGTCTGTCATATTCCATTTTGGGTGTTTGTTCCCCATGTCCTCTATTGTGGTGTCTGTCTGCATGCTGTCTGCATGCTAGTAGTTTGGTTAAACTACCGGGAGTTTTTAAGTCCCTTTTATCTGCCCCCCCCCCCCCCCTCCCCTCCCTTTCCCCCTACCCCTCCGAAAACATTCCCCCTATTCAACTCTTAGAGAAGACTCCTGTCTCCTCCCTCTACGACAGGTGATGCTCTTTGCATGTCCTCTCATGTCATCTCATTTCCTCTCATCTCTCCATTTTACAATTTGCATGGTGAACAAAGAGACCATTCTAATTTCATGGACATTCTTTCAAATGTAATCGTCATAGCATGTGGGTTTGTTTGTTGTGGAATTCCATCATAACTTGTCTTCAACTTATCTTCAACTTACTGACTGTGATGTCAGGATTGTTTCTGTGGTGTGATCTAGAGCAGGGGTATTGAACTCTGACCCTACGAGGTCCAGGACCCTGCTGGTTTTCTGTTCTACCTGATAATTAATTGCACACATCTGGTGTGCCAGGTCTAAATCAGTCCCTGATTAGAGGGGAACAATGAAACAAAGCAACTGTGCCTGAGGCCAAACCTGTGCACATGTGGATATTATTTTCTGCCCTATTCCTTTGCAACTCGGGACAGTCTGGCTCGTACGACGGTGTGCATGTCAAGGAGTCCGGGTAGATTGCTGGCTCTTCAGGTTGTTTTGATGTCCTTCCTCACAGTAATATCCCAGACCAGTCCCTAAGCACAGAGGAGGCCGCATCGTTAGGACACACCAGACCCCGTCCTCACAGACCCTGTGGTCTTCTCCCCCCAACCCTGGCACAATAACAGACGCAGTGAGTCAGCGTGGGAAACAGCAGCCATTTTGTCACACCAACTCATTTTAGTAGTAGAGCATATTCTATGTCTATAAGACGGGCCTGTTAGTGAGGTTTTTCAACTGGAAACTCCAGCATGTTACAGTGGAATGTAGTTTGTGTAGTCAGTGGAAAGGTATTCTATATGAATTGTTTTGAAAGCATCTAGTATAAGTGACATTTAGGTGGATATGTATAGTAAGTAGTGAGGCCTTTGCCTGTGTGAGGTGGTTGTATTTTAGAGGTTCTGTCTGTCAAACGTAGGTTGGCCTGACACCTCCCACTCAGTGGACATCTTTGAGGGGTCCGGAGGCCTGGAGCACCACTGACTTGTCCAACCTGTCAGAGTCTGACGAGGATGACCACACTACTCCACTGTTGAGCCGGTCTAAACGTCATTGTAGTGTTATTGTTCTGTAAAACAGTTGCGGAATTGTCAATAATGTCAGAATGTGTAAAATATGACGCTATTGTCAATCTGTGTTTATTACAGGTCTTAAGGTCACATGTGTTCCTCTCGCAGGGCCCTGGCAGGTACAGAAAGTAGTGTGTGTAGTACATCTGACCTCATCATTAAGTGCAGTGATGTCATCCAGCTGCTGCATCAGGACACTGTAGGGAAGTGTAGCTATTCCCTCCGCAAGGCAATCAAACAAGCTAAGCTTCAGTATAGAGACAAAGTAGAGTCGCAATTCAACGGCTTAGACACAAGAGGTATGTGGCAGGGTCTACAGTCAATCACGGATTACAAAAAGAAAACCAGCCCCGTCGCGGACCAGAATGTCTTGCTCCCAGACAGACTAAACAACTTATTTGCTCGCTTTGAGGACAATACAGTGCCACTGACACGGCCCACTACCAAAACCTGCGGACTCTCCTTCACTGCAGCCGACGTGAGTAAAACATTTAAACGTGTTAACCCTCGCAAGGCTGCAAGCCCAGACAGCATCCCCAGCCGCGTCCTCAGAGCATGTGCAGACCAGCTGGCTGGTGTGTTTACGGACATATTCAATCAATCCTTATCCCAGTCTGCTGTTCCCTCATGCGTCAAGAGGGACACCATTGTTCTTGTTCCCAAGAAAGCTAAGGTAACTGAGCTAAGCGACTACCGCCCCGTAGCACTCACTTCCGTCATCATGAAGTGCTTTGAGAGACTAGTCAAGGACCATATCACCTCCACCCTACCTGACACCCTAGACCCACTGCTTACCGCCCCAATAGGTCCACAGACGACACAATCGCAACCACACTGCACACTGCCCTAACCCATCTGGACAAGAGGAATACCTATGTGAGAATGCTGTTCATCGACTACAGCTCAGCATTTAACACCATAGTACCCTCCAAACTCGTCATCAAGCTCGAGACCCTGGGTCTCGACCCCGCCCTGTGCAACTGGGTACTGGACTTCCTGACGGGCCTCCCCCAGGTGGTGAGGGTAGGTAACAACATCTCCACCCCGCTGATCCTCAACACTGGGGCCCCACAAGGGTGCGTTCTGAGCCCTCTCTTGTACTCCCTGTTCACTCAGGAGGCTGAAGAAATTTGGCTTGTCACCAAAAGCACTCACAAACTTTTACAGATGCACAATCGAGAGCATCCTGTCAGGCTGTATCACCGCCTGGTACGGCAACTGCTCCGCCCACAACCGTAAGGCTCTCCAGAGGGTAGTGAGGTCTGCACAACGCATCACCGGGGGCAAACTACCTGCCCTCCAGGAAACCTACACCACCCGATGTCACAGGAAGGCCATAAAGATCATCAAGGACAACAACCACCCGAGCCACTGCCTGTTCACCCCGCTATCATCCAGAAGGCGAGGTCAGTACAGGTACATCAAAGCAGGGACCGAGAGACCGAAAAACAGCTTCTATCTCAGACTGTTAAACAGCCACAACTAACATTGAGTGGCTGATGCCAACATACTCATCTCCAGCCACTTTAATGGAAAAATGGATGTAAAAAATGTATCACTAGCCACTTTAAACAATGCCACTTAATATGTTTACATACCAATATGTTTACATGCCAGCAACATACCACCCTGCATACCACTGTTGGCTTGCTTCTGAAGCTGGTCAGTTCCAAATGATTCTGGAAGTGATGTTGGAGGGCCAGTAGGAGGCACTCTTCCCTCTGGTCTAAAAAAAGTATATCCCTATGCCCCAGGGCAGTGATTGGGGACACTGCCCTGTGTAGGGTGCTGTCTTTCGGATGGGACGTTAAACGGGTGTCCTGACTTTCTGAGGTCATTAAAGATCCCATGGCACTTATCGTAAGAGTAGGGGTGTTAACCCCGGTGTCCTGGCTAAATTCCCAATCTGGCCCTCAAACCATCACGGTCACCTAATAATCCCCAGTTTACAACTGGCTCATTCATCCCCCTCCTCTCCCCTGTTTCTATTCCCCAGGTCGTTGCTGCAAATGAGAATGTGTTCTCAGTCAACTTACCTGGTAAAATAACAGATAAATAAGTAAAAAAATACCCTACATTACTCATCTCAAATGTATATCCTGTACTCGATACCATCTACTGCATCTTGCGTATGCTGTTCTGTACCATCACTCATTCATATATTTTTATGTACATATTCTTCATCCATTTACACTTGTGTGTATAAGGTAGTTGTTGTGAAATTGTTAGGTTAGATTACTCTTTGGTTATTACTGCATTGTCGGAACTAGAAGCACAAGCATTTCACTACACACGCATTAACATCTGCTAACCATGTGTATGTGACAAATAAAATTTGATTTGAAGTGGTGAGAAGGCCCAGTACTAATATCACTACCACGCTTACTGTTAATCGTTGTTACACTAGTACTCCTGGTTCTCTCTCTGCAGGTGTGAGGAATGTCAGTCGTTGTGATGAGGGGCGGGTCTCAGCTGATAACCTCCACAGGATTCTGGGAGAGAGTGGCCAAGACCACTCATGCAGGAAGGGAGGTGAGGGGTTCCCATGGACCACTACTAGAGATCACTGTTCCTGTTATATTAGCATGGATGAATAAGATATCCTCATCCCTGCGCAATAATCTTACAACCTATATGTTTTGTTTACTCTTCCAGGAAATGAGACAACCAGGAAGCTCAGCTCTCTCTGAATGAACCATATGCCATCCATCCTCAGTCCGGACACAAAAACACAACTGTTGTCGTGCTGCTATCATTCCCATCCATGTTCATATTGCCTGGAGTCTCTAGAGGCCTTAAACCTGCTGCCGGAGACAGACCAGTCGTCAATCAACCTTTAACCTGCTGCCGGAGACAGACCAGTCGTCAATCAACCTTAAACCTGCTGCCGGAGACAGACCAGCCATCAATCAACCTTAAACCTGCTGCCGGAGACAGACCAGTCATCAATCAACCTTAAACCTGCTGCCGGAGACAGACCAGCCATCAATCAACCTTAAACCTGCTGCCGGAGACAGACCAGCCATCAATCAACCTTAAACCTGCTGCCGGAGACAGACCAGCCATCAATCAACCTTAAACCTGCTGCCGGAGACAGACCAGTCATCAATCAACCTTAAACCTGCTGCCGGAGACAGACCAGCCATCAATCAAATGACAGGATCTGAAGGGTGAATTATTTCATCTCCATCAATGAAATAATTGAGACCATATTAATACCATGACAATAAACCACATGGACATGTTTCTACATTTTCTCCAGAGGGTGCAAGTGTTGCCCTGCAATGTTAGGGTATAACCCTACCCACATCAACCTAAGCACAAGGTAATGGACCGAATCTACTCTTCAACCCCAGGCAGCATCACCTCAAAGAACTGCTCTCCAACCCCAGGCAGCATCACCTCACAAAGAACTGCTCTTCAACCCCAGGCAGCATCCCCAGGCAGCATCACCTCCCAAAGAACTGCTCTTCAAATCCAGGCAGCATCACCTCAAAGAACTGCTCTCCAACCCCAGGCAGCATCACCTCACAGAACTGCTCTTCAACCCCAGGCAGCATCACCTCAAAGAACTGCTCTTCAACCCCAGGCAGCATCACATCACAAATAACTGCTCTTCAACCCCAGGCAGCATCACCTCAAAGAAGTGCTCTTCAACCCCAGGCAGCATCACATCACAAAGAACTGCTCTTCAACCCCAGGCAGCATCCCCACAAAGAACTGCTCTTCAACCCCAGGCAGCATCACATCACAAAGAACTGCTCTTCAACCCCAGGCAGCATCCCCACAAAGAACTGCTCTTCAACCCCAGGCAGCATCACCACAAAGAACTGCTCTTCAACCCCAGGCAGCATCACCTCAAAGAACTGCTCTTCAACCCCAGGCAGCATCACCTCAAAGAACAGCTCTTCAACCCCAGGCAGCATCACCACAAAGAACTGCTCTTCAACCCCAGGCAGCATCACCTCAAAGAACTGCTCTTCAACCCCAGGCAGCATCACATCACAAAGAACTGCTCTTCAACCCCAGGCAGCATCACATCACAAAGAACTGCTCTTCATACCCAGGCAGCATCACATCACAAAGAACTGCTCTTCAACCCCAGGCAGCATCACCTCAAAGAACAGCTCTTCAACCCCAGGCAGCATCACCTCAAAGAACAGCTCTTCAACCCCAGGCAGCATCACCTCAAAGAACTGCTCTTCAACCCCAGGCAGCATCACCTCAAAGAACTGCTCTCCAACCCCAGGCAGCATCACCTCAAAGAACTGCAAATGCTTATTTTTATGTGCACTGCAGTTTTGTTCCAGTAGGGGGTGATGTGTCAGTTGTCTGACCATTGATGTGAGAGGAGGAGTCCTGCAAGTCTCAAAGTTTATTTGCCATTGCACAGGATGCAACAGGGGTAAAACAGTACAGTGACATTCTTACATTGAGAGCTCTCTCCCAAAAACACAGTGATATGAATAATACAAGAAAATACAATACAAAATACAATTGAGTTAGAAACACGAGAATGCAAGTATATACAGTGGGGCAAAAAAGTATTTAGTCAGCCACCAGTTGTGCAAGTTCTCCCACTTAAAAAGATGAGAGAGGCCTGTAATTTTCATCATAGGTACACTTCAACTATGACAGACAAAATGAGAAAAAAAATCCAGGAAATCACATTGTATGATTGTTAATTTATTTATTTTCAAATTATGGTGGAAAATAAGTATTTGGTCACCTACAAACAAGCAAGATTTCTGTAACTTCTTCTTTAAGAGGCTCCTCTGTCCTCCACTCGTTACCTGTATTAATGGCAAATGTTTCAACTTGTTATCAGTATAAAAGACACCTGTCCACAACCTCAAACAGTCACACTCCAAACTCCACTATGGCCAAGACCAAAGAGCTGTCAAAGGACACCAGAAACAAAATTGTAGACCTGCACCAGGCTGGGAAGACTGAATCTGCAATAGGTAAGCAGCTTGGTTTGAAGAAATCAACTGTGGGAGCAATTATTAGGAAATGGAAGACATACAAGACCACTGATAATCTCCCTCGATCTGGGGCTCCACGCAAGATCTCACCACGTGGGGTCAAAATGATCACAAGAACGGTGAGCAAAAATCCCAGAACCACACGGGGGGGCCTAGTGAATGACCTGCAGAGAGCTGGGACCAAAGTAACAAAGCCTACCATCAGTAACACACTACGCCGCCAGGGACTCAAATCCTGCAGTGCCCGACGTGTCCCCCTGCTTAAGCTAGTACATGTCCAGGCCCGTCTGAAGTTTGCTAGAGAGCATTTGGATGATCCAGAAGAAGATTGGGAGAATGTCATATGGTCAGATGAAACCAAAATATAACTTTTTGGTAAAAACTCAACTCGTCATGTTTGGAGGACAAAGAATGCTGAGTTGCATCCAAAGAACACCATACCTACTGTGAAGCATGGGGGTGGAAACATCATGCTTTGGGGCTGTTTTTCTGCAAAGTGACCAGGACGACTGATCCGTGTAAAGGAAAGAATGAATGGGGCCATGTATCGTGAGATTTTGAGTGAAAACCTCCTTCCATCAGCAAGGGCATTGAAGATGAAACGTGGCTGGGTCTTTCAGCATGACAATGATCCCAAACACACCGCCCCGGCAACGAAGGAATGGCTTCGTAATAATAATTTCAAGGTCCTGGAGTGGCCTAGCCAGTCTCCACATCTCAACCCCATAGAAAATCTTTGGAGGGAGTTGAAAGTCTGTGTTGCCCAGCAACAGCCCCAAAACATCACTGCTCTAGAGGAGATCTTCATGGAGGAATGGGCCAAAATACCAGCAACAGTGTGTGAAAACCTTGTGAAGACTTACAGAAAACGTTTAACCTCTGTCATTGCCAACAAAGGGTATATAACAAAGTATTGAGATAAGCTTTTGTTATTGACCAAATACTTATTTTCCACCATAATTTGCTAATAAATTCATTAAAAATCCTATTTATTGCTTACCTCCCTACTCTTCTCCGGCTGCTGCTCCCGCTCCCGCTACTGCTCCCGCTGCTGCTCCCGCTGCCGCTGCCGCTCCCGCTGCCGCTCCCGCTCCCGCTCCCGCTGCCGCTCCCGCTCCCGCTGCCGCTCCCGCTGCCGCTCCCGCTCCCGCTGCCGCTGCCGCTCCCGCTGCTGCTCCCGCTGCCGCTGCTGCTGCTGCTCCCGCTGCCGCTGCTGCTGCTGCTCCCGCTGCCGCTGCTTCTCCCGCTGCTGCTCCCGCTCCCGCTACTGCTCCCGCTGCTGCTCCCGCTCCCGCTACTGCTCCCGCTGCTGCTCCCGCTACTGCCTCCGCTACTGCTCCCGCTGCTGCTGCTACTGCTCCCACTGCTGCTGCTCCCGCTACTGCTCCCGCTGCTGCTGCTGCTCCCGCTACTGCTGCTGCTCCCGCTACTGCTCCCGCTACCGCTCCTGCTCCCGCTACTGCTCCCGCTACCGCTCCTGCTCCCGCTACTGCTCCCGCTACCGCTCCTGCTCCCGCTACTGCTCCCGCTACCGCTCCTGCTCCCGCTACTGCTGCTGCTCCCGCTACTGCTCCCGCTACCGCTCCTGCTCCCGCTGCTGCTCCCCCTGCTGCTCTCCCTACTGCTCGCGCTGCCGCTGCTGCTCCCGCTACCGCTGCTGCTCCCGCTACCGCTGTTGCTCCCTCTGTTGCTACCGCTACTGCTACCGCCGCTACCGTTATTGCCGCCACCACCACTGTTGTTGCTGCCACCGCAGTTGTCGTTGACACCAGCCACTGTTGTTGTCGTTGCCGCCGACCCTGTTGTTGTCGTTGCCGCCGCCGCTGTTGCCACCGCCACTGTTGTTGTCGTTGCCGCCGACACTGTTGTGGTCGTTGCCGCCGCCGCTGTTGTTGCCACCGCCGCTGTTGTTGCCGCTGCCGCCGACGCTGTCGTTGCCGCTGCCGCCGACGCTGTCGTTGCCGCTGCCGCCGACGCTGTCGTTGCCGCTGCCGCCGACGCTGTCGTTGCCGCCGACGCTGTCGTTGCCGCCGACGCTGCCGCCGCCGCCGACGCTGCCGCCGACGCCGTCGTTGCCGCCGACGCCGTCGTTGCCGCCGACGCTGCCGCCGCCGCCGACGCTGCCGCCGACGCTGTCGTTGCCGCTGCCGCCGACGCTGTCGTTGCCGCTGCCGCCGACGCTGTCGTCGCCGACGCCGTCGTTGCCGCCGCCGCCGCCGCCGCCGTCGTTGCCGCCGCCGCCGCCGTCGTTGCCGCCGCCGCCGCCGACGCCGTCGCCGCCGCCGCCGCCGACGCCGTCGTTGCCGCCGCCGCCGACGCCGTCGTTGCCGCCGACGCCGACGCCGTCGTTGCCGCCGACGCCGACGCCGTCGTTGCCGCCGACGCCGTCGTTGCCGCCGACGCCGTCGTTGCCGCCGCCGCCGTCGTTGCCGCCGCCGCCGTCGTTGCCGCCGCCGCCGTCGTTGCCGCCGACGCCGTCGTTGCCGCTGCCGCCGACGCCGTCGTTGCCGCTGCCGCCGACGCCGTCGTTGCCGCCGTCGCGGCCGCCGCCGCCGTCGTTGTCGCGGCCGCCGCCGCCGTCGTTGTCGCGGCCGCCGCCGCTGTCGTTGTCGTGGCCGCCGCCGCTGTCGTGGCCGCCGCCGCTGTCGTGGCCGCCGCCGCTGTCGTGGCCGCCGCCGCTGTCGTGGCCGCCGCCGCTGTCGTTGTCGTGGCCGCCGCCGCTGTCGTTGTCGTGGCCGCCGCCGCTGTCGTTGTCGTGGCCGCCGCCGCTGTCGTTGTCGTGGCCGCCGCCGCTGTCGTTGTCGTGGCCGCCGCCGCTGTCGTTGTCGTGGCCGCCGCCGCTGTCGTTGTCGTGGCCGCCGCCGCTGTCGTTGTCGTGGCCGCCGCCGCTGTCGTTGTCGTGGCCGCCGCCGCTGTCGTTGTCGTGGCCGCCGCCGCTGTCGTTGTCGTGGCCGCCGCCACTGTCGTTGTCGTGGCCGCCGCCACTGTCGTTGTCGTGGCCGCCGCCACTGTCGTTGTCGTGGCCGCCGCCACTGTCGTTGTCGTTGCCGCCGCCACTGTTGTTGTCGTGGCCGCCGCCACTGTCGTTGTCGTGGCCGCCGCCACTGTTGTTGTCGTTGCCGCCGCCACTGTTGTTGTCGTGGCCGCCGCCACTGTTGTTGTCGTTGCCGCCGCCACTGTTGTTGTCGTTGCCGCCGCCACTGTTGTTGTCGTGGCCGCCGCCACTGTTGTTGTTGTGGCCGCCGCCACTGTTGTTGTTGTCGTTGCCGCCGCCACTGTTGTTGTCGTTGCCGCCGCCACTGTTGTTGTCGTTGCCGCCGCCACTGTTGTTGTCGTTGCCGCTACTGCTGCATGTTTCAGATTATATGTAAATTATGCACATTTTAGGGATTAATGTAAATGTACAGAGGAATTTATGTGCATATATTATTTGGATGAAATTATTTGACCAAATAAAAGCAGATGGGAGACTCTTTACTATTTATTAACCTTTATGTGTAATGAAGTCCAGTAAATGTTGAATGATACTACTGTACAAGGTCTGTACTGACTTGCCTAGTTCAATAAAAGGTTTTTAAAAAAAGAAAGAGGCTTCGGGGTCCTGGAAGTGCATCCTGCCCCATTTGGAGGCCTCTCTCAGCAGGATCTCAGCCTTGGGCCCCAGGCAGATGGGGAGGCTGTAGTTAGAGAGGACTGCAGGTGTGTGGAGCTTCAGCAGGGCTATGTCGTGGTTGTACAGGCTTGTCGTATCACGGGTGCACGTGATGCTCAGCAACAGCTCCGTCTCCTCTCTGACCTGCATTTTGTGCTCCCCTGCAGAGTGATGTTGTGATCAGATACGAAATCTGAAGAACATTCACACAACCAGATACTTTTTTGCAGGTGCTGGAGTTATAGGTCAACTCATGAAAAATAAAAAGGAAAATTCTGCACACTGCTGTTCATGTGATTTTATTGACAACGTTTCGACCCTGAGGTGTAAAGGTAAATGGATGACTAATGAAGACAGGTAAATGGATGACTAATGAAGACAGGTAAATGGATGACTAATGAAGACAGGTAAATGGATGACTAATGAAGACAGGTAAATGGATGACGAATGAAGACAGGTAAATGGATGACGAATGAAGACAGGTAAATGGATGACTAATGAAGACAGGTAAATGGATGACTAATGAAGACAGGTAAATGGATGACTAATGAAGACAGGTAAATGGATGACTAATGAAGACAGGTAAATGGATGACTAATGAAGACAGGTAAATGGATGACTAATGAAGACAGGTAAATGGATGACTAATGAAGACAGGTAAATGGATGACGAATGAAGACAGGTAAATGGATGACGAATGAAGACAGGTAAATGGATGACGAATGAAGACAGGTAAATGGATGACGAATGAAGACAGGTAAATGGATGATGAATGAAGACAGGTAAATGGATGACTAATGAAGACAGGTAAATGGATGACGAATGAAGACAGGTAAATGGATGACTAATGAAGACAGGTAAATGGATGACTAATGAAGACAGGTAAATGGATGACTAATGAAGACAGGTAAATGGATGACTAATGAAGACAGGTAAATGGATGACTAATGAAGACAGGTAAATGGATGACTAATGAAGACAGGTAAATGGATGACTAATGAAGACAGGTAAATGGATGACGAATGAAGACAGGTAAATGGATGACTAATGAAGACAGGTAAATGGATGACTAATGAAGACAGGTAAATGGATGACGAATGAAGACAGGTAAATGGATGACGAATGAAGACAGGTAAATGGATGACTAATGAAGACAGGTAAATGGATGACTAATGAAGACAGGTAAATGGATGAGTAATGAAGACAGGTAAATGGATGACTAATGAAGACAGGTAAATTGATGACTAATGAAGACAGGTAAATGGATGACTAATAAAGACAGGTAAATGGATGACTAATGAAGACAGGTAAATGATGACTAATGAAGACAGGTAAATGGATGACGAATGAAGACAGGTAAATGGATGACTAATGAAGACAGGTAAATGGATGACTAATGAAGACAGGTAAATGGATGACTAATGAAGACAGGTAAATGGATGACTAATGAAGACAGGTAAATGGATGACTAATGAAGACCTAAGGGTCGAAACCAGTGGAGGCTGGTAAGGGGAGGACAGCTCATAATAATGACTGGAATGGAGTAAAGAGAATGGTATCAAACACCTGCAAACCATCAAAATAAAGAAAGTTGCACACTCCATCTATAGTCTCCCAGCCATTGAATGGGTATTTACCAACGTTACGGCATCACTGTGCCTTCCTCAGGGTGATGTCATGAGTACTTGAACCAGGTTATGAGGACACACAGTGCAATTAGTGTAACCAATGATAGTAGTGAGGGGTGTGTCATAATGATTAAGTTAATTCAAATTAATTAGTGAAACTGTTAAAAAATAGTATATGGCATATTAAATATATTACACTATTGTTATCATATAGAACCATCATGGAATATTGTACATCATATTAGCATCAACATACATTATTGTTTCATTCAATTTCACATAATCATTTTGTATTTCATTTTTGTTACATGTAATATTGGTTCAACCTTAATATATAATGATCATCATCAACAGGGGGAACATATCAGGTGTACGCTAATAAGCTGTAAAAATCATTTTTACATTTATAAGTCTTGTTCATAAAGAAGAATGTGTTCATAAGGGCCTGAGATCAAAGTCAATATTCAGACCACTAGGGGTCAATGTTTTTAGGCAGGATATCCAGTAAGCCTTTCTTAATTTTGATCGTTTATAGTTTATTCGCTGTTAGTCAGCACCTCCACACAAACTATTATTCTGGGTGTGCGCCAGCTCATGTTGTTTTATCAAACACCTGGAAACCATGAGTTTAAAGTATTTGATACCATTTCACGGATTCCAGTCATTACCACGAGCCCGTCCTCCCAAATTAATGTGCCATCAACCTCCTGTGGTCAACACATTGAGTTAATAAAATCACCTGGCAGCATGAACAGCAGTGTGTGGCGTTTTTATTTGTATTTTGTATTCTGATCAGATAAACATGATTTTAATGAGTGAAGCACAAAGACAAAATAGTCAGTGACACTCCTACCTGGTTTAACTCACCCACTCTGATGAAGGATCCAATCTTGCCCTCGCTCAGACAGTGGGCAGCAGTAATGACCCACAGATCACTGAGGAGGGAGCCGTCACAGAAGTTCTGCCCGGTCAGCTTGCTCATCAGAGACACCTGGCAGAGTCCCAGAGATTAGCACAGACAACAGCAGTCTTAACACATTGACTGGAGGGGCTTAATTACACTCACTCACTAAACACACACAAAGTCACAAACACACACGTACACACACTTGACTGTCCTACCTGCCAGGGGATCTCCCCAGGGCTCCCTGTATTCCCCCCAACGATGCGCTGTCCGCTGGACGACTCTTCCTGGATGGTGGGCTGTGTTGGGAAGAAGGCCCAGGAGGGCAAGTCCTCGAGCACTGAGGAAAAGTGTCTGTTGCTGCTGGTGCTGCTGCGGTGGGGGGGGGGGGGGGGGGGAATGGCATCAAACACATTGAAGCCATGGATGTATTTGATACCATCCTCCAATTCTGCTCCAGCCATTACTACGAGCCCGTTCTCCCTCAATGTAGGTGCCACCAACCTCCTGTGAAGTGAACCCATTATGCAGGTTGAAAATAAAAGATAGATGTTCTTCATAAATATTATCAGGAATTTAGTGCACTGATTATATGTAGGATTAATCAGCACCTTCTGGTTCACAGGTGGACTTGTTCATACCAGTTCATACCCTGCTGCACAGACACACACTGCATGCTGGGCCTTCACCACACAGAAGTGGGAGCAGCCACCGTTGTAGATGTCACACTGCTTAGCCATCGCTGAGTAGGGAGAAGCCATGAAAACATAGGGGATTAGTAGAAAAACACATGCAACAAAATCTTTAGGTAAAGCAGGAATATCTGCAAATCCAATCAGATGACCAGTGGATGAAAAGTCTGTCACTGTATTCAAAAGAAATAAAAAATAAAAAAGGCCACAAAACATCACAGTTTTTGATTTCAGGTGGACACCAGCATACATAAACACTCATGGCATCTTTACACTTCACCCCATTCTGGCACGGGTTGGACACTGGTCCCTGTCTGGAAGGGCACACAGTCAGAGACATCACACCAGATAGAACACAGAGACAGAGACATCACACCAGATATAACACAGAGACAGAGACATCACACCAGATAGAACACAGAGACAGAGACATCACACCAGATAGAACACAGAGACAGAGACATCACACCAGATAGAACACAGAGACAGAGACATCACACCAGATAGAACACACAGTCAGAGACATCACACCAGATAGAACACACAGACAGAGACATCACACCAGATAGAACACACAGCACATCTAATTCAACTTGTCATCTAATCATCAAGCCCTCAATGAGTTGAATGAGGTGTGCTTGTCCAGGGCTACATTGAACATGTGTTCTGTTGGGAACCACTGCTCTAGCCCAATGGGTATATCAGTATAGCACTAAGTGGAATAGTATTTGCATAGCTGGCAAAGCTGGCAGCTCCTGGTCCCTTACTAAAGACTCAGGCTGAGGAGGTTTTGCCTCATTAATTATGTCTTTCCCAATATCCAGCTGTCCTGCTGTTTTCTCTGTCTGCGTTTTAGTGACCTTTGGAGGATAAGGAAATAACCAGGGCATTAGGCCTCAAACAGATCACACACAGTCACAACGTGAGTGTGGTGGTTTGGTTCTACCAGCAGCCAAGTTACTTTCTAAATGTAATCCGTTACAGCAGGGGTGTCAAAGTCAAATGGACGGAGGGCCAAATAAAAAAATCAGCTACAAGACGAGGGCCGGACTGTTCGAATGTTCATTGAAAAATTTTTAAATGACGCATATAGTCTAGTGAACCTAATTGAACCTACTGAAAACCTAACAAATATATTACAATATGATCAGATAAATAAAGCAATATTTTCTTATGGCTCTGTCAGTAATCTTTAATTTTCAACAGACACAAAAGACAAATTTCCTTTATATAAATATCCCCATAACATGAACATTAAATGAAAGAAACCGGTATTCAAGGCACCATCAGTAGACTATATTTTCTATTTTAGCAAAAGTGGGCTAAATTTACTTCAAAGAAAAAACAATAATAGCAATTTTCTATCATCCACTCAACTGAAATATTTTTAAAATATAATTGGATTGAAATACAAAAAAATAAAGTGCAAAAATCTATTAATCAAAAACAACACTTTGTTTAAGGAGAAGTAACATGCAGTGAAAACAAATATTAAATTTTAACTTTTAAACTTGAACTGAGTAAAAACTCTAAATATGTGATTGCACAGTAATGTTCACTTGTTTGAGGTTGAGGGTGATACTTGGTGGTGTCCCATCTTTTCCACAAGTTCATCAATGTTCGGGGTAAGGCTCTGAGCTGAAGAAATCCTCAGAATTGAGTGGAGGTGTTCAGCAGTAAGTCGACTTCTGTGTGATGTTTTGTTCAGGTTCATCAAAGAAAACAGTTGTTCACACAGGTATGTGCTGCCAAACATAGACAACGTTTGAGCAGCCTGGATGCGCAGCTGGGGCATTGTGCCGGGGAGGAAACGGGCGAACTCCGCAGCACCCACTGCCGCATATTTTGCCCTCAGTGCATCATTGCATTGGAGGTCAATCAACTCCATTTGGAGGTTTGGTGGTGAGCTTTCCACGTCAACAGCAAATGGGTTACCGAGCAGTTCCAACCTGCTTTTTTGTGCTTCAAAGTCAGCAAATCGGCGTCGAAAGTCAGCGGCAAGCATACCTATTTTATCAGCCAACTGTGTGCTCGGGAACGCACTGGTAGAGAGCTTCTCTTTCATGGTCTGGCAGCTGGGAAAGTGGCTCAAATTTTCTTTCCGCATCTGCGTCTCCCACAGAGTCAGTTTGGTTTTAAATGCCTTCACTGTACTGTACATATCAGAGATGACACGATCCCGACCCTGCAGCTGCAAGTTTATTGCATTCAGATGACTCGTAATGTCACACAGAAAAGCCATTTCACACAGAAACATTTCGTCTCGGAGTTGTGTTGTGTCTTTCCCTTTGCTGTCCAAGAACAGACAAATCTCCTCACGAAGCTCGAAACATCTTTGAAGCACCTTTCCCTGGCTTAGCCATCGCACCTCTGTGTGATAAGGCAAATCACCATGCTCCGTTTCTAACTCCGTCAGAAATGCCTTGAACTGGCGGTGATTCAAACCTTTGGCTCTGATAAAGTTAACTGTGCGCGTGATGATGCTCATTACATGCTCCATTTTCAAGGCTTTACCGCACAACGCTTCCTGGTGTATGATACAATGATAAGCTGTCAGCTCACCTGTCGCGTTTTCCTCTTGCATCTTTTCCCGTATCTTCGCCACCAGTCCGCTCCTGTGTCCACACATCGCAGGTGCTCCGTCGGTTGTCAAACCCACGAGTTTTTCCCAAGGCAGCTCCATCTCATTTACACATCTTGACACCTCTTCATACAAATCATGCCCCGTAGTTGTGCCATGCATAGGACGTAAAGCCAAAAACTCCTCTGTCACGCTTAGGTTGGAGTCCACTCCGCGGATGAAAATTGACAACTGGGCAATGTCAGAAATGTCGGTGCTCTCATCCACAGCCAAGGAATATGCAATAAAATCTTTTCCCTTTTTCACAAGCTGCTCTTTTAGATTGATGGACAACTGGTCTACTCTCTCGGCAATGGTGTTTCTGCTCAGACTCACATTTAAAAAGAGTTGCCTTTTTTCTGGGCAAACTTCGTCACAAACTTTAATCATGCAGTTTTTGATGAAATCCCCCTCCGTAAATGGCCGGGCTGATTTAGCGATCTCTTCTGCCAAAATAAAACTGGCCTTGACAGTTGCGTCCGCGTGTGTGTCCGCGTGTTTCGTTTCATAATGTCGTCTCAGATTATACTCTTTCAGTAACGCCACACTTTCTCCACACAGAAGACACACAGGTTTTCCAGCTACCTTCGTGAACATATACTCCGACTCCCACCTTGTTTGAAACCCCCGGTTCTCAGTATCCACCTTCCGTTTTGCCATTTTTGATGGGTATCTGAAAGTTAATTTTACTGTGATGCTGACGACTGCTGTGCCAATAAATATTGAAATGAAGCAGCCTACTGCTCGGTGCGTCACCTTTGCATTGTGGGAAATGTAGTATTGGTGCGTGTAAAAGATCTGCGGGCTGCCGGCTTGCTGCGGGCCGGTTCTAATAATAAATCAAGATCATCCCAGGGGCCGTAAAAAACCTTCTTGCGGGCCGGATGTGGCCCGCGGGCCTTGACTCTGACATATGTGGAGTAAAGGGTCTGAATACTTACAGTACCAGTCAAAAGTTTAGACACACCTACTTCAAGTGGTTTTCTTTATTTTTACATTGTAGAATAATAGTGAAGGCATCAAAACTATGAAATAACACATATGGAATCATGTGGTAACCAAAAAAAGTGTTAAATCAAAATATATTTTGTATTTGTGACTCACAACCTGGATTCGGTCTTATGAAGTGTTTTTTACATTGGATAAAAGTAGAGCTACAAAATGGTATATCAAACACTGCATTTGAGGAACAATGAGAAAGTAATTCTGCTATGAAAGTTAATCAACTTGTAAACTGTTTTGAGAAAATGTAATTTTAGTGTTTCAGTGAGAGAGCTCTTCTTTTTCTACACCCATTCAGTATCGTTCACACCCTCTTAAGCTTTAGCCCCACCCATACCCTTGCATTCAGAGCGCACACTTGACGCTCTGGCCGATGATTTGTTTACCTCTTGATAACATGAAAACAGCCTAACAAGCTCAGCTGGCAACATTTTCATTAAGCTTTTTTGCCTGACGTTTACTGACACCAGGCATATTCACCAGGTGTTGTACACTTTAGCTTAAGACATGTAGCTAGCTACCTAGGTAAACAATTAACCTATCTAGGTAAACATGTAAGATCACACACATCCACGTCACGTTAGCTAACGAGCCAGCCACCTAACTTTAGCTAGGGAGACAGCCAGCTAACGCTAGCTAACAGTACACTTTAGCTAGAAATGAAACCATTTTCTGTTAAAATTAGAAACGTGTAATACCTGAAATGTAGCTAGCAAGACTATTTTAGCCATATACATCATCATGCATGATGGACTTGTCTCCCTGTCACAGATTTATGCCACAAATGCCCTTAGTTAGAATACGTAATCCAGAAAACATGTGTTTTCCCATCTCTTTAGCTATCATACTCCAATTCCACTGATTCCAAAACGTAATCCTCCAGAAAGTGTAGAGCAACACTTCAAATCAAATTTTATTTGTCACATACACATGGTTAGCAGATGTTAATGCGAGTGTAGCGAAATGCTTGTGGTGTAGCGAAATGCTTGCAGCTAAACATTTTTTTTAAAGATGCGTTCGACAGGATTACCAACACAGACTGACGAGCTCAAATAGACAAAAGTCTTCTATATGGCAACCAATCCGAACTCATCTCTCTGCATGTCCAGCCCACTCATTATCTCAGCCAATCATGGCTAGTGGGAAGGTTGCTGACTTTTTATGTGGCTTAACCAACAAGGCACGCAATTTAACAAATGTATTCATATTTACTGATTGCATACAAGTTTGTAATTAAGGCACATGAAAGCTTACATGTTCAAGAAGGTATTTCTGCCAAAAAACGCATTTTGAAGATTTTTTTTTTTTTTTTTACATTCAAACAACTCTCCTGTTTAGTCGTGACTTGCGACATACGCCTAGTTTACTGAATCGGGTCACATTTGAGATTCTTTGAAGTAGCCACCCTTTGCACTCTTGGCATTTTCTCAACGAGCTTCATGAGGTAGTCAGTCACCTGTAATGCATTTCAAGTAAGAGGTGTAAGCCTTGTTAAAAGTTCATTTGTGAAATGTCTTTCCTTCTTAATGCGTTTGAACCAATCAGTTGAGATGTGACAAGATAGGGGTGGTATACAGAAGATATTGGTAAAAGACTTATTGGTCAAATACCAAATCCATATTATGGCAAGAACAGCTCAAATAAGCAAAGAGAAATGACAGTCTCTCATTACTTTCAGACATGGTCAGTCAATGTAGAGAATTAAGAACTTTGAAAGTTTCTTCAAGTGCAGTCACAAAAAACATTAAGTGCTATGATGAAACTGGCTCTCATGAGGACCAACACAAGAAAGGAAAACCCAGAGTCACCTCTGCTGCAGAGGATAAGTTCATTAGAGTTAACTGCACCTCAGATTGCAGCCCAAATAAATGGTTCAAGTAACAGACACATCTCAACATCAACTGTTCAGAAGAGACTGCGTGAACCAGACCTTTATGAACGAATTGCTGCAAATAAACCACTACTAAAGGACAACAATAAGAAGAAGAGATTTGATTGGGCCAAGAAACACAAGCAATGGACATTAGACCAGTGGAAATATGTCTTTTGGTCTGATGAGTCCAAATTGGAGATTTTTGGTTCTTTGTGAGACGCAGAGTAGGTGAACGGATTATTTCCGCATGTGTGGTTCCCACCGTGAAACATGGAGGAAGAGGTGTGATGGTGCTTTGCTGGTGATAATGTCAGGGATTTATGGCTACCACAGCATTCTGCAGCAATATGCCATTCCATCTGGTTTGCGCTTAGTGTGACTATTATTTGTTTTTCAACAGGACAACAACCCAACACACCTCCAGGCTGTGCAAGGGCTATTTGACCAAGGAGAGTGACGGAGTGCTGCATCAGATGATCTGGCCTCCACAATCACCCGACCTCAACCTAATTGAGACGGTTTGGGATGAGTTGGACCGCAGAGCGAAGGAAAAGCAGCCAACAAGTGCTCAGCATATGTGGATACTCCTTCAAGACTGTTGCTAAAGCATTCCAGGTGAAGCTGGTTGAGAGAATGCCCAGTGTGTGCAAAGCGGTCATCAAGGCAAAGGGTGGCTAGTTTGAAGAATATAAAATATATTTTGATTTGTTTAACACTTTTTTTGCTTACATGATTCCATGTGTTATTTCATAGTTTTGATTTCTTCCCCATTAATCTACAATGTAGAAAATAGTAAACATAAAGAAAAGCCCTTGAATGAGTAGGTGTGTCATCTTTTGACTGGTACTGTATGTAAATGTGATATTTCCATTTTATATTTAATACATTTGCAAAAATGTCTAAGCCTGTTTTTGCTTTGTCATTATGATGAATTGTGTGTAGATTGAGGGGGGGGGGGGGGGGGGGGGGGGACTATTTAATCAATTTTTGAATAAGGCTGTAAGGTAACAAAATGGAAAAAGTGAAGCGGTTTGAATACTTTCCGAATGCACTGCAATTTTACTCAGCTAACAGAATGTCAAATGTATCACAGACAACACTGCTCATTATCTTGAAGACTTGACTGCTGCAAAACATTGTGACTATCATCAATGGCCTAATGAAAAATATATATACATAGTTTGAGGGGAGTTTCTTTTAACTTCCACAGAGTAGTAGGCACTGTCAGTTGGCCTTATGCCAGAAGCAACTGACTGTCAACAGCAGGCAAGCATTTACTTATAACAGAAATAAAAAACCTCCATCAATCTACTCCGCCATAAATCTTGTAGGCTGTCGTTAGGCTTTGAGCCAATTAGACTGTACTCTTGATTAGTTCATTAGTATAAGAACTAAATGGAACTCAGAAAGCCATAACGATCACGGCAGAAAAGAAAGCCAAGACTAACAGAATAAAATGTTCCAAGTAGGCCTACCACTAAATACCTTTGATTACGTCAGCATTGATAGTCGTGATAATCACATCCATAGAATTATGAATTAGACTGGTAATTTAATAGGATATATTTGATCACAACAACCTAAGTAGTATGACAAAGGTGATTCTGATGATGATTGTTGAAGTAGGCTGATGCCTGTATTGGGAGAAATAATGCAACTACAGGGAGTATGTGTTGCATTTCAGATTATTTAAATGATTGAGTCCCCGATAACGTATCCATAGATTTGCAGGTCCGGACCTGTGTTGTTGCGTGGCAGAGGCGTTATTTGTGTACATTTTGATATAAAAACCATCATATAGAAGTACATTTGGAGTCACGCGATTATATTTTGTGGTCCTCCCACTACGACTCTGGAAAAAATGCAGTTTATTAGGCTACAGATCAAATAAATTACGATGAACTTCACAGGGTGGTGAATATGCACGGTGTTGAGGTTGGTACTGCTTTAATACATATATTTTTTTTCTCGTGACATGATCGATGTTTGGCGGTCGTTTGAAAAATGAAAATAATCTCGCTCATTTGTTTCTCAAGAGCGCACGTGCCAAGACCAAAGTGGGCACATTGGCTAAAAAAACTATTTTTAGTGACAAAACCATCAGTTGAGTTGAAAATGGGATGGAAACCCAGTGAACTTCGATACATGGGAATTTAACCGCAAGCGTTCTTTTATGTACACTCTGTCATCACGCAGACTTTAATACCTGCAAGAAGTCAATTTGATGGAATATTTATGGGAAAATGTGCATATTGTTTTTCTGCGGGTTTTAGAATAGTCGCATGAAAATCTGTCGTCAATTGGATGGAAACCTAGCTAATAACCACGTTAACAGTTTTAAGCCATACCATGTAGAAGAAAAACGTTTTGGTGCAATTTTATAAATGCCAACGTATAATTTGTTTGTTCGACATGGTGGGATCTTTGTGTCGATGCAATTCATTATGCGAGAAATGGCGGTGGAAAGGCCTTTATGCGATAATATTGATATAATAGCCACAATATTGAAGTAAACTTGTAATCACACGATGATAGGGCGTGTGGTCCTCCCACTACGAATCGGGAAACAATGCAGTTTATTAGGCTACAGGTGAAATAAATTGATGAACTTTCAGGGTGGTGAACTTGATGCTTCTTTCCAAAAAATATCTGAGGGTCTTATTCTGGTGACATGATCAATGTTTGACTGTCTTTTGACAAATACAATGATGCTCTTATCCATAAGAATGTACAAAAAAATGAAGAACATACGCACATCCAGTGACTTTCCGCTGAAGTTGTAGGCAAACTCATGGAAAACAGAAAGGAAATCGCAGCACACTGCTGCTCATGCTCCCATGTGATGTTTATTTACAACGATTCGACCCTTAGATCTTCATCAGGCATCCATATCCCAGGTGGTGGTGGAAGGTCCTATATATAGGGCCAGTACTCAGTGACATCACTTCCTGAAACAGGAGGTTAAAAAAATGTATAACATAGGTTCACAATATTAACATTCAATGTATCAAAATATATGATCATAGACAGAGAATGTGATCAATATTTACAGTAATATACATGCACATACACTATTCAATTAGGATATCCATAATCATCTCATCATGTACACTAACCTAACCGCACAGCCTGCCAGCACTGTATTGGCAAGCTGTTGGCTAGAGCTCATCTACCAAGACCAAAGTTGAACATTGAACTTTAGATTTTTATTAGGTACATGAAAACGTAGCGAAAAAGTACATTTTGTGTGCACTATGTCATCGCGCACTGATTTTTTTCCGCAGCAAGCCAGTTTGGTGGAAACACACCACTTGTGGCGAAATGCGCATATTTCTATATGCATATGTCTGAATATTAGCAATCCAATCGCCAATTGGATAGAAACCTAGCTAATTATACCAATTTGTCTGATTCTCTATGTTATGGCAGTTTGGCTTTCAAAAACGTGGTGGTGTGGAATCTGAGAGTATGCTATTAAACTGTGTTATGTTGTTTATAACAATGCTGAAAATATATTGTTTTAAATTATTTTATTAGACACTGAATTCAAATGGTAGGCTTAATTATGTTTTCCAAATGACCGTTCTCAACAAATCAAGTCAGCAGCTTTGTTTAGGCTTAACGACCAGTAGGACTAGCCTACGGTCAAATAGACTACCCTTTGTGTTTTTGTTCCACAGAGCCCCAGCTGATGATTTCTTAACTGGAACCGCTTTATGGAATCTGCTATTTCGAAAGAGAACTAGCGTGGCGTTGTTCTGCTGAGTTGAAGTTTCATTGTGGGATTTCCAAACCCAAGACAGGGCTCTATCTCCATGAGCCCGAAAACGGCAAAAACAAGTGACTAAAGAGGAATAGGAACATGCAACCAGAGGTGAGTAAGTAGCCTACTTAAATTACAGAATTTATGTATCTTTTTGGAACGCTTTATACGTCACTTTAACTGAAATTTAGGGGTTTAACATAATGTCGGTTAATTATCTTTTAATTAGACTAATTCAGTCCCCTCATCAATAATGTAATATCACAACGGCTTTGACTATTAATAAGGCTATCTAAACACAGTCGATACAATTATACAAATAACAGGGGGAAACGACTGGATAAAAATGTGAACAGTGTAGGCTAAACAGAATATTTACTGTGCATGGATTTTAGCAGTGGCGAGAATATGACGGTATGGGCGTGAAACGAGAGAGAGACACCCAGTTTGTTATGCCAACTGTAAGTGCCATAACAGACAAGAAACAGAAGAGCAAGTAGACCGCGAGCTCTCACTGGTTTCACTACAGGGAGTACAGCGAGCTCTCACTGGTTTCACTACAGGGAGTACAGCGAGCTCTCACTGGTTTCACTACAGGGAGTACAGCGAGCTCTCATAATAACCTCACAGTTATACATTAGAAGAATAAAAAAGTTAATTCATATGATTTCAGGAAATTAGGAAAATAAAAGCACATAATGCCATCAGATTACATTGCCATAACTTTTAATAATAGGCTAAATGTAATTAAAAATGCATATTTAATCATGGTGGGCACTGCAGCACCTCAGAGACTCCAGGTAATTGTAGCTATTCAGACTCCGGGTAAATCAAAACCGTTATCCAGTAAGGATGCAACAAAACATCTCTCTTTCGCTCTCTCCCTCTTTCACTCTTTCTCCCCCCCCTCTCTGGTAAAAGGTTAGATGTCATTTAGCCAATTTCTAAGGATCCCAAAGGATCTTGAATTTTTAGACTATGGAGCAGATTAAGTTGGTGTAGACATAAACTAATTAAAGTTTATTAAATCATGTGAATTAAGGAGGTTAAATAAAGTGCAGATAAAGCCACAGAAAGGTTGATAAACATGAGGATTTATAAGTTGAGATGATGGAACTTTTAATTGCCTTTTCCTTAGAGGAAAGTAACATTTAGGTATCTGTGGTAATGTTTCAGCTCAACATCCATATTGGACATTCCAGACAGACTGTCAAAGGGGTATTGTTTTTCTGTGTCAGACTCCAACATCTTGCATAAACAAATGTTTAGTATTTTTGTCCCATATGAATTGTTGTGCTAATGCCCTGGTTAATTTTTCTAAGTTAATTGACAGTACAAACTACCTTATTCTAGATTGTTAGGCGGCAGATGGGGCTCTATCTCTGACCATAGCCCCAGCCGGCCCTAGGGCTGCAAAACTGCTGTCTCTCAACGCACACCGATCATGTGTGGACACTAACATAGCCATCCTGTCAGCTTATCATGTGCATTAAAGTGTAGGAAGCTGGGGATAAAATAACTTACCACAACTTAACTACACACGTATATTTTTATTTCTGATTGAAACAGTTTCACCTTATTCATTTATGCCAAGTGATCATTTACAGTGCCTGCGGAAATTCAGACACTTTGACTTTTTCCACATTTTGTTAGTTTACAGCCTTATTCTAAAATAGATGAAATAAGAAAACATCCTCAGTAATCTACACACAGTACCCCATAATGACAAAGCAAAAACAGTTTAAATCAGTCATATATAAAAACTGATACCTTATTTACCTAAGTATTCAGATCCTCGGCTATGAGACTTGAAATTGAGCTCAGGTGCATCCGGTTTCCTTGATCATCCTTGAGATGTTTCTACAACTTGGAGTCCACCTGTGGTAAATTCAATTGATTGGACATTATTTGGAAAGGCACACACCTGTCTATATAAGGTCCCACAGTTGACAGTGCATGTCAGAGCTAAATCCAAGCCATGAGGTCGAAGGAATTGTCCGTAGAGCTCCGAGACAGGATTGTGTCGAGGCACAGATCTGGGGAAGGGTACCAAAAAAAAGCTATGCAGCATTGAAGATCCCCAAGAACACAGTGGCCTCCATCATTCTTAAATGGATGAAGTTTGGAACCACCAAGACTCTTCCTAGAGCTGGCCACCCGGCCAAACTGAGCAATCAGGGGAGAAGGGCCTTTGTCAGGGAGGTGACCAAGAACCCAATGGTCACTCTGACAGAGCTCTAGAGTTCCTCTGTGGAGATGGGAGAACCTTCCAGAAGGACAACCATCTCTGTAGCTCTCCACCAATCAGGCCTTTATGGTAGAGTGGCCAGACGGAAGCCAATCCTCAGTGAAAGGCACACGACAGCCCGCTTGGGCCAAAAGGCACCTAAAGACCCTCAGACCATGGAATAAAAAAGAAAAAAGATTGAACTCTTTGGCCTGAATGCGAAGCGTCACTTCTGGATGAAACTTGGTACAATCCCTACAGTGAAGTATGGTGGCGGCAGTATCATGCTGTGTGGATCTTTTTCAGCTGAAGGGACTGGGAGACTAGTCAGGATCGGGGTAAAGATGAACAGAGCAAAGTACAGGGAGATCCTTGATGAAAAGTATCTCAGTATCTCAGACTGGGACAACAGGGAAACGACCCTAAGCACACAGCCAAGACAAAGCAGGAGTGGCTCGGGACAAGTCTCTGAAGTTCCTTGAGTAGCCTGAAAATAGCCGTGCAGCGACGATCCCCATCCAACCTGACAGATTTTGAAAGGATCTGCAGAGAAGAACGGGGGAAACTCCCCTAATACACTGTCAAAGGTGCTTCAACGAAGTACTGAGTAACGGGTCTGAATGCTTATGTAAATGTGATACTTCATTTTTTATGAACTAGTAATAATGTCTAAAATCCTGTTTTTGCTTTGTCATTATGGGGTATTATGGTAGATTGATGAGGGGAAAAAAAACATTTTAATCAATTTTAGAATAAGGCTGTAACGTAACAAAATGTGGAAAAAGTCAATGGGCCACCCAACCCCCACCCAGCATTTGTACTAAAACCCCTCTGTCCAATGTCATTCACCACAGGCCCTGCTAGTAAACTTTCACATGACAGGAGCTCCATCGACACATGTCTTGGCAGCATACTCACTCATCCTCAGTACTGGCAGTGCCACTTCACATGTTGCAGTCCAAGTGGTGTACATTACATTCAGAAGAAAGATGCTCAGGCAAGAGATAATTAACATTGGTGTTGTTCCTTTATCTTGCAGGATATTCTGCTGTCTCCGGTGAGAGGCTTATAGACATCAATAATGTGTCAGTTTCTCACTGCGTGTACAGTATGTGTATTGGTAGTGCACAATCTAACTCCTACTAACTTTATGGTAGGCTTTACTATAACCACAGCGCAAGATGTCGCCTTAAGTACCCTGGATTATGTTCTGTTGCTGCAGGACTCTAGCTTCTCATCTGTGGATGTGGTGATTATTGAGTCCCCCTGCCATAATACGTGTTACAAAATCTTCTGCTGTCGATTGAAGAAAGCCATCCGAATGGGAAGAGAAATCTCGCCTGAAGGTTTGTCAACAAAAAGGTTATGTTTGCATCTGGTTTGGCTTTTTGATATAGGGCTTTGGGTTTTGCTTGAATTCAAGCTTTCCTTTGAATGACATGTTGATGTCATTCACCAGGATTATTATGTCCCCTTTCACAGCAGTGGAATCCCCTACCCCCAGCCTGCATGCCCCCCCATTACTGCAGTATACAGAGTACATTACTCAGTTTTATTACTCTTACATGCATGTGTGCGCCTGTGCAATATAGCTGAATGGGCTGTGAAAAGAAGTATTGCCATGTACAGTATTTGATCGAATCTTTCAGAAATGGATCTGATTCTGAATGTTGCAAACACAAAGATTCTACCACAACTGCATTCACAATCTGTACTCCACACAAAAAATATATGCTTCTGATGATGATTTTATTGATGTGATGTTGACCCTTGCTAGACACAACAAACTGCCAACATCTAGAACAGATTTGATTCTGATTCCTTCTGCCCTGCCCTCAAGTGCTTCACAACAATCACCTTGGATTTCACAACTGAGTCGGTGTCTCTCTTCTGCATGTCCGTGTCTCAATGGTGCTGGATGCAGCACAGTAAACCTTCAATGCTTTTTTCCTTCATGGGAGAAGTACTAAGTGGTGATGTCTTGTAACACATTATATGAACGTGTGCAGAGCTCTGGGCCCGTATTCATAAAGCTTCTCAGAGCTCTGGGCCCTTATTAATAAAGCTTCTCAGAGCTCTGGGCCCGTATTCATAAAGCTTCTCAGAGCTCTGGGCCCGTATTAATAAAGCTTCTCAGAGATCTGGGTCTGTATTAATAAAGCTTCTCAGAGCTCTGGGTCTGTATTAATAAAGCTTCTCAGAGCTCTGGGCCCGTATTAATAAAGCTTCTCAGAGCTCTGGGTCTGTATTAATAAAGCTTCTCAGAGCTCTGGGTCTGTATTAATAAAGCTTCTCAGAGCTCTGGGCCCGTATTAATAAAGCTTCTCAGAGATCTGGGTCTGTATTAATAAAGCTTCTCAGAGCTCTGGGTCTGTATTAATAAAGCTTCTCAGAGCTCTGGGCCCGTATTAATAAAGCTTCTCAGAGCTCTGGGTCTGTATTAATAAAGCTTCTCAGAGCTCTGGGCCCGTATTAATAAAGCTTCTCAGAGCTCTGGGCCCGTATTAATAAAGCTTCTCAGAGCTCTGGGCCCGTATTAATAAAGCGTCTCAGAGCTCTGGGTCTGTATTAATAAAGCTTCTCAGAGCTCTGGGCCCGTATTAATAACGCGTCTCAGAGCTCTGGGTCTGTATTAATAAAGCTTCTCAGAGATCTGGGCCCGTATTAATAAAGCTTCTCAGAGCTCTGGGCCCGTATTAATAAAGCTTCTCAGAGCTCTGGGCCCGTATTAATAAAGCGTCTCAGAGATCTGGGTCTGTATTAATAAAGCGTCTCAGAGATCTGGGTCTGTATTCATAAAGCACCTCAGAGATCTGGGTCTGTATTAATAAAGCGTCTCAGAGATCTGGGTCTGTATTCATAAAGCACCTCAGAGATCTGGGTCTGTATTAATAAAGCACCTCAGAGATCTGGGTCTGTATTAATAAAGCACCTCAGAGATCTGGGTCTGTATTAATAAAGCTTCTCAGAGATCTGGGTCTGTATTAATAAAGCGTCTCAGAGATCTGGGTCTGTATTAATAAAGCTTCTCAGAGCTCTGGGTCTGTATTAATAAAGCACCTCAGAGATCTGGGTCTGTATTAATAAAGCGTCTCAGAGATCTGGGTCTGTATTCATAAAGCACCTCAGAGATCTGGGTCTGTATTAATAAAGCACCTCAGAGATCTGGGTCTGTATTAATAAAGCACCTCAGAGATCTGGGTCTGTATTAATAAAGCTTCTCAGAGATCTGGGTCTGTATTAATAAAGCTTCTCAGAGCTCTGGGTCTGTATTAATAAAGCGTCTCAGAGATCTGGGTCTGTATTCATAAAGCACCTCAGAGATCTGGGTCTGTATTAATAAAGCTTCTCAGAGATCTGGGTCTGTATTAATAAAGCGTCTCAGAGATCTGGGTCTGTATTAATAAAGCGTCTCAGAGATCTGGGTCTGTATTAATAAAGCTTCTCAGAGATCTGGGCCCGTATTAATAAAGCTTCTCAGAGATCTGGGCCCTTATTAATAAAGCTTCTCAGAGATCTGGGCCCTTATTAATAAAGCGTCTCAGAGCTCTGGGCCCGTATTAATAAAGCTTCTCAGAGATCTGGGCCCTTATTAATAAAGCTTCTCAGAGATCTGGGCCCTTATTAATAAAGCGTCTCAGAGCTCTGGGTCTGTATTAATAAAGCTTCTCAGAGATCTGGGCCTGTATTAATAAAGCTTCTCAGAGATCTGGGCCCTTATTAATAAAGCGTCTCAGAGCTCTGGGTCTGTATTAATAAAGCTTCTCAGAGATCTGGGTCTGTATTAATAAAGCTTCTCAGAGCTCTGGGTCTGTATTAATAAAGCGTCTCAGAGCTCTGGGTCTGTATTAATAAAGCACCTCAGAGATCTGGGTCTGTATTAATAAAGCTTCTCAGAGCTCTGGGCCCGTATTAATAAAGCTTCTCAGAGCTCTGGGTCTGTATTAATAAAGCACCTCAGAGATCTGGGTCTGTATTAATAAAGCTTCTCAGAGCTCTGGGCCCGTATTAATAAAGCTTCTCAGAGCTCTGGGTCTGTATTAATAAAGTGTCTCAGAGCTCTGGGCCTGTATTAATAAAGCACCTCAGAGCTCTGGGTCTGTATTAATAAAGCTTCTCAGAGATCTGGGCCCTTATTCATAAAGCTTCTCAGAGATCTGGGTCTGTATTAATAAATCACCTCAGAGATCTGGGTCTGTATTCATAAAGCACCTCAGAGATCTGGGTCTGTATTCATAAAACTTCTCAGAGATCTGGGTCTGTATTAATAAAGCACCTCAGAGATCTGGGTCTGTATTCATAAAGCACCTCAGAGATCTGGGTCTGTATTCATAAAGCACCTCAGAGATCTGGGTATGTATTCATGAAGCACCTCAGAGATCTGGGTCTGTATTAATAAAGCGTCTCAGAGATCTGGGCCCTTATTCATAAAGCACCTCAGAGATCTGGGCCCTTATTCATAAAGCGCCTCAGAGATCTGGGCCCGTATTAATAAAGTGTCTCAGAGATCTGGGCCCTTATTCATAAAGCACCTCAGAGATCTGGGTCTGTATTCATAAAGCACCTCAGAGATCTGGGTCTGTATTAATAAAGCACCTCAGAGATCTGGGTCTGTATTAATAAAGCACCTCAGAGATCTGGGTCTGTATTAATAAAGCACCTCAGAGATCTGGGTCTGTATTAATAAAGCACCTCAGAGATCTGGGTCTGTATTAATCAAGCGTCTCAGAGATCTGGGTCTGTATTAATAAAGCATCTCAGAGATCTGGGTCTGTATTAATAAAGCACCTCAGAGATCTGGGTCTGTATGAATAAAGCACCTCAGAGATCTGGGTCTGTATTAATAAAGCTTCTCAGAGATCTGGGTCTGTATTAATAAAGCACCTCAGAGATCTGGGTCTGTATTCATAAAGCACCTCCGAGATCTGGGTCTGTATTCATAAAGCACCTCAGAGATCTGGGTCTGTATTAATAAAGCACCTCAGAGATCTGGGTCTGTATTAATAAAGCTTCTCAGAGCTCTGGGCCCGTATTAATAAAGCTTCTCAGAGCTCTGGGTCTGTATTAATAAAGCGTCTCAGAGCTCTGGGCCTGTATTAATAAAGCACCTCAGAGCTCTGGGTCTGTATTAATAAAGCTTCTCAGAGATCTGGGCCCTTATTCATAAAGCACCTCAGAGATCTGGGTCTGTATTCATAAAGCTTCTCAGAGATCTGGGTCTGTATTAATAAAGCACCTCAGAGATCTGGGTCTGTATTCATAAAGCACCTCAGAGATCTGGGTCTGTATTCATAAAGCACCTCAGAGATCTGGGTATGTATTCATAAAGCACCTCAGAGATCTGGGTCTGTATTAATAAAGCGTCTCAGAGATCTGGGCCCTTATTCATAAAGCACCTCAGAGATCTGGGCCCTTATTCATAAAGCGCCTCAGAGATCTGGGCCCGTATTAATAAAGCGTCTCAGAGATCTGGGCCCTTATTCATAAAGCACCTCAGAGATCTGGGTCTGTATTCATAAAGCACCTCAGAGATCTGGGTCTGTATTAATAAAGCACCTCAGAGATCTGGGTCTGTATTAATAAAGCACCTCAGAGATCTGGGTCTGTATTAATAAAGCACCTCAGAGATCTGGGTCTGTATTAATCAAGCGTCTCAGAGATCTGGGTATGTATTCATGAAGCACCTCAGAGATCTGGGTCTGTATTAATAAAGCGTCTCAGAGATCTGGGCCCTTATTCATAAAGCACCTCAGAGATCTGGGCCCTTATTCATAAAGCGCCTCAGAGATCTGGGCCCGTATTAATAAAGTGTCTCAGAGATCTGGGCCCTTATTCATAAAGCACCTCAGAGATCTGGGTCTGTATTCATAAAGCACCTCAGAGATCTGGGTCTGTATTAATAAAGCACCTCAGAGATCTGGGTCTGTATTAATAAAGCACCTCAGAGATCTGGGTCTGTATTAATAAAGCACCTCAGAGATCTGGGTCTGTATTAATAAAGCACCTCAGAGATCTGGGTCTGTATTAATCAAGCGTCTCAGAGATCTGGGTCTGTATTAATAAAGCATCTCAGAGATCTGGGTCTGTATTAATAAAGCACCTCAGAGATCTGGGTCTGTATGAATAAAGCACCTCAGAGATCTGGGTCTGTATTAATAAAGCTTCTCAGAGATCTGGGTCTGTATTAATAAAGCACCTCAGAGATCTGGGTCTGTATTCATAAAGCACCTCCGAGATCTGGGTCTGTATTCATAAAGCACCTCAGAGATCTGGGTCTGTATTAATAAAGCACCTCAGAGATCTGGGTCTGTATTAATAAAGCTTCTCAGAGCTCTGGGCCCGTATTAATAAAGCTTCTCAGAGCTCTGGGTCTGTATTAATAAAGCGTCTCAGAGCTCTGGGCCTGTATTAATAAAGCACCTCAGAGCTCTGGGTCTGTATTAATAAAGCTTCTCAGAGATCTGGGCCCTTATTCATAAAGCTTCTCAGAGATCTGGGTCTGTATTAATAAAGCACCTCAGAGATCTGGGTCTGTATTCATAAAGCACCTCAGAGATCTGGGTCTGTATTCATAAAGCTTCTCAGAGATCTGGGTCTGTATTAATAAAGCACCTCAGAGATCTGGGTCTGTATTCATAAAGCACCTCAGAGATCTGGGTCTGTATTCATAAAGCACCTCAGAGATCTGGGTATGTATTCATAAAGCACCTCAGAGATCTGGGTCTGTATTAATAAAGCGTCTCAGAGATCTGGGCCCTTATTCATAAAGCACCTCAGAGATCTGGGCCCTTATTCATAAAGCGCCTCAGAGATCTGGGCCCGTATTAATAAAGCGTCTCAGAGATCTGGGCCCTTATTCATAAAGCACCTCAGAGATCTGGGTCTGTATTCATAAAGCACCTCAGAGATCTGGGTCTGTATTAATAAAGCACCTCAGAGATCTGGGTCTGTATTAATAAAGCACCTCAGAGATCTGGGTCTGTATTAATAAAGCACCTCAGAGATCTGGGTCTGTATTAATAAAGCACCTCAGAGATCTGGGTCTGTATTAATCAAGCGTCTCAGAGATCTGGGTCTGTATTAATAAAGCGTCTCAGAGATCTGGGTCTGTATTAATCAAGCGTCTCAGAGATCTGGGTCTGTATTAATAAAGCGTCTCAGAGATCTGGGTCTGTATTAATAAAGCTTCTCAGAGATCTGGGTCTGTATTAATAAAGCACCTCAGAGATCTGGGTCTGTATTCATAAAGCACCTCAGAGATCTGGGTCTGTATTAATAAAGCACCTCAGAGTCGGGGTCTGTATTAATAAAGCGTCTCAGAGTCGGGGTGCTTCTCGGATCAGATTCCCCCTGTCCATATAATCTTAATCAAAAAGGCAAAACTGATCCTTGATCAGTACTCCTACTCTGAGCCACTTTATGAGGGAGAGGTAGAGGTCACTCCTATTTAACTTTCATTTGGCTCCATCTACTGGAGAGTATTCAAGTATAAAGAGTGACAATTCAACAGAGAGAAGTTACCATCAGTTTGTGATGCTCATGCTTCACATAACATAGCTTTCCCTTTGATGCTGTTGTTCCTGATATAGCCTATCTTGCAAATACAATATGTAGACTAAAGGATTGGGATTGGATTGGAAAATAATGCCCCTGCCCTGAGATGAGATTATGGGAAATTGTTTCTGGAAGCTGACTATTGTTTCTACCTTGAAGCTTTTCCCAATGACTGTGGAAATGATTATGTTTGTAAGAGTGGTCAGTTAGTCTTTAGAACGTTACCTAATAATAGACAGGGTCATAATATGCCTTCGTCATATAGATTGTCGTTTATATATTAAATAGCCTTCTCCCTGGACTAATTAGGACTGATTTAATCTAATTCTTGAAAAGCTAATGTTATTTTGATAATTTCTCTAATGCAAAACCGTTATGATTCACCATGATGACGATAATCTTCATGTCTAAACAGATTATTTGGGGTCGTAACAGGATGGATGCTAATGTAATCGTCCAGCGCAGTAGGCCTAGGAACACTCTTCTTCATTACCTCAGTATCTTATTAGCTGCTGATCAAATCTTTAAGGGTGGGGGATTGCTTTGCGTCCGTTTTCTTTCCTTGCCTGTTTTACTAATGTTGTAGGAGAATTGTATGTAATGGAGACCTGCGGTATATTGGATGTTTATCAATTCAGCCATGAAGACATCAATGTCACAGTCCATAACATTCGCCATTTACAGTATTTTTAACGCCAGGGTGAATAAAATGAACATTTGCCATAACAAAGAATAGACTTCTAAGCCATTATAGGCTATTTGATGTTTGTAAAGGGGTTCCCTTATCTTCCCGCACACCAGCGTAGGCTACTGTGGCCCAGTAATGGACGTTTTTGGCCGATCAGCGATGCCTTGGGATAAATCATTAATGAGCATTCCTGAAGACATAATGGCCTTCCACTAATGCGTTATAATGATCTCCTATCACAACCACGTGCACGGATTTAATGGATGGAATGCCTTTGAGAATTCTCCGTTTAAACTTCGAAAAGTCCTCTCCCCTTTCAGTGTGCATATCGGGAAGAGCTAAAACATTAACACAGAGCTCCTCCTTGGCTCCGCGAAGCATGACTTTCCCTCTCCGGAGATCAACATCAGGTGCGCTCATTTAAATACATTTTATTATTAAAAGATAGACTAAGCTTTATGTTTTTAAAATAAAATACAAAAAAAGGCGTTTTGTTTTGGAAGGAGGCCCAGGTCAATTCAATCAAATATTAGGCCAAGCCTACTGATGCCCTCGCCTAATGCTCATGTGAGCATGGATTGAAGTAGTCCCCCCAACCCGGTGTTGATCTTAAAGGTTACGGTCCAAAGAGCTGATGTAGTGACATTCCCTGTCGAATATAATTTAATAGGTGTTTCACAGAAATAGAAGTGTACTTGTGCGCTGTCCAAGGTGCTGAAGTTATAAGTGACGCTCCCTGTCCAAGGCGCTGAATTAAGTGACGCTCCCTGTCCAAGGTGCTGACGTTATCAGTGATACATTTGATAAATTTGTTTGCTTTCCTGCGATATTTTATGTAAACAAAATGGAACTGTTCAAAGTTTAGTTATTGTTGTTGTTTCTGCGGTTGTTATTTTTAACTGTTGACAAGAGATTGTAAGAATTTTTAGCAATGTGTGAGTGATTCTTTATGAAATGCAGGTGGCACAATTGAAGATATTATCTGGCCAATATCTTCAGCAAAAGGGCCAAAGAGAGAGGGCAATTGAACACCAAAGGAAAGGAAACTGATAATCAAAACAACGAGATTTTATAGCACGAATGAAGCAAGACCTATAATTTTATAGCCAAATACTAAAACGGTTATAATAGGGGAAAGTTATAATAATCTATGGGTAAATGTTTATTTCACATTCAGTTTCAATCACAAATAGTATTGCTTATGCTTTAATTATTAATCAAAATAAAACTAGGAGTCGTCACTCATTGATCCCCTATCAACTTTCATTTATTTTTTTAGGTCAAATCATACTCAAATCAACGATTTGTTATTGTTGATGTCGTTGACGTTATTGTTGTTATTGCCGTTTTATTTGTACTCTTCTTATTTTATTATATTGGATGAAAGGTTAATTCAATTTAGGATAGGCCTAAATGTCGCCAAATCCGACACCACAACAAAACTTCAATGCATTTCAATCTGATGACAGATGTGGTTGTTACCTGACTCAAGAGAGGCAACAGACAGATGTTACCCCAAGATGAAGACCCCCACCAAAGCCTTTCTTAAGTCCGAGCTTATGTTCTCAGCGCTTCGGAAAGCACCAATTTAAGCCTCTCGAACGTATAGGCTATTATGCAGATTCACTTTACATGCCCGCAGCCCTATTGGAGAGGCGACAGGGGAGCTGAATGAGCTTAATCTGCCGAAAAACAAGTTCGTTTTAGCAGAAAGCACTAATCTAGGAACACCTCCCTTCCTTGATTATTTTGCCATGAGACCATAGGGTGCTATCAGTGATCTTCTGTTCTCCCTGGATTTATATGATGCGACGATTTCTTTCTGTGTTTTGCATCAGCGTCTCATGCCTTGCCTGTCACATGCCGATATTCAGTTACGAAGATGCCTGCAAAAAGCGCCCGCAGTTTCTCCTAATGCATTTTGTTCAGACTCCTATGCCGCAATTCATATCGCAGAGATGGAGAGGTGGAAGGAATAGTAGCGGAATCTCTGCACCAAAATGAGGCAAGACCTCCCCCTCTCGCTCCCCCTCTCGCTCCCTCTCTCTCGCCATAGCCTAACATATATGAGTGTTATACCACGTGGCGCTAACAGCCTTTACTGTAAGTCATACTGTAGGTTATGTGGCATTGGCTCCAAACCTGAGGAGAGGATTTGCTTGCGGTTGCTGCATTAATGGCACACACAACTATGACAAGAGTTGTTTCATTGATTGAAAAGCATTTTGAGGACTACATTTTTCTCACGGAGGGTGGATGGATGCATCACAGCGGGTGTGCACGCATGAGAAGCTGCAGTGATCAACAACAAATCGAATGTATAAATTGGAGAGGCTAGCTGTTGATTCACAGCTGAAGGCGCACGAGCCCATTGGGCACAGAAGTCAATTCAACGTCTATTCCATGTTGGTTCAACGCAATTGCATTGAATTGGCATTGAATTGACGTGGAAACAACGTTGATTAAACCAGTGTGTGTCAGTGGGAGGTTTGTCTGCTCGGAATATCCAGTATCTTTTTCTCCAGCTGTGACAATAAAACTATAATGACTTTGTTACGCACTTTAAGGATATAATGGATTATTTGGTTTGCATAAAAACAATACTGCTTAGATTTCATTGGATAATATTCATTATTTGGTGAGTGGTGAATATAGAATTTTCTTCTGGGACGTTTTGCCATCACTAAACCGCCAAACTGGCTATGGCCGCTGCGATCGCCAGCTCCCTCATTCGGCAAAAGAGGGAGCGGGAGCGGGAGAAGGCGAATGCATGCCGCTGCGCAAGCAGTCCGAATATTTGCAAAGCAGGGGACAGGGGACCCTGTGAGAAACCGAGCAAGCTGAACGTGTTCTCACGCGTCAAACTCTTTGGCTCTAAGAAACGGAAGAGAATAAGTCGACCAGGTGTGCTCTTGAGTGTGATTTCTCGACATAACACAATAACTATCATCATCATAATCATCATCACCAACAATTCGAACACCACGAACACTTCCATCCTCTCCCATTTTAAATTTGAAGAGCTCAGAGTAATGGCACATTTGTCCAAATTGTGATGGTATAGTATAAGAAATACATTATTTGACTATCTATCCATCAACCTGTCGTGATCCTGCAAGTCCATGCACTCATCAATTAATTACCTCACTCTAACACATGACACTGTCATCATCGGAAAAGTGCACAACGTATTCACACTGCCATGCTTCTGTTGTGCATTATATTATCATCTTAACAAGAATGACATTCAAAGTACAGTGTCAGTGTACAGCATCCAGACAGGTAGATTACCTGTTTTTGAAACTATGAATGAGCTTGATATTGCATGGCCAGCCACCACTATCCCAGGTACCCATCACACTGTTTTGGGTTTGTGCCACAGTGTGATGTCTATGGGATGCCTGAGGTTCCTCTGGTATTTTACTACTGACTGTGCAGTAGTAGAAAACGAGCTAGTATAATTGGACTATAGACTTGGTATATGTCCAATATCTCCTTACTTCTTCTCTCTTCCCTCTCCTCCTGTTCTCACATTCTTCCCTGTTGTCTCCACAGAGCCCCAGCTCAAGGGGATAGTGACGAGGCTGTACAGCCGCACAGGCTTCTGCCTTCAGATGCAGGCTGATGGAACTATCGATGGAACCAAGGACGAGGACAACAGCTATGGTAGGACTATGTGTTTTTGCCTTGAATTCGTTCATATTTCAGATTATTGTGATATAGAATTCAAGAAGAGAGAATAGTCAACTTCACCTCTTTTGCTCAATGTTTTCTGTAGCTCTGTGTTCGCTACTACATCTCCAGTAGAATGTTTCTCTTATATTGTCTACACGCATAAAAAAGGTGCTATCTAGAACCTAAAAGGGTTCTTCGACTGTCCCCATAGGAGAACCCTTTGAATAACCATTTTTGGTTCCAGGTAGAACTATTTTGGTTCCAGGTAGAACCCTTTTGAGTTCCATGTAGAACCCTTTACACAGAGGGTTCTTCATGGAACCCAAAATAGTTATACATGGAACCAAAAAGTGTTCTACCTGGAACCAAAAATGGTTCTCCTATAGGGACCACAGAAGAACCCTGTTTTGTAAAAGTGTACTACCTACCCTCTCTTTTTTATTCCACATTGCAGCTGTGTTCAACCTCATTCCTGTTGGGCTGCGAGTGGTGGCCATCCAGGGGGTTCAGACCAAGCTTTACCTAGCCATGAACAACGACGGCTTCCTCTACACTTCGGTGAGTCTCACTTTACATTTTAGTCATTTAGCAGACACTCTTATCCAGGGTTAAGTGCCTTGCTCAAGGGCACATCAACAGATTATTCACCTAATCGTCTTGAGATTCAAACCAGCAACCTTTCGCTTACTGGCCAAACACTCTTAACTGCTAGGCTACCTGCCGACTCCTTTGTGTCTCCTACATACTTCCCTAGTTAGGCTTCCATGTGGCAGGATCACATTATAAACATGGTGGGTCGTGCCCTGAATGCTGATTGGCTGACAGCTGTGGTATATCAGATAGTATACCACGGTATGACAAAACATGTATTTGTACTGCTCTAATTGGTAACCAGTTTATAGTAACAATAAGGCACCTGGGGAATTTGTGGTATTGGGGCAATATACAGCGTTGTGTCTTCCTAAGAACAGCCCTTAGCCGTGGTATACTGGCTATATACCACAAACCCCTGAGCTGCCTTTGTGTTACTGAGTGAATTGATTACGTTGAAGGTCACCTTAACTGTCATGTTAATTATATTTAAGCATCAATTGTTGGTGTGAAAACCAAAGTGACTGGAGTGATGACTAAGGTCAGTAGTTGTGCAGTAGTTGCTGTTGCGAGTATTGCAGTGGCCACCACATTGTGTTTTTAACTTGTAATAGCGATCTTGTCCCTCTGTTTATGTCTCCATTGGTAACCTGGGGGCCATCTTTACGAGAGGGCTGGTTTGTATTCTGGGGAGTTGGAAGTTACCATGGAGACACATGAGTATGGAAATGCTCTCTGAAGTTGGGATTGTTTCAGCTCTGGTGAGGTCATTTAGCAATCTGGATGGAAAAATACAGCATGGGCTGAATGTTAGACAGCGTATTTAGATTCATTCTGTTTATTTAGCTAAGTTGCCTAAAGCCTAGCCTGTGTGCATGTGTGTGAGTGTGTATGATTGGATGTGAGTGTGTTTGTGCGTGTGTGTGTATGATTGGATGTGGGTATGTTTGTGCGTGTGTGCGTGCGTACGTGCGTGCATGCCAATGATTGGATGTGTGTGTGTTTGTGCACGTGTGTGTGTGCGTATGATTGGATGTGGGTGTGCATGTGTGTGTGCGTGTGTGTGCATATGATTGGATGTGGGTGTGTGTGTGTGTGCGTGTGTGTGCATATGAATGGATGTGAGTGTGTGTGTTGTGTGTGTGTGTGGTGCGTGTGTGTGCGTATGATTGGATGACGGTGTGTTTGTGTGTGGGTGCGTGTTTGTGTGTGCGTGTTTTTGCATGCACGTGTGTGTTTGTGTGCGTGCGTGTGATTTGATGTGGGTGTGTTTGTGCGTATGTGTGTGTGTGTGTGTGCGTGCGTGCGTGCGTGTGCGAGCGAGTGTGTGATTGGATGTGGGTATGTGTATTATCACCATAGACATTGGTGTCTCTTGCAGAATGAGGTTTTGTATCGATCTTTGCCAATTAAAGTATTGACCTTTGACCTTTGTCTGTCAATTGAATGAGTCTGTGTTTTCAAACTGTGCAGGTGAAAAGTAATCAGCTCGCCACAACAATCTGAGCTGCTAGAGTGATGGATGAGCAAGCTGTAAGAGTGATGGACATTCCCATAGTCTGACATTCCCATCATAGGCCTGTTCACACAGTATGGCAAGCGAGTTTAATTCAGCTCATCAGTCAACTGATGTTTTCACAACTCAATTCTGAAAGCGACCAGTTGTAAGGGATCTCTTACTGCAGATTTGCAGCTGAGCACTTTGCGGCAGGCCTATGCCGTTTAGCAGCTGGGCACTTTGCGGCAGGCCTATGCTGATTAGCAGCTGGGCACTTTTGGGCCTGCAAATGCTGTTTAGCAGCTGGGCACTTTGGGGCCTGCCTATGCTGTTTAGCAGCTGGGCACTTTGGGGCCTGTCTATGCTGTTTAGCAGCTGGGCACTTTGGGGCCTGTCTATGCTGTTTAGCAGCTGGGCACTTTGGGGCAGGCCTATGCTGATTTGTAAACTGTGCACGTAAAAGGCTCCCAACCATAGAAATGGAATTGGTCCCAACTTTTAGTACAGCCCTCTGTACTGCTCTGGACAGATTCTGGTAGTGCTTCATGCCAGGTACAGTGCCTTGCGAAAGTATTTGGCCCCCTTGAACTTTGCGACCTTTTGCCACATTTCAGGCTTCAAACATAAAGATATAAAACTGTATGTTTTTGTGAAGAATCAACAAGTGGGACACAATCATGAAGTGGAACGGCATTTATTGGATATTTCAAACTTTTTTAACAAATCAAAACTGAAAAATTGGGTGTGCAAAATTATTCAGCCCCTTTACTTTCAGTGCAGCAAACTCTCTCCAGAAGTTCAGTGAGGATCTCTGAATGATCCAATGTTGACCTAAATGACTAATGATGATAAATACAATCCACCTGTATGTAATCAAGTCTCCGTATAAATGCACCTGCACTGTGATAGTCTCAGAGGTCCGTTAAAAGCGCAGAGAGCATCATGAAGAACAAGGAACACACCAGGCAGGTCCGAGATACTGTTGTGAAGAAGTTTAAAGCCGGATTTGGATACAAAAATATTTCCCAAGCTTTAAACATCCCAAGGAGCACTGTGCAAGCGATAATATTGAAATGGAAGGAGGAGTATCAGACCACTGCAAATCTACCAAGACCTGGCCGTCCCTCTAAACTTTCAGCTCATACAAGGAGAAGACTGATCAGAGATGCAGCCAAGAGGCCCATGATCACTCTGGATGAACTGCAGAGATCTACAGCTGAGGTGGGCGACTCTGTCCATAGGACAACAATCAGTCGTATATTGCACAAATCTGGCCTTTATGGAAGAGTGGCAAGAAGAAAGCCATTTCTTAAAGATATCCATAAAAAGTGTAATTTAAAGTTTGCCACAAGCCACCTGGGAGACACACCAAACATGTGGAAGAAGGTGTTCTGGTCAGATGAAACCAAAATTGAACTTTTTGGCAACAATGCAAAACGTTATGTTTGGCGTAAAAGCAGCACAGCTCATCACACTGAACACACCTTCCCCACTGTCAAACATGGTGGTGGTAGCATCATGGTTTGGGCCTGCTTTTCTTCAGCAGGGACAGGGAAGATGGTTAAAATTGATGGGAAGATGGATGGAGCCAAATACAGGACCATTCTGGAAGAAAACCTGATGGAGTCTGCAAAAGACCTGAGACTGGGACGGAGATTTGTCTTCCAACAAGACAATGATCCAAAACATAAAGCAAAATCTACAATGGAATGGTTCAAAAATAAACATATCCAGGTGTTAGAATGGCCAAGTCAAAGTCCAGACCTGAATCCAATCGAGAATCTGTGGAAAGAACTGAAAACTGCTGTTCACAAATGCTCTCCATCCAACCTCACTGAGCTCGAGCTGTTTTGCAAGGAGGAATGGGAAAAAATGTCAGTCTCTCGATGTGCAAAACTGATAGAGACATACCCCAAGCGACTTACAGCTGTAATCGCAGCAAAAGGTGGCGCTACAAAGTATTAACTTAAGGGGGCTGAATAATTTTGCACGCCCAATTTTTCAGTTTTTGATTTGTTAAAAAAGTTTGAAATATCCAATAAATGTCGTTCCACTTCATGATTGTGTCCCACTTGTTGTTGATTCTTCACAAAAAAATACAGTTTTATATCTTTATGTTTGAAGCCTGAAATGTGGCAAAAGGTCGCAAAGTTCAAGGGGGCCGAATACTTTCGCAAGGCACTGTAGTTAGTCCATCCCTTCTGTCCTCATTCACTTCCCTTTGGACATTTGATATGAATGGATAGCCTGGGTGAGAGGGAAATGGCTGAAACCAAGTGAAGCTTTCTTTCTTTCTCTCCCTCTCTTTCTATCCCTTTCTGTTTCTTATCTCTTTATTTCTCTCACATTCACACTCCTGTCTTTATCGCCTCTCTGTCTCCCTCTTTAGGAACACTTCACCCCGGAGTGTAAGTTCAAGGAGTCAGTGTTTGAGAACTACTACGTGACCTACTCCTCCATGCTCTACAGACAGCAGCAGTCTGGCAGGGCCTGGTACCTTGGCCTCAATAAAGAGGGAGTCATCATGAAAGGGAACCATGTGAAGAAGAATAAACCATCAGGCCACTTCATCCCCAAGCCACTGAAAGGTGAGTGGGTCTTACTCTAAGGCAGGGGTGGGCAATTCCAGTCCTCGGGGGCCTGATTGGTGTCACAGCTTTGCCCCAGCAAACACACCTGACTCCAATAATCACCTAATCATGATCTTCAGTTTAGAATGACATTTGATCAGCTGTGTTTGCTAGTGATGGAGAAAAAGTGTGACACCAATCAGGCCCTCGAGGAGTTGCCCACCCCCGCTCTAAGGCGTCCACATGCTTCCCAGTTGAAACCGTTTGGAAGGGTTTGTGCATATATTATGATGACATTTTGTGACATTTTTGTTTGTTTTGGACTTTTTGGGGGACTGTTCAGCACACAAACATTTTTCTGGAGACAAGCCAAAGTCGGTAGCTGAAGTCTACGCCCCTTCGTTGGTGATTGGGCAACAGTAGGGATTCTTCAATAAAGTCTGTTGTCTGTTGTCATTTTTTCATGCACATTTTTCATTGAGAAATACTGCAGCAAAAATCTTAGATGTAAAAGTGCACGACTAAGATTACCTCGACAAAAACGTCAAAATTAATGACAGCAATTTACATATCAGATTTCTTGAGTTATCTTAATTCAGACTATTTTGAGGAAGTGTATACTGGCTATGACGTCTCAAAATGGACAAACTGTAAGGGCCGACGCCGGACAGGAGAAGCAGGTACGGGGAGTCAGACATTTATTCGGGAACAGACAAGGAAACAAGACAGGAACAGCGTCGGCACCCGGGTAACACGGACATGAGACCATTAATCCTGAACCAGGGAACAGAGCTTGGGAACAGACAGATATAGGGAAGGTAATAACACAAGTAATTGAGTCCACGTGAGTTCAATGATCACTGATGCGCATGACGGAAGGAAGGCAGGTGTGTGTACTGATGGTGGCTTGAGTACGTAATGCTGGGGATCCTGGTGCCCTAGAGCGCCAGAGGGAGAAGGAGCGGGAGCAGGCGTAACACAAACAGTACTATTGGCACTTTTTTTCTTATTTTTCAAGCTAATGTCTTTTAAGGGAGCCGAATGGAAGCATGCTGACGCCTTTACTCTGAGAGGCTGTGAGTAGGTCTTACTCTGTGTGTGTTGAAGGTTGTTGGGGTAACTGTTGGAGTTAAGGGCCTTGTTAGAAAGACTCCTCCTAGTATATCTTTGCATTTTACAGAAGAATATAATGTTTGTCAAAGGCTCTGCACAATACAGATAACCAGAGTTGATCTTTACCAAACTTGACACCCTATCTGCTTCTTTATCTTCCAGTTGCCATGTACAGGGAACCCTCTCTCCATGATCTGACCGAGTTCTCCCACTCCGGCAGCGGTACTCCCACCAAGAGCCGTAGTGCATCAGCCCTGCTGAACGGAGGAGGGAAGACACTGAGCCAGAACGAGCAGTCCACATAGCTGTGGTGGTCAGCGTCAGGCAGAGGGCGGTTCTCACTGTAAGCAGACTCAACTGATCCTCATCACACTGAACAGGTGGAGAGGAAGCAAATTAGCTTAGCTTAGTGTGTACTGAAACCACTGTGACAGACTATGACATCATCAATTAAATAATTCCATGAGTGAGCTTCTGCGGGTCAACTTTGCTATGAACTTCGATACGAAAAGCCATTTTGCTGGTCTGGAATTTATATTCTTCCTTGTATTCTTGAGCATATGTAGTGTATTACCAATGTATATCTCTCTGAAGGTCTTGAGAGGGAGAGTTACTGGTCAGTATTTATGTGGTCCATCAACTGTTGCTTTCATGCCTCCTAAAAAAAGCTTTTTTCTGTGTTTGAGTCCAAGGTGTACATATCTGCAAGCCTTCTGCCTCGTCTACCATATAAATTGCTTGCCAGCTATACTGATTGCGATCATTTGTTCCTGTGTACCAAAGAGTCAAGCGTGTTTCTCTAGTTTTACTCAAGGCAAAGAAAGAAAGGAAGAAAGAAAGAAATCGAATCACAAGCATAGGCCATGTCCTAAATCTGTCGTATCTACTACTAAAACGACAAACGGTGTAGTGTGTACCAATCGTACTACAAACGGTGTAGTGTGTACTAATCGTACTACAAACGGTGTAGTGTGTACTAATCGTACTAGAAACGGTGTAGTGTGTACTAATCGTACTACAAACGGTGTAGTGTGTACCAATCGTACTACAAACGGTGTAGTGTGTACCAATCGTACTACAAACGGTGTAGTGTGTACTAATCGTACTACAAACGGTGTAGTGTGTACCAATCGTACTACAAACGGTGTAGTGTGTACCAATCGTACTACAAACGGTGTAGTGTGTACTAATCGTACTACATACTATTTAGAACATACTGTTTAGTAAACATTTATGCAGTAAGCAACAAATATCAACATACTAGGCTCCCCCATACTGAGAATGCATCATCTAATGCACAATTGCGTTGTTTTCCGACATTCATTCGTTTTGGTACAACCCATCCCCCCCTTTTCTGATTATCAGCTGATATGTTGTCAAACACACGTGGGTCTAAAAATACCAATCTCTTCCTCAATAGCATGACATCCTGGCATTTAAAGCATTTTCAAAATGTGTCATACTATGAAGCGTTCTATTTTGGCATACCCATCAGTCTACGAGTTACAACACAAGGAGGCGAGGGGAGACACAGACAATGTGTGGTCCACAGCAACTTGTTTTAATAATACAACAGAGAAGCAGAGTAGTTGTATTGTGTCATTAGTAGTCTCCTTTGACAAACTATAAACAACATTTCATATGGTATTTAGATGTATTCAGTCCTTTGTCTGTGTGTGTGTGTGAAAGGATATTAACATAATCCTTGATTTTTTATTTTACCATCAAATGGGGATTATTAGTGAAATTGAGGGCTCTTACAGATTAAATGATTGTTTGTATTCTCCTGCATTGTTTTTTCCCCCTGGAGCCGAATAGATGCTTATGTCTATCATTTTGATTGATTGATTGACACTATTATTGCATGAGAGACTGTGGACCTCTGGGAAATAGCAGCATGATGTACTGTAGGTCTACTATGCTTATTATCTACCTGTTTTGGACGCTGTGCTCCAGTCTATACCAGACTACAAGTGAATGATCCACAGAGCACAGATACACTTTTAATCTGGTACCTTCTTGCAGTAGGTTATTTGTTGTTCTAACGAAAATGCACTGAATAAAATGTTTATAAGGAAATAGGATTTTTGTTAAATTGTGCTTTATTTTTGTCCTTCTTTCCCACCTGTTGATATTGGCTCCACCCCAGGCATGAAAGGGTTATTAATTAATCCACCATCATCAACACCATCATATGGATGGTATAGCTAGATCATCATCAATTAATCCTTAGGGAACTGAGCCCATACTCATTCACAAAGCATCTCAGAGTAGGAGTGCTGATCCAGGACCAGTTTTGTATTTTAATCATAATGAATAAGATTATATGGGCAGGGGGGACCTGATCCTAGATCAGAACTCTTGCTCTGAGATGGTTTGTGAATGAATGTGATTAGGCCATTTTGCTGTGGTGCTAGCTAGAGGCTGAAAGGCCAATAATATTGATCGTAATGATGCCTCACATGTTGAAATAAAAGGCCTTCTCAACAGTAGAGTGACTGAGCCAATCAGAGTGGAGCTCAACTCTAGAGCTCTGCTTGAGATGGTATGGACAGTACAAACACTATTATAAATGAGAGAGAGGGAGGAGAGAGAGAGAAAGGGTGCAGGAGAAATCGTGCAGTCTAAAGAAATTTGGTTGAGCATGTCTATTCGCCATAGAAAGAAAGAAATGCAGTACAAATGTGAGGCGAGCTCTTCAGTGCAGGGTGGGTGGAGAAAGCATAGCAGCACATGGTAGAAAACACAGCAGTAGTGGGCTGCGGGTCCTGACAGAGATCATTATAGCGTCTGTATTTTTAATGCTGCGGGTGGGAGAGGGCGGTCAGACCGACGACTGGAATGACAATATATTTTGTTGTCCCGCAGTTTATTTGGAAACGGTTGTCTTCCTGATTTGTATCCGTTAGCCTACGCCTATGTATTGTATTAAAAGCACACCTTTGTCGCAATTATTCACACACTCAGAATTCGCTGCTTCAACTTCAATAGCTTACCTCTCCTCTCAACGTCGTCTCTATCTCTCCTAGTTGGGCGTGCGAGATCAAGTGCGCGTAGTAGCCTATATGTGTGGTCTCATTGAAATAGAGTAGGCTGCCTATGCATGGGCGGAGAATCACGTGGCAGTTACCTTTCCAAGGAAATTAACGTAAATATGATTAGACTAGTTTACTACAGTGTCTTAAATGTTGATAATGGAAAGAAGTGCAGGGCGCTCAACCGACGTGAGCCGAGGTGCAATCCAAAAATGTGATCCAGGAAAGGAGAAGTCGCAGGGCGCGCAATGGCCACCATAGTGAGCGAGCTTTGCGCCCTTTTATTTTCATTAAATATTGATTACCCATTTATTTGTCTCTGCCTGCAAATCGTCCCGCTCCTAAAAGGTAGGCTATATCATATACAGTTGAAGTCGGAAGTTTACATGCACCTTAGCCAAAAATATTTAAACTCAGTTTTTCACAATTCCTGACATTTAATCCTAGTAAAAATTCCCCATTTTAGGTCAGTTAGGATCTTATTTTAAGAATGTTAAATGGCGGAATAATAGTAGAGAGAATTATTTATTGCAGCTTATATTTCTTTCATCACATTCCCAGTGGAAGTTTACATACACTCAATTAGTATTCAGTAGCATTGCCTTTAAATTGTTTAACTTAGGTCAAACGTTTCGGGTAGCCTTCCACAAGCTTTCCACAATAAGTTGGGTGAATTTTGGCCCATTCCTCCTGACAGAGCTGGTGTAACTGAGTCAGGTTTGTAGGCCTTCTTGCTTGCACACACTTTTTCAGTTCTGCACAATCTTTCTATGGGATTGAGGTCAGGGCTTTGTGATGGCCACTCCAATACCTTGACTTTGTTGTCCTTAAGCCATTTTGCCACAACTTTGGAAGTATGCTTGGGGTCATTGTCCATTTGCGACCAAGCTTTAACTTCCTGACTGATGTCTTGAGATGTTGCTTCAATATGTCCACATAATTTCCCTTCCTCATGATGCCATCTATTTTGTGAAGTGCACCAGTCCCTCTTGCAGCAAAGCACACCCACAAAATGATGCTGCCACCCCCGTGCTTCCCGGTTGGGAAGGTGTTCTTTGGCTTGCAAGCCTCCCCCTTTTTCCTCCAAACACAAAGATGGTCATTATGGACAAACAGTTCTATTTTTGTTTCATCAGACCAGAGGACATTTCTCCAAAACGTACAATATTTGACCCCATGTGCTGTTGCAAACTGTAGCCTGGCTTTTTAATGGCGGTTTTGGAGCAGTGGCTTCTACCTTGCTGAACGGCCTTTCATGTTTTGTCGATATAGGACTCATTTTACTGTGGATACAGATACTTTTGTATCTGTTTCCTCCAGCATCTTCACAAGGTTCTTTGCTGTTGTTCTGGGATTGATTTTTCATCTCTAGGAGACAGAACGCGTCTCCTTCCTGAGCGGTATGACGACTGCGTGGTCCCATGGTGTTCATACTTGCGTACTATTGTTTGTACAGAGGAAGGTGGTACCTTCAGGCATTTGGAAATTGCTCCCAAGGATGAACCAGACTTGTGGAGGTCTACAATATTTTTCTGAGGTCTTGGCTGATTTCTTTAGATTTTCCCATGAGGTCAAACAAAGAGGCACTGAGTTTGAAGGTAGGCCTTGAAATACATCCACAGGTACACCTCCAATTGACTTAAATTATGTCAATTAGCCAATCAGAAGCTTCTAAAGCCATGACATAATTTTCTGGAATTTTCCAAGCTGTTTAAAGGCACAGTCAACTTAGTGTATGTAAACTTCTGACCCACTGGAATTGCGATACAGTGAATTGTAAGTGAAACAATCTGTCTGTAAACAATTGTTGGAAAAATTACTTGTGTCATGCACACAGTAGATGTCCTAACCGACTTGCCAAAACTATAGTTTGTTAACAAGAAATTTGTGGAGTGGTTGAAAAACAAGTTTTAATGACTCCAACCTAAGTGTATGTAAACTTCCCACTTATCTTCCCAAGGAAATGTACTTCCTAAATATGAATTAGGCTATAGTTTACTACATTGGCTAGAAATGCATATTGATCACCCATATTTGTCTCCGTCTGTAACGACGTTCGTCTGTAGGAGGAGAAGCGGACCAAAAAGCAGCGTGGTGGTTATTCATGTTCTTTAATGGAAAACTGAACGATACATGAAATAACTCAAGTCTACAAAAACAACAAACGGAACGTGAAAACCTATACAGCCTATGCTGTGACAACAAACACAGTGACAGGAACAATCACCCACAAACACACAGTGAAACCCAGGCTACCTAAGTATGATTCTCAATCAGAGACAACTAATGACACCTGCCTCTGATTGAGAACCATACTAGGCCGAAAACATAGAAATGCCCCAAAACATAGAAAAACAAACAGACTGCCCACCCAACTCACGCCCTGACCATACTAAATAAATACAAAACAACAGAAATAGAGGTCAGAACGTGACACCGTCTAACAATCGCCCACTCTTAAAATGTAGGCTATAAAAATAGCTAAAAAGAAAGTGCAAGCCTCTCCAACTCTGCTCTCTTCAAAATACGTCTAGCATATTGGCTGATATAGCCCAGTAATACAGATAGCCTAACATAATGGGCCACTTGAATAGCCGAGTACAATGGGCCACGTGAGGATCTCTGGTAACTTAACCTATTTGTTAGTTGTTGTTTTTTTTGCACATCAATGATATTGTCTATAGGGCACAATATTGCTGGGACCATGGCTGGCAAGTGAGCTACGCCTAAAATAACATTGCGGGTATGCGTTTGGGTTGGGGACCAGTTCTTGCGTTTAGGGGGTGGGAGTCGCACAGAAAGCCTGCGGGTGCGGGTGGGAGCGAGATGTAGAAGTCAGTCCTGCACAGATCTCTACACAACAGGGACTGACTGAGACTCTGGGCTTATAGACCTCCTGCATCGGTAACGATTATGGTATTGATGACAACAGAGAGAACAGCGCACATCCTTGACAGCAGTCAATAGATGGATCTATAGCCCTGGTTTGAAGAATAAGGTAAACATGCAACACATGCAAGAGCAATGAATAATATACCACCCTTATCAATCATTCTTGAGGGGTCAAAAAAGGGTCAATGGTAGGGAGAAGGGAACGTTATTTATCTGTTATATTTCTCAGCCGATGAGACTTTCACCTAGATAGCCATTACTATTAGGAGATACATATCACATGTCATGTAATTGATATCTAAATGGCCTACTCATTGACAGCTTAAGAGTGACTGATAAGAGTGGGATATTATTCACTGCTCTGGCCTGTGTGGCATGCTTGCCTTATCCTTGATGATCATGACAATGGCTAACTTCCAACAATAATTGCATAATTGCAGATGAAGGGCCATGCTGTGGTACTTGCTAAGATCCTAACCCCTCAACCTCTGATCTGCTACTGGCCATTCATTTGACCCCTGTTGTCATGTTTGTTCGGGAATCTTTTCATATCACACACACTCAGCCTCAGGATTAAATACAATAATTGAACTCTTCTTACTGTCTGTGAGGCCAGCTCTTAGATCATGTGTGAGGTCAACTCTTAACTCATGTGTGAGGTCAACTCTTAACTCATGTGTGAGTTCAACTCTTAGCTCATGTGTGGCCTCCTGAGTGGCGCAGTGGTCTAAGGCACTGCATCACAGTGCTAGCTGTGCCAATAGAGATTCTGGTTTTGAGTCCAGGTTCTGTCGCAGCCGGACGTGATCACCTCATCTCTGTACCTCACACATACAACTATATTCTAGATCACCTGTACTCCACACACAGAGACGCGTACAAAGCTCTCCCTCGCCCTCCATTTGGCAAATCCGACCACAGCTCTATCCTCCTGATTCCTGCTTACAAGCAAAAATTAAAGCAGGAAGCATCAGTGACTCGGTCTATAAAAAGTGCCCTCAAAGCTCATCACTAAGCTAAGAATCCTGGGACTAAACACCTCCCTCTGCAACTTGATCCTGGACTTCCTGACGGGCCACACCCAGGTGGTGAGGGTAGGTAGCAACACATCTGCCACGCTGATCCTCAACACTGGAGCTCCCCTGTGGTGCGTGCTCAGTCCTCTCCTGTACTCCCTGTTCACCCACGACGGCATGGCCAGGCACGACTCCAACACCATCATTAAGTTTGCTGACGACACAACAGTGGTAGGCCTGATCACCAACAACAATGAGACAGCCTTTTGGGAGGAGGTCAGAACCCTAGCCGTGTGGTGCCAGGACAACAACCTCTCCCTCAACATGATCAAGACAAAGGAGAGGATTGTTGACTACAGGAAAAAGAGGACCGACCACGCCTCCATTCTCATCAACGGGGCTGCAGTGGAGCATATTGAGAGCTTCAAGTTCCTTGGTGTCCACATCACCAACAAACTAACATGATCCAAGCACACCAAGACAGTCATGAAGAGGGCACGACAAAACCTATTCCCCCTCAGGAGACTGAAAAGATTTGGCATGGCTCCTTAGATCCTCTAAAGGTTGTACAGCTGCATCACTGCCTGGTATGGCAACTGCTTGGCCTCCGACCGCAAGGCACTACAGAGGATAGTGCGTACGGCCTAGTGCATCACAGGGGCCAAGCTTGCTGCCATCAAGGACCTCTATACCAGGCAGTGTCAGAGAAAGGCCCTAAAAACAGTCATAGACTCCAGCCACTCTAGTCATAGACTCTTCTCTCTGCCACCGCACGGCAAGCGGTACCGGAATGCCAAGTCTAGGTCCAAGAGGCTTCTAAACAGCTTCTACCCCCAAGCCATAAGACTCCTGAACATCTAATCAAATCAAAAAACCCAGACGATTTTCATTGCCCCCCTCCCCCTCTTTTACACCACTGCTACTCTCTGTTGTTATCATCTATGCATAGTCACTTTAATAACTCTACCTACATGTACATATTTCCTAAACTAACTGGTGCCCCCGCACATTGACTCTGTACCGGTACCCCCTGTATATAGTCTCGCTATTGTTATTTTATTGCTGCTCTTTTTTTCAATAAGGCACTAAAGTAAAACTGCTAAAAATGTGGCAAAGAAATTTACTTAATGTACTGAATACAAAGTATTATGTTTGGGGCAAATCCAACACAACACATCACTGAGTACCACTCTTCATATTTTCAAGCATGGTGGTGGCTGCCTCATGTTATGGGTATGCTTGTCATCGGCAAAGACTAGGGAGTTTTTATGATAAAAAGAAACGGAATAGTGCTTAGCACAGGCAAAATCCTAGAGGAAAACCTGGTTCAGTCTCTTTCCATAAGACTCTGGGAGACAAATTCCCCTTTCAGCAGGACAATAACCTAAAACACAAGGTCAAATGTACACTGTAATTGCTCACCAAGACAACATTGAATGTTCCTGAGTGGCCTAGTTACAGTTTTGACATAAATCATCTTGGAAATCAATGGCAAGACTTGAAAATGGCTGTTTAGCAATGATCAACAACCAACTTGAGAGAGCTTCAAAACTTTTACAAAGAAGAATGTGCAAATATTGTTCAATCCAGTTGTGCAAAGATTTTATACTTACCCAGAAAGACTGACATCTGTATTCGCTGCCAAAGGTGATTCTAACACGTATTGTCTTAGAGGGTTGAATACTTATCTCATCAAGATATATTAGGGTTTTATGTATTTTGTGTAGATCGTTGAAAAAAAAGGACAGTTAAATCCATTTTAATCCCACCTTGTAACACAACAATTGTGGAAAAAGTCAAGGGGTGTGAATACATTCTGAAGGCACTGTAAATTTAAAAAGATAAATGTAATCTCATTTACATTCTTATGATATAAAATAATGTTTTTTGGTATTTGAAAGATTCAGACAAAAAACTTAATGTGACCACAATGTTATCACCACAGACATGGCTGGCTTCCAGTTTGAGGGGATAGAGCACAACTAGCTTTTACTGAAGGCATTTTACTGGAACCTGAGTCACAATCAGTGCAGGGATTGGCTATGGTGGCTATGTTGTGGACACTGATTGGTTCACTCCAACTAGTAGGAATGGAATGTGTCTGAAAGGTACGTTTCTGGAACCTATCTTCACATGTGTTGTCCCCTTTGTTTCAGTCAGATGGAGCAGGTTCAGACTGCCATTAAGGTGATGAGTCTATAGAGTATAAATAAGCTACTCTATCTACACAGCAACCCAGTGAAAGTAATTCCTCTAATGGGAGGAAGTGCAGCGTCTGTCTTCCTCACTGCCTGCAGCTCTTTCTGGGAGAGAGATGGAGAAGGCTCATGATTGGTTGTTGCACTCATTTTAGGGTCGTGATTAAAAGCTGCCGAAAAGTACACACTGAACTTTGGCAGACCAGACTTTCCAGGAAGTTTACAATTAAAAAGCTAAATCAAAAACAAAACAAAATGTTGTGGTCTAACTTAAATCATTATATTTTATGTTCTCAAAGGGAAAGAGTGTTCTGTTCTTCACTTTTCTGACTCAGCATAAAATGCATCTGCATACGGTTAACGGAATAAGTCATGTTTATTAGCTGTGAGCCCTGATTACTCCAGAGGGTTGCAACTTGTACTGTAGTGTCCACAAGCACATCCACCATGCTTTCATAAGTACAGAACGATTATAGCAGTAGGCCTAGCCTTCATTACCAGGCATATACAGGAAAACAGTGTTCTTCCAAGTTGTTCCATTTCCCCTCTAGTAATACCTCAATCTATTAATATGTTACAAATTCAACATACTGCATAGAGGTCACAGGTAGCCTAGCAGTTAAGACCATCAGGCCTGTAACCAAAAAGTTGCTAGTTCAAATTTCTAAGCCCGCAAGATGGAAAAATATTGATTTTCTCCCCTTGCACAAGGCAGTTAACCCCCAACAACTGCTCCCTGGGTGCTGATGACATGGAGGTTGATTAAGGAAGATCACAACACCTCTCCGATTCAGAGGTGTTGGGTTAAATGCGGAAGACACATTTCAGTTGAACGCATTCAGTTGTGCAACTGACTAGGTTTTCCCTTCATACTGTGACTGTTGTCCTTGTGTGTGTTCCTCACCACGGCTTCTGTATTGTATAAAACATCACCACTCCAGGCAGGCCCGTGGCACTCTTTCACCCCAGCACCCGATGAGCTCCATTACCATGCAGCTCAGGCCCTCTGTCTGCAGAGACAGAGACAGTACTCTGGAATAGAAATTACCTTGTTGACTCTCTTCCCTCATAGTTAGAGTGGACCTTTTCAGATCCTGCATGCATTAATGGAAAAGAACCGCAATGTATTGCTACGAACTAGTAGACAGAGATCACAGGGACATTAGGTAGAATGTCTGATATATCAGAGGCTAAAATCTCATCACCAGGGGTTCTGTCAAGGTCAACAGCGATGTGCTTCACTAGAAACAAACATCCTACCTTGATATAACAAATGATTGGTTTTGAGTCATTGATCGTATTGAAATTGGTCCAATAGGTTCAAATGAAAAGGTTGGGGTTAACCAAGGCTCTACATATTCAAGGTCTCAGGCCTTGTGTTGGGGATATGAAAATAATTTATTGTGAATGAGGTGGAAATCTCCACTGGACACACACACTTTGAACGAATGCAGATGTGTAGCCAATGAGAGGAGTTCTGCAGCAGCCTCTCCATCATCTGTGAGCACTGGAGTCGCCATCTACTGGTGAACAAAGGGAGACACCTGTCCATTCAGCCTGGTCTCATAGACTAGACGTAACATGGTAAATGTAAATCAGTGACACTCAAGTTAGGATGATATGTTACGTTCGGTATGGTTATATAAGACAGACAGTTACTTAAGGCAGTTGTTCCCAAACTGTGGGGCGCGAGGGGTCGGCAGGGGGGGCGCGGGTGTAGTGCATCATCAGTTCCTCTTGTGATGTTAGTCAATGCATACCTAAAAGAGCTATTTATAACTTGTCAGAAATGTCCAGATCAGCTATCCCATGTCAGCTAATGTTTTTTATGTCGTTTTGTAGCCCATAGATAATGATGTAATTTTTTTGTCAGTCAAATATGCCATGAATACAAATTAGACATGGCAAAATGTATAGAATTGCAATAAAATTTGCTTAAAAACTGCAAAAGATGGGTGTGAACTGTTCGTGTCATGAACTGTGGCGCACGCGCGGGGGGGAGGGTACTGTCTAGCAATTCAAAGTTTGCGTGTTCAAATTTCATAATGGAAAACTTTAATCATTTTACCCTTCCCCTAACCCTAATCCTAACCTTAACCCTTTAACTTAACTCCTAACATAACCTTAACCCTAACCCTAACCCCTAGCTATGCTAACGTTAGCCACCTAGCTAACATTAGGAAGAACAAATTGGAATTCATAACATATCATATGTATTGCAAATTCATAGCATATTGTACGAATGGCAATTTGTAAGATATCATACAAATTGGAATACGTAACATGCGTGATGGTCATCCACAAATTAATACATACCATACGAAATGTAACATATCACATATCACACAAAAGAGTGTCTTGGATTTCGTACATAATGATATGAAATACTCTGAGACCAAGTTGTTCCATTTAATGTGGAGAAGCATGCTGACTGGACCAGGTATTGTCATCTGTGCACTTCTACAATGTCCAAGCTCAACTAATTAATTGCTTCAGTAATACAATACAATTACTGATAGAACAACATACCGTAAGTGGTATTGGTCTTTCAGAAGAATATGGAGACTTGAGGTTTTTTTCAAGCAAACAATACATTTCTGCTGAAAGCACTTACACTGTCCTGCCTCTCTGTTGTTAATGAATTATTAAGCAATGAGAAAACAACACCTTTCAAACCTGATCATATGACACTTTCCCTGTCGTCTTGGTTTTAGAAAATATTATTTTTAAATAAATGAACTGGTACCTTTTATGTCATCTTTGTTTTAGAATAGTAACATTAACCTGTCTCATTTGTAAACCCCATTGGTTAACCTCTCTGGCTCTCCTCTGTCTCTCCTCTCCTCTCCTCTCCTCTCCTCTCCTCTCCTCTCCTCTCCTCTCCTCTCCTCTCCTCTCCTCTCCTCTCCTCTCCTCTCCTCTCCTCTCTCTCTTCGCCTTTCCTTGCAGTTAGTCAGTGTGATTATGAGGGCTCATTCGCTTGTTCAAAGGTGCAGTAAATGAGCGTATTTGACATCTGGTTGTTAAGGATTTCTGATGTAGTTTTGGAGTGTGCAGTCAGGGCTTGATTCATGCCATCTGGGTAACTGTCTGTAGAGGCCAACAAAGCCTACCAACAGGGTCATTATCTTAATGCTATGGAATCTCACTGGACAGCCATATCATTCTGGTTTGAGATGTGTCAGTGCCACAAGCGGCCATTGTTGAAAACAACGGTAGAATTAAGTTGGGCTGAATCAATTTTCACGGCAGAACATAGAGAAAGAAACTCTGGGGTTTTGTTTACACAGTCACACAGCCATGGTTGGTCTTTCCTACACAGTGTGATTAAATAAAGCAGCAGGTCCTCCAAACCAGTGGTTCCCAACCAGGGGTACTTGGCCTATCCACAGGGGGTACTTGAGAAGACTCATGAGACCATAGTCCTACTGGTAAAATGCACATGAGGGGGTTCTTCAGGGCTACTCTGGGCAGAGCAAAATTCAGTTGGTAGTATAGTAACCAAAAAAAGTTTGGGAACCACTGCTCTAACTCCTCTCTCATCTGCCTCACCTCAACACTTACATGGAAACATGGACACTGCTTGTGCTATCCTCCCAGCTCAAGGTGCTTCCTCCTCAACACGTTCTATAGGAAAGTGCTGATGGATTTATCAGGAACCATTTTGACAGGACAGAAAATGTGTTAACGCCTTATGATTGAGTACAGCACTCAAGATTAATTGCTGCGTCAACCATGGTGTGCTGCCGTTATCTATGCAGCAGAGGGCACTCTCTTCCAATGTGAATGTTATTGTTCTGATAAACCTTTTCCTACTACGATTTTGAATAGCGCAGGATATATTGAATATAAATGAGATGAAAGGATATACGTGCCATCATGTAAATGTGACGACTTCATTTATTTATATTGAAACCAAACCCACAACTTGGTTGGACTACTAAGGGTTTTATCATAGTAAGAGTGCTGCGAACAGCATCGTCATCCTCTCATCATAACCATTCAAGGAAAAAGATAATAGCATTACAGAAGGTAGAGTAGCCCACAGGAGGCATAAGGCTTTGATTCTCTAGCCACGTTTATACCTGGTTCTAACATGTGTCCTTTGTCCTGATCTTGTCGACATTCTGATTGAGCCCACATTTTTAGACAGGTGTAGACAATTAAAATACACATTGTGATCTGATTTTGATCAGATCTTATAACTGTAAATGGACAAGATCAGGACAACATCGGGACAAGATCAATAAGAAGGTTGCATGTTAGCGGCAGGTACGAACAAGGCTTTTCCCTTCTGTTGTGTGTTGGAAGAGGCTTCTAATCTATGTGCCTTCTCTCACATCTCCCATTTTCTTCCGTAAAATGACAAACAACCACCTATTCACTCTGTCATCCATTTTACTCATCTATTCTCTTCTGTCAATTACATAAAGTGCTTCTAAGTTGTAAGTATAGCTAGTAACTCTATACCTTGTATACTATTGTCAAAGAGTCTTTAATAGGGATTCTAGGGCTCAATATTGATGCTGCTTCTGCTTTCTGTTAATATGAAAACACACAGTGACACAGAAAGTTAAACACTGCACATGTGAAGTGTTGGTCCCATGTTTCATAGCTGAAATAAAAGATCCCAGGAATGTTCCATACTCACAAAAAGCTTATTTCTCTCAAATGTTGTGCACAAAAATAGTTTACATCCCTGTTAGTGAGCATTTCTCCTTTGCCAAGGTAATCCATCCACCTGACAGGTGTGGCATATCAAGAAGCTGATTAAACAGCATGATCATTACACAGGTGCACCTTGTGCTGTGGACAATATAACAGAACTCTAAAATGTGTAGTTTTGTCACAAAACACAATGTCACAATTTTGAGGGAGTATGCAATTGGCATGCTGACTGCAGGAATGTCCATCAGAGCTGTTAACAGAGAATTAAATGTTCAGTTCTCTACCATAAGCCATGTCATTTTAGAGAATTTGGCAGTACGTCCAACCAGCCTCACAACTGCAGACCACGTGTAACCACCAGGACCTCCACATCCAGCTTCTTCACCTGCAAGGTTGTCTGAAACCAGCCATCCGGACAGCTGATGAAACTGAGGCGCATTTATCTCTGTAATAAAGCCCTTATGTGGGGAAAAACTCATTCTGATTGGCTGGGCCTGGCTCCCCAGTGGATGGGCCTGGCTCCACAGTGGGTCTATGCCCTCCCAGGCCCACTCATGGCTGCACCACTGCCCAGTCATTTGAAATCCATAGATTAGGGCCTAAATAATGTATTTCGATTGACTGATTTCCTTTTAAGAACTGTAACTCAGTCAAATCGTTGAAATTGTTGCATGATGCGTTTATATTTTTGTTCATCATATAACATTTATTGAGAGAATGATTGTAAGGTTCAATTGAGAAATGCCACAGAAATAAAACAGAAATTAGACATAGCCACAAACAGTGTGGGATATCGTTTGCTCTGTTACATTGACACTACTAGTATTGGAGTAGTTTAATTTACAAATGTTCTTCCATGTCATAGGTTGTGATAACATAAAACTATTTTAAAAACCTAAATCACTGTTGTGAATAATATTTCAAATCTGTCTCACTGACAAAAAAAAAAAACATTATCAGACTCTTACACAACACGGAGGACCCAATTGACGCAACCTCCTACCAGAACATGTCAAAATGGCTACCATTCCTGAATCCTATTTTTATTAACAAATTGATGCAGCGCATAACAGCTCATAACATAATCTCAGCCTTTATTTCCATATAAAGACATTAAAAAAGGAAAAATGGTGGTTGTTGTCACGTTCTGACCTTTATTTCTGTTGTTTTGTATTTATTTAGTATGGTCAGGGCGTGAGTTGGGTGGGCAGTCTATGTTTGTTTTTCTATGTTTTGGGGCAGTTCTATGTTTTCGGCCTAGTATGGTTCTCAATCAGAGGCAGGTGTCATTAGTTGTCTCTGATTGAGAATCATACTTAGGTAGCCTGGGTTGCACTGTTTGTTTGTGGGTGATTGTCTATGTTAGTGGCTTGTGTCAGCACAGGTCTCATTTTGTAGCTTCACGGTCGTATTTGGTTTATTGTTTTCGTTACTCTTTTGCATAGTGTTCAGTCTTTCTTTATTAAAGATTCACCATGGACACTTACCACCATGGACACTTACCACCTCTCCTCTTCAGACGAAGAGGAGGACGATCGTGACAGAATCACCCACACCCCAAGGACCAAGCGGCGTGGTAGAAAACAGCGACGACAGCAGCAGCAGCAGCGGCAGCAACAACAACAGCGGCCGGCTTCACAGGACTACACAACTTGGGAGGAGATAGACAGATGGGCCATCGACCCAGGGAGAGTGCCGGAGCCCGCCTGGGATTCGATGGAGCAGTGCAAGGAAGGTTACAGGAGAATGAGGTTGGCGAAGGCAGCACGGCAGTGCGACAGGTACGAGAGACAGCCCCAAAAAATTTTTTGGGGGGGGCACACGAGGGGTGGAGCTAAGCCAGGTAGCAGACCTGCGCTCACTCCTCGTGCTTATTATAAGCAGCAAGATACTGGGCAGGCACCGTGTTATGCGGTTAAGCGCACGGTGTCGCCAGTACGTGTCCATAGCCCGGTGCGCTATAGGACAGCCCCCCGAGAGTGTCGTGCGGGCATCGAGCCAGGGCGTATGGTGCCTGCTCAGCGGGTCTGGTCGCCGGTACGCAGTTTTGGCCCAGGGTATCCTGCGCCGGCTCTGCGTGCTGTGTCTCCGGGGCGCTGGGAGGGTGCAGTGCGTCCTCTGCCTGCGCTCCGCTCGTGCCGGGCGAATGTGGGAATGGAGCCGAAGGGAGAGGTGCGTGTAGTAAGCACTAGATCTCCCGTGCTTACCCACAGCCCGGTTCAACCTGTGCCTGCACTCTGGACGGTCCGGGCTAGAGTGGTTATCCAGCCTGGGGAAGTGGTGCCAAGGTTGCGCACCAGAGCTCCAGTGCTCCCCCACAGCCCGGTCTTTCAGGTGCCTCCTCTTAACCCCAAGCCTCCTGAAGGTCTTCCCAGCCTGGTGGTTCCTGTGGCAGCCCCACGCACCAGGCTGTCTCTCTGTCTCCTCCCTGCAGGTGGTCCTGTCTGTCCGGCGCCGCTGCCGGAGTCTCCCGCCTGTCCGGCGCCTCTGCCGGAGTCTCCCGCCTGTCCGGCGCCTCTGCCGGAGTCTCCCGCCTGTCCGGCGCCTCTGCCGGAGTCTCCCGCCTGTCCGGCGCCTCTGCCGGAGTCTCCCGCCTGTCCGGCGCCTCTGCCGGAGTCTCCCGCCTGTCCGGCGCCTCTGCCGGAGTCTCCCGCCTGTCCGGCGCCTCTGCCGGAGCCTCCCGCCTCTGCCGGAGCCTCCCGCCTGTCCGGCGCCTCTGCCGGAGCCTCCCGCCTGTCCGGCGCCTCTGCCGGAGCCTCCCGCCTGTCCGGCGCCTCTGCCGGAGCCTCCCGCCTGTCCGGCGCCTCTGCCGGAGCCCCTCTGCCCCGAGCAGCTGTCTCTCTGTCCCGAGCAGCTGTCTCTCTGTCCCGAGCAGCTGTCTCTCTGTCCCGAGCAGCTGTCTCTCTGTCCCGAGCAGCTGTCTCTCTGTCCCGAGCAGCTGTCTCTCTGTCCCGAGCAGCTGTCCCTCTGTCCCGAGCTGCCCCTCTGTCCAGTGGGGTCATTGAGAGGGGTGGTCATGCTGAGAAAGCCACGGAGGCGGACAATAAGGCGGACTAAGACAATGATGAGGTGGGGTCCGCGTCCCGCGCCAGAGCCGCCACCGCGGACAGACGCCCACCCAGACCCTCCCCTATAGGTCAAGGTTTTGCGGCCGGAGTCCGCACCTTTGGGGGGGGGTACTGTCACGTTCTGACCTTTATTTCTGTTGTTTTGTATTTATTTAGTATGGTCAGGGCGTGAGTTGGGTGGGCAGTCTATGTTTGTTTTTCTATGTTTTGGGGCAGTTCTATGTTTTCGGCCTAGTATGGTTCTCAATCAGAGGCAGGTGTCATTAGTTGTCTCTGATTGAGAATCATACTTAGGTAGCCTGGGTTGCACTGTTTGTTTGTGGGTGATTGTCTATGTTAGTGGCTTGTGTCAGCACAGGTCTCATTTTGTAGCTTCACGGTCGTATTTGGTTTATTGTTTTCGTTACTCTTTTGCATAGTGTTCAGTCTTTCTTTATTAAAGATTCACCATGGACACTTACCACGCCGCATATTGGTCCTCTGATCCTTCTCGCCTCTCCTCTTCAGACGAAGAGGAGGACGATCGTGACAGTTGTGTACATTTTGGGGTGCCTCCATTAGATCTATTCCATCAATTTGGCCAGAGAAACAAGGAATTTGAACTGATTCGGTCATTCAAATCAAACTTTATTTGTCACGTGCCGAATACAAGTATAAATACAACCTTAACATGAAATGCTTACTTACAAGCCCTTAACCAACAGTGCAGTTCAAGAAGAGTTAAGATAATATTTACCAAATAAACTAAAGTAAAAAAAATTAAATAATAGTAACACAATAAGAATAACAATGAAGAGGCTATACTCAGGGGGTACCGGTACCGAGTGTGCGGGAGTACAGGAGGTGTTGAGGTCATTTGTACATGGAGGTAGGGGTGAAGTGACATAGGTAATAAATAGTGAGTATCAGCAGTGTACAAAACAAATGGGGGGGTGTACATGTAGTAGTCCGGTGGCCATTTGATTAATTATTCAACAGTGTTATGGCTTGGGGGTAGAAGCTGTTGAGGAGCCTTTTGGTCTTAGACTTGGCGCTCTGGTACCCCTTGCCATGCGGTAGCAGAGAAAACAGTCTATAACTTGGGCGACTGGAGTCTCTGACAATTTTATGGGCTTTCCTCTGACACCGCCTATTATATAAGTCCTGGATTGCAGGAACCTTGGCCCCAGTGATGTACTGGGCCGTACGCACTACCTTCTGTAGTGCCTTACGGTCAGATGCCGAGCAGTTGCCATACCAGGTGGTGATGCACCATGCTCTCGATGGTGCAGCTGTAGAGCTATTTGAGGATCTGAGTACCCATGCCAAATCTTTCCTGTCTCCTGAGTGGGAAGAGATTTTGTCTTGCCCTCTTCACGACTGTCTTGGTGTGTTTGGACCAAGATGTTATTCTTGTTGTTATTCACTAGGGTTAATGTTTAAATAAGATAGTTCAATTCAATCAAAAATATGTGTAATTTTGGTATAGAATTTGGGATGTTTTGTGTATAAAGTATTTGGCAACAAGAATAAAACAAGTCACAATCATTTCAATGATCTTGTTATCATTGCAATAGTAACATATTATATATTTTATGTTAAAATGATAGACAGTATTCATAATGGTAAATAAGTACTTTGCAAGGTTTTCCCAAAATTCTGACACAAATTTACATTCAAAGAACAAGTGAGACAGATTGTCACCTTTTTCACATAAAATACAGATATCATCAAAAGCCATACAGTGGGGCAAAAAAAGTATTTAGTCAGCCACCAATTGTGCAAGTTCTCCCACTTAAAAAGATGAGATAGGCCTGTAATTTTCATCATAGGTACACTTCAACTATGACAGACAAAATGAGGGAAAAAATCCATTTATTTTCCACCATAATTTGCAAATAAATTCATTAAAAATCCCACAATGTGATTTTCTGGATTGTTTTTCCTCATTTTGTCTGTCATAGTTGAAGTGTACCTATTATGAAAATTACAGGCCTCTCTCATCTTTTTAAGTGGGAGAACTTGCACAATTGGTGGCTGACTAAATACTTTTTTGCCCCACTGTATATGTGGATAACATAGAATTACATGGATATATTTTATGTAAAACTTTAAAGTGCACTTAACTGTGTTTGGTATACAATATTTGTAAGGCCTTAACCATGCATTTTTCCAGACAACAACCACAGGCACAGGTTGTTTTCCCCTGGGACTATGGGTTGACACACTAAGCCTAACTTTTCCAATCCTTCCAAACTGTAAATTGTAGCTCTGTTTTCAGGAATTAAAAAAGTTTACAGACCAGGCTACCTGGATAGTTAATTCATAATTTTATTAGTTCGACTCGGGAAAGCAAAAGTCTCACATTAAATAATGTACAACATATTTCAGACTTTTTCTTTCGAACGCTAGCGAGGTATGTTGTCACACTGTTCATGCAGTCTAACATCCGGAGCTGCCAGAGCCGCTCGTCAGTCCGGAGGCCCCAGAGCCGCCCGTCAGTCCGGAGGCGCCAGAGCCGCCCGTCAGTCCGGAGGCGCCAGAGCCGCCCGTCAGTCCGGAGGCGCCAGAGCCGCCCGTCAGTCCGGAGCCGCCAGAGCCGCCCGTCAGTCCGGAGCCGCCAGAGCCGCCCTTCACTCCGGAGCCGCCAGAGTCGCCCTTCACTCCGGAGCTGCCAGAATTGCAGCCCCTCAGTGCAGAGGCGCCCCTCAGTCCAGAGGCGCCCCTCAGTCCAGAGGCGCTATCAGTCCAGTTGTGCCCTCTACGAGGGTCTTCAGTCCGGGGCCCGCTGCGAGGGTCCCCACTCCAGAGGCGCCACCCAAGTGGGCCAAGACTGAGCTGGACCGGGGTCCACGTCCCGCACCCGAGCCGCCGTAAAGAAGGCCCACCCTCCCCTTTAGAGTCAAGTCCGCAACTTTGGGGGGGGATACCTAAAAACAGCTATCTCCAGGCCATCAGACTTCTGAACATTCATCACTAATCGGCCTTCCACCCGGTACCCTGCCCTGCACCTTAGTATAGTAATGTTTACATAATGTTTATTGCTCTGAAATCATTTCTGTAGTTTTAAACAGATAAGATTCTCATTCCTGCATCATTATCTTGTTGAAATGTAATTTGATCTTTGAAAATTACGTTAATTGTTTTCTCGGGTTTATATGTAAATACTGTATTCTTGACATAGCTCATCCACATAACTATTGCAGTACATTCCTTTTTCCTACTTGTTTATTGTCCATACTGTCTATATGTATTTATATTCCGGACTCTGATATAGCGTGTTTCTTTTTTGTTGTTGTTGATTATTTGTGTATTAGTATTGTACTGTTAGATATTTACTGCACTGTTGGAGCTAGAAACACAAGCATTTCCCGGCACATGCTTTAACAGCTGCTAATCTGTGTATGCCACAAAAAACTTTGATTCGATTTTGACTTGATTTAGATCTGAAATCAAAATGCAAATAGCTTCTACAAATCCAACAATACAGCTGTTTTAGTAAACACATCAATTGCTTTCTCTCCACTTTTCCAACAACCTGAGAAGCAACTTAGTGTGTATGAAATCTTAGTCTGCTTCTCTACTTTTAAAATCTGAAATCAGAACAGAAATATATTCTATTAAATCAAATTATAGCAATGGGGGGAGCACATAAGACTGTGTCGCATAGATCACCCCACTAAACTACCCCCACACTCACTGACCAAACTACAGTAGCTAACCCATTTACTATAGCTAACCCATGGCCTACTTAAAACATTACATTTTACTACTGCATTGTACTGCTACTTGTACTTCTGGGCTACTTACTACTATGTAGTCTCCCACTGAAGGCAACTATGTATAAAACAGTCCCTCCCTCTACTACACCAGCCTCCATTGTTCAACACACATATTCCTTAAAAGTGTAGTAGTCTGAGTCTAGTTATTCGTGATGAAATATGCGATCTAACGCTATCAAAGTAAAAAGGTTGATATAGTAGTCTATCAAAGAAATAAGACCAGATATTTTAATATTTAACATTGACTAGGCTATATTTCACAGCTTCGCTTAAGTAAAACTTATTTCACTGCCACAAATACATTTTCCATCATGAAAAATGACCTTGTAGTTTATTTATTTGTATTTATTTAGAGCTCCTGTTTGCTGCATCTGGTAGACTACTCCATGTGATTGGCTACCTGGGGAGGGCCTCCAACCCGATCCGTGACTGATTATTGGCAGTGGCTTCAAACGCCTTGCCAAACCCTTGGGCTTAAGGCCGTTTGCAAACACATGAGCTAAATGAGGCCTTACCTTCTGTCGCTCGAATCCCCTGTCAAGGAAAGTTATAATAGTTTGAAAGTCTTTGGTCAATTAGGCCTACTTATGACGTGAGAACAACATCTGATTGCCAAGTCGTAGTAATTCTACAGGCGAACCGCATTAGCCCAACCTTTTTTTCGATTGTTTAAATTTTAAATGTCTGAAAACTGGGTTATAGCCCACCATTTTAACCAATGCTACACCTGGAAGCAAAACCGGATACAATTGTTCTGAAACATAAGTGATTATTGAGATAAATATAAGATATAGCCTTCATTCGAAAAGATAATAAAAAATCCCTGAAACGTTTCAGCCTTTAGGCACATGTACAGTAGGCTACACAGAAACATTACCGTTCAGTTAGCCTGTTTCAAATAGGCCTACACTACAGTTTTTACGTGACATTGAAGTTTGCCTGTACAGGTCAAGTGTAATAAGCTATTTTTATGCATAATTTGGCAAAGCACGCACATATAGTCTAGTTGTATTATTTGGAGGCATTTACTTGTGCATGGACCATAACAACCTGCCTGGTAAGTCATAGTGCAGGGGAAGCTACGGCCAAAATACTGCAGTGCAGATTTGGTTGAATACACAATAATTAAATTCCCAAACATTGCCAATCTAAAGCAGTATAGTGGTGGTAATTAGGCAATGTCAAGGGTATAGCAACGACGCCCAGGAAAGTCATAGAACCCAAGAGAATAAGGCTACACTTTTTGATAGACAAAAAATACGACAGCTTGACGGGTTTGATGTTACTACAGACGCTTTCTACGTGTAGATGCAGTCTGCCAATGAGGAAATGGCTTTTCAATTAATTCACTGTACGAAAATCACGTGCCTAAAGGTTATCTTGGATGTCATTGGTTACTGTTTGGTTGCTGCTGGTGTCGTATTTGGGCGGAGTGATTGACTTGAATCGACCGAATACATCGACTAGCCTAGCCTGTAGCCCACGCAATCGAAAAGGGTGGGAGTTTGACCTCCTCTCACATTTTGTGCCCTCTAAAAAACTTGGGATTTCAAGGAATTGTGGGTTAACCTATACATTTAACAGAATGGAAGCGTACATATGATTTTCGCATATTATGGACACTTTGGCCACTATAAAGCTGTAAAAGGTTTATGTACTTCTTTACATAAGTTATATCTTCGGTGCTTCAACAACCAAGCTCATTGACCACGATGCGCAATTCTCTGCGCTTGGTGTCGGGGCGTTGGAATGCCAAGACATCTTGAACCGGTGGGCAAAGACCTTCGGTTAGGGATCAGCCCGTATGGAGAGACCTCTCAGTTAGTAGCCTTCAATCTAAGCACCCAGTGTCAAGACGTTGCCGCGACACAGAAGTCCCCGTTTATTCCCCAAGTCTCCGGATACGCAGCTGCGCTCCAAAACCACTACGGCGGTCACTTCGGTTCACATGAATATAGAGCTATTGACTCCATGGATTTTTCGATCAGGTATCGCACTTCAGACATTGTCGATATAGCAACAAGGGATGCTGAGCACGGATTTTTCAGCCGCACCTCAACAGAAAGTTTGCGAATGCCCCTGATGATCTCTGAAAACCCGATGCACCCTCTATTTCCATCTATATACGACCAGAGCGCATCCCCAAATGGATACACAGCGAACCGCAGGGCGCATGTGGGTTCACAGGGAGACATATACGTGGGAGCAGATCCACATCAACCTGTCTCCAGTCCTCACCCACACGTCAGTGCTACCCAGCTTCACTTTGATCCCAATGTGGAGATGGGTATGAGAGTAGCAACACAGAATGGTAACGGTGCTTTCTTTCGATACATGCGACAGCCCTCTAAGCAGGATGTCACCTGTAAATGGATAGCTGAGAATCAGACGAATCAACCCCAAAAAACGTGCGGCAAGATGTTCTGCTCCTTGTTTGAACTGGTTACGCACGTCTCCATGGATCATGTCGGCGGTCCAGACCAGGGTCATCATACTTGCTTTTGGGAGGATTGTCCGAGAGAAGGCCAATCGTTTAAAGCAAAGTATAAATTAGTCAACCACATTCGTGTACACACTGGAGAAAAGCCATTCAATTGTCCGTTTCATGGTTGTGGGAAAATATTTGCCAGGTCGGAAAATTTGAAAATACATAAAAGGATTCATACAGGTAATGAGCCAGCCCTACATTCTATTAAATCAACAGGCCTAACACAATATGTCATGTGTTATATGAAACTGGTTGAAGTTACAATGCTCTCTGTTTTAAGACTGCTATGGGTCTAACTTTGACTAACTACCAGTCAACAGGCCTATCCAACGGCAATTTTGACGCACAACGCAATTGCAATTTATTAAATTAATTTCTACATTAAAATTACTAATTTTCTTTGGCAGGTGAGAAGCCCTTCAAATGCCATTTCGAAGGCTGTGACAGGCGGTTCGCAAATAGCAGCGACAGAAAAAAACACATGCACGTACATACCTCAGACAAGCCATATATGTGCAAGGTGTGTGACAAGGCCTACACTCATCCCAGCTCTCTGAGGAAACACTCGAAGGCAAGCTATCTTTTCTGGTGAAAAATGCCAGCGTATATGACCTATATTTATATGACGTAGTATATATAAATCAAATGATTCTACATTGTTATATGTAATTGAAAGAAAACACACAAAATATAGGCTATGGAAAAAACTGAAGGACTCGGCTACATATCCTGTGTTTGTAAATTTGAGCAATCAAAAAATACCTTTTTGAGTTATCACATCTACAATAAATGTTCTCACTTTACAGGTTCACGAATCTCAAAGCTCAGGGACCTCCCCAACAGGAACCTCTGGATATGAGTCATCCACGCCACCTGCTCCGTGTAGACCTATGTCCTCAACCATCGAAGACTTGACAAAACCATCCATGCTGGTCAAGCATCATACGTCAATATTTAAAGAGGATCTCTCATCCAATTTGATTGAATGGTACGTTTGAAACGGTTAGAGTTAATAGTCCAAGTGAGAACACTAAATGTTTATATAATTACCCACTGGGCACACTGGTTGAATCAACGTTTTTTCCACGTCATTTCAATTAAATTGTGGCTGGTAGGCAGGAATTCAGGCCCATAGCATAGGTTTGCTCAGTTTTCAAGAAAAGTTCAGAAAACACAGCGTAGGCCTATGCTGAGCTGTAAATGCACCTTCATAAAATGCAGAGCAAATGCAATCAAATTGGAGTGATGTTTGTTCTATAGCCTCCCTAATGTTAGGAAAAGTCTGATCCTTGGAAAATACTGCACATTTACTACTGATTTACAGATGAAAATGTAGCCCACTGCACCAAAGCCTTTACATTCATAGACAGGCCTCCATATAAGCCTATTGATAAATGGACAAATTATTATTTAACCAGGTAGGCCAGTTGAGAACAACTCTTAATTTACAACTGCGACCTGGCCAAGATAAAGCAAAGCAGTACGACAAAAACAACAACACAGAGTTACACATAAACAAACGTAGAGTTAATAACACAAAATAAAATAAAAATAGAAAAATCTATGTACAGTGTGTGCAAATGTAGAAGAGTAGGTTCATGAATACATGAATGGAAGAAAGACATACGAAATGAATCATCAAAAGCAACATATAGAAACCATAAAGTGCATAAAAAGAAAGGAAGTAACTTTAGAGAGAAAAAAAGGAAACAGATAAAGGATGAAATTAAGTATTTGAGTAAACCAGTATTTTCATGTGTTGCTAGATTTTAACTCTGATTTCAGAATCAGTTCTAAGACAGAAAAAGATGGGCCTACTGTCATCCACATGGAATGTTGCCTTTTGCAAAGAACAATATAAAAATGTATTTTTTTAATTTCTCTATCTTAAAATATACTGTTTACAATATAATTCATACAATTGTATTTTTGTTGCAGTTTATTGTAATGTTGTTGTATAAATGTACAGATATAAGTGGTTATATATAAATCAATATGATTTAGGCATGCAGCTTTAGTCAACACTTCAATGAAAAACATGTTTATGGACATTTTGTACCTTTCTATTATGAGTGATGTTGAATCTAATAACTAGATACACTTGTATAGATTTTGGGGCTTTTCTTTTTTTAGATGTTGGATTTTGGAGTGGTAGCCTACCCTTTGCTAAATGATTTACAAGATCCAGCATTTGAGGACAAAGTAAAGTTGACAATCCTTTACGGCCCAGAAGACACAAACTATTCTTAAAGTGTTCAGTGGAACATCAAGGAAAATATTTTAAACAGGCAATTTAAATACATCTGGTATATGTTGTTCAGTTAGCCGAACTAGCATCAGATTCAGATATTTTTTTTTAATGAAAGCTAAATGTAAAAAAACATAGATCAAGGCAAAGTGAAATAAATAACAGAAAGCATAAAATAAGTTACATAAATCTGACCTATATTCAAAATGTGGCATTTAATTCACAGTTTGTTGATTTGTTGAAATGGATACTATCTATGTACTGCAGTGTATCACAAATTACCATTAAATTGGTAAAACTTTGATTTAGTTTTTCCCTGTTTATTTATCATGATGATGCTGTACATTATGTGTGGATCTGTACACAAATCTGCTCTCAATATAGGCTATTAGATATCATTGGCGTAGCAAATTAACAAATTGTGTTGAAATATCAGTATATCTTTTATCAGATTAACCGTCACGCTACCAACATATTTTACATAATGTACATCGATTACCAACTGGGGTCATTTTGACCCCAAGAAGAAACTATTGAAAAAGGAACAATCACAGTAAAATATCAATTTATTAGTTATCAAAACATCCTTAGACATGTAAATAATGTTATCTGAAACAAAAAATGACCAAAACAGACTGTTATTTTAGCAAAATTAACATTCATTTTCAAATTCTGTCATATGAAAATATGAATGTTTCCTTCATATAATGTGCAGCTTTTTCCCAAAGTGCAATCCACATTAGAACTAAGAAGGTAACTGACCATAATTTGATTGAATCATTACATTTTTCAGAATTCTTAAGTAAATATACATGTTTTTTGGTTAAAACGACTGCCTATTGGAAATATACATAATGATATTTACAAAAAGTGATTCTGATAGACATATATGGCTTAGTTTTCTTTATTTCCTTAACCCACAGCCAGCATTAGCATCGCTGTTGGTGAAACAATGGGAGTGGGATGGGCTATGGCAATATGCTTAAAAAAACATGCCCAAATTATTTTAGTCACTTCAAAGTGATTTTAAAAGATTTTGTATACCATTGGCAGATTTTTATATGAACAAAAATAAGGTTTGGTTTTTGTACACAGTCATAAGAGAAGTACGACCTTAGGCGAGTACATGGGGCGTTATATTGCTGCAGGTTATCTGTCTATCTGGTCAAAATCACTATCCTCTCCTGCTATGGATAACATATAATTCTGTCTCCAGAGAAACCTAGATTCAAATAAAGGTAATATAATTGATCATATTATATAGGCGGAATCAGGAGCATTTTTATTGATACAGTTCAAATTAATACAAAAACACTAAACAATGATTTAGATTTATTAAGAACAAGTTGATTGACAAAATCAGGAAAAATTTGAAGAATTGAATAAACCACCTTTGGACTATGATGTTAAAAAAAATGCCTCTGGGGTCAAAATGACCCCAGTCGGTAGCTTGAGGGTTAATAAAATGCCTTGTGATGATAAGCATGGTGGCAGAGAGAACCTATATTTAAACCCATGCACTGCACCACTCATGTATTGTCTTTTGCAGGTATTTACTTTACTGTGCGCCATGAACGGGCACACAACACTCCTCACCTTTTCAGCCTACCCTTCAGCTCTATTAGTCTATATCTGCTGGCTTAGCTAGGAGTACGTTCTAAGAGGATCAACCATAAGCAGTTTCCAACGGCCCTTTGTCACGCAAATGTCTGTGTCATCTTTGTGAGAGTCTGGTCCTGTGTTGTTTTCTACGGAGAGCCATGTCAACTGACTTCCGGTCGGCTCTAGCCCTGCTTATTGGTAGATACCCTCACCAATATCAAGTACTCCCCTCAGTAATATCACACCAATTTGGTTGTCATATTTTTAACAGAGATTTTTTTTTTCCAAAATGCCCCCTAATCTTCATCTTCCCTGTTCTCCACCTTCCTCTTCACCACAATCATCCTCTTTGCCCTCCGTAGCACCCTTCTGAGGACACCCGTCATATGAGCGGAGCCATCAGCCATGGTGGTGGTAGTGGTGACAGGCTGGAGCCTGCAGTAATTGTGCCCCTGCTGAGATGCTGGCCTGTCTGGGATCAGGGCCCAGCAGGAGGGGGGGCCCAGCCCCGCAGCCATGGGAACAGCCAGGGGAGGAGGAGGAGCCTAACCTGTCAGAGATTTAGACCTACTGGTTGATCTCCTATCCCACATACTCACTCAGCTGAACAAAAATTAATCTTCCACCTCTTTGGACAATTTGGGACAGGAGAAACTGATGAACAAACATAAATTCCACCTACAATTGGGGTTGATAAGGAGAGGAGGGAAGTTAGAAGTTACCTTGTGTTCACAAAACCGTTTATAGTCAGTCTCCTTTAAGTAGATTATCAGAAGAGATATCAGACTGAGAAACAGAAACTATTTGTAGAAGATATATAGGTAATCATCAGATGTTTATTAGCAAAAATCTGTCGCTACGATTTTCTGATTCCAGTCAGTCCTTTTCTCTGTATGTGTGTGCGCGCCGGGCGTGCATGCATGCGTGTGTGTCTACTCCCATTCATTACTTTTTCCCCCCAGCAGTCTCTCCTCTCAGTGCCAGACCAAGCTTCTTGCCCAGTAGGGTACACATCTACCCCTGATCACCTGCTGGGCTCAGAGCCCGGCCCCAAGCATGACTCTCTCCATCTCCTTCGCTGTCCTCTCCATTCCCTCTACAGACTTTTGCTTTGTTCCCTATTTTTGTCCACTTTCTTATCTTTACAGTCATTATGGTCAGCCCCTCTTATAGTATGTGTATGCAGAAAGCAGAGGAAGACTCAACCACAGGACTTTCAATTAAAAAGAGGGTGGAGACATCCTGAATCATATGGTTTGAAGTGGCTTAACTCTAGTGGGAGATTGGGTTATATTTGTGAGGTGTGGTACATTGAAGAGAAAAAAAACAAGTTGGGCTAATGGTGCCATCCAGAGACATATATTTAGAAAGTTAGGTTAACTTTTAGAATTTTAGAATTCTAGTCATTCAGTTAAATAGCGTTAAATATTCCCCATGTAATGTTAATGAGGAGCTAACATGCCGCCATAGAATGTTGAAGTGTCTTGCAAATGCGTCATAATGCAGAAACCACATTGGCCCAAGTCTCTAAATATATATATATACTGAACAAAAATAAACCCAACATTTATTTCTGTCCCTTTTGTGGAAAAAAAACCTAATTCTGATTGGCTGGGCCCTGGCTCCCTAGGAAATGGGCCTGTGCCCTCCCAGGCCCAACCATGGCTGCGTCCCTGCCCAGTCATGTGAAATCCATAGATTAGGGCCTAATGCATTTATTTCTATTGACTGGTTTCCTTATATGAACAGTAACAGTGAAATCGTTGCATGTTGCATTTCTATTTTTGTTCAGTGTACATGGCCCTGGTGCCATCTAGTGGTAAAGAGGAGATACATTAAACAGCCTTTCAGCAGGGTGGTGGTCAAAATAATACTGAATCTTCCCTTTAGCTTTCTAAAACATCTTTATTGAACAGTTCACTACATCAATAATAACCTAATGTCAACGTCAGAAGAGCCTCCTAATAATGTGACAACCATCTTGGTGATTTTCGACATGAATAGCATTGTGAATGTTACTGTGTTTGAACATGCATACACAAAAAAGCATCAGATTTATAGTAACATTTGAAAGAGAGAACCCATCATGATGAATGGGCTTTTTTCTCTGATTCTACACAGGAAAACAGCCGGTCAAGTTCTGCAGACACATCAATTCACAGACTGCTTGATACACAGATGATATCACAGAAATATAATTATATTTCTATCAATGATATACAAGAGATCTTCCATCTGCTGGGTACAAGGGACTGGGCTAACTAAGAAAGATTAATGTTTAGCAGGCTGCTAAAACAGGACACATTCAGCCACAGGGGGAAGGGAAAGGTTGCTGCAACGTAGCTACTGTTACATTATGATGGCAACTCTAAATGGCATTTACACATCCAGGTGACAACACATAATCTAATGAAAATAGAGATAGTTTGTTACTGTAAGTTCACAGCAGCCTAGACAACCTCTTATCATATCATATTTCAGTGTGGGCACCATGTGTCTTGGCTCCTGTGAGCAGGTGAGTGGACTCTTGGCCAAAAATACCCCAGCTCCTAAGGAGGTGTAGTGCACAACCAGGTTGTCAGGTTTCTCTCTCTGCTGAGACCTAGAGTGTGGTCCCACTACTGTCCAGGGGCTTGCATGTTCCAGGGAATGTACCAGGCTCCTCTTGGGCAAGGGGAGTTGACGTTAGGGCCAGTGACTCGGCTGCTGGGCAGGGCGCAGAGGGTGTGGCTGCCAGTTGGCTCTGACCCACAGCTCATGAAGGCCAGGAAGCACCTGTAAAACTGTGACACGTGACATCGTCAATGCAATATATCCTGTGTGATAATGGAGTACTGATGTAAAAGTTTCAATTTCATCATCAAACCATTGACAGGTAAGAACAATGGCCAGTGTGTGTGCCACTGACAGGCTGTTACCTGGTTGTTTAACAGGATATATATGATAGGGTTGAGAAACGTGCTACTTTTGGCGAGGATGGAGGGGACAATGCTTGTTGTGGGGCCGACCAGGCCAACCTGGCCGAAAGTGGCTAGCAGAGCTACCACCCCGTAGGGCATCCAGCACAGCAGGTAGCAGGACACCATGGAGACAACCATCACCAACACATGGGTCTCCCGCCGATGTGCAGACAACTGGTTGGTTTTGGCTACCTGAGGAGATATGACATTTTATAATATATGCCATTTAGCAGACACTTTTATTCAAAGCGACTTTCAGTCATACACTGTTCATACATTGGATATACAGGTGGTTCCAGGAATCAGCCCACTGTCCTGGCGTTGCAAGTGCAATGCTCTACCAATGGAGCTACAGACACATAGGACTATTTTATTCAAGTTACTTACGCTGACTAATTTCTCCAATCAAACCCACAACCAATCGCTTCACTACCATCTAAGGAAGGCCACTACCATCTGAAGGCCACTACCATCTAAAGAAGGCCACTACCATCTGAAGAAGGCCACTACCATCTGAAGAAGGCCACTACCATCTGAAGAAGGCCACTACCATCTAAAGAAGGCCACTACCATCTAAAGAAGGCCACTACCATCTAAAGAAGGCCACTACCATCTAAAGAAGGCCACTACCATCTGAAGAAGGCCACTACCATCTAAAGAAGGCCACTACCATCTAAAGAAGGCCACTACCATCTAAAGAAGGCCACTACCATCTAAAGAAGGCCACTACCATCTAAAGAAGGCCACTACCATCGAAAGGTCACTACCATCGAAAGGTCACTACCATCTGAAGAAGGCCACTACCATCTAAAGAAGGCCACTACCATCTAAAGAAGGCCACTACCATCTAAAGAAGGCCACTACCATCTAAAGAAGGCCACTACCATCTAAAGAAGGCCACTACCATCGAAAGGTCACTACCATCGAAAGGTCACTACCATCGAAAGGTCACTACCATCTGAAGAATGCCACTACCATCTAAAGAAGGCCCCTACCATCTAAAGAAGGCCACTACCATCTAAAGAAGGCCACTACCATCTAAAGAAGGCCACTACCATCTAAAGAAGGCCACTACCATCTGAAGAAGGCCACTACCATCTAAAGAAAGCCACTACCATCTAAAGAAGGCCCCTAACATCTAAAGAAGGCCACTACCATCTAAAGAAGGCCACTACCATCTAAAGAAGGCCACTACCATCGAAAGGTCACTACCATCGAAAGGTCACTACCATCGAAAGGTCACTACCATCTGAAGAATGCCACTACCATCTAAAGAAGGCCCCTACCATCTAAAGGCCACTACCATCTAAAGAAGGCCACTACCATCTAAAGAAGGCCACTACCATCTAAAGGCCACTACCATCTAAAGAAGGCCACTACCATCTAAAGAAGGCCACTACCATCTAAAGAAGGCCACTACCATCGAAAGGTCACTACCATCTGAAGAATGCCACTACCATCTAAAGGCCACTACCATCTGAAGAAGGCCACTACCATCGAAAGGTCACTACCATCTGAAGAAGGCCACTACCATCGAAAGGTCACTACCATCTGAAGAAGGCCACTACCATCGAAAGGTCACTACCATCTGAAGAAGGCCACTACCATCGAAAGGTCACTACCATCTGAAGAATGCCACTACCATCTGAAGAATGCCACTACCATCTAAAGAAGGCCCCTACCATCTAAAGAAGGCCCCTACCATCTAAAGAAGGCCACTACCATCTAAAGAAGGCCACTACCATCTAAAGAAGGCCCCTAACATCTAAAGAAGGCCCCTACCATCTAAAGGTCACTACCATCTGAAGAGGCATTGATAAACCCCCATCAATTGCAATTTAGAAACTCTGATGTATAATATCTAGTAACTAATTTTGTTGCATGTTTTGTACAATAAAAAAAAACATGTCTGAAACTAAGATATCAAAGTAAAATAAATCTCAATTTGATTAAAGGTCAATTAAAAGTAATCTCTCATCTGAATAATGGGGGGGGGGGGGGGGGGGGGTCAACATCCTTATGTACTGTAGATTATTGTTGTTATTCAAACTCGTTGTGTCAGCCACCTACAGTGCAGTCATGCGGTCATTATAGACTCCTTATTTGTCGAAGCTGTGTTGAAGACCTCCTAATCTAATGCATAAAACCACAGTAGGTCTACAGTGTATAATAAGCATGGAAAAACTGATGCTCAAAATCATACGCAGTATCACGCCTACTCCCACTCCCCCTCTCTGGCACTCGAAGGCGCTAGGCGCACACCTGTCACCATCGTTACGTGCATCAGTGATTCACGAGACTCACCTGGTCTCTATTACTTTATTGATTGCCTCCCCTATATCTGTCCTGACAGAATGCAGACACCAATATTGGAAGCATCAGGGAGTTTTTTTTTTTTTTGGGGGGGGGGGGGGGGGGGGGGTGACGTCGGGTCCGGGTGCCCCTGCCTAAGGAACTGCAGGTGTCTCAGCTGGCTCGTCTGGCTTCCATGCCTTAGCTGGCTCGAGAGGTTTCCTTGCCTCGGTTGGCTCGGCAGGCTCCCATCCCATGTCATGCCTCAGCCGGCTCGTCGGGCTCCCACGCCTCGGCTCCTCCACTGGTCGGCTCCCTCGCCTCGTACGCCTCGGATGGCTCGTACGCCTCGTCACGCCTCGGCCGGCTCTTACGCCTCGGCCGGCTCTTACGCCTCGGCCGGCTCTTACGCCTCGGCCACCTCGTCACGCCTCGGCCGGCTCTTACGCCTCGGCCACCTCGGCCGGCTCCCACGCCTCGTCACACATCGGCCGGCTCATCACGCCTCGGCCACCTCGTCACGCTTCGGCCGGCTCCCACGCCTAGGCGCCAGGCAGCCCATCATTACACACACCTGTCACCATCATTACGCTCATAAGCACTTCCTGAGACTCACCTGGACTCTATTACTTTATTGATTGCCTCGCCTATATCTGTCCTCACACCCAGGGCATGCATTTGTGGCCCAACACTCAGGAAATGTGTTCCTAAATGAACACAGGGAAAATTTCCTAAGGGGGCAATTTCCTAAGGGGGCATTTTATTGCTATTATCTTTAGTTAAGGTCTGCTGTACATCTCACAGATTTAGGACATACATTGTGACATTTCCACTTCCTGCTTTTTCAATTATTGTCACGGTCTTGCATATTTCACCATAGTTTATCCTCCCTTGTATTATTACCAAAACACATTAGGATCTGAGCAGTCTGTTGGGAGTGGTCCAGGACAGGGCCATGGCAGGTGGATGGCTCTGTGTGGAGGGAGGTGAAAGATGCTTTAGGAGAGACTGATGCTGCCATCAGAGAAGGAAGAAGATGTTTACTGAAGATGTTTACTCAGAGCAACAAAGCTATAAAAAAGCCTTCAGCACATCATTCACTTCCTTTGTAAGACAAACAGTCGAGACACATAACCAACTTTGACGTGATCATCATTGTTGCCATCTTCATGTACAAGCATGCCCTCCAATCATCACCAAAATACTCACCATCATCAATATAAATCGGTTTTTGGCATTAACCAATCACACTGACTCACCCGACGGATGAAAAAGATGATCTTCCCATAGCAGATGACCATGAGCAGCAGGGGAAGCAGGAGGCAGAAGATGAAGAGGCAGGTGACATAGGAGATGTTCCCAGAAGAGCGCTGGTGCCACTGCACTGAGCATATGGTGCCTGGGCCCTCAGGACCGTAGCTGCTCCAGCCAAAGAAAGGTGGCATTGTCCACAGCAAGGAGTAGAGCCAGGCTCCCCCGATGGCCAGCCAGGCCTTCTTGTAGTCAGACGGGTCAGCCTTTGTGTAAGACAATATCGTGGAGTAGCGCTCGTAGGACAGGACGGCCAGAGATGCTAGAGAAACGATGCCTGCACAGAGAAATGGATGGAGGTGCCCCAGTTTCTGTGCGTTAGAGATGTATAAGATAAACATGAAGTGTCTCCTCTCTAATGGGAGTTTGAGTCAGAGCTTCCTGGGCGTTAAAAAGGAGACACGGCATACTCATCGTAGACATACCTAACACACAGATAGTGAGTGAGTGTGGAGGTAGAGTAGTAGCTGTGGTGAGAATAACAGAGGAAGCAAAAGTTTCCACATTGTAAACCATAACTCACAGCATTGCAGTTAGAACCTATAACATATATTACTCTGCCTCCAGATGTCAGCCTTTTAATCCACAATCTAAATCGTGGACAAGAAGTCTACTCCGCTTGGTATATGAAAGGCATGCAGAGCATACAAGAGGGCAATTTATATCATTTCTGCTGTGGACAAAAATCCAGCTCATGAATAAGATGTAGGTATTATTCTACTGGTCAGCAGACACCGTAACCAAGGTGACAGTTTGTATATTGCTGAGCCAGGGACAAGATACAGTGAAAGCTTACATAAGAATAAAATACTAACAGTCATCAAGAAACACTGGTTTGACTTGAAAGTTTGACTCAAAATGTGTCTCTTTACCAGTCAAACTGACTGTGTAGCGAGTTTCAGAGATCAAACATGTTATTTGCTTATTTACTGTTAATTCAAGACTAGGATGCATGTGGTATGTATCTCTCACACAGGACGGAGAGCATGGCGCGAGAGGACCTGTTGAAACATGAGATTGACATGCAAGTTTCTTCCTCGGTTTTCAGTATCTCTAAAACTTTACCATTATGAAAAGGATAGGAAGCGTATAGGTTATCAAGCCAACTAACCGAAAAGCGTGTTGGCGAAACCGTACCACTTGCACCCTTGGTCTCCGATGAGCCATCTGCCGTAGAGGCTCGCAGCAAAACTGAAGGGAGTTCCAAAGATACACACCAGCATGTCACTCACGCTGATGTTGAGCAGGATGAGGTTGATGGGCGTCCTCAGCACCTGGAACCGTGCGAAGAGGAGAAGGACGAAGAAATTGCTGATGAATCCTAATAATAAAATGACACCGAGGAATACTGCAACCACTGTGTGCCCTGTCCTGCTGAGCTCGGACTTCTCGCTGTATACGAGAGAGTCACGGACACTGTCGTTCACGTTGGGGTTCATCGCGGAACTGTCCTCGGTACTGAAATTGAAGTTGCGGCTTTCAACAACTATTGTAGCGCCTTGCGGAGTCAATGGTGGTGGATGAGACATTTCAAGGGGCCGGGGAAGATTGTTCTGGACCTTAACTCTCACTCACACGTTGTCAGTGCAGACATGGGCAATACATCTTAGACTCGCCTGCAGATTTCAGTTTCCACTGCTCTCGCACTCGCTTGCAGGCTATCGACGAATCGGCCCCAGACGGCTCAACGCCAACTCTTTATTTATCTCCCATTCCCATTGGGTTTTTTCTTAGTTTTAATTGAATGTGCTACGCGATGAGGAAGTCGGCGAAACACTAAAATAGTTGAATTAACCAACAAGGGTAGACTATGGCTAATAGACTCATGTAATTAGATAAGCACCCACACCAGTCTCTGTTCAATGAATACAAAGCACACTGGCGTAACACAATGAGTGCTTTACACAGACAGGCCAATTACAATAGTTGTCCACTAATTAGTATTTTGACCAATCAGATCAGCTCTTTTGCCAATAATTGGGCAAAGGGTCAGAATTGATCGCAGCCAAACACTTGAGTTGCATTTTTTAGGACAATTGCCCCCTCAACATACTGTACTTTCAGACTGCTTCATTAATGCACAGTGTGCAGAGCCATGGTCCATGACTGAATACAATAGGTTCTGTTGAGTGGCTAGTATGCTATTAGTCAAAACAACCTGCTCACTTGTATATGCCATACTGTTCACTGTTAGATAATGTTACACCAATGTTCTGGTAAATATTGAAATAGCTGCATGAAGATCTGGAGCCCAAGGCTTATATTTAAATTGAGCTTTTCTTCCTGTGGTTGAAAGGGCCATGATATTGTTCCATCCCAGGGGGTCATCTCACTTCCCCCATACAGAGACACACAGAACTGCATTTCAGCGTAAACAGGTGCTATTAGCCTATAGCTTTGAGTATGTTGGTCATCTAAAGAGTAAAGAAAGCATGTATTTACAGAGCCCGAGAGTGTGGAAATTGGACTGCTCAAAAGCTTTTCAGATCGTTATCTGTGAAAATCGAATTATTCGAGCCATAACTCTCTCAAGCTGTATCCAAAGGTTGGGATGTAACCCTTGGAGAGATATTTTGATCTCATCAGTCTCAGCAGTCTATAAGACTCAGCAAAGTGCTCCCATTGAGGGAGCAATCCTAAATAGGCCGGATGTCACACTGGAGCAGCTTCTAGATCACCTCTCTACTTTGTTCTTCCTCTGTGGTAATGAATTGTAAATCAAATAACATTTTATTGGTTGCATATGTAGCCAATGTGAAATGGCTAGCTAGGTAGCGGTGGTGCACGCTAGTGGCGTTTCAATCGGTGACGTCACTTGCTCTGAGACCTTGAAGTAGTGGTTCCCCTTGCTCTGCAAGGGCCGTGGCTTTTGTGGAGCGATGGGTAACGATGCTTTGAGGGTGACTGTTGACGTGTGCAGAGCGTCCCTGGTTCGCGCCCAGGTCGAGGGGACGGACGTAAAGTCTATACTGTTACACATACACATATTTAGCAGATGTTATTGTGGGTGTAGGGAAATGTGTGTGTTCCTAGCTCCAACAGCGCAATAATATCTCACAATACACACCAATCTAAAAGTAAAATAATGGAATTAAGGAATATAGAAATATTTTGACCAGCAATGTCAGATTCCGGAGTGTGTGTGTATGTATGTATACACACACTCCAGAATATATATATATATATATATATATATATATATATATATATATATATATATATACACACACTACAGTTCAAAAGTTTGGGGTCACTTAGAAATGTCATTGTTGTCCATGAAAACATACATGAAATGAATTGAAAAATTAATAGGAAATGTAGTCAAGACATTGACAAGGTTATGGGCACTTCTTACGTACCATACGGTCAAGTTGCTCCACAACAGCTCAATAAGGGTTGAGATCTGGTGACTGTGCTGGCCACTCTATTGTAGACAGAATACCAGCTGACTGCTTCTTCCCTAAATAGTTATTGCATAGTTTGGAGCTGTGCTTTGGGTCATTGTCCTGTTGTAGGAGGAAATTGGCTCCAATTACCGCAGTCCACAGGGTATGGCATGGCGTTGCAAACTGGGGTGAGAGCCTTCCTTCTGGAAGATCCCTTTTACCCTGTAGAAATCTCCCACTTTACCACCACCAAAGCACCCCAGACCATCACATTGCCTCCACCATGCTTGACAGACGGCGTGAAGCACTCCTCCAGCATATTTTCAGTTTTTCTGCATCTCACGAATGTTCTTCTTTGTGATCCGAACACCTCAAACTTAGATTTGTCTGTCCATAACACTTTTTCCCAATCTTCCTCTGTCCAGAAGAAGAGACATGCTTGGGTCAAGAACCACAAGCAATGGACATTAGACGGGTGGAAATCTGTAATTTGGTATAACATATATTTTGATTTGTTTAATACTTTTTGGGTTACTACATGATGTCTTCACTATTATTCTACAATGTAGAAAAAAATTAAGAAAAATCCATGAATAAGTCAGTGTCCAAACTTTTGACTGGTACTGTATATATCTTGTATTTTTATGTGCACTGTGTCATCATGCAACAAGTCAATTTGATGGTAACAACTCTGGTGGGAAAAATCTATTTTTTTTAATGCAGAATTTTGAAAATGTCTATGAAAATCTGTCACCAATTGGATGGAAACCTAGATACAGAGATCTCTTCTTCTAGTCATGAGCTAGCTTTCCATCCAATTGGTGACAGATTTTCATGGAAATATAAAAAAAATATGCATAAATCAAATATGCACATTTCCCATTGACTTGTTGCAGATAAAACTCAGTGTGTGATGACATAGTGCACACAAAATGTACTTTTTCGCTTACCATATGTTTTCATGTGCCTAATACAAATCTAATTTTCAACTCTACCAATAGTTTTGTCACAAACTGTTTTGTTAAATAGCGGATGTGCCTACTCTGGTCTTGGCACTTGCTCTCTAGCCCAGGGTTTCCTAAACTTGGTCCTGGGCCCCCGGGTGCACGTTTAGATTTTTGCCCTAGCACTACACAGCTGATTCAAATAATCAATGATTGATGACGAACCCTGCTCTAGCCAACAGCTTGCAGATACAGTGCGGGGCAGCTCTGCGGCACAGGTGTCAAACTCATTCCATAAAGGGCTGAGTGGCTGTGGGTTTTCGCACCTCCCTTGTACTTAATTGATGAATTAAGGTCACTAATTAGTAAGGAACTCTCACCTGGTTGTCTAGGTCTTAATTGAACGGAAAAACTAAAAACCTGCAGTAACCAATTATTATGGGATGCTGTCCCTTCAAGTAACCATTGCAAATCCAGAATCATGATTTACTAATATATGCAGTATATATATATATATATATATATATATATATATATATATATATATATATATATATATATGTTATTCCTCTTAGATTATCTTTAATATAGACATGGATAATGCCTAATAAGCCGAACAGACGCTGCTATAGTTCCTAAAACAAACTCAGCAAAAAAAGAGACTCACTATCAACTGAGTTTATTTTCAGCAAACTTAACATGTGTAAATATTTCTATGAACATAACAAGATTCAACAACTGAGACATAAACTGAACAAGTTCCACAGACATGTGACTAACAGAAATGGAATAATGTGTCCCTGAACAAAGGGGGGGTCAAAATCAAAAGTAACAGTCAGTATATGGTGTGGCCACCAGCTGTATTAAGTACTGCAGTGCATCTCCTCCTTATGGACTGCACTAGATTTGCCAGTTCTTCCTGTGAGATGTCACCCCACTCTTCCACCAAGTCATCTGCAAGTTAGATCCAACAGGTCACAGACGTGCTCAATGGGATTGAGATCCAGGCTCTTTGCTGGCCATGGCAGAACACTGAAATTCCTGTCTTGCAGGAAATCCCACACAGAACAAGCAGTATGGCTGGTGGCATTGTCATGCTGGAGGGTCATGTCAGGATGAGTCAGCAGGAAGGGTACCACATGAGGGAGGAGGATGTCTTCCCTGTAACGCACAGCGTTGAGATTGCCTGCAATGACAGCAAGCTCAGTCCGATGATGCTGTGACACACCGCCCCAGACCATGATGGACCCTCCACCTCCAAATCGATCCCGCTCCAGAGTACAGGACTCGGTGTAACGCTCATTCCTTAGGCGATAAACGGGAATCCGACCCTTGGTGAGACAAAACCTCAACTTGTTAGTGAAGAGCACTTTTTGTCAGTCCTGTCAGGTCCAGCGACGGTGGGTTTGTGCCCATAGGCAATGTTTTTGCCGGTGATGTCTGGTGAGGACCTGCCTACAACAGGCCTACAAGCCCTCAGTCCAGCTTCTCTCAGCCTATTGCGAACAATCTGAGCACTGATGGAGGGATTGTGCGTTCTTGGTGGAACTCAGTTCCAGGATGGCAGTTGTTGTTGCCATCCTGTACCTGACCCGCAGGTGTGAGGTTCGAATGTACCGATCCTGTGCAGGTGTTGTTACATGTGGTCTGCCTCTGTGAGGACGATCAGCTGTCCGTCCTGTCTACCTGTAGCGCTGTCTTAGGCGTCTCACTGCAATTTATTGCCCTGGCCACATCTGCAGTCCTCTTGCCTCCTTGCAGCATGCCTAAGGCACGTTCATACAGATGAGCAGGGACCCTGGGCATCTTTCTTTGGGTGTATTTCAGTCAGTAGAAAGGCCTCTTTAGTGTCCTAAGTTTTCTGTGACCTTAATTACCTACCGTCTGTAAGCTGTTAGTGTCTTAACGACCTTTCCACAGGTGCATGTTAATGAATTATTTATGGTTCATTGAACAAGCATTACAATGAAGATCTGTGAAGTTATTTGGACTTTTACAAATTATCTTTGAAAGACAGGGTCCTAAAAAAGGGACGTTACTTTTTTTGCTGAGTTTAGTTATTGTCTGACTTAAAGTCATGCATTCCCCATTCCCCACAGAGCATGCAGAAATGACGGACAATAAGGCACTTCCCGGGTGTCAGTATCACATTGTCCCCCTCCCCAGTAGGTCTGGGGGCAATGTGTATGAGGAAAAGGAACTCACGTTTCACACTTAGTTCCCCTGTCCTCTTTTCTTCATTAACCTTGCAGGACTGTGACGCAGGATTCCATGTGGGTTCACATCTAATCAAAAGTATTGAGGAATAGACACTTTCACGCTACTGTAATTGGTTGGCATTCTGAAATACTTGACGGTGGGCAAGGAGTGTCGAGGATACAACAACAACTGATATCATGTTCACAGTCTCACCAGGCACGCTTCCCATCTACACACAGTGGAGGGGGATTGTGACATGAACTTCTGGCATCTTAGATAAAGGTTGCATTCCAAATGGTTGTATGCCACATCATTGACTGAGTCAGACTGGCAGATTGCTATAACGTGGTTAGCTGATACTTAAAATACCTATCCAGGCGTTGCAATATCTGGCACGCGTCAGCAACCCCTGGGCAGAGGAACACGCCCATTGTGGTTAGCTGATGTGTAAAACACCTATCCAGTCCAGATGTAGTAAGACCTGGCATGCGTCAGCAACCCCTGGGCAGAGGAACACGCCCATTGTGGTTAGCTGATATGTAAAACACCTATCCAGTCCAGATGTAGTAAGACCTGGCATGCGTCAGCAACCCCTGGGCAGAGGAACACGCCCATTGTGGTTAGCTGATATGTAAAACACCTATCCAGACCAGATGTAGTAAGACCTGGCATGCGTCAGCAACGCCTGGAAAGCGCAATGTGCCCAAAACCATTACTTGGAGGTGGAAGATCTGTTACAGTTAGAGGATTTGTGCAGCAGAGTTTTGTGTGTGAAAGACAATGTGTGGGAGTTGATGGCTATTGGTATAACAGCACCTTAGTGATAGATCTGTGCACATGATTAAGAGGCTGGACGTGAGCTTGTCTGGAAGTTGGATGTGTGTGGGTGGCCTGGACGTAAGTGAATCTACCTTCCCCAGAGGACTTAATCCAGCACAGCCAGCCAGCTACGGAGAGTAGGCGAATATCAATCTTTCCCTCCCACACAAACTGAAACGTCCACACAGGTTGAAACATCCACACAGGCTGAAGCGTCCACACAGGCTGAAATGTCCACACTGGCTGAAACGTCCACACTGCACAGGCTGAAATGTCCACACAGGCTGAAACGTCCACACTGCACTGGCTGAAACGTTCACACAGGCTGAAACGTCCACACTGCACTGGCTGAAACGTCCACACTGCACAGGCTGAAATGTCCACACAGGCTGAAACGTCCACACTGCACTGGCTGAAACGTCCACACAGGCTGAAACGTCCATGCTGCGCAGGCTAAAATGTCCACACAGGCTGAAATGTAAACACTGCACAGGTTGAAATGTCCACACTGCACAGGTTGAAATGTCCGCACTGCACAAGCTGAAACGTCCACACTGCACTGGCTGAAACGTCCACACTGCACTGGCTGAAACGTCCACACTGCCAGAAACACTTCCCACTACTTCCCCAGTCTCTGCTGCTTTTTCGAACATTCCACAACTCTCCCACTGGGCACACGCTGGTTGAATCAACTTGGAATAGATGTCTGTGCCCAGTGGCTCTAATGTGTGGTTACTTTTTCACACAAACCAATCTGCTGCCTTATGGCAACATCTACAAGCAATCAATAATACAGGTGAAAGAATAAACACAATATCATGCATGGTTGCCATTGGTAAAATGGTCAAATTGATTTTCCATCTCAAAATAAATCATATGACAAGACAGACACTTGAGTTTCAGTTTTAAAGTTGAAATCGAGTCCACTACGAGAGAGCCAATGAGAAACACCGATGTAAACCCTTTCAGTTTTACACTTCTCCAAGGCTTAGTCCCTAATTGTGTTTCCATTCCAGATGACTCATATCAAGACCAAGATCATTTAGTTCATTACACAAATTCTTAGTATAAAATACATTATTAAAGCGATGTTGCACATTTTTGATGTGTTTTTAAGGGAAATAATCAAAAATATATAAATCACTTTTATTTATTTTTATTAAAATCGCCAAGTATTCAAGAACAGAGTACTTCCATGCCGACCGTTCAATTCCTCAATTCTCAATGTGTCACTTTCCACCAATCAAACTGGGAGGTGTGGAGCAGTTCATCAGTGTCCTTTGTATATCCTGAACAAGTGGGGTGTAGACAGCCATCTCTCTACGTGTCCTCTTCATCACTTCCTGTCAGGCTGTTGTCATTAGAACCTACTTCTGAGCCCTCAGAGGTCTCTGGTTCCACCCCTGGGTCTTCTGCTACCTTCACCCCTGCTTCCTGGCTCTGAGAGTTGGAGGGCTCTGCTACTCCAACTACTCACTCAGTTTCAGTTTGGGTGGTGTCCTCAGGTCTCTGCTGTTTGTTTGCTAGAGCACCCTCCGTATAGCTTGTAAAAGGAATCCTTGGTACCAGTAATCCCTCCAGGTAATTTTGTCCAAAATTAGGTTGTAGGTTTGGAATTTTGATCTGGAGCGAATGCCAGGGTAGCATCCTGTATATGTCTCTGCCAAAACATCAAAGTTTAGCTAACTCCAAATCTATTATTTTGTTTTTTAAAAACAAGTTGAAAAATGTGAGAGCTCAAATGCAGCTGTGTCTCTCTCTTTATCCCTCTAATGCTCATCCACATTGGTGTTGAGTGGAAATGCCTGGCTCATTGTCTCATATGTGCAAGAATCGTTCCACCTGATCACGTCTGCCATCCATCCTTGAGGACATGTATTTCCATTGTTAGTGCGGTCAGGCGAATATCTTGTCAAAATAGGCTAACAGATCATATTTGCCCATGTAGATATTGAATGTAGCAGCAGGGGGCAGTAGAGAGCACCAACCCGCCACAAATCAACCAAATATCTGGTGTCAGTGCTCCCATCCCAAATACTCAGGCGCATACTTGTATTTTTAATCTCACATAATACTTTGATGCTGACACAAATACTGATATTTAAAAAACGATCGCAGTCTATGTCATTTATTGTCAGTTTTACACACGTTTACAGACTAGTCTTATTTGTCACACCTTAAGTACAATGAATAGATCAGTAAGGATGAACATCAGGACATCACTCATCAGATAGAACTGCATTTTTATGTGTTCCAACGTAAGAAGAAATTAAAAACACAATTCATAGTATGAGCCAAATCATTTGCTTTATCATACTGTGCATATGCTACTCTCTTAGGGAGACTTCCTTGACAAGTGCGTTTATCTCCCATTCAAATTGAGTCAAAGCACAAGCTGCCATGTTACACAGAAGCAAGCTATGTCAGATATTTCAGATTACACACACACTGTTGACTTACAATCTTTGTTTTTCTATTCATTCATTTGGCACAACTGAAAAGGTGTTCCTCCTTGCTGATTTTGAAAGGTGTTAAGGGATGGGTAGCCGATGTCTTGGGTGCGATCCATCTTGCCAAGTGGGCCCCTCGTAGTTCCCCTCCTCTGGGAAAGAGGTGCTCTTGTGAGGAAGAGGAGTGTGGTTGAGTTGGACGCGTGGTAGTGCCAAGCAATTCTCATGCACGAGGTCTGCCAACCAGGGCGAAACAGGAAGAACATATCATTACAACATAAGCACCTTCTCTCTAATCACTCATGATAATGTCCTAATAGGAGTCATAGAATAATGATAAATCAGAATGATTCTTACTTGGAGAAAATGGGATCTCACCCAAGTTAGGTCTTCTGATGGAGACTTGTCGTTGACTGGAGTCAGAGGAGGCAGAGGTGCTATCTGTGGCACTGGACTTGATGGACCTCACTGAGGGCATGCGCACCAGAGGGCTAGGCCTGGATTTGGCTCCAACTGTGGCAGTTTGGCTCCATTCTGAACAAGACAAGTTATACATTTATAACTTTTTATTTTCACATCGACATCAACATTTATTTTTTGTATATATTTAATTGAATATGACAATGGTCAAACTGAGTAGTTTCATTTCTAATTTTGGTGGTAGGAAGGTATATTGATATGTGGTTGTAAATACCAGAGTATTCTTGGAGTCTTAAGCTGCCAAAGCACAAATGGATTCTCCATTGTTTCCTCACATTCTCCTTCATCAGACAGTGGAACAGAAATATGAAGAACCCTGAAACACAGTGGTGAGACTGACGTTAGGTTATACCCTATATAACCAATACCCTATAACGTAGCCCTTTCCTGTCGTCAGACACAAGCATTTCACTACACACGCAATAACATCCGCTAAACACGTGTACGTGACAAATAACATGTGATTTGATTTGAATAACAAAAGCACCCTCTTTGGCCTCATGGGTGGAATGTTATTCATATTTTTCATAATTGCATCATTAATAAAGATTATTTTTAAAAAAACAAATAAAATCTGGTGTTTCTACATCAAACCGTTTCGTTATAGTTCAGTCTTCTGTGATGTATAGTATATAAAGTGTAATATTGGGATGCAAACTCAAAATTGAACTCTTATATCTGACATCGTATATGTGTGTGAGGTGTAAACTTTTGTTTTCAAAGTAGATTTGTTTAAGACTACCAATAATCACTCTGATGTGACCCTGATTTAGCCCACTGCAGTAAAAGGTTAAAGGGATGAACTGGCATCAGGTTATACCCTATACCTTATACACTATGACTTAAACAGACAAACGCCTGTTGCTTGGCAGCAGTCACTTGCCTTGCAGACCGTTCAGGACACAGAAGACGTAGAGAAAAGGAACCTTGGCTGGCCCCCAGGCGAAGAAAGCCACAGTCCAGGTGAGACCCAGCAGGAAGGTGAGACTGGACACCCCCTTCAGGTCCTGCAAAAGGAGTCCGCTGTGGACGCCGGCTGGCTGATTGACCCGCATGTGGCGGATCTGGACCAGGACCACAACGAAGGTAGCTATGTTGCACAGCAGCACTAGCAAAATGTAGCCCACCACAGACACATAGAAAGCCACTTCATCTTGGATCCAGCAGCTGATAATAGGAGAGAGTAGGATTTATCTACGCATCTGAATAACAACCTCAGTCCAGAATCTACAATACACAGATATACTATACAGACACTAGTACCACACAATGGTCATCCATTATCTACACATATCTCAATTTAACTGTATAACGTTTTGACTGAGTTGACATTGAGAGTGTCAGATACATGTCATTCAGTGTCATAAAAAAAAGTGCTGATCATCTAATGATCGGGAACGATAAACTACCACAGGATGAATCTAATACCCACAATGCCTCAGAGTTATCCAGTGGTTCCATGGACTCACTGCCAAGGGAACTGCCATAAGAATCTCTCTTTACAACCAGAACAAGGCAACACATAACCAGGGGGGTTCCTGCAAGAGGGTAGGAAGATGGAGAACAGGTGATATGGTTCAATTTATAAAAGTAACAGGGAATACTCATAACTAATAAAAATATATATATAAAGAAGTATTTTTTACTGATGTTCTAAATGAACTGAGAGATTGATCTCACCCCATCCCAGGGCGCAGAGCTTTAGGATGTAGGAGGGTACATAAACATTGAAGACTTTGACCAAGGCAAAGTACATGTGCACAGCCTCCAGGCCCATCCAGGTGAAAGAGGCCAGCAGGAAGTAGTGCAGTGTGGAAGCCACCACCACACAGAGCCCATAGCTGCCAAAGGAGGAGAGCCAGGAGTTGACCAGGAAAACCATGTTGAGCCCCAGCAGCGCCAGAGACAAGTTGATGAGGATCTTGGATGGATAGTCTCTGCGGAGCTTCCTGTGAGGGAAGATGGGGGGGTGTGAGACAGAGAGAAAGTAGAGAGGGTAAGAATCAAGTAGACTGTATAAAGTGTATGAAAAGAGGAGGCTGTGGAAAGAATAAGTTCATTTACAAAAGACGAAATGATGATAGTGTGAAAACAGGAAGAAGGTAACACTCTAAAAAACGGAGGATGCCGGGTGTACAGTATTTAACTAGATTGATTCATACTCAAATGCTGTGTATGTCAACACAGTGATTCCCAGGAAGAGAGAGGATACACCACAGCCAAGATAAGTTATGATGGTCAGAATTTCCTCATTTGGTACGTCGATGGGTGTCCTGGATACGTCCTACAATACAAGTGAGGACAGTGGGGTAGAGAATGACATCATGGTGACAACAAAGCTTCTGTAAAGTTTTGTAAGGTGACCGGCCTTGGTGCGTTTAAAAGAGGGTCATTACCAGAAGTACTCCAAAATGAGTGAGGTGGTCACACAGGCATGTGGTATAGTCAGCACTCGTGTTGTGCTTCCTGCATCCATGCTGTTCCCATCCTCCCTTTCCATCTGTAGTAATTTAAACAAAATACTCCATCTACCACTGATATAACACACACACACAAATCAACTTGAAGTATACTCTTTCCAAAATGTTCTGATTTTATTTGTTTGATAATTCTTCAGTGATTTATAGTGGGACCCACCATTTTGATTGAAGTCCCAGTAGACACACTGCACCTCCTTACCAAGCTTCAAGAGAAAATATCATTGGATCAGGCAGTAAAATATGGGTTTGATTGATCATTTTACAAGTGGTTGTTCAATTAATTTATTGTCACCCTTATGAAAATGGACTGCAGTTAGAGTGCAGTATAACTGTTGTCGTGTCTTTAGTATCCTTAATGTGAAGATTGTTATTTTATCAAATCAATTCTCTGTGTAATTATTATTACTACGTAATTAAACTAATCATGTAAAACTTTAATTAACTAGGAAGTCGGGGCACCAGGGGATAAATGTTTATAGTGTCTATTTCCCGAATCGACTCTTCAGATATTTTCATATCTTATCAATTAGTCGTCCATAAATGATTATTAATTGTTACCTCATTAATCTCATTCCAAACGTCGTAAAATGCTTGGTTATCTGCACGAACCCTAGTTTCCATAATGGAAGAAAGAGCAGGGTTAGGAGAGACAAAGGAATGAGTCTGATTCGTATCTTGGGAAGCTATGCTCACGTAAATACAAAAGCATATGCATTCTAATAACCGCCCATTCGGGAAAAATAAAATATATATATTTATGATTGAGCTGGGCTTCGATAGATGGGTTGATGATGTAAAACTCTGGTTTGCCCAGTAGAGATCGCCCTTTTCCTTGGTAAAAATCTCTCTGGTCGTAGTGTTGATTAGAGCGGATACGTTGGAGTACCCTGTAGTGCTCAGAGGATTGTCTGTGTCCTCGTCCTAGGTTCTCAGCTGCAGACTGATAACCGTGATGATTAGGATTTGCTAACTTTTTTTGCCATATTGAGGCTGAGCTGCATTCTGGCTGGTGTAGTAGAACATTAACCATTTCAACGTGGGGCTTGTCACCTCCACGTTATCTTGTCTCATGTAAATTTAATAAGGTAGTATTGTAGTTCAACCATTTGCAACCTCAGTTTACACCGTGGTTTGCGTGGTCTTAACCATTCGAGACATCAGGCTTACCGTGGGTCTCTTTGGCATGACATGTACATTTCATCACGGGTGGTTTTACACATTTCAGAGAAAAGAGCGGTCCATGACGCCTAATGTGACGTCTGGGCTCGCGGGGGTGTCTGACTAGTTCATCTTTATATGAAAATCCATACTCTCATTTAGAAGGTTAACATCACATTACATATTCTCACAAATAGTTTAATGTTTAATCACGTTTCACAATATTTAGATGTAAACCTGACAGCTGGGAAATGTACACTTTAAGAGATACAGTTATGTGTGTTTCCTGTCCTTCACGAGATCACCAAATGAAACACACTCGTCATAACTGTCCCTTAAGTGTCCATGATCTACACCCAGAAAGGGCCATGTCATGACACTGTAGTTTTAGTGCAGTACAACTGCAGTATGCTGCAAATACTGCATCCAAAATAACACTATTTTTTTTCTGGAGTAATTTTGTAGTGTAACTGCAGTTAGAGTGCAGTATGACTGCAGATCAACTGCAATACACTGCAGTTGTTCTGCAATTACTGTGTCCAGAATACCACAGTCGACTGCAGTTACTGCACTTTTACTGCAGTTTCAAAGCGTAAATATTTTTTTGTAAGGGCAGTAAGTGTTCCACATACTTCATTGGACATCAGGTGATGCAGTGTCACCTCAACATCCTCCTCTAGGTCCTTGATGGGGCCACTGCTATTGGTGACACTGGCTGAGACCACATACGTGTTCAGGATCTTCCCACTCGGGTTGTTCTGAAAGCGAAAGTATACAGGATTGGGATTTACTTCTGTCCTTGAATACAATACAGTTCTGACATAATTAACCCTGCTGTGGTGCAACTCTGTTACCATGAAGAGAGTTGGGATTCCATAAAACTGAAACTGAACCCGCGGCTGGGCACCACTGTGTTGAGGAAAGCTATACTTCAAGGCTGAGGGTAGGGAGATGAATGCAACCGTTCCTTTGAATGGATCCTTGTTGATATAAATCTAAAACACCAAGATGAATTAAGGCCATGACCAGAATGCCATCTCAATATCAATGACAGTACAGATGGTTAAACTGGCTTTATATTATATTACCTTGTGTTTAGAAGGATAACGCTGGAAAACTATTGTTATGTATGGGATTTACAGTGCCTTGCGAAAGTATTCGGCCCGCTTGAACTTTGCGACCTTTTGCCACATTTCAGGCTTCAAACATAAAGATATAAAACTGTATTTTTTTGTGAAGAATCAACAACAAGTGGGACACAATCATGAAGTGGAACGACATTTATTGGATATTTCAAACTTTTTTAACAAATCAAAAACTGAAAAATTGGGCGTGCAAAATTATTCAGCCCCCTTAAGTTAATACTTTGTAGCGCCACCTTTTGCTGCGATTACAGCTGTAAGTCGCTTGGGGTATGTCTCTATCAGTTTTGCACATCGAGAGACTGAAATTTTTTCCCCATTCCTCCTTGCAAAACAGCTCGAGCTCAGTGAGGTTGGATGGAGAGCATTTGTGAACAGCAGTTTTCAGTTCTTTCCACAGATTCTCGATTGGATTCAGGTCTGGAGTTTGACTTGGCCATTCTAACACCTGGATATGTTTATTTTTGAACCATTCCATTGTAGATTTTGCTTTATGTTTTGGATCATTGTCTTGTTTGAAGACAAATCTCTGTCCCAGTCTCAGGTCTTTTGCAGACTCCATCAGGTTTTCTTCCAGAATGGTCCTGTATTTGGCTCCATCCATCTTCCCATCAATTTTAACCATCTTCCCTGTCCCTGCTGAAGAAAAGCAGGCCCAAACCATGATGCTGCCACCACCATGTTTGACAGTGGGGATGGTGTGTTCAGGGTGATGAGCTGTGTTGCTTTTACGCCAAACATAACGTTTTGCATTGTTGCCAAAAAGTTCAATTTTGGTTTCATCTGACCAGAGCACCTTCTTCCACATGTTTGGTGTGTCTCCCAGGTGGCTTGTGGCAAACTTTAAACAACACTTTTTATGGATATCTTTAAAAAATGGCTTTCTTCTTGCCACTCTTCCATAAAGGCCAGATTTGTGCAATATACGACTGATTGTTGTCCTATGGACAGAGTCTCCCACCTCAGCTGTAGATCTCTGCAGTTCATCCAGAGTGATCATGGGCCTCTTGGCTGCATCTCTGATCAGTCTTCTCCTTGTATGAGCTGAAAGTTTAGAGGGACGGCCAGGTCTTGGTAGATTTGCAGTGGTCTGATACTCCTTCCATTTCAATATTATCGCTTGCACAGTGCTCCTTGGGATGTTTAAAGCTTGGGAAATATTTTTGTATCCAAATCCGGCTTTAAACTTCTTCACAACAGTATCTCGGACCTGCCTGGTGTGTTCCTTGTTCTTCATGATGCTCTCTGCGCTTTTAACGGACCTCTGAGACTATCACAGTGCAGGTGCATTTATACGGAGACTTGATTACACACAGGTGGATTGTATTTATCATCATTAGTCATTTAGGTCAACATTGGATCATTCAGAGATCCTCACTGAACTTCTGGAGAGAGTTTGCTGCACTGAAAGTAAAGGGGCTGAATAATTTTGCACGCCCAATTTTTCAGTTTTTGATTTGTTAAAAAAGTTTGAAATATCCAATAAATGTCATTCCACTTCATGATTGTGTCCCACTTGTTGTTGATTCTTCACAAAAAAATACAGTTTTATATCTTTATGTTTGAAGCCTGAAATGTGGCAAAAGGTTGCAAAGTTCAAGGGGGCCGAATACTTTCGCAAGGCACTGTAATTAGTGCTAACCTCAGGGTTCAGGCCCCCGGCAGCAGACGAAACGCCAAAGGTGAGGCTCTGAAACTGGTCAGGGTCAACATTCACCACAGAGATCGCCATCGCAGGAGCAACCAAAGTGTAATTTGTCTGGTTAAAACAAGACATCTTGTCCCCAACCATCTCTGTAATGTTCAATATTCTACAGAGCAAAGAGAAGGAGGCAGAGAAGAGGACACAGTGAAGAGTGATGGCAGAGCATACAGGAGAGAGAGAGGGAGAGAGAGAGAGAGAGAGAGAGAGAGGGAGAGAGAGAGCATGTTATCAATTCGTACAGCTTCAATAGACTAGGGCTACGGTCCAATATCCATACTAACATTAGCCCAGTACATTCCTTCATTCTAAGTGGTATGTTAGTGTGGATACTGGACTTGGTCCAAGGTCTATCGTGTTCGTCTGTGTGGTTTTGAGAAAGCCTCCTGATCCCCGCTCCATTTCTTTAACCACCTGATCTGTGTGGTAGGGCTGAGTGGAACAGAGAGAAAACACCCACTGGTTGGTGACATGCTGCAGGTAGCTCTTAGACTCCAACATGTCTGAGATGATGCTGATTATAGCTTTGCCCAGAGATGGGGTCATCCAGCTGATGAAAACAATTGTTTTGAGTTTCTTCAGAACGGTATCAAGTTCAGTGCAGTTGAGTTCTGGATGGTCCTGCAGCAGGCTCTCTATAATCTCTACCACATCCATTGCGTTCTCTGAAAACATCAAAAGCATAATACATTGATTTTCATGGCCACAGACAAAAGCCAAAAAGGTAGACGGTTTCGAATCCTAGGCTGGGCCCCCGTGGGGGGGGGGGGGGGGGGGGGGGTATCATATGGACAGTAAAGTTGTGTTCTAAATGGACATAGCAGAACTATTGAGGAACCCACCAGGAGTGACATCAATGTTGTCTAGGTCTGGAATGGTCTCAACCACAAATGGGCACTGGTGCAGATCTGGGATGCCCCAACTGACTGGTATACCCAACAGACTGTAAGTAGGAGTCATCCGCCCATAGTCCAGGTGTGGCAGGAGTCATCCGCCCATGGTCAAACAGATGAGAGACAGGAAGATTCAAGTCAATGAATGGAATATATTTGTGTTAGCTGCCTCGTAACTCAAGCCACAAGGCATTTTAGAAGGCTCAGTAATAGTTGTACAACAGTGTTGTTAGCCATCACATATTTATCTCAATGGAGGCAAACAGGTGTCTCAGAGACAAACAATATCACATCCCTCGCAAACAGTAAGGCTCCATGCTTAACACACATAATAAAATTTATCATGGCAATTATTTAAATATTAGCTCTGCTCATGATGTCTAACAGATTCATGTTTTTATTGCAGGACATGTTCCAGATGTAGTCATCAATTGATTTGGTTATAATCGTTCAATGCAAATATCCTTCTTCCAGTGTTAAAGAGAGACAGCTTGGTCAGTATGTTTCAGACAGCACACAGTCTCTGACAGCAAGATGAAATAGGCTATAAAATCAATGAGCCAGAAACAATAGAACTCTAAAACTAAACTGTGCGATGGCACGAGAGACACAAAACAAATTTGAGACCACAAAAGCCCTTCATCATTGGTAATTTGTCATAAATAATCATAATGGACCACAGTATGTCAACTTGACAGCTTGTCTCACCAGAGCCTACTAGCTGTCTTGCTGGGGTCTCCCTGACATGGCAGCGTGGCAGTCTGGGGGGCCCAGGTGACCGGCCACACAAACAGGCCATGTCTGGTCTGGTGACGGTGCTCCAGACAACTCCCTGGTGGTGGGGCAAACAAGGAACACAAGGCATCAACGCCTGCACAATTCATAGGAACACATGCTATATTTTCACATCAAATAAGTTCAAATCATTCATATCAAAGGGAAAGCCATTTTCTACCGTTTTTTTTCTTCAACCTCAAGCCTCTTTTTTCCTAGACAGTACCAGAGTCCTTTCAGTTTCAGTTTATGGGTCTTGTTTCATTCAAGCAAAGCTTACATATATGACGAATCTTGATGTCCTTGGACTTGGTTTCTATGGTTATAAGGCCATTGGTGTATATCTTCTCCAGGAGGGTGCGGATCCTTGTCGTTGTCGCCTCTTGACTTGATGACGTTGTCACCTTCACTCGGAACAGGCAGCCGTGTCTGTGGATGGATAGGGAAACTTCTTAGTTAAAATCCTCCAACCAAATAGTTACATATTGTTCACTCAATTTTATTATAAATTACATGCAGTGTTTAGTTGTCCTCAGTGTGTCTGACTCTCTTGTAATATTATTTCTATGTTTCTGTGATTATTTTCTGTGATCATACCTTGACGTTTTGAGCAAGGAAGGCTGCAAGAAAGAATGACAGTGTTAAGTGCTAACAGACCCTGAATATACCCGCAGGTTAAAGTCGTTTTCATTTTACAATGTGGATATGTTAACCTCTCCCAATTACATTTCTTTCTGCCTCAACTACCAGGAGAGTCATTTGTATGTCCATGGCCGATACATACCCTATCAGAATGAGTCGTGTTTGATCGTGGAGATGGATGGTGCACACTGAAACACAGAACACCTACTGATTTAGCTGCAACTTTGTATTCACTGTATCTGTTTATTCTTTAAAAACCTCTTAAGCATAGGACCCTTTTTTTTTCAAATTTTCGCCCAAAATGACATGCCCAAATCTATCTGCCTGTAGCTCAGGACCTGAAACAAGGATATGCATATTCTTGATACCATTTGAAAGGAAACACTTTGAATTTTGTGAAAATGTGAACTTAATGTAGGAGAATATAACACATTAGATCTGGTAAAATATAATGTTTTTTGTTCCATCATCTTTGAAATGCAAGCAGTGTATGTGCAACGTTTTAGACTGATCCACTGAACCATTGTATTTCTGTTAAAAATGTTGTATCAAGTCTGCCCAAATGTGCCTAATTGGTTTATTGATACATTTTCAAGTTCATAACTGTGCACTCTCCTCAAACAATAGCATGGTATTCTTTCACTGTAATAGCTACTGTAAATTGGACAGTGCAGTTCGATTAACAATAATTTAAGCTTTCTGCCCATATCAGATACGTCTGTGTCCTGGGAAATGTTCTTGTTACTTGCATCCTCATGCTAATAACATTAAGCTACATTAGCTCAACTGTCCGACACACACACACACACACACACACACACACACACGACGACCGATCCTGTAGAGGTTAAGACGTTTGTATTAAGAGCTAGACAAAATCTCCCATGATTCTATTTACGTGATATAGTGAGCGTTTTACTGATACGTACCTGTATGCTTTTCTCAAAAGCTGGAAGGTCAGAACAGACATCTCAGCAGGTAGAGTGCCATGCAGCTGAAAGTGTCAGAGAACAGGCAGAATAATTAGTAAACTGGATTAATCAGGAAAACAAGCATTTGAATGAAGAAATGCTGTCCTATCAGCACACATACCCAGTTCCTGATGGTCTGTCCCGGATCGTCACAGGACCCAGTAAGGGTCACGTTCGCATCAACCTCAAAATATATGTCTGTAATGAAAGACAGTTTACGCCTCATGTCCACCAGATGCATCAACTCGTTGCATTCCGGTGGTAGTCATTCATTGTCAATGGAGCAGCTCTACATTGGGGGTGCAGCACTAGGCTGCAGTGTGTTCTGTGTACCACACGAGTTCAATATTTTCAACACTTGTTTTGCTTTACCGTGTTGTGGTACAAATGGAAGTACAGACACACAGACTCCAACGAGCTAGCTTTTAGCTAGTTGAAAAGCGAAGCACATGTGCATCAAGTACGGAAAAGGTATATAAATCTGGTGGACGGGAGACATTTTAAAACAACTATATTTCAAGTCAAAAGTCCTATCACATGCAGTAATTTGTTTGGTTGTGGATGGAAGAAGGGATGGACTGGATCCTTTCCTGAAACAGATGAGGAACACACTAACCTGAGAGTTTGCCACCAGTCGTGACACTAAGGTCTGTGGTTGTGTCAGAAGAGGCTTCAGTGACTATGTCAATGGGAGGAATGTGTGTGGCTTGGGGGAAGTCCTCTGTGGAAAAAGACAATCACTCTCCTCATAGACCTGTATTGGTTCTCCTCATCACAGTGGAACCATAGAACATTTACATCACACGTCTAGATCATCTATAAGACCAAGAGTTTGTCCTCCAGACCAGGAGAAACTCAGGGCCCTAATCACTTAGCAACTTCCTCTTTAGTCATTATTTTCTCTTCAAAAGGAGGGATTTCTTTTGAAATGATTTGTGTCTTACCTACAGCGTTCACTTGGATGCTGTGGGGGTCAGCCACTAGTATGAGATATCCAGAGTTCTGATGGGTGTTCAGCAAAAAAGAGACCTGTTTCTGCACTGTACTGACATCAGAGCTGGGGATCACGTTGAGGTGGACCAGGCAGTCAAAGCTGTGTGGTGATGCAACAATGATTAAACAACAACAAGCACAAGTCCTTTTAGTCCCAAACCTATAGCTTCAATCAGCTCCTGGAAATGTGAGGTAGTGAGTATATTTCTTTGTAAATGTTTTGCCAATTGTAGTAGTGTCATAGAGACCATTTTCAAAAAGTGAAACTTATGAATAACACCAGAATAAAGTATTTCTTACTTGTTAACATTGAATTCAGCCCGAAATGTCGGTTTGTCCTGGGGAATTAAAATCGTAATACATGCTATCATCTGTGCTCAAAAAGGTGCACTGATCATCATCAGAATAAATGTTTAACTTTGTAATTGTTGTTACTGTATATTGTAGTATCATCATTCCGTGGAGTTCAACACTTACCTGGACCTCTTCCTCGTATGTCTCACCAACACTGTCAACCGTGTGATATGGCCTGCAGTAGAGATTACACATGAGAGGAAGAGATGATATAATTGTATTGCATAAATAAATCCATGATATACCTGTATTAAATTTGTAATTGGGTATTTTCTTACCCGGTTGACACAGACACAGAGACTCTGTACAAATAATATTTGTTGGATGGTAATATTTGTCTGAGCTGCAAGTAGATAAAGGTAATTGATCCATCAAAATAGAGAACATTACATGTGGAGAGTAATACTGGAATTATTCTAAACACTGTGCAACAGGAAGTGAAATGTGACCCAGTAGCTTACCCATTGATGTGCAAGGTCTCTGGCTTTGTATTTATCTGTACTGTTTCCATCGTAGCAGATGATGGCAATCTTGACTTTAACTTCATACAGAGACCAGGCTGACAGAAATTATGAAAATGATGTAATTGATCAGAAGCAATGTATAAGATACAAAACATAGCTTTGGTGTTTAGACCATTTACCTTCTGATTTGTGACTACTTATCATCTACATATCTACCGAATGCACTGCAGAAGGACCATCTCTAACGACCTTAAAGTCACTGCAGAGAGCTTTGAGTTTGATGTTTAACACATGTTTAATGATGCACCCTGTGTTTGCACCATTGGACACGAGATCAATATTTGAACTTGGGTCCAGATACATAACAGGAACAGCAGAGGACACCGGAGAAATACAAAATGGCTGCTCATAGCTGACACCAATCAGTTTTTCCATAGAGAATTACATTAAAAATAAATGTACAGACAATCAAAATCTATATAAAATATAAATGGCCTCCTGTCTCACCACACTGTAGACGGGAGTCTGGGACTGGAGGACACCTCAGGGTAAGCCAGTCGATAGAATCCCAGCGCACCTCATCCCCCTCTGTGCAGGTCAGGTCAGACACCTGTTCAGGGGTGCGTGCATGTCCCCACATGCGGAACAGAGACAGACTCCCATTGAAGTTGGTACCGTTCTTCACATGCATCTCCCCTTGAACTACGTAGTGTGAGACGCCCAGCGTGAGCGTCCCGTGCGCGGCCAGCCTGCAGCAGGAGGGGGACAGGGGGGATCCCTTAGTATGGGCTGTAACATCCAGACTGGTCCCATTGACGTAGAGGGCTGGCTGGTGAGACGCCCCAGACCAGGTTATACAGATGTAGGTCCAGTGGCCCAGGGGGAGGTGGAGGGGGGCTGACCACCTCATCCCAAACAGCCAGGTGTGGACCAGGCCCTGCTGACCCGCCAGGCCCAGCTCAGCCTGCAGCCCGTCAGGGTGTCGGTACATGAAGGCTGTCCAGGCTGGCGTGCTGATGTGCTGCTGGAGGTGGACACACACACTGAGCTCCTCCAGGGCAGGGATGGAGAGGTCGGGACTCAGCTGCCAGTAGCTGCAATCCCCTGTAAAGTCAGCCATCTTCCCCCACAAGCTCACGCTGGAACACTCTGGTGTACATAGGGCACATGGACCACCGTGAGCAAGAACTGTTTATTTTGTCAATCGTTGTTGGTCGTACTTATCTTCCATATCTCCATTAATTTCTTCACTCTCTTCCAGATACAGTATTTCTCCCCGGAAATTGGCAGCATATGGCTTGTTATTGATCAGTTGTGTGTGTAAATGAGTGTGAGTGCAGTGCAGTGCTGTGGCCAGCTGTTTACCTGGGTCCTGGGGAGAGGCACAGCTTAGTAGAGACACACTGAGAAGGAGATGGAGGAGTTTCTTGCAGACGTTCATCACAGCTCTGAAATAAACATCAGTAACAGTAAGACCTGCACTCAAGCTTCTACTCTGGTGTTTTATATACATCTTTCAAATGTAATATTTGAAGATCTTATTTTGTAGGGCAAAATGTTCTTCTGTGTAAAGCCTATCAATCATTGTACATGCTTTACATTTGGACAAACACTTTCCAAAGGACAGTTTTCTAAGCTGCTATTAACCAGCACAATACAATATCTGAGAGAATATAGCAACTCTGTTGCACTTTGTTATGTGTTCGCATATTGACTTTTGGTTATCATTGTTCCCAAAGCCTTTAAGGTTGTTCCATATGATTTCAATCCCTTTCTGACTCCACCCCTTTTCATTTGAACCAAACCTTCCATACATGTTGTCCCACGGTAGAAGTGGTCAGAGAGTGACTAAACATTCAGAGATGCTCAATGTTGACCCATTTTGCATAACCCACCCTACCACGGGACAACCATGTCTTCATCACTGGAAAAGATAAATAATTTTAAAAAGCTTACAAACACTTGTCAAACTGTTTAATTTATTTGACATTTGATATTTTTTTCAAGAAATGTTCAAATAGTTTGACCACAATTCAAATGATATCAAACTCCACCATTTATATTTTTCAGTGATGAAGACATGGCTGTCTCATTGTAGGGTGGGGAATGCAAAATGGCTATTCGGGTCTAAAAAGTAACTTTCTGACCACTTCTACCGTGGGACAACATGTATGGAAGGATTTGTTCAAATCAAAAAGGATGAAGTCAGAAAGGGATTGGAATCATATGGAATGACACTTCATTGTCCAGTGTGTAACTCAACATGACACTGGCCATATTTACAGTAATGAACATCTAGAATAATCTACAGCAGAATTAGACAACCATAAAATATTACAATTTATGACATGAGAGATGACATTATGATTACCATGACATTGAGTTGGAAATGAATATACTAAACTGAACTGAACTGAGTTCGACATATATTTTATATATGCTGTCTTGGATTCAACTAACATTTTTGTTTAATCACAAATAAATGTACAATTACTGAAAAACTTGGTCAACATCATTAAAGTGAAGTTAAAGTATAAAGTCTATGATATAAATGGTCAATTGACTTACCAAATAATTAGGTGCCTGCAACAGGCAGATGATCCTGGTATATAGTCACTTAATGGATGGTGCTATTAACCTTTGTATCAATTCCTAAATGGATGGGTGAGACCTGTAGTGTTCTGGAGTCAGTGAGACCTGTAGTGTTCTAGTGTCAGTGAGACCTGTAGTGTTCTAGTGTCAGTGAGACCTGTAGTGTTCTAGTGTCAGTGAGACCTGTAGTGTTCTAGTGTCAGTGAGACCTGTAGTGTTCTAGTGTCAGTGAGACCTGTAGTGTTCTAGTGTCAGTGAGACCTGTAGTGTTCTAGTGTCAGTGAGACCTGTAGTGTTCTAGTGTCAGTGAGACCTGTAGTGTTCTAGTGTCAGTGAGACCTGTAGTGTTCTGGTGTCAGTGAGACCTGTAGTGTTCTAGTGTCAGTGAGACCTGTAGTGTTCTAGTGTCAGTGAGACCTGTAGTGTTCTGGTGTCAGTGAGACCTGAATTTGTCTACACACACCTTGAAACCCCATATATGACTGTGGCTCCACCCCCTCACTTCTTACCTCTGTTTTACATGGTGTGTCAGTGAATTCGCCTGTAGGCTGGGTGTAAGATCTCTTCCCAGATTACTGCTCTTTCCAACCTTGAAATTAATGCATGTTTGTTACATTTTCAAACTCTTAGTTTTGATGTCAACCACACTGTAAAGTGAAATGTCTGTTACTGGATTGATTAGGCAGCTGTCCATGGTGCTGATGAGCATCTGAATCTCATGTTTATGAAAATAAAATAGTACATACTGAGCCCAATATATGACAATGCAATTTAATTACAACTATCATGATGACAAGAAAAGCAGAGACCTCCGCAATGTTTTGTGGAAATAATATGTTATTTTATTCCTGATAACAAACCCACACAAATGCCATACCGTTCACAATAGCTATTATAAGTAATCGCTATGGGACATTGTCTTCCCCTTTAAGACCTTTGAATGGACAGTTACAGTTATGATGTACCCCAGGGTTGAAATGTCTCCTATTGAATATTACCAATCTTAACAAAGATACTTGACTACCCCACTGAATCAACTGATTCTAACCCAGATATTTGTATCCCACACTATCGCTGTAAAATTAAATGTAAAACAATTACTTTCAGCGTTACCTGACACACTGGCATAGTAGGCCCACTGTGCCACGTTCGTCAAAACGAGGAGACCAAGGCGCAGCGAGATAAGAATACATTATTCTTTATTTACACAAAGAACACTAAACAAACTAACAAAACAAGACAACGATAAACAGCTGCCTCTGATTGGGAACCAATCTAGGCAACCATAGACATATAAACCCCTAGACATACAAAACCCCCTAGACATCACAAAAATTACACAAACCACCCTCGTCACACCCTGACCCAACCAAAATAATAAAGAAAACAAAGATAACTAAGGTGAGGGCGTGACAGTATCTCCCCCCCAAAGGTGCGGACTCCCGGCCGCAAACCTAAACCTATATGGGAGGGTCTGGGTGGGCATCTAACCTCGTGGCGGCTCTGGTTCTGGACACCGCCCCCCTTCTTTACACTGAGTCCTGTAGGGCCCGGGCTGGGGCCCGTCGCCGGAGGTCCCGGACTGGGGCCCGTCGCCGGAGGTACCGGACTGGGGCCCGTCGCCGGAGGTACCGGACTGTGGCCCGTCGCCGGAGGTACCGGACTGTGGCCCGTCGCCGGAGGTACCGGACTGGGTACTGTCGCCGGACGCTCTGGACTGGGTACTGTCGCCGGACGCTCTGGACTGGGTACTGTCGCCAGACGCTCTGGACTGGGTACTGTCGCCAGACGCTCTGGACTGGGTACTGTCGCCAGACGCTCTGGACTGGGTACTGTCGCCAGACGCTCTGGACTGGGTACTGTCGCCAGACGCTCTGGACTGGGTACTGTCGCCAGACGCTCTGGACTGGGTACTGTCGCCAGACGCTCTGGACTGGGTACTGTCGCCAGACGCTCTGGACTGGGTACTGTCGCCAGACGCTCTGGACTGGGTACTGTCGCCAGACGCTCTGGACTGGGTACTGTCGCCAGACGCTCTGGACTGGGTACTGTCGCCAGACGCTCTGGACTGGGTACTGTCGCCAGACGCTCTGGACTGGGTACTGTCGCCAGACGCTCTGGACTGGGTACTGTCGCCAGACGCTCTGGACTGGGTACTGTCGCCAGACGCTCTGGACTGGGTACTGTCGCCAGACGCTCTGGACTGGGTACTGTCGCCAGACGCTCTGGACTGGGTACTGTCGCCAGACGCTCTGGACTGGGTACTGTCGCCAGACGCTCTGGACTGGGTACTGTCGCCAGACGCTCTGGACTGGGTACTGTCGCCAGACGCTCTGGACTGGGTACTGTCTCAGACGCTTTGGACTGGGTACACGCTCTGGACTGGGTACACGCTCTGGACTGGGTACACGCTCTGGACTGGGTACACGCTCTGGACTGGGTACACGCTCTGGACTGGGTACACGCTCTGGACTGGGTACACGCTCTGGACTGGGTACACGCTCTGGACTGGGTACTGTCGCCGGTCGCTCTGGACTGGGTACTGTCGCTGGTCGCTCTGGACTGGGTACTGTCGCCGGTCGCTCTGGACTGGGTACTGTCACCGGACGCTCTGGACTGCTGAGGTGCACTGTAGGCCTGGTGCATGGTGCCGGCACTGGTGGTACCGGGCTGGGGACACACACCTCAGGACACGCACCTCGTAATATCGCCGTTCCGCTTTCGCTGCCTCTAACCCCTCCTTAGGACAGCGATACTCCCCCGGCTGTGTCCAGGGTCCTGCTCCATCCAATATCTCCTCCCAGGTCCATCTCCTCATTAAGCGCTGTTCCTCCTTTTCACGCTGCTTGGTCCTGGTTTGGTGGGTTATTTTGTCACGTTCGTCATAACGAGAAGACCAGGGCGCAGCGTGATATGAATACATTCTTCTTTATTTACACGACAAACACTAAACAAACTAACAAAACGACCGTGACGCTATAAGACACGAGTGCTGACAGGCAACTACACATAGACAATAACCCACGAAATACCCAAGGAATATGGCTACCTAAATATGGTCCCCAATCAGAGTCAACGATAAACAGCTGCCTCTGATTGGGAACCAATCTAGGAAACCATAGTCATATAAACACCTAGATATACAACAAGCCCTAGACAATACAAAAACTACACAAACCACCCTCGTCACACCCTGACCTAACCAAAATAATAAAGAAAACAAAGATAACTAAGGTCAGGGCGTGACACACTGTTTCTGTTCCAAGTTCACCTCAGAGCTTCTTGGCACATTCTGAGCAGAAGATATCCCTTGAGTTGGCCACAATGCACTTGTTAGCCACGCTCAGGGAACACTTCTTGCAGTTGAAGTAGTACTCATGCCAGGAGCTGCCCTCGTAATTCACCACATTGGTGGCTTTGACGAAACCTGAAGGACAGAGAATAAACAACAAACAATTACAAATGTGTACAATCGTTCAATAGTGGAATGTGTGTGTGTGTGCGTGTGTGTTTGTTTTGACCTGTAATGGGGTTCTGGCAGCCGCTGCCTTTCTTGGCTACAGTAGTCTTGTAGCAGTCCACACAGAAAGCCTTCTCCTCATGGGAGGTAAAGCGGGTCCCAGCCAGTGGCTTTTGACAGGAGCAGCAGACAAAACATTCCGAGTGCCCCCTATCTAGGCCCCCTGTGGTGAGGGCCTAGATAGGGGGCAGGAGAGAGTCAAGTCAAATTTAGAGGGGAATCCTCATTAGGGCAGTGTGTTTTGCGCAACCATTTGATATGCCTGGATTTGAACTTTTATTTACACTAAACAAAAATATAAACGCAACGTGTAAAGTGTTGGTCCCATGTTTCATGAACTGAAATAAAAACTCCCAGAAATGTTTTCTCCAGCATCTTCACAAGGTCCTTTGCTCTTTGTTCTTTGATTGATTTGCACTTTTCGCACCAAAGTACGTTCATCTCTTGGAGACAAAACCCATCTCCTTCCTGAGCGGTATGACGACTGCGTGGTCCCATGGTGTTTATACTTCTGTACTATTGTTTGTACAGATTAATGTGGTACCTTCAGGCGTTTGGAAATTGCTCCCAAGGATGGGAAATTGCTCCCTACAATTTTTTTTCTTTTGATTTTCTATGATGTCAAGCAGAGGCACTGAGTCTGAAGGTAGGCCTTGAAATACATCCACAGATGCAACTCCAATTGACTCAATGATGTCAATTAGCCTATCAGAAGCTTCTAAAGCCATGACATCATTTTCTGGGATTTCCAAGCTGTTTAAAGGCACAGTCGACTTAGTATATGTAAACGTCTGACCCACTGGAATTGTGATACAGTGAGTTATAAGTGAAATAATCTGTCTGCAAACAATTGTTGGAAAAATTACTTGTGTCATGCACAAAGTAGATGTCCTAACTGACTTGCCAAAACTATAGTTTGTTAACAAGAAAGTTGTGAAGTGGTTGAAAAATGAGTTTTAATGACTCCAACCTATGTTTATGTAAACTTCCGACTCCAACTGTAATTGCAAAAGGGTTTTCTAATGATCAATTAGCCTTTTAAAATTATAAACTTGGACACAACGTGCCATTGAAACACAGGAGTGATGGTTGCTGATAGTGGGCCTCTGAACGCCTATGTAGATATTCAATAAAAAAATCAGCCATTTCCAGCTACAATAGTCCTTTTGTCACGACTTCCGCCGAAGTTGGCTCCCCTGCCTGTTCGGGCGGTGCTCGGTGGTCGTCGTCACCGTCCTACTACCCGCCACCGATCCCTTTTTCGTTTGTCTGTTTGTTTTTTCTTATTAGTTTCACCTGTGTTCTGTTGTACGGCATAATGAGCTTCCCTATTTTAAGTACGTGTACTCGCCCTTGTTTTGTGCGGGATTGTCTTTATGTTACGTGTGTGCGGTTTAGGTAGAGGTGGGTATATTTTCGGAACTTGGCACCTTGTGTTTTTGAGTAGTCACTTTGTTGTGCGCGCCCTGTGTTGTTGGGCTTATCATTTTTGTGTGCCGTATTAAAGAGCACTTTTCACAACTGGAACTCTCTGCGCCTGATTCCTTCACCCACTTAGTCCCTCGTGACACCTTTACAACATTAACGTCTACAATGTATTTCTGATCAATTTGATGTTATTTTAAGGGGGGGAAAATTGCTTATCTTTAAACAAGGACCCCAAACTTTTGAACGGTAGTGTACATAAAATTACATTTGTGTTTGTAGATTAATGTACTTCTGCCAGATTACTTTTATGACGTTTCTGCGCTGAAGACCATTGCGCTACGTTTTTGCCCATTGAATAATATTCAAAAAGTCTAAAAAAGTTCAAAAACTACAAGGCTACTTTCTGAGAAACAACGCATCACTTGCATACCGTAAACAGGATGTTATTTATAGGGCAGAACAACTGATTTCTAACCAACCACTTTGGTCCAATTGGCTTATTTAAAATGGACATCCATCAATTATATCAAAGGATTTTGATCCTGTTGAAAAAAGTCTAACCTTTACGTAACCTGATTATTGCTGACACAGATCCTGGCAAACTTCTTCTCATGGCAAAGGTTACAGTTGATGTCCGTGCCTTTGGTCAGGAAGCTTTGAGAGCGGATGTTGTTGTTTTTACAGTGGAAACAGGTGAAGCAGTCCTCGTGCCACACGTCGCCTTTATATTCCACATTCTCAGAGCCTTTAGTAAAAGAAAAATATTCACATTAGTCTCAATGAAGGTTTAAAGGGGCAATCTGCTATTAGTACGTCCATTTTGGGACTTTTAAATTGATTATGTATATCCATTGATTCTTGAAGTTTAAATTGATTATGTATATCCATTGATTCTTGAAGAATAGAACTTATAAATGCCTCATGCCTCAGTCATTCCCCTTAAGAACCCAAAATATAAGCTTGTTTTACTCAATTGGTTGTAAACATAATTGTAATCAAACACTGTATACCCTCAAAACATCAATTTTATGGATGGTCAATCCATCCATCCTAAGTTATGTCTAATTTTAAAGTGGTTACATTTCTCCAGCTCTATCCATCAGCTATTTACCAACACAGTGGCAGAGTGCCTCTTTGTTATTGTTTGAACAGTAGATTGCCCCTTTAATGGAACTTAACTGTAATTTATTAAGAAAGTGTTTACTAATTACATCTAAGTTCACATAATGGAGAGTGTCTATAAAATGAAGCGTACAGTGGGTATAAATATCATGTTAACTCATATCAGTGACAGTGAGTCTTAGCCCATAGTGCCCCCTACCGGCTAGAATGGATTTGTAGCAGATGTGACAACGAGGGGCATCCTCTCGGGAGCTACACTTCCCACATATGATGCCGTCCTCCTTAGCACTGAAAGACTCCTTGGCTAGCAACTTGTAGCACTTGTAGCAGCGAAAGCAGTCTGTGTGCCAATAGGGGCCCTTATGTTGCAGCTCCTAAAGGAAGGAAGGAAGGAAGGAAGGAAGGAAGGAAGGAGAGTAACAGTTTTCTTCCTCAGATGCTTGGTAGACAGTGTGCACTCATAAACACATCTCGACAGTCAGTCATGAAAACACACACCTTGGAGTCCAATACGTGGCGGTACTCAGTGCAGGTGTTGGCACAGAACCGGTCACAGCATCGGACACAGACAGGCTTCTCCTCCTGTTTAACGTACTTCTTCCCACTTAGGTCTTCCCGGCAGTATTTGCAGTTCATACTGTCAGTCATGACAGCAGCAGCAGGGCAGCAAACACCTGAAAAACGCACAGGTGTGCATATATATATATATATTGAGCTGCTGCTCTGTTTATAACAAGTGGTATTTTTCAGGAACCATTGTCTGAATATAATGGTGTAGGTCTAAACTTTATGTCCTGCAGAGTACAACAATACAATTGAAAGCTATTGGAAGTGGTGGTGTACTGTATGTGTTTAGAGAACACTTGCATTACTTCTCATTGCCACAGAGGGGCAGTGTAATTCTAGGCTGCATCACATCCGGCTGTGATTGGGTGTCCCATATGGCAGCGCACAATTGGCCGAGTGTCACCCGGGTTTTACCGGTGAAGGCCGTCATTATAAATAAGAATTTGTTCTTAACTGATTTGCCTAGTTAAATAAAGGTTAAATCATATTTACAAAATCAATTTCTAGCCAAAGCCACATACACTATATCCAGAGTTTGGCCATGTTTTAGAACAGCTGCCATGTTAGCGCCTTTATTCTAAAAACATTTTGGTGATGTAACAATACTAGAGCGCTTCCGACAGTTCACTATGAAACGACCCACTGTAAACACGCAAAACAGAGCAGCGAATTTAACAGACGTTTTTATTGATTAGCATTCAGGATAATGTGTATCCAAGTCGGTACTGTGTTGCTTTTCACTGGACATCTTCATAGGTTTTGAAAACTATTAGAAATAAACAGCACAATGGGGAAGTGTCATCGATCACTTAGCAACGGCTATGGAGGAGAAAGTGACGCTCTCAGAACGTTCAGATAGAAACCGAATTGACCCAACTCTCTATATATATACACTGTGTACAAAACAATAGGAACACTGTCCTAATATTGAGTTGCACCCCATTTGCCCTCAGAACAGCCTCAATTGGTCAGGCATGGACTCTACAAAGTGTCGAATTTCTGTTCCACAGGGATGCTGACCCATGTTGACGCCAATGCTTTCCACAGTTGTGTCAAATTGGCTGGATGTCCTTTGGGTGGTGGACCATTCTTGATACACAGGGGAAACTGTTGAGCCTAAAAACCCAGCAGAGTTGCAGTTCTTGCAATTCTTGACACACTCAAGCCGGTGCCCCTGGCACCTGCTACCATACCCGTTCAAAGGCACTTAAATATTTTGTCTTGCCCATTCCCCCTCTGAATGGCACACATACACAATCCGTCTCAATTGTCTCAAGGCTTAAAAATCCTCCTTTAACCTGTCTCCTCCCCTTCATCTACACTGATTTGAAGTGGATTTAACAAGTGAAATCAATAAGGGATCATAGCTTTCACCTGGGTTCACCTGGTCAGTGTATGTCATGGAAAGAGCGGGTGTTCCTAATGTTTTGTATACTCAATGTATATGACTCGGGTTCTAGCTAGTTCTAGTCCTGTAGCTCTAACGATATGAGGGGATGAAAAGGAACTGTGATCAAAGAGAGACTGAACACTATTCAATCACAATCTGTGTCTGGGCATAAACAGGTTAAGAACACATTGTGAGTTACCAGGGAAAACATGCTGTAGTATTTACTGAGGTGTTGATAAAATGCTATTTGTTCCATAGCTTTTAACTTTCCTGTTGTGTTCATTTCATGTTAATTCCTTCTGTGTTCCCGGTCCAAAATGACCGCCCCATTATAGCTGATTATAAATCCATAATAATACATGTATTATCACCTAATGTTGTGTAAGATCTTTTTATCAACTTAAATTATTGTGAAAATTACAAGTTTTGAACTTCTATTTGCTATTTGTGGCCTGTAGGCCTCATTGACCTAAGCTCATACAACTCGTTTTTGAGTTTTAAAAAAAGCATAATGTATGGATTATGTTGACTATGACAAATACTCAGATGAAACATATTGTGCTATTTATCACAGACTACTTTGTGTCAAAGTTTAACAAGGACTCTCTCCTCCTCACCAGTGTCATGATCAAAGATATGATCAAGAGCCTCACATACAGTATATTGTTTGGTCATAGTGCTGCCACAGAATTTATTGTGAGCAAGGCCTCAAAAAAGCTTTATATACCAGAGCTGCGATTATTTGTGAGAATGCCAACAGGTGTGGTTCCCGTGGGGGAAAGATTCTATTGGGGAAAGGTTCCTGTGGGGGTTGCCATGGAAGCCAAGAAGGGGAGTGAGGTGTGTGTGTGCTCAAACACACATGCATGTGGGGGTCTGGGAGAGGAAGTGTGTCCATCTGATGAATGGGCATGTGCCTGAACTCAATTTTATACACTAATCGTAGTCTCACCCATTCATTTCTAATGACCGGCCTTTTTTGACCGGGAACACCACAAGTGCACAAAAGTTAAATAAAACACCCTAAATTTTATAAAAATCATCAAAATGTATTTTGTGTGTTCAGATGCCCTGTGTGGACAAAGTCATGGAACCTTATGACAATCAGATTAAATGAACTACATTTTCCAGAGAGAAACTTGTAAATCTGTCCAATTCGACCGAAACACAGCAGGAGGGTTAACAAGGAAGAACATTGGACTGGTATGGAGCACGGTTGCTTAGATGTGTAATCACAGCCAAACAAAAGGTGTACTGGGCATGTTCCTCCATTCATGGAGCTTATATGAGCTGATATGACAGGCAGTGGTGTTGTAAAATGTAGAATAGTTTGTGACTGAGGGTTGAGAGGACATAAAAAAGTCTGTAGTCAATCCCCATGCTCCCCGACACCATAGTTCAGGTATGGGGTGGTACGCACAATGCCGTTAAAAATGTGATTCACATTTTAAAAATATGTTTACAAGTATATGTAAAAATATAGATAAAAAAAAAAAATTATCTTCACATTTTCAAACATTCCATTTATATTTTCTAACAGGGCTATACATTTGGGTGAGGTTTTTTTCTCGCCTGAGTAGCCTCGTTTCACTGCCAAAAATCAAATTAAACCATCTAGTGTTCAGCGAAATAACAACACAATGTCAAATACAGGTAGCCTAGTCAAATAATTAACATTCAATCACATTAACAGTTACTCTCACGAGGGAATTTCACTAGCGGTTTGTATGTAGTCAAACGTAGCTGCTGCTCATGTTGTTATCTGTACTGATGGCGCAAAAGCCATGACAGGGAGACATAGTGGAGTGGTAACGAGCGTGCAAGCAGTTGCTTCCGATGCCACTTGGGTACACTGCAGCATCAACTGAGAGGCTCTTGCTGCCAAGGGAATGCCTGGCAGTTTGAAAAACATTTTGGACACTACAGTGAAAATGGTTAACTTTGTAAAAGCAAGGCCCCTGAACTCTCCTGTATTTTCTGCATTATGCAATGATATGGGCAGCGATCATGTAACGCGTTTACAACATACATAGGTGCCCTGGTAATCAAGGGGCAAAGTATTGACACATTTTTTTAAATTGAGAGACAAGCTTAAAGTTTTCTTCACTGACCATAATTTTCACTTGTCTGATCGCTTGCATGATGACAAGTTTCTCACACGACCGGCCTATCTGGGTGATGTTTTTTCTCGCCTGAATGATCTGAATCTAGGATTACAGGGACTCTCCGCAACTATATTCAATGTGCGGGACAAAATTGAGGCTAAGATTAAGAAGTTGGAGCTCTTCTCTGTCTGCATTATCAAGGACATCACACAGGTATTTCCATCATTGTATGATTTTTTGTGTGCAAATGAACTCAAACTTACGGAAAATGTCAAATGGGATATAGCGAAGCACCTGAGTGAGTTGGGTGCGCAATTATGCAGAGACTTTCCCAAAACGGATGACACAAACAACTGGATTGGTTATCCCTTTCATGCCCTGCCTCCAGTCCACTTACTGATATCTGAACAAGAGAGCCTCATCGAAATTGCAACAAGCGGTTCTGTGAAAATTTAATTTAGTCAGAAGCCACTGACAGATTTCTGGATTGGGTTGCGCTCAGAGTATCCTGCCTTGGCAAATGGCGCTGTTAAGACACTGATGCCCTTTGCAACCAGGTACCTATGTGAGAGTGGATTGTCGGCCCTCACTAGCATGAAAACTAAATACAGGCACAGACTGTGTGTGGAAAATGATTTAAGACTGAGACTCTCTCCAATACAACCCAACACTGCAGAGTTATGTGCATCCTTTCAAGCACATCCTTCTCATTAACCTGTGTTGAGTTATTCACAATTTTCGATGAACAAATAAGGTTTTATATTTAAGATGGTTAAATAAAGAGCAAAGTTAATGATTATTATTATATTATTATTTGCGCTCTGGTCCTATAAGAGCTCTTTGTCACTTCCCACGGATTGTGACAAAAACTCACACTCATTCTTATGTTTAATAAATGTATCTTATAGTGTGTGTGTGGCAGGCTTACAATGATGGCAAAAAACAACATTTGAGAGTGCGCTGACCCTGGTGCTAGAGGGGTACGCAGCTGGAGGTTGAATGTTTGAAGTGGTACGGGACTATAAAAAGTTTGGGAACCACTGCTGTAGATCACAAATAGATGGAAAATAAATCTTAGATTGTAGGGTTAAGATTAAAGAACATACATCTTAGATTGTAGGGTTAGGATTAAAGAAAAATAAATATTAGATTGTAGAGTTAGGATTAAAGAACAATAAATATTAGATTGTAGAGTTAGGATTAAAGAACATAAATATTAGATTGTAGGGTTAGGATTAAATAACATAAATATTAGATTGTAGAGTTAGGATTAAATAACATAAATATTAGATTGTAGAGTTAGGATTAAAGAACATAAATATTAGATTGTAGAGTTAGGATTAAAGAACATACATATTAGATTGTAGAGTTAGGATTAAAGAACATAAAAATTAGATTGTAGGGTTAGGATTAAATAACATAAATATTAGATTGTAGAGTTAGGATTAAATAACATGAATATTAGATTGTAGGGTTAGGATTAAAGAACATACAAATTAGATTATAGGGTTAGGATTAAATAACATAAAAATTAGATTGTAGGGTTAGGATTAAATAACATAAATATTAGATTGTAGAGTTAGGATTAAAGAACATGAATATTAGATTGTAGGGTTAGGATTAAATAACATAAATATTAGATTGTAGGGTTAGGATTAAAGAACATGAATATTAGATTGTAGAGTTAGGATTAAATAACATAAATATTAGATTGTAGGGTTAGGATTAAATAACATAAATATTAGATTGTAGAGTTAGGATTAAATAACATAAATATTAGATTGTAGGGTTAGGATTAAATAACATAAATATTAGATTGTAGGGTTAGGATTAAATAACATAAATATTAGATTGTAGAGTTAGGATTAAATAACATAAATATTAGATTGTAGGGTTAGGATTAAATATAAATAAATATTAGATTGTAGGGTTAGGATTAAAGAAAAATAAATAAAACCCATATGACAACCCAAACAACCGAGACTGATTGTAGCCGACATAAATACATCCCTTAATACATCCAGCTGTTCTTATGCATGTACTTGGAGTGAGGGTGTGGGAACAGTCTGTGTTTGTGCAGTGGGGTGTATTCGTGAAGGAATGCCTGTTATAAGTGTGGCGAGATCTGGACTGTTGCCAGCTCTTTGACAGACCCAGTGAGCGGACTGTTTCCTCCCTTTGGACCTCCTCTGTGAAGTGGAAGAGGTACTGAGGATCCACTAGACACCAGCTAGACTATTACCCATTACAATGTGTATGGTTATTCCATTGTTGCTATGAGAAAAATATTTCAATATGACAAAATCCATATACTGTATACAAACACTTACAATAGGAGGACCCTTGGTGTCTGAAAAATGTACATTATTTCCAAGAGCTTGTTGTTGTAAGTGCAGTATAAAGCCATCAGAACCAAGGAATTGTCTGCCACTGCCTCAGACAAAAATAGCATGGCTCTTTTCACTGTACTGGCGCGCGCGCGCACACACACACACACACACACACACACACACACACACACACACACACACACACACACACACACACACACACACACACACACACACACACACACACACACACACACACACACACACACACACACTTTACTACTTCCTGAATGCACAAACCAAATTGGAGATCATTCATGTTACATGTTCTTTCTACCTTTGTTTCCCAACATCTCCTTATCTCCTGTAGCAACCTGTGAAAGACTCAAACATTATGCACATGAGCAAACAAAACATTAGGGGCCGGGACCACAGAACGTTTCCAAAATCTCATTTATCTCATCCAGAGTTTATTATATATAAGGCCACACCCCCTCTGTCTTTTCTATTCACTTCATTTGTGTTTTTCTTCTAATCTACCATCGCAACTCTCTCTCGCACGATCTCTCTCTCTCTCACTCGCTCTCTCTCTCGCACGCTCTCTCTCACACACTTTCTCTCTCTCGATCTCTCTCACACGCTTTCTCTCTCTCGATCTCTCTCTCTCTTACCCTCTGTTAGCCGCATTTTCCCTTCCTCATATGTTGCTTTCATTTCCTAAAAGGGTAACTGGTATCTATGCTAAGCCACAACCAGAGAGAACATTGAAATTACTTGTATTTCATTGTTTTATCTCTGAGGTTTGGCCCTCAGAGGTAAGTTGAGCTACTCACCGAACAATGGTCACCATTCATAGGACAGCCATCCTGCTCTGGGCTCAATGCTATTCTCTTAACCATGACTCTGGCGATATCAGAGGAAAACAAACCTTGTTATCTGAATGTATCTGATCTCCGTGAAAAGAAGAAGGGTTATTGGGAAATAGAGTGGCACAGTCTTGTATCTCTGCCAGCATCTGCAGCCCAGTCGGGTGGTAGTGGAGGGCTACAGCCAAGGTAAACAGAGCTGGAGCAGTCGTTATCTTTCTGGCCATGAAAAGGGGCTTGGTGCTTTACCTCACCCTAACTTTTTCAGCAGGGGAACCACATTTTTCTTTATCGCAAAAGTCTAATGAAAAAAAACAAATAACATTAAATTCATGGCATTTGGATTGTTCTTATTAAGAGAACCAATACATATATTTACTTAACATAGTTGTATTTTTTAAATGATCTTTCTCAAAAACGTCTGTATTTTGTCCCATACAATAATCAGTCATTTATTTTTTTATCTATCAGCAGCTGACTGACACAAACCAATATGGGCCTTTTAAAATGGGCTCTGTATGGCATCTGTGTCATAAGTTATGGTAACTTTCACAGTAACTTGTAAAAAGGTTGAAAGTACCCAAGAGGCCAAAACAGGCAATATGTCTTAGTGAGACTCAATTTATTAACTTTTTGATACTTCAGCCAACGCCCCAGCCAACTCAACACATTATTGCATATAGGCTTACACTATTTAAGTCTATAATTGTTTCAAATTAAATATAATTAGGTGTTTACAAAAAGATGACATCTATTAAAGTAGGCATAGGCCTTTTCTGAACACTGGTTTTAAGTGAACTGAAGTCGCCAGAGTACAGTAGATAGGCTATGGAATCCTGCACCCAATTCATGGGCAAACTGGAAACTATTAATAATAGGCTTGTTAAAATGGGGGGGTATGTAGCCTGGTGCTGATTCTAAAATAAAAACAGACATGAAATGCAGAAGTCGAAGGTGCAAATCAGCAACAGCCTGATATCAGTCAATTTTGCCATGTAAGGTTGAAGTGGGAAGTTTACATACACCTAGGTTGGAGTCATTAAAACTCATTTTTCAACCACTCCACAAATTTCTTGTTAATTAACAAACTATAGTTTTGGATAGTCGGTTAGGACATCTACTATATCAATCCCAGAACAACAGCAAAGGACCTTGTGAAGATGCTGGAGGAAACAGGTATAAAAGTATCTATATCCACAGTAAAACAACTTCTATATCGACATAACCTGAAAGGCTGCTCAGCATGGAAGAAGCCACTGCTCCAAAACCGCCATAAAAAAGCTACGGTTGGCAACTGCACATAGGGACAAAGATCATACTTTTTGGAGAAATGTCCTCTGGTCTGATTAAAACAAAAATAGAACTGTTTGGCCATAAAGGGGGAGAGTTGCAAGCTAAAGAACACCACCCCAACCATGAAGCACGGGGTGGCAGCATCATGTTGTGGGGGTGCTTTGCTGCAGGAGGGACAGGTGCACTTCACAAAATAGATGGCATCACGAGGAGGGGAAATTATGTGGATATATTGAAGCACCATCTCAAGACATCAGTCAGGAAGTTAAAGCTTGGTCGCAAATGAGTTTTCCAAATGGACAATGACCCCAAGCATACTTCCAAATCTGTGGCAAAATGGCTTAAGGATAACAAAGTTAAGGTATTAGAGTGGCCATCACAAAGCCCTGACCTCAATCCTATAGAAAATGTGTGTGCAGAACTGAAAAAGCGTGTGCGAGCAAGGAGGCCTACAAACCTGACTCAGTTACACCAGCTCTGTCAGGAGGAATGGGCCAAAATTCACCCAACTTATTGTGGGAAGCTTGTGGAAGGCTACCGGAAACTTTTTCACCCAAGTTAAACAATTTAAAGGCAATGCTACCAAATACTAATTGAGTGTATGCAAACTTCTGACCCACTGGGAATGTGATGAAAGAAATAAAAGCTGAAATAAATCCTTCTCTCTACTATTATTCTGACATTTCACATTCTTAAAATAAAGTGGTGATCCTAACTGACCTAAGACAGGGAATTATTACTCTGATTAAATGTCAGGAATTGTGAAAAACTGAGTTTAAATGTATTTGGCTAAGGTGTATGGAAACTTCCGATTTCAACTGTATTATAATGAATGACTTTACTGTACATTCGTGTTTACAATTTAGGATACTCGATAAACATACCGCACCAATAGCTATACAAATTGTATCTAATGTCCTTGTATTAATTCATTCTGACACAAGATTCGGATCTGTCCATGCAACTTCAAAGTTCAAACCAAGTTCAAAGAAAGTTGTGGGACACGCGCACGCACTCCCTGATCTGCACAATCGCCACTTTTCTTCTGAACAGGATATAGCCTATTACAGTAAATGTACTCTACAAAAGCAAACCGCTCATCCGGAGGCAGGATATCAGGAAGAAAAAAAAAAAAAATCAGGACAGGATACGACTGCCTTCCAATCAACCCAACTGTATTGTATTTCCACACAGAATATTATTAGCCAAGTCTTCAGGAAAAGGTTGAATTAACGATTAACCACTTATTGGGGTGAAATATTGATTGATCAGTCCATTTAAAATGTGTCTACCACTACTCTTTATACGTTGTGTACTGAAAGGAAGTGTTTTTGAAATACTACACGTTACACATATAACATACTTGTAAATAAATACAAAAGTTACATGGATTTGGTTCTTGAAACAGGAAAAAAAAACAACATCCAAAATAATTTTGTAGCCGAATAGAATAATTTATTTTCATTCACATTAGATTCACATATTGAGTATTTAGGCTACTGTACATTGAGACTTTTCATAAGTTTGTCTCTCCCCACATCCAAATTAACTGTATTTTGTAGAATTCACATTTCATTAACAAAAACAAACTATTCACAAAATATAGCTACATCAATATCATATATCCAAATACTGTTGGAAACAAGTAAAGGCTGCCTCACCTTTTCAGGTTGAATTTTCTGCTACTTTAACAACTGAGCTTTAAGTTACTATGATAAATATCTGAGCTGAACTACAATCCCATTTACAGACTAGATTAGTTCCAGTTAGAGTTTAGACTATATGAACCATCGCCTGCATAACATGTGGTTACTCTAGCTACTGTCGGTGGTAGGGTTGAATTCTAGTCAGGTCTTTCAATCTAAATAAAGATCACAATGCAAACAAATTATATGTAATAAAGCGCAAAAATCTGTTCATAGTTGCTGCCCACCTGACTGAGAAAGAAAGGGTTCGGCAGGTATAATTCTTTGAAAACAAAAACTAATCCTGCATAGCAGGAGCTCAGAGAGTGACAGTTCCAGCTAGCTGTCTTTAGAGCCCATACACACATTCAGCCTGGACTGGACTGAGTCCATAGAAAGCAGCTCTGTACAGTATTGTACCAAACCCTTCGCCACAGCTTTCTGCTCAGGTCGTTAGATTCAGTATCAAGGCATCTGCTTATAGTTAAGGGCCTTGTCGTTCACAGAGCAAGAGTGGAGGTGACAGGAATCTCCAGACTTAGAAATCTGCTTATGAAAATGTCAATATTTCATTTAAAGTAATGACATATCTTAATCATTTCCACCAGGCTTCATTTGCAAATGTATATCAATCAACTACAACTAATGAATATTACAATGTAGGGAAAAAGGTTCATAGTACAATATTGCATTGTATTCCGTAGGGTCTTGGTATAACACTGAGCTGGGTTCCAAGTTAGAATAATCCAAATGATTTACTGTAAATTATTAATGAATATGTACAAATCTGCATAAATTGAAAAATATATATATAATTAGGCACTTGTTAAAAACAGTTCAGCATCCTGGAGCCCCCAATACAGATGCCTCTGACTTAAATAATGACCCTCACATCAGCCAGTAGCAGTCAGGTAGGAGAACTGAGTGAAACTTATTATTCACAACTTACTAGCAACTAAAGTACACTCTAAACTACTCCCATGACATAAAAATCACCACTGAAATTCATATTTATGTTTCCATGTTTTGAAAAAGAAAGGAAGCATGGCTCTTGAAACCCCCGACGACTCCCTGTGGGGTAAGGGCAACAATGAAGACCTCGACATATAAATACAGAGTAAATAAATACATAAATAAATATAGGATGTACTTTTTAAAATATACAAATACATGAATGGGCAGAGGAGAAAGAGGCAGGCATGGGTAAAGACCACCACATAACACAACCAATTTTGCTTTTCAAAGCAGGGGTTGTTCAAGACCAAGGGATGGCTAGACAGAAAAGGAGAGCCCTTGGCCTCTAGAGTCTGTTGCGTCTGGGATCGGAGAAAGGATCTGAAAAGGGATCAGAGAAGGGATCTGAGAAAGGCGGGGGGGAGGTGGGGGGAGGTGGCAGGGTCACAGTGGGTTCAGGGGGGTCGTCCATGGGCAGGACCAGACGTGTTCCCCTGATGACCAGTTCATGCTCCCCAAACGCCAGCTCCTGGTCCAGGGCCTCCTCCGAGGTTATGCCCATGGTGGAGGCAGACAGGTGTTTATGGTTGGTGGTGAGGGTGCCCGATGCGTCGGTGCTCACTGTGACATCACCATACATGGTTGCATTGCCGTCGTTCAGGACCAGTTCGTCAGAATCATCATTGTGCTGGTGCCCTTCATTCTAGAGAGAGAAGGAATCATGAACCACTACGTACGTACGTGCGTGCGTGCGTGCGTGCGTGTACTCACCTCATATGCCTGAGTGCTGGTGAGACAGCGAGCCAAGGGGCCACAGCAGGCAGGTAGGGTGGCAGTGAGGGGTGGGCCGCTGTGAGTCAACAGGGGTTTCAGGTAGCTGGAGAAGGCTGCAGTCAAGGGATCTAATCCTCAGGGGACTCTAAACGCTGTTACAAACTTGGGTGGTTTGAGCCCTGAATGCTGATTGGCTGACAGACGTGGTATATCAGACCGTATATCACAGGTATAACAAAAAATGTATTTTTACTGTTCTAATTACGTTGGTAACTAGTTTGTAATAGGAATAAGGCACCTCAGGGGTTTGTGATATTATGGCCAATATACCACGGCTAAGGGCTGTATTAAGGCACTCCGTGTTGCATCGTGCATTAGAACAGCCCTTAGCAGTGGTATATTGGCCATATACCACACCCTCTCGGGCCTTATTGCTTATTTATAGTAGTCTGAACCCAATCACCATTAATGAAGGAATAACCTCTATAAAAGGCATTTAGTGCCTTGTCATATTTTCATTGAGGAATGTGTATCACATGAACTGACTTGCCTTCACTTTTCAAAGGAAATTCAAAGAGTGGCCTCTAGTGTATAATTAAGCAACAAGGCCCGAAGGGGTGTGGTATATGGCCAATATACCGCAGATAATCACCACTGAACAGTGTTTCCTCAATGGTTGGTTCAAGTTGAAGACTGGATTGTCATGGCTTCATCTAATGCCTCACAGCCACATTCTAAAGGCTTCAGGTGTGACATGTAGCAGAAAAAGGATACGTATTGTCAAAATTGTACCATATTCTGAAAGGCCAGGCACTCTCGTGTTTGGTGTTCCTATGTTGCGTTCCATCCGAAACAGTCACCTGCTCAAAGACATAAAAGTGAGCATGTGACTTTTGTAATACCATAGCGGTACAACCACAATCTCCAATTGTGCACTATTCCTATTCTTTTGTCCACACAACGCTACCCTGCAAACAGACTTCTGCTGTCCTTTAGAAGCAAATCTCAGAATCATGGACAATCAGATCGTTGGTTACTTACTGAGCTGTCTTGGTCCGAGTCCACTCCCACACTAGCACAAAAACAAGGATGAGAATGTGTAAGAAGAACATACAGTAGAGGTATACATCCATCTATCTAATCGAGGCATAATGATCAAACTAGTGGTGAAAGTTGGGACATCTAGGTGAGACTCACCGTATACTCATGAAGGAGAGCATTGGGGTGGTGCCGCCTCCACACACCCACACAGTGAAGAAGACGATCAGGAGGGTGGTGGAGAACATCATCTGCCGGGCGTATGTGGCCGTGTCCCGGATGGAGAGGGCAAAGGTCATAGCCCCCCGCAGGCCTGATCAACAGATATCAGAGAAGACAGTGAAATGAGAGAAAACTACACCGCAAACATGATCTACAGACATCAATCATCCAAGTCCTTCTAGAACAGGACAACTACAGACAGGCTCCTACCTGCAAACATCATAACATGTTGGAAGTTAGATCCAATTTTGTTTTTACGGCCCAAATTGAGCAAGAAAGAGAGGGGGTAGATGTTGGCTGCCCTGCCAAGGAATACTGCAATCTGGTAGGGGACAGCAGTTAAGGAAAGTGGCTTCTGGATGGGAAAAACTACAGTTATAATTAAAGATATTACATTGGCTGTATAATTATTTATTTTTTTGCCTCTCTCTCTCTCTCTGTTTTTTAGGATACAAATGCTCCAATGATGAACAAGGGGTTGAACACATGGGACTGGAAGGAGAACAGTGTCAGGCCCATATAGGAAAATATGAAATTCTCCGCCAGAAAGTTCAGGAGCTCAAATAGCTTTGGGACGAGAGACAAAAACAATATCAACCAAAATAAACAATTTAATAGTGTAAATGTATATTCAAATTTTAGGCCAGGCATTGTCTAACAAAAACCTACAACATGGTTTAAAGCAACTAGACCGGTATGTGTTCCCGTACCTGTTTGGTCCTGTCCTGAGAGTCAGGAGAAAGGTTGTTGAACGTGTAGTGAGCCTGGGTCATCCCACAGAACAACACGGCCACCACACCTGCACGAGAAAGTCCACACAGATCAGCATGTGATGGGGACTCACCTATGCAAGCTTGAAACCGTGTGTGTACGTGTGTGTGTGTACGTGTGTATGTAAACACTGCATTAGTTACCAGTCATTTCACAGGCCTCGGCCAGCAGGAAAGTGCTCCAGGACATGAGGAAGAAGAGGGCCGTCTCCAGCAGGGGGAAATCACGCAGCTTAGTGAACTTGGTGACGTGACGAGCGACAGGTCAAGGAACAGATCGAGAACTTCAATCCATCACAGAAACATCGCAACATTCAAGGATGAGATAATACGATAACACAGCAAATGCGTTACTCCTGGAGAATAGAAGCTGTAATGCCTTTAAAAAACAGCAAATTGCCTTAGATAAAGCAGATTAGCAGACTTTCAATTATTTTTGTCTATAAAATTCACACTCTTTTCTTTTGAATGAATGCCATCCTCTGGCACACAAAAGGATATCAGTGCAGTCATGACTCCGGTGGCCACACCAAGGGCAAGGGATCCACTGAAGACCCCAAGGAACACACCAAAAGATTTGATCATGGCTGTTGCGTCGAATGTGTGGCTGTTGTCCCCGGCTGGCTGATAGGCACCTATGGAGCTGTAACCAGTGCAGACACATGGAGCCAAAGACAGGTGTAAGCGTTAGGAGGCTCTACTACTAACAACGCACATGTTTACAATGCAAAAGGGAAAATGAAAGAGAAAATGTGAAGACATCAGTAAGATACAGTATCTCTGCAACATCTGTACATGGGTCATTCCACAAAATAAGTCCCTTTTGTGTCCCTTTTATATTTTAAGTAGAAATTGTGCACCAATATTGAAGTCTGCATTTTATATTAAATGAAGTGCCCTTTAATATATGGAATTTCCAATAAATCTGAATAAAGACTTGCTAAAGTGCCAAAATTCTGCATTTTGATATGTCTCTCTGTGCCTCCTCTGACTTCTAGGAAGATTTTAGCCCACTTAACCCAAACATTTCTCCAAGTTTCCACCATCATCGTAAAGCCCTAGTTATTTTGTTGCTTTGACAAAGTAATTTCATGAAATTATTTATTTAATGTGATAAGCTGGTCTCTCTTCCTGTTCATGTAGAAGCGCAAAACAAGCGCAAGACACAAGCAGTGGAATCACTGTTCCTTCATGGGGAATCACTGTTCCTTCATGGGGAATCACTGTTCCTTCATGGGGAATCACTGTTCCTTCATGGGGAATCACTGTTCCTTCATGGGGAATCACTGTTCCTTCATGGGGAATCACTGTTCCTTCATGGGGAATCACTGTTCCTTCATGGGGAATCACTGTTCCTTCATGGGGAATCACTGTTCCTTCATGGGGAAAAACAGTGGTAGGCACAAAAAAGGGTTTAGGTTGAAGTAACCTTGGATAATCCCAGGGCAAGGTACAGGCACGAGTGGTGAAACTGACAGAGCGTGCGGCTCACTCACCCACTTTGTGGATGTAATGACTAAGGAAATGTCCTCGCTTTACAGAGGCTCCCAACGGTGACTGTAAAAGTACCTAAAGTACAGCAGAAAGTTCCCAGGGTGGGACTAGCTGTTTGGGTACTGGGCGTAGGCGACGTGCGCCCTTCATACGGCAGGCAGAGATGGCAGCCAAATACACCTGTATAGTGGAAAAAGATGTTCCCTTGTCCTGTAGAAGCAGAGAGCCTCTGGAACAGAGCAAAGAAAGGGAATGATCCCCCCCAAAAAAGTAGCTGAATTCCTACGCTCAGCAGTGAATCCTCACGGGTTCGCCTATGAACAGTTTAGCAGGAAAGCAGTAGTCCAAAGTCGATGCTAAGGACAGTATAAAGAAGTATTACGACCTCATAAGGAAGAACTGAAGTGAGGTGAGGGAGCGACACCGCCTTAAAGGTGCGGGGTCCCCCCTATTGGCTGTCGCTCCAGTCTGTCTATGACAGGCGTTGTGTGATAGGAGTTCCTTAATGTTTACGCCCAATGAAGGCGTTACCCATACTGAGTGACTCAGCGATTATTTGAAATAGAACTCTCGTTTTGATGTGGTGAAACAATAGTCAAATCATAGTGTAAAAGCAGGTGAGCTGGTTATAATCTTTTTGGACATTTTCTAGTGTTTTGTCGTGAAAAACTGAGTGAGTCGAGCATAACACGTCAACAGTGTTACCCATAGATACCGTAGTCAGTGTTACCCATAGATACCGTAGTCAGGTAAGACATTTTTTTAGCAATGTAATTGCTCTCTCCTGTAGCACACAAGCTTCCATTCCCCTGTAACAAGGGGATTTATGGACAATGGAAGATGAAATCATCAACCCTGTTACTTTATTTGGCACTTACTAAAATGTTTATTTTGTCTCAACCAAGTCACACTACCCAAAAGGGACTCATTTCGTGGAACGACCCACAACTTTTGTATTTACAGCACAAAAGTCTGGGGAGGTGCTTACCATGTCTACATAGCTAGCAGCTATGCCTACAACACAGTTATAAGAGCCTCTCCTTCCAAAACTGAGGGGGAAATTATCATTTGTCAAACAAATCCCAACCTATAGGAACCCAACTCCACTCCACACAGGTCTCTTGATCATTGAATGGTGTGAGAACAGATTGATTAAAAGGTCTGACTTGGCATAGGCTAATTAAATTGCTAATCTAGATGCTAATTAAGAAAGATGCTGATTGTAAACCCTACAGGGACTGCAGTTGGGTTCCACACACTCTTAATGACCACAACAGCGAATAACCTGCACAGCAAACAAGAGCAATATAGAGAAACTTAACAGAGAATTACACACACTGAAAAAAGGTCATCAACCAACAAGTAGGCTATACCCGTTCTACCTGAACAGCAAATCACCAGCACATACTCCCTTTCAAGAGGAATGATGTTTTCCACAACGCCCACTTTTAAACCTGGTATTTACTATCAATAAGTACACAAGGTACCAAAAACAATGCCATCTGCGGTGCTGAGCAGGTCTTCAGTAGGGGTCACAACATAAGAACAGTCCGTTGTTGTAACCACTTAGGCCTTACTCAAGGACCTGTTTTCATTAGCTGGTAATTTGCTGAGCCTACAGTAACCTAAAGTAGCAGGGGGGGTGTGGTATAGTAAAGCTGGGTGAGGCAGACTATAACCATAGCCCACCTAGGGGGGATCCCCTGTTCCTCTACCAATGCTGTGGTCTCTCCATGGCCATGCCGGGCCTGCCTGCTCTGCTTTTCGTAATGCAGAAGAACTCTGTATACAGGTGGCCAGTAAAATGTGAGGGGGTGCGGTTAGTGTCTGCACAAAGTCAACACATCTCTAAACACCAATGAAAGTGACAGGATTGGACAACATAGACAAGAAGATGAGGAGAGGTGCGCAATGTGATGTTGAAAAGGACAGAGACTTACGAAGATAGAACTATGGCCACAGCGTCGTTGAGTACACTCTCTCCAAACATCAGGGCGTACAGGTCCACATCCACCTTCAGCTCGTTGAATATGGCAAGTACTGTCACTGTGGGAGCAACAGCAGGAACGTCACATACATACTCATACTCCATATGATTGCAATGTAGGCTAATCAGAACGCTTAAAATCGCTAACACAAATGCTAAAGTAGTTAATAAGACTGTTCAATGGAGTTTACAGCTAAAGCATATTGTAGCACTGTGTACAGAATAGGCCCCTCAAACTCAACTCTAGACCTCAATGCCAGTTCAACTGCTTTTTTTCCCATTGTTCCCCTCTAAAGGATTCAGCATGCTTCGATTCGGCAAGGCGAACATGTGCTCGCATACCACTTTAAAAAGACATTCGCTTGAAAAATGTGAAAAAGTGGCATTAGTACCGTTTGTCCTTCTTGAGATGCCGTAGCCAGTATACACTTCCTCAAGAGTCAGAATTAATCTAAAATAACTCAAGAAAGCTGTCATTAATTTTGACGTTTGTGCCGAGGAGATCGTAGTCGCGCAATTTTACATTTAACAGATGTCTGGTGCAGTAATTCTCAAGTGAAAAAATGTGCATGAAAATGAGTCTCTCATTAAATGACAACAAACACTTGAATAATTCCTACTGTTGACCAATCACAAACGAAGGGGCATAGACTTCGGCTACCAACTTCGGCTACAAACTTCGGCTTGCCTCAAGAAAAAATGTTGTGCGCACGAACAGCTGGAAAAACCCTTGTCGAAGACCAAAAACTTCACAAAATGTCATCACAATATACGCACAAACTGTTCCGAACTGATTTGGATGGGAAGCATGCGGATGTCTTTAAAACCAGGCACTGATTTAGACCTGGGACACCAGGTGGGCATAATTATTTATTCGGTAGAACAGAAAACCATCAGGCTCCAGACCTCGTAGGGTAAGAGTTGAATAGCCCTGGTATAGGCTATGCTAGTCAGGGTGGGGATGATTACCTGGGTCTGTGGCTGAGACAATGGCACCAAAAAAGAGGCAGTCAGTAAAGAAAAAGTCCCCTCCCAACTGCCCAACCGCCTTCATTAATGTCACACAGCCATACATAACCAGCCTGTAAGAGAAAAGAGAGTGATTAATCACGTAAACAGAACAAAACAAGACCACAATTAGGGGGAATTTCGCCAAATGTAATCCATAGAAAGGTCCTTTGTAGAAAGGATTGTCTACATATATTTGAAATGTGTATCTAAAAGCATAATTAAGAAATGAATTATTTATCAAAGTTTACCAGGCCTCCTTTAAGACTCCATAATGTTTCACCCAAGACCGTTATTAGTTCATCATTTCAACAGGTTTGAATCTTTTAGTTGATGGCAAATCACCCACAAATGTGTGTCTACTTCCGTCTGCTACAACAGAGGTTCCCAAAATGCACGAGAGGGTACTTCAGGGGTATTCTAGTCAGAGCAAAATTCAGTAACCAAAAAAGGTTGGGAACCACTGTACTATAACACAAAGCTGAAACCACTCCAAAATAACCTGGGTTTCCCCTATATTTACTTAGCAGTGGCAACGGAGTTAGAAAGGACACCTGTATCATTGTAGTGACTGGGTGTATTGATACACCATCCAAAGTGTAATTAATAACTACACCATGCTCATAGGAATATTCAATGTCTGCTTTTTTTCTTTTTTACCCATCTACCAATACGTGCCCTTCTTTGCGCGGCATTGAAAACATCCCTGGTCTTTGTGGTTGAATCCGTGTTTGAAATTCACTGCTTAACTGAGGGAACTTACAGATAATTGTATGTGTGGGGTACAGAGATGAGGTAGTCATTCAAAAACCATGTTAAAACACTATTATTGCACACAGAGTGAGCACATGCTCACACCATTTTGATCGTTTTAAAGAAATGGGCTCACCCAATGACAAAAGATGATATGACTGTCCCCATGAAAGCATAGGCAAGGATGGACCCCAGATTCCTGAAGAAGTGTCGCTGAAACACAATGGAGGTGTAGGGGAGACAACAAAATAGTATTCCAGTTAAGTACACAGAAGACTTTTCTATGGTGCCGGCACACAGTCTTCAAGCCATGAATTATCTTACCCGCTTCAAGCTGTAGCCAGCATGGAAGATGATTGGAGGCAGCAAAATGTTGAAAAATACTTCAGGGTCAAAGGTCACCTTGCAGAAAATAATGAAAAGTTAGAAAACTAATCAACCCATACTGTAACAATCTAAACACAATCTATGCCGAATCACTCCTCTGCAGGCAGCTCAAAGCTTATCAGACAACATCCAGCCCGTGTTAATGATTGTAGACTTTGTCACACAACTATTAAATAGCTCCCTTTCCTACTCCTCATTCATTACACCACTGATCTGGAAAAATGGAAATGGGAAAAAGCAATATGATGGCTATCAAGTATTTTCAGCCATCAGTGGTCATGATTGGGAGACAGTGAAAGGAGACCATTTCAGAGTAGACTACCATCTAGGTCTAGGACCATCCAGTCTGCTGGTAATGTGTGTGTAAATTGACAGTGAGTGAAAGAGTACTGTACCTTCCTGAGCATCTCATCATCCTGCACGTCATGCCCCTTGACGGTGCTGACTTCACCCTTCAGTGTGTACTCATAAAAGCGCCCGCTGACGTTGACCAGAAGAGTTGCTGGGCTGGCATTCACACTGCAGTTCATAGTCACATTGTTCATATTTCGTGGCACATGAACCCCAAAACGAAGGATCACCCCCACCAGCAGACCTGAGGAGTGGACAGCGATAGAGGCCAGTCAGATACAGGTCAGGCAGACATACAGATGAAAAGGGGTGTCAAATACATCTTATCAAGAAATAGCAAGTACACGTTAATATGGGCATTATGCATGTAAGCCAAGGCATGCTATTTCATTGCCATCTTGCAACGATGTGGCATGAACTGTAGGATGTAGCGCACTCAGTGTTGTCATTCTGCATTATATAGCTAACGTTAGCTAGCTAGCTACAGAGTTCACGAAGGTCCTCACCATAGATCATTGCCAGTCCTGTTTCGTGTAGAAACCTGAAGCGACGGTGTTTAAACAGCCAAATGGTTAAAATAGTGAGAGTTAAGAGCATTATGAAAATAAGAAGGTTGGCACTGTCTTGTCTATGGCTTTCCTCAGCCCTCCTCTCAGTAGCAACATTGTCCATAGCAGTATTCTCGCCTTGACTACCCACTAAAAGAAATGTAAACAGAGAAGGTAAAACAAACAATGTCTTCGACGCCTTTAGAGCAGAATTTGGTTTTAGTCCCATGATTAGACAGTGATGACTATCAGACACCAGATAGCTGAGTTGGTAGCTAGCTGGCTGGACTAGTAGTCCGACAGCAGAAAAAAAATATGACGTCACTGTCGTATGGTAATGATGAAACCTTCAAAATAAATGCCCACATTTCAAAACATTACAATGTGAACAACTCATTTAAAAGATATTCAATTTTAATCAAAGTCCATTTTTATGGTGCCTATAAGCATATGCAAAAAGGAATTTATGAAAATAATTAAAAATATATACAGTATCTTCCCAGCTCTGCAGATTCTGCTGTGAGGAGGCAGAGTCATTAGATCATTTATTTTGGTATTGTCCATATTTAGCTCGTTTTTGGTCACAGGTCCAGGAATGGCTGAAGAATTGCAACATTTGCCTAGAACTAACGCTGCAGACAGCAATACTGGGTGATTTGAAAAGCCATTGTCAATCAATCAATAATATAATAATTATTTTAGCAAAAATGTTTATTTTTAATTTACAATCTGTAGAAGCTATGAGAATAGAAAGGCTCAAGTCGTTTTTGTGAAGCATCACAGCACAGTTGAAAAATATATGGCAAATAGAAATTAAAAATGGATGATGTTGTGAGATAGATGGGAGAGGTTGAATGGAGCTGAAGGGTCTAATGGCAAGATAAAACATGTAGAACATACGGGGTCTGTAAAATGTATATATGTTCAGAACTTTTGTGAAATAGCATAGTTACAAATAGAAATCAAACTGGATGGACATCAGAAATAGAGGAAGGACTAAAAACAAACAAAAAATAACTATTGTAAAATAGACTGTGAATGTAAAATGTGTATTAAGATGTATAATTGAAGGTAAAAGTCTAAATGTTTATTCGTTTACTCCAATTGGGGGATCGGTGGTAGGGTTTGCGGGAAATAATAATAAAGGTATATTCTTTAAAAAAGTATGTATGTCTATATAGGTATGTGTATGTATATATGTGTATATGTATGCATGTGTGTATGGATAAATATATTTACCCCAAAAATATATGGGGGATTGGAAATGATGCAGACAATTACATTGATGGAACATACTGTATCTTCTTTCCGCAATATTTAGCTGATCCACCCCTTTAAAAATAAAAAAATAAAAAATATACAGTACCAGTCAAATGTTTGGACACACCTACTCATTCAAGGGTTTTTATTTATTTTTACTATTTCCTACATTGTAGAATAATAGTGAAGAAATACATCAAAACTATGAAATAACACATGTGGAATCATGTAGTAACTAAAAAAGTGTTAAACAAATCAAAATATATTTTATAATTTAAATTCTTCAAAGTAGCCACCCTTTGCCTTGATGGCAGGGGCTCCTGAGTAGCGCAGCGGTCTACGGCACAACAGCAGTTTGGGTTTCTGTACAGCACTTTGAGATATCAGCTGATGTACGAAGGGCTATATAAATACATTTGATTTGATTTGATGATTTGATTTGATCTCGGTGCTTGAGGTCTCACTACAGACACCCTGGTTTGAATCCAGGCTGTATCACAACTGACTGTGATTGGGAGTCCCATAGGGTGGCATGCAGTTGGCCCAGCGTCATATGGGTTTGGCCGGTGTAGGCCGTCATTGTAAATAAGAATTTGTTCTTAACTGACTTACCTAGTTAAATAAAGGTTACACATGGCAGCTTTGCACACTCTTGGCAATCTGTCAACCAGCTTCACCTGCAATGCTTTTCCAACAGTCTTGAAGGAGTTCCCACATATGCTGAGTACTTGTTGGCTGATTTCCCTTCACTCTGCGGTCCAACATCCCAAACGATCTCAATTGTGTTGAGATCAGGTGATTGTGGAGGCCAGGTCATCTGATGCAGCACTCCATCACTCTCCTTCTTGGTCAAATAGCCCTTACACAGCCTGGAGGTGTGTTGGGTCAATGTCCTGTTGAAAAACAAATGATAGTCCCATTAACCGCAAACCAGATGGGATAGCGTATCGCTGCAGAATGCTGTAAGTGTGTCTTGGATTCTAAATAAATCACAGACAGTGTCACCAGCAAAGCACCCCGGACCATCACCCCTCCTCCTCCATGCTTCACACATGCGGAGATCATCCATTTACCTACTCTGTGTCTCACAAAGACACGGCGGGTGGAACCAAAAATCTCAAATTTGGACTCATCAGACCAAAGGACAGATTTCCACCAGTCTAATGTCCATTGTTCATGTTTCTTGTCCCAAGCAAGTCTCTTCTTCTTTTTGGTGTCCTTTAGTAGTGGTTTCTTTGCAGCAGTTCAACTATGATGGCCTGATTCACACGATCTCCTCTGAACAGTTGATGTTGAGGTGTCTGTTTCTTGAACAATGTGAAGCATTTATTTGGGCTTCAATTTCTGAGGCTGGTAACTCTGGGTCTTCCTTTCCTGTGGCGGTCCTCATGAGAGACAGTTTCATCATAGCGCTTGATGGGTTTTGCGACCGCACTTGAAGAAACTTTCAAAGTTCTTGAAATTTTCTCGGTTTGGCTGACCTTCATGTCTTAATGTAATGATGGACTGTCGTTTCTCTTTGCTTATTTGAGCTGTTCTTTCCATAATATAGACTTGGTCTTTGACCAAATAGGGTTATCTTCTGTATACCACCCCTACCTTGTCACAACACAACTGATTGGCTCAAATGCATTAAAAAGGAAAGAAATTCCACAAAACTTTTAACAAGGCACAGCTGTTAATTGAAATACATTCCAGGTGACTACCTCGTGAAGCTGGTTGAGAGAATGCCAAGAGTGTGCAAAGCTGTCGTCAAGGCAAAGCATGGCTACTTTGAAGAATCTCAAATATAAAATAGATTTTGATATGTTTAACACTTTTTTGGTTACTACATTATTTCATGTGTGTTATTTCATAGTGTGTCTTCACTATTATTCTACAATGTAGAAAATAGTGAAACATTAAGAAAAACATTGGAATGAGTAGGTGTGTCCAAACCTTTGACTAGTACCATATATATCTGTAGAATCTATTTATGGTATTATTTCATGGGGGACTGAGGTCTAAATACTGAGCAGCAGGATATTATGTTGGCAGCACAATCTAGGATTTGTATTCTTCACAGTAAGTGTGCCCCTACAAAGACGCTAAGCTTGGGAATATCGATTGTTTAACACTCTAGTGCAGTAAAACTGTTTTTCACAGCATTGCAAACACCTAATTTGACGTATATACAGTGGGGCAAAAAAGTATTTAGTCAGCCACCAATTGTGCAAGTTCTCCCACTTAAAAAGATGAGAGAGGCCTGTCATTTTCATCATAGGTACACTTAAACTATGACAGACAAAATGAGGGGGAAAAAATACAGAAAATCACATTGTAGGATTTTTAATGAATTTATTTGCAAATTATGGTGGAAAATAAGTATTTGGTCAATAACAAAAGTTTATCTCAACACTTTGTTATATACCCTTTGTTGGCAATGACAGAGGTCAAACGTTTTCTGCAACTCAGCATTCTTTGTCCTCCAAACATGACGAGTTGAGTTTTTACCAAAAAGTTATATTTTGGTTTCATCTGACCATATGACATTCTCCCAATCTTCTTCTGGATCATCCAAATGCTCTCTAGCAAACTTCAGACGGGCCTGGACATGTACTGGCTTAAGCAGGGGGACACGTCTGGCACTGCAGGATTTGAGTCCCTGGCGGCGTAGTGTGTTACTAATGGTAGGCTTTGTTACTTTGGTCCCAGCTCTCTGCAGGTCATTCACTAGGTCCCCCCGTGTGGTTCTGGGATTTTTGCTCACCGTTCTTGTGATCATTTTGACCCCACGGGGGGAGATCTTGCGTGGAGCCCCAGATCGAGGGAGATTATCAGTGGTCTTGTATGTCTTCCATTTTCTAATAATTGCTCCCACAGTTGATTTCTTCAAACCAAGCTGCTTACCTATTGCAGATTCAGTCTTCCCAGCCTGGTGCAGGTCTACAATTTTGTTTCTGGTGTCCTTTGACAGCTCTTTGGTCTTGGCCATAGTGGAGTTTGGAGTGTGACTGTTTGAGGTTGTGGACAGAGGTCTTTTATACTGATAACAAGTTCAAACAGGTGCCATTAATACAGGTAACGAGTGGAGGGACAGAGGAGCCTCTTAAAGAAGAATTTACAGGTCTGTGAGAGCCAGAAATATTGCTTGTTTGTAGGTGACTAAATACTTATTTTCCACCATAATTTGCAAATAAATTCATTAAAAATCCTACAATGTGATTTTCTGGATTTTTTTTCTAATTTTGTCTGTCATAGTTGAAGTGTACCTATGATGAAAATTACAGGCCTCTCTCATCTTTTTAAGTGGGAGAACTTGCACAATTGGTGGCTGACTAAATTATTTTTTGCCCCACTGTAATAGCCAGCAGCACATTCTACTCCACCCATTCCATTGGTCCCAATGCATTACACAGTAGGCCTATTGAATTATTGGGGTAGAAATTGCTGCTGGATATTAAGACAGTCTTAATACAGACCCTACTGAGTAATCCCAACCCCACTTTTAACCTTGGCACAAAATAGTTTTTTTCTCTATTAGCCAATATGTGATTTATGGGCCTCCAGTGTATTCCATTTGGACCAATGGAATGGGTGGAATATAAAGTGCTACTGGGTTTTATACACATCACATAAAGTGGTTGCAATGCTGTGAAAAACAGTTGTACTGCACTAGAGTGCTAGAACAAATCGAGATTCCCAAAATGTAGCATGTCTTTGCAGGGTGACTTTTATTTTGAAGAATAGAAATTCTCAATCGTGCTGCCAGCATAATATCCTTCTACTAAAAGACCAGTAATCTTGTCCCCAGGCTTAGTATCACTGGCTTCTCGGCTATTGCGCATTTGGGCGGAAGTGTAATGCCGTAGTTCGACATTGGAGCTGACAGTGCAAGCCACAGCCGGACTGATCTTCAAATCAAACCTTGCATCACAAATAACTAGTATTATTTTTTTAAATCAGTCACTATTTACTCACAATGCATCATGTATTTGATGCTCTTGAACGTTCGTATACATGAGTGTTTCGAACATGGCCACAGTGGTTTCACTGCCCTTTTCTCAGTAATTTGGATAAAATCGAGAAGTCCGTTCTCCGTGACCAGATACGTGGTCGAAGAGAGTGTCAATTTGTTAGTAGGTAAACCGGAGAGTCCTCCCCTCCTCAATAGTCACCTTTCATCGAGGATAGTCATGTTTATCCTTCTGCCTGAGTCCTTCGCAGAATCATTTTTTATATTTATATACTGTCCACAACCTCAAACAGCCACACCCCCTTTGAAGTGGTTGTTGTTTTATCGACGGGGAAATGCAAGCAAACATTTAAAATTATATACTAATTATCATTTTATCTATAAAAGGTCTTGCACAAGCTAAATGTGTTTTGTCACTTTACAAATGTATTTTGTGATTCCACTGTAAACTTTATTTGCCTGATAATGCGGGAGAGGAGAGAGGAGCCTCATTTCATAAAAGCGCATTTTCGTCCACATTCCTTCTCCTCACAACTTATTCTTGAAACCTTTGACATTTTTTCAAAAGGAGGCGAGAGAGGATGCAGGAGTTGAGCAAAGTTAATTGAGAAAAGGTCACTGTCTTTGGTAACGCTAGTTGGCTATTAGCTTGCAAGTTCGTGTCTTTCTGCCAGTAAAACAAACTTGATAACAGAATCTTTGAATTCTTCTAAATAAAAGTTCCATGATGTGCCCATCTAATTATTGAACGCAAAAATATGTTTTGCTCGTCATAAATACAATTTTAAAAATAAAAAAAATACTTAAAGGACTATGAAAATAGCCTAGCATGCTTCCAGATCTCTCTCTCTCCCAAGGGCTTTTTATTGGCATGGGAAACATGTGTTAGGTAGATAATAAACAAAAGTGAAATAAACTATAAAAATTGCACTCACAGAAGTTCCAAAATAATAAATACATTTCAAATGTCATATTATGTATATATCCAGTATACAGTGTTGTAACGATGTGCAAATGGTTAAAGTACAAAAGGGAAATTAAATAAACATAAATATGGGTTGTAGTTACAATGGTGTTTGTTCTTCACTGGTTGCCCCTTTCTTGTGGCAACAGGTCACAAATATTGCTGCTGTGATGGCACACTGGTATTTCACCCAGTAGATAAGGGAGTTTGGTTTTGAATTATTTGTGGATATGTGTAATCCCTTGGGAAATATGTGTCTCTAATATGGTCATACATTTGGCAGGAGGTTAGGAAGTGCAGCTCAATTTCCACCTCATTTTGTGGGCAGTGTGCACATACAGTGGGGCAAAAAAGTATTTAGTCAGCCACCAATTGTGCAAGTTCTCCCACTTAAAAAGATGAGACAGGCCTGTAATTTTCATCATAGGTACACTTCAACTATGACAGACAAAATGAGAATAAAAAAAATCCAGAAAATCACATTGTAGGGTTTTTAATGAATTAATTTGCAAATTATGGTGGAAAATAAGTATTTGGTCACCTACAAACAAGCAAGATTTCTGTCTCTCACAGACCTGTAACTTCTTCTTTAAGAGGCTCCTCTGTCCTCCACTTGTTACCTGTATTAATGGCACCTGTTTGAACTTGTTATCAGTATAAAAGACCTCTGTCCACAACCTCAAACAGTCACACTCCAAACTCCACTATGGCCAAGACCAAAGAGCTGTCAAAGGACATCAGAAACAAAATTGTAGACCTGCACCAGGCTGGGAAGACTGAATCTGCAATAGGTAAGCAGCTTGGTTTGAAGAAATCAACTGTGGGAGCAATTATTAGGAAATGGAAGACATACAAGACCACTGATAATCTCACTCAATCTGGGGCTCCACGCAAGATCTCACCCCGTGGGGTCGAAATGATCACAAGAACGGTGAGCAAAAATCCCAGAACCACACGGGGGGACCTAGTGAATGACCTGCAGAGAGCTGGGACCAAAGCAACAAAGCCTACCATCAGCAAGGGCATTGAAGATGAAACGTGGCTGGGTCTTTCAGCATGACAATGATCCCAAACACACCGCCCGGGCAACAAAGCATTTCAAGGTCCTGGAGTGGCCTAGCCAGTCTCCAGATCTTAACCCCATAGAAAATCTTTGGAGGGAGTTGTTGCCCAGCAACAGCCCCAAAACATCACTGCTCTAGAGGAGATCTGCATGGAGGAATGGGCCAAAATACCAGCAACAGTGTGTGAAAACCTTGTGAAGACTTACAGAAAACGTTTGACCTCTGTCATTGCCAACAATGGGTATATAACAAAGTATTGAGAAACTTTTGTTGTTGACTAAATACTTATTTTCCACCATAATTTACAAATAAAATCATTAAAAATCCTACAATGTGATTTTCTGGATTTTTTTTCTTCTAATTTTGTCTGTCATTGTTGAAGTGTACATATGATGAAAATTACAGGCCTCTCAAATTTTTAAGTGGGAGAACTTGCACAATTGGTGGCTGACTAAATACTTTTTTGCCCCACTGTAGCCTGTCTTCTTGAGAGCCAGGTCTGCCTACGGCGGCCTTTCTCAATAGCTCACTGAGTCTGTACATAGTCAAAGCTTTCTTTAAATTTGGGTCAGTCACAGTGGTCAGGTATTCTGCCACTGTGTACTCTCTGTTTAGGGCTAAATAGCATTCTAGTTTGCTCTGTTTTTTTGTGAATTCTTTCCAATGTGTCAAGAAATTCTCTTTTTGTTTTCTCCTGATTTGGTTGGGTCTAGTTGCGGGGCTCTGTGGGTCTGTTTGTGAACAGAGCCCCAGGACCAGCTTGCTTAGGGGACTCTTCTCCATGTTCATCTCTCTGTAGGTGGTGGGTTTGTTATGGAGGGTTTGGGAGACGCTCACTTTTAGGTGGTTGTAGAATTTAATGTCTCTTTTCTGGATTTTGATAATTAGTGGGCATCAGCCTAATTCTGCTCTGCTCTCATTATTTGGTGTTTTATGTTGTACCCGGAGGATATTTTTGCAGAATTCTGCATACAGAGTCTCAATTTGGTGTTTGTCCCATTTTGTGAATTTTTGGTTGGTGAGTGGACCCCAGACCTCACAACCATAAAGGGCAATGGGTTCTATACCTGATTCAAGTATTTTTAACCAGATCCTAATTGGTATGTCAAATGTTATGTTCCTTTTGATGGCATAGAAGGCCCTTCTTGTCTTGTCTCTCAGATCGTTTACAGCTTTGTGGAAGTTAAAAGCGGCACTGATGTTTAGGCCAAGGTATGTATAGTTGTTTGTGTGCTCTAGGGTAACAGTGTCTAGATGGAATTTGCATTTATGTTCCTGGCGACTGGCCCTTTTTTGGAACACCATTATTTTGGTCTTACTGATATTTACTGTCAGGGCCCAGGTCTGGCAGAATCTGTGCAGAAGATCTAGGTGCTGCTGTAGGCCCTCCTTGGTTGGTGACAGAAGCACCAGATCATCAGCAAACAGTAGACATTTGACTTCAGATTCTAGCAGGGTGAGGCTGGGTGCTGCAGACTGTGCCCTCGCCAATTCGTTGATAGAGTTGAAGTCGGAAGTTTACATACACCTCAGCCAACTACATTTAAACTCAGTTTTTCACAATTCCTGACATTTAATCCTAATAAAAATTCCCTGTCTTAGGATCACCACTTTATTTTAAGAATGTGAAATGTCAGAATAATAGTAGAGAGTGATTTATTTCAGCTTTTATTTCTTTCATCACATTCCCAGTGGGTCAGATGTTTACATACACTCAATTAGTATTTGGTAGCATTGCCTTTAAATTGTTTAACTTGGGTCAAACATTTTGGGTAGCCTTCCACATTCTTCCGCAATAAGGTGAATATTGTCCCATTCCTCCTGACAAAGCTGGTGTAACTGAGTCAGGTTTGTAGAACTCCTTGCACACACACGCTTTTTCAGTTCTGCCCACAAATTTTCTATAGGATTGAGGTCAGGGCTGTGTGATGGCCACTCCAATACATTGACTTTGTTGTCCTTAAGCCATTTTGCCACAACTTTGGAAGTATGCTTGGGGTCATTGTCCATTTGGAAGACCCATTTGCGACCAAGCTTTAACTTCCTGACTGATGTCTTGAGATGTTTCTTCAATATATCCACATAATTTTCTTCCTGATGGTGCCATCTATTTTGTGAAGTGCACCAGTCTCTCCTTCAGCAAAGCACCCCCACAACATGATGCTGCCACCCCCGTGCTTCACGGTTGGGGTGGTGTTCTTCTGCTTGCAAGCATCCCCCTTTTTCCTCCAAACATAACGATGGTCATTATGGCCAAACAGTTCTATTTTTGTTTCATCGGACCAGAGGACATTTCTTCAAAAAGTACAATCTTTGTCCCCATGTGCAGTTGCAATCCGTAGTCTGGCTTTTTTTATGCCGGTTTTGGGGCAGTGGCTTCTTCCTTGCTGAGCGGCCTTTCAGGTTATGTCGATATAGGACTCATTTACTGTGGATATAGATACTTTTGTACCTGTTCCTCCAGCATCTTCACAAGGTCCTTTGCTGTTGTTCTGGGATTGATTTGCACTTTTCGCACCAAAGTACGTTCATCTCTAGGAGACAGAACGCGTCTCCTTCCTGAGTGGTATGACGGTTGCGTGGTCCCATGGTGTTTATACTTGCGTACTATTGTTTGTACAGATGAATGTGGTACCTTCAGGCGTTTGGAAATTGCTCCCAAGAATGAACCAGACTGGCTGATTTCTTTTGATTTTCCCATGATGTCAAGCAAAGAGGCACTGAGTTTGAAGGTAGGCCTTGAAATACATCCACAGGTACACCTCCAATTGACTCAATGATGTAAATTAGCCTGTGAGAAGCTTCTAAAGCCATGACATCATTTTCTGGAATTTTCCAAGCTGTTTAAAGGCACAGTCAACTTAGTGTATGTAAACTTCTGACCAACTGGAATTGTGATACAGTGAGTTATATGTAAAATAATCTGTCTCTAAACAATTGTTGGAAAAATTACTTGTGTCATGCACAAAGTAGATGTCCTAACCGACTTGCCAAAATTATAGTTTGTTAACAATACATTTGTGGAGTGGTTGAAAAATGAGTTTTAATGACTCCAACCTATGTGTATGTAAACTTCCGACTTCAACTGTATACTTGTTGAGGGGGGTGGGGCTTAAGCTGCACCCCCCCCCCCCCCCCCCCCCAACTCCACTTTCCATCAATTTGTGGAGCAGATCCTCATGCCAAATTGAGTGAAAAGGCTTTTTTTAAATCAACAAAGCAGGAGAAGACTTTGCCTTTGTTTTGGTTTGTTTGTTTGTCAATTAGGGTGTGCAGGTTGAATATGTGTTCTGTCATACGATACTTTGGAAAAAGCCAATTTGACATTTGCTCAGTACATCGTTTTCACTGCGGAAATGTTCAAATCTGCTGTTAATGATGCAGTGGATTTTCCCAAGGTTGCTCTTGACGCATATCCCATTGTAGTTATTGTGGTCAAATTTGTCTCCACTTTTGCAGATTGGAGTGATCAGGCCTTTGTTTCAAATATTGGGGAAGATGCCAGAGCTAAGGATGATATTAAATAGTTTAAGTATAGTCAATTGAAATGTGTTATCTGTATATTTTATAATTTCATTGAGGATACCTTCAACACCACAAGCCTTTTTGGGTTGGAGGGTTTTTATTTTGTCCTGTAGTTCATTCAAGGTAACTGGAGAATCCAGTGGGTTCTGGTAGTCTTTAATAGTTGATTCTAAGATTTGCATTTGATCATGTATATGTTTTTGCTGTTTGTTCTTTGTTATAGAGCCAAAAAGATTGGAGAAGTGATTTAACCATACATCTCCATTTTGGATAGATAACTCTTCGTGTCGTTGTTTGTTTAGGTTTTTGAATTCTTCATCAAACCATTTGTAATTGTTGTTAATTTTCTTTGGTTTTCTGGGGGTTTTTTTTGATCGGGAAGCTAAAAGTGAAATACTCTCTCTCTTTCTTTCTCTCTCTCAATATCCACAATGGATGTCATAAATTGCTTTATGGAATAATGCATACCCCATCCAGAATGCAAGGTGTTCCACTCATTCTTTAAAACTGTCAGAAACAATTATGGGTAACCCTTTAAAGCACTTTAATTGAAGGATCAGATTATATATGTTTATATATCAGTTTATAGATAGTTAATATATGTGTTATAACATTGTTTGCTTGTTATTTAGCTGCTTTGATTGTCAGACATTTCCTGTATTTTTTATAGAGTAGATGATGTGGCCACTGCCACAGGAAATGTAGCACATATGTAGGCCTACCGTAGCTGTATAAAAGAGAGGAAGTGAAGGGGAGTGAAGAGGAAGACACATTTTGACATGAAGATGGTTGGAAGCTGGTTGTTTCTCCTCGTCTCTCTCCAAGGATATGAGGCTCCCTCCACCCCCAGTAAGATTGTCCTGTTGGATGCTACACCTGTGATATTAAATATTTATGAATAATGTTAGTTTATTAAACATGTTTAAGACCTGGTGCAATGAAAACACATCTGGCCAATGTGCCCTCAACTTTTGATACTGTTTTTGACCTTGTCATGGGAGGATTTATTATAATTTATTGTGTTAATCAGGGAATGAGTTTTAGTTTGTCCCTTGATTTGGTGTAGGCCTACTCTCATTGTGAGTTGGTGGTTTCATGCCTCTCAGTTGACAATTATTTGTTGTTATTGTATTTGTAATTTTTTGTCATGTTTTTGGTTCAACTTTATATGTATTTAGTTTATTACTATTTACCTACTCTTAACTTCTGAATTACATAGTAAAATGGCAACATATGTAAGTTATAGTAATTATAGGCCTACTCTTTTATAGGCCAATGCCATTTCATACCAGGTACTCTATTAATTAATGTGATCAAACTATTACATAACCTATATATGGAAACATACGTTTTTTTCCAATGATGGCCTCTTCTTGGAAACACAAAATACTTAGAAACGGGAACTAAAGACTGTTTCATGTGCCATTTCTATTGCTGCTGTGACACCAAAAGTCCCCCGCTAGTCTGAGATTGACGTCAACTACTTTGTGGTTTCCCTAACCCTAACCCCCTAACCCTAACCCTAACCCCTAATCCTAACCCCCTAACCCTAACCCCTAACCCTAACCCCTAACCCTAACCCCCTAACCCTAACCCCTAACCCTAACCCCTAATCCTAACCCTAACCCCTAACCCTAACCCTAACCCCCTAACCCTAACCCCTAACCCTAACCCTAACCCCTAACCCCTAACCCTAACCCAGGGTTGACATGGCCATCCATCTCGTCTCATACATTCACATACTGATAAAATTATTCATTTAACTCAATGTGATGGTGGAAAAGTACTCTGCAATCTTAGAAGCTCCCCTTTAAAGGATTCAATAGGTTTTCAATAGGCAGGTTTCCATTGACCCAGGTTTATTTGACTAAAGCAATGTAATGAAAATGGCAGATATCGGAGAAACTATCTAAAGATGAACATTTTTATCTGTTCAACAGGGGTGGATTTTGAGACATAGGATATACCTGAGACATGAAACAGATATGTGGGAGGGCACATAGGCTTTCACCAGTTTAATAATGCACAATTTAACTAAATGGGTCATGGAAACACTTCAACCACTTCAATGTTATTAGAAACGAGCTATGTTTCCATCCAATTTGCAACAGATCTTCATGTGAATATTCTAAAAAATCTTCATTAAAAAAATATGTGCATTTTCCCACCAGAGATATGTTTCCATCAAACTGAATTTTTGAAGATTAAAGTCTGTGCGTATGACCTAATGCATATAAAAATGAAGTTTTCCTTTAAATGCACATGTACCGAATGAAAAATACAAGGTTTCCATCACATTGTCAACTCTACTGATGGTTTTGTCACAAAAATGGTTGCATTACATAGCAAATGTGCCCACTCTGGTCTTGGCACATGCGGTCTAGCCAACAGCTGGTAGATACATGAGTTCATTATGGATAAGAACGATATTTGTATTTGTCAAACGGCAGCCAAGCATCGATCATCATGTCACCAGAATAATACCCTATATATTTAAAGGAAAGGAGTATCAAGCTCATCACCTTGCACATTCACCACCTTGTGAAGTTTATCATAATTTAATTCATCTGTATCCTTATAAATTACATGCTTTCCCGAGCCGCAGTGGGAGGATCACAGAACATATAATCTCGTGACTCCCAATTTTACTTCGATATGATGGTTATTATATCAAAATTTGCGCATAAACGCGTCTCCACAGCCGTTTCTCACATAATTCATTTTCCAGACTCACAAAGATTCTACCATGTGTATCTGACAAATTGTCTGTCTGCATTTTAAAATTGTACTGGTATTTCATGTTTCCATCAGCCCCTTCGTGGCTTTTTATGTGTCAGGTAATTAATCCGCATGAAATGGTTAGAACGAAACGTGGTTACTGAAGAGTGGTTTTTGCAAGAGAATAAAAAACGTTTAGTATGTGACCTTTTTACGCCCAACTGTGGCATGTAATTCGAGGCGTTCATACATGTGAGCATTCCTGCAGGTGCAGGAACCCCTCTTTATTCATCTATTGGTCCATTTTTAAGTTAGGACAGGCAGGAGGTGGGGGCGCTCCAGTACAGTAGGTGGCGTTAATGCACAGTAATGTTGGATACCAGCCGCCGATAAACCCCACAGAAGGGGCAAGGGCGACAACTGTAGCTAGCTAGCCGTACAACGGTCGACAGTGTCCTTCACCCCTCCCTGCCTGTCGGGCACTGTTTTCCCGCAGTTCTGTTAATGACGCTGAGGGCAGGTGGGCACGAAGGATGTTCTCTACCCGTGTCGCTCCAGCTAGCTAGCAAGGAGGACTCCAGTAGGCAGGGGCAAAAAAAACTCAGATAATAATTATTTGGGGCCTTACTGCTATTAGCCCATACAAACACATTGAATAACAGATTCCCTACATGGAACAACAGTCCCTTAACAACAACAAAATCTAAAGGAAATTTGTTCTGAAGTGTTTGTCCTATATCTGAGAGATATACATGTATTTAACCCCACCGGCCAAACCGTTCGGACCCTACAGACGATTTTATGATAAGATCGATTTTGGGGATGTCTCCAGGTCTGACAAACACCACTCTAGCTCTGTCACCTTTCACCTCAGATGGGATGTCTCCAGTGTCATGTACTGTCATGTTGTGTCTTGTCTCTGTCCTTTCCCTTCACCCTGTCTCCCTCTGCTGGTCGTTGTTAGGTTACCTTTTCTCCCCCTCTTTCCCCCAGCTGTGCCTTGTCTCCTCCTAACCACCTCGTCACCCCTTTTCCCACCTGTTCCCTTTTTCCCTCTGATTAGGTCCCTATATCTCTCTCTGTTTCTGCTCCTGTCCTTGTCGGATTCTTGTTTGTTGTGTTTCATGCCTGAACCAGACTATCGTCATGTTTGCTGCAACCTTGTCCTGTCCTGTCGGAACCTGCCGGTCCATCTGAGCCTACGTTTTGTTTTGTTATTAAAGAAGCTCTGTTTACGTTAATTCGCTTTTGGGTCCTCATTCACGCACCGTAACAGAAGAATCCGACCAAGAATGGACCCAGCGACTTCGGATCCTCTCCACTCAGCCGTCGGGATCCAGGGAGCGATGCTAGGCAGACACGAGCAGGAATTGTCTGCTGCTCGACATGCCGTTGAGACCCTGGCCACCCAAGTCTCCAACCTCACAGAACAGGTTCACCATCTCCGCCTCGATCCACCGGCCACTTCCAGGGCTTTCGAATCTCCGGAGCCCAGAATCAATAACCCGCCGTGTTACTCTGGGGAGCCCACTGAATGCCGCTCGTTCCTCACCCAGTGTGATATTGTGTTTTCTCTCCAGCCCTACACTTTCTCCAGGAGCACTGCTCGTGTCGCCTACGTCATATCTCTCCTTATTGGACGGGCTCGTGAGTGGGGCACGGCAATCTGGGAGGCAAGGGCTGAGTGTACTAACCAGTATCAGGACTTTAAGGAGGAGATGATACGGGTTTTTGATCGATCTGTTTTTGGGGAGGAGGCTTCCAGGGCCCTGTCTTCCCTATGTCAAGGTAATCGATCCATAACAGACTACTCTATTGAGTTTCGCACTCTTGCTGCCTCCAGTGGCTGGAACGAGCCGGCTTTGCTCGCTCGTTTTCTGGAGGGTCTCCGCGCAGAGGTAAAGGATGAGATTCTCTCCCGGGAGGTTCCTTCCAGCGTGGATTCCTTGATTGAACTCGCTATTCGCATTGAGCGACGGGTTGATCTTCGTCACCGAGCTCGTGGAAAGGAGCTCGCGTTCTCCGTTGCCCCCCTCTCCGCATCACTACCATCTTCCTCTGCCGGCTCGGGTGCTGAGCCCATGCAGCTGGGAGGTATCCGCATCTCGACTAAGGAGAGGGAACGGAGAATCACCAACCGCCTCTGTCTCTATTGCGGTTCCGCTGGTCATTTTGTCACTTCATGTCCAGTAAAAGGCCAGAGCTCATCAGTAAGCGGAGGGCTACTGGTGAGCGCTACTACTCCTGTCTCTCCTTCAAGATCCTGCACTACCTTGTCGGTCCATCTACGCTGGACCGGTTCGTCAGCTTCCTGCAGTGCCTTAATAGACTCTGGGGCGGAGGGCTGTTTTATGGACGAGACCTGGGCTCGGGAACATGACATTCCTCTCAGACAGTTAAAGGAGCCCACGGCCTTGTTCGCCCTGGATGGTAGTCCTCTCCCCAGGATTCAGCGTGAGACGCTACCTTTAACCCTCACTGTTTCTGGTAATCATAGTGAAACCATTTCTTTTTTAATTTTTCGTTCACCTTTTACACCTGTTGTTTTGGGCCATCCCTGGCTAGTTTGTCATAATCCTTCCATTAATTGGTCTAGTAATTCTATCCTCTCCTGGAACGTCTCTTGTCATGTGAAATGTTTAATGTCTGCTATCCCTCCTGTTTCCTCTGTCTCTTCTTCACAGGAGGAGCCTGGTGATTTGACAGGGGTGCCGGAGGAATATCACGATCTGCGCACGGTGTTCAGTCGGTCCAGGGCCACCTCTCTTCCTCCACACCGGTCGTATGATTGTAGTATTGATCTCCTTCCGGGAACCACCCCCCCCCGGGGTAGACTATACTCTCTGTCGGCTCCCGAACGTAAGGCTCTCGAAGATTATTTGTCTGTAGCTCTTGACGCCGGTACCATAGTCCCCTCCTCCTCTCCCGCCGGAGCGGGGGTTTTTTTTGTCAAGAAGAAGGACGGGTCTCTGCGCCCCTGCATAGATTATCGAGGGCTGAATGACATAACAGTGAAGAATCGTTATCCGCTTCCTCTTATGTCTTCAGCCTTCGAGATCCTGCAGGGAGCCAGGTTTTTCACTAAGTTGGACCTTCGTAACGCTTACCATCTCGTGCGCATCAGGGAGGGGGACGAGTGGAAGACGGCGTTTAACACTCCGTTAGGGCACTTTGAATACCGGGTTCTTCCTTTCGGCCTCGCTAACGCTCCAGCTGTCTTTCAGGCATTAGTCAATGATGTCCTGAGAGACATGCTGAACATCTTTGTTTTCGTTTACCTTGACGATATCCTGCTTTTTTCACCGTCACTCCAGATTCATGTTCAGCACGTTCGACGTGTCCTCCAGCGCCTTTTAGAGAATTGTCTTTTTGTGAAGGCTGAGAAGTGCACTTTTCATGCCTCCTCCGTCACATTTCTCGGTTCTGTTATTTCCGCTGAAGGCATTAAGATGGATCCCGCTAAGGTCCAAGCTGTCATTGATTGGCCCGTCCCTAAGTCACGCGTCGAGCTGCAGCGCTTTCTCGGCTTCGCGAACTTCTATCGTCGTTTCATCCGTAATTTCGGTCAGGTGGCAGCTCCTCTCACAGCCCTTACTTCTGTCAAGACGTGCTTTAAGTGGTCCGTTTCCGCCCAGGGAGCTTTTGATCTCCTCAAGAATCGTTTTACATCCGCTCCTATCCTTGTTACACCTGACGTCTCTAGACAGTTCGTTGTCGAGGTTGACGCGTCAGAGGTGGGCGTGGGAGCCATTCTTTCTCAGCGCTCCCTCTCTGACGACAAGGTCCACCCATGCGCGTATTTTTCTCATCACCTGTCGCCGTCGGAACGTAACTATGATGTGGGTAACCGCGAACTGCTCGCCATCCGGTTAGCCCTAGGCGAATGGCGACAGTGGTTGGAGGGGGCGACCGTTCCTTTTGTCGTTTGGACTGACCATAGGAACCTTGAGTACATCCGTTCTGCCAAACGACTTAATGCGCGTCAGGCGCGTTGGGCGCTGTTTTTCGCTCGTTTCGAGTTCGTGATTTCTTATCGTCCGGGCTCTAAGAACACCAAGCCTGATGCTTTGTCTCGTCTCTTCAGTTCTTCAGTAGCCTCCACTGACCCCGAGGGGATTCTCCCTGAGGGGCGTGTTGTCGGGTTGACTGTCTGGGGAATTGAGAGGCAGGTAAAGCAAGCGCTCACTCACACTCCGTCGCCGCGCGCTTGTCCTAGGAACCTTCTTTTCGTTCCCGTTCCTACTCGTCTGGCCGTTCTTCAGTGGGCTCACTCTGCCAAGTTAGCCGGCCACCCTGGCGTTCGGGGTACGCTTGCTTCCATTCGCCAGCGTTTTTGGTGGCCCACCCGGGAGCATGACACGCGTCGTTTCGTGGCTGCTTGTTCGGTCTGCGCGCAGACTAAGTCCGGTAACTCTCCTCCTGCCGGCCGTCTCAGGCCGCTTCCTATTCCCTCTCGACCGTGGTCTCACATCGCCTTAGATTTTGTCACCGGACTGCCTTCGTCAGCGGGGAAGACTGTTATTCTTACGGTTGTCGATAGGTTCTCTAAGGCGGCTCATTTCATTCCCCTTGCTAAGCTTCCTTCTGCTAAAGAGACGGCACAAATCATCATCGAGAATGTTTTCAGAATTCATGGCCTTCCGTCAGACGTCGTTTCGGACAGAGGTCCGCAATTCACGTCTCAATTTTGGAGGGAGTTTTGCCGTTTGATTGGGGCTTCCGTCAGTCTCTCTTCCGGCTTTCACCCCCAGTCTAACGGTCAAGCAGAACGGGCCAATCAGACTATTGGTCGCATCTTACGCAGTCTTTCTTTTCGCAACCCTGCGTCTTGGTCAGAACAGCTCCCCTGGGCAGAATACGCCCACAACTCGCTTCCTTCGTCTGCGACCGGGCTATCTCCTTTTCAGAGTAGCCTCGGGTACCAGCCTCCGCTGTTCTCATCTCAGTTCGCCGAGTCCAGCGTCCCCTCCGCTCAGGCTTTTGTCCAACGTTGCGAGCGCACCTGGAAGAGGGTCAGGTCTGCACTTTGCCGTTATAGGACGCAGACTGTGAGGGCTGCTAATAAGCGTAGAACTAAGAGTCCTAGATATTGTCGCGGTCAGAGAGTTTGGCTCTCCACTCAGAACCTTCCCCTTAAGACGGCTTCTCGCAAGTTGACCCCGCGGTTCATTGGTCCGTTCCGTATTTCTCGGGTCATTAATCCTGTCGCAGTTCGACTTCTTCTTCCGCGATACCTTCGTCGCGTCCACCCGGTCTTCCATGTCTCCTGCATCAAGCCCGTCCTTCGCGCCCCCGCTCGTCTTCCCCCCCCCCCCCCCCCCATCCTTGTCGAGGGCGCACCCATCTACAGGGTCCGTAGAATTTTGGACATGCGTCCTCGGGGCCGTGGTCACCAGTACCTCGTAGATTGGGAGGGGTACGGTCCTGAGGAGAGGAGTTGGGTTCCCTCTCGGGACGTGCTGGACCGTGCGCTGATCGAGGATTTCCTCCGTTGCCGCCAGGTTTCCTCCTCGAGTGCGCCAGGAGGCGCTCGGTGAGTGGGGGGGTACTGTCATGTACTGTCATGTTGTGTCTTGTCTCTGTCCTTTCCCTTCACCCTGTCTCCCTCTGCTGGTCGTTGTTAGGTTACCTTTTCTCCCCCTCTTTCCCCCAGCTGTGCCTTGTCTCCTCCTAACCACCTCGTCACCCCTTTTCCCACCTGTTCCCTTTTTCCCTCTGATTAGGTCCCTATATCTCTCTCTGTTTCTGCTCCTGTCCTTGTCGGATTCTTGTTTGTTGTGTTTCATGCCTGAACCAGACTATCGTCATGTTTGCTGCAACCTTGTCCTGTCCTGTCGGAACCTGCCGGTCCATCTGAGCCTACGTTTTGTTTTGTTATTAAAGAAGCTCTGTTTACGTTAATTCGCTTTTGGGTCCTCATTCACGCACCGTAACATCCAGGTCTGACAAACACCACTCTAGCTCTGTCACCTTTCACCTCAGATGGGATGTCTCCAGGTCTGACAAACACCACTCTAGCTCTGTCACCTTTCACCTCAGATGGGATGTCTCCAGGTCTGACAAACACCACTCTAGCTCTGTCACCTTTCACCGAAGATGCGGAAGTGTTACATAGGCGGATGCGGTGGATTTTAATGCATCCAATGAAAAGAAAACAGATATCTCTAGCTTAAATTGAGAGATATTTATATTGAGGATGTTTGTATTACGCTAATTAGATGTCCACGCGGGTGCAGAAATCGACCTTAGGAGGTTTTAATGGACATTTCTGATGCTTTTGCAGATGTAAACTGTCTGATCATTAACCTGGATTATGTCAACTGCACCTGGAGTGAACAGGGGAGTCCAGAGGTCAACTACACCTTCTTCCACAAAGGGTTAGTGCAATGGCAGTACCCTGTCTTACTTTCAACATATGTGTTGGGCGATGGGTGTTGAGCTCTTTGGTACAAAATGCTTGCCGTGCATCAATGTGATGGATGCTACACATTGGTTGAGGTTGAAGTGAGTGAGTTTCCTCCTTGAAAGGGATTTCAAGACCTAGAGAGATGTGATAGTGACTGTCAAATCTTTGGTACTAATTCTCATCCATCATTTCCACATGGTATGTGTTTAGGTCCATCAAAAGGAATATGGAGGAGTGCACAACATATCTCCAGGAGAAGAGTTATGCTGTGGGATGTAGACTGTCCTATGACGAGTCTGACAGGTTTAGAACACTGACAACCAAGCTGGTCCATCAGAACAACAGTTATGTGCAGGACCATAACCTGAAAAGCATGGGTAGGTTCTTTTTCTCAATCAAATCAGAACCTTACATACAGAACAGCATGTAACATGAAGAGCAATAGTCATCTTTAGGCTTTTTAACTTGTGTTTTTCCTATTTCAGTCTTCATTTGATGTGTCGTTAACATTTGACCCTCCTTAATGCTTTTTCTAGTGAAGCTTTACCCTCCTGTCAACCTGTCAGTTGAGATGAACAAAGACCCACAGCTGAATCTGTACTGGAACAACAGCAAGAACCCCTTCTGTATTGAGAGTGAAGTTCGCTACAGAATAAACAGCGACAAGTGGAAGGTGGGCATGGGTCAGGACTCAGGAGTTGGACCACTGTTTGGACACTAGCCTACTGGTCATTTTTCAACAAAATGCTGGACAAATCTTTGAAAGAACTCTCTCTCTCTCCTCCACTCTCTTTGTTCCTTTCTTCAGACATCTACTCCAAGCAAGGAACAGAAGTATGCTGTGGCTTTCCCGTTAAAGAGCAGTCGGTATGAGTTTCAAGTGAGAGCACGAGTAAACGACATGTGTGGCGAGTCCGAGTTCTGGAGTGAATGGAGTCAGCCAATTCAATGGGATTTCATGAAGGGAAATAACATCACAGGTAAATACATACAAAATCTCTGCTTTGCTTTTTGGTTATAAAGTTGTGCTCAGACTTCTGTCAGGACTTTGTTATGTCAACCTTTCTCTTTGGCCTAGACATATCTGGCAGCTCAATGTCTGTGTGGAAGCCAGTGCTGTCATTAGTGGGTACCATGACACTCTTCATATTGGCCTGCATGCTGGTCTACAGGGAAAGGTGAGTTTGCCAACAGAAATTAACGCCACACTTAGGCCCCAAATAAAGACTAAAATCAAGGGGTATAGTTTACATTATAAAAAAATCAAAGTCTCCTCCATTCTTCCTCTGAAAAAAGTGATATTCTGAACTGACCTTATCTCTTTGTAGAGAACGACTGAGATTAATCCTCATTCCCATTGTGCCTAATCCAGTCAAGAACCTGAAGGACCTTCTTGACAAGGACACTGTAGAGGTACTATTTATCACTGATTGCTCTTTACCATTCACTGCACTTCATTATAATCATTGTATCTTACAAGTGGTACTGTTATCTACAGTGTAAATCAAATCTCTTATTACATAACCTCTACCTTTGAAGGCCTGGCTTCACATCTCCGAAGGTGTTTGCTTCCAGTCTAACTTCACTGAGCTTGCCTGTCCTGTTCGTGAGTACAGTCTGGTTCCCCAAACTGGCAGCGTCAGTGAATCTGAGAGCAACCTCTCCATCCCAACAGACCAGTCAGATCTCCTGTCCACGTGTTCCTCCTTAGCTTCCACTTTTCCTGCCACAAGTGAAAATGAACAAGCTGGTATTGAATGATAGTTCCAAAGGTCTAATAATGCTTTATAATTTGTTTTACAATACAAAACATCCACATATAAACTACAACATACAGACACACACAAATATCCACAACATCACCCCTGCCCAGACAACACCTCCAGCATCACTCTCTGCCACATGTGCCACAGGTACTGAAGGATTTTGTTCCAACTAGGCACCACGCCTGACCAACTGAGCTAATTGATTAGTTCAATGATTGCCCAAATTCAACACACCTGATCTTCCAACTCAGTTAAATCTAAGACATGATCCAGGACCAGGGTTGCCTACCCCTGGGATACTGAATAAATTGTTAAGCCAGACAAAATGTATTCACTGTTTAATGGATTTTCCCCCCAGAAAAGTGAGGCGAGTGAGCAAAAAAAGAACAAACTGGTGGATAAGAAATAACAGCACTTTATCACATTGTCCTAGGTGCTTGTGCAGGTTCTAGGCCTAATGTGGCTTCAAGAGTCATTACATGCGAAAAGAATGCAGATGTTACAATGTTGTTATAACCATGAGAAATGAAACAATGGGAAGAGAAGCTTGTGACAGTTTCTTTATTCCTGGAAAATAAAAGTGCAATCCAATCTCGTAATTGAATGTGATGCATCGGGTAATGTCAATCAAGAATGCTTGACAATTGTAATGAAATTAAACATGTTTTTGTATAATTAATTCATTACCTGAAAGCATCTCTATAGCCTATAGGCGTTAACAAAATATTAATACTGATATGATTAGGCCTCTCAGTCTATTATGCCTAGTAGAAAGAGGGTCAATCTTTCAGGTCAGCCAAAAAAACAAAAACATAAATCCAGCCATAGAGTATAGCCTATCATCATCAAAATAAAAACGTTAACATGCACAATTAGAACTCAAACACAATTAGAGCAAGCTTAACTAATTTCGAGCCCAGTAACTTTGCTCACCGCATCCTCCTTTGATTGTCTCGTCTGGCTGCCACGAAAAACTCCCACCTTGGAGACAGTCGATAACATCATTGTGGAGCTGCTGATCTGCACGAAGTGTGTGCGTGCAACTGGCGATGTACTTTGCTGGACATGCTAGCTGTTCTCCGCAGCTCATCATTACTTCAAACGCATTACGTCTTGGTGTTACTTCAAACGCATTCCGTCTTGGGGTTATCGGTTTGCCTACTACTACTGGTAGTACCGGTAAAATGTAAGTTACGAATCGCAAATCACCATACAGCTGACACACTTCGATTTCATCAATCATTTTGACTTCACTTTGGTTGTCACAAATACGATCAGTTTACACTGCGTCTTTGCTGATGAATGTCCAGATCTCTGTCAATTGGTTCAATGACATTGTTGTTTCGTCTGACAATCGCTTCTAAATTATCTGAAAATTATGCATTAACCGACTGTTTGTTTATAATGAGGGACGTTGCACGTTTAACCTGGACACAAATAGTATTTATTTGTTCAGCCATGATGGCATGTGCAAGTGTGTTTGACTGTCCAATCTGAGGCTCGAACATGATCTGAGCGCGTGATGTTGCTGTTTGGTGTCTTGTATGGAGGGCCAAGATGACCCAAATCAAAAATAAATGAAAACATAAATAAATATATTTCGGCCATCTTGGTCCTCCATAGTCTAGGTCTTTAATCGAAAGGAAAAAACAAAAACCTGCAGACACTAGGCCCTCTGTGGAATGAGTTTGACACACATGCTTAGCTATCAACCTCAGATCCAAAGTGAATGCATACATTTTCATACTGTTATAAGTTTCATTGGGCTTAATTTGTTTGGTTATTTTACTCCTAAATTTCAAAACATTTCTCTGTGAATTGTGTTTGAGTTCAAACTGTGTCCTTTATATTATATTTAGTTAGTTGTATCCTTTTTCCCTGCTCTCTTGAGGCTCCCCAGGGGTGAGAATGTCAGACAAGACTGGGCTCTGACAAAGACAAAAATATCAGTAGACCACAGTAGAAACATTTTCATCTGATGTTTGAGGTGTTTGAATCCAGAATGGGCATACCCAGACCCAGAGCAATATAGACTCTGGGCATACCCATCACCATAGTCACTAAAATAGAATGATGAGACGCTTGTGTTTCCACTCTAACTGTTGTCCACAGAGCAGAACGGCGGACTGTCAAGCTCTTGCGGTCCCCTGTCTTCCTCTTTTTTGGATTGATGGATATATCTCATTCTTTGAATACTTTTTAAAATATTAGATGAGGGGCGTTGACGTCAACCGCCTGTATATACAATGAAGAGTGAGACGCTATGGTAGCCTCACGAATATGCATAGATCCTCCCTCTGCAATTGGATCCTGGACTTCCTGATGGGCCGCCCCCAGGTGGTGAGGGTAGGCAAAAACACATCCTCCATGGTTACCCTCAACATGGGGGCCCCTCAGGGGTGAGTGCTTAGTCCTCTCCTGTACTCCCTGTTCACCCTTGACTGCGTGGCTGTGAACGACTCCAACACCATCATTAAGTTTGCCGACGACACAACAATGAGACAGCCTATTGGGAGGGGGTCAGAGACCTGGCAGTGTGGTGCTACGACAACAACAGCTCCCTCAACGTCAGGAAAATAAAGGAGCTGAGCATGCACCCATTTACACCGACAGGGCTGTAGTGGAGGGGATCGACAGCTTCAAGTTCCTCTGTGTCCACATCACTAAGGACCTATCATGGTCCCAATACACCAACACAGTCATTAAGAGGACAGGTCTTCCCTCTCAGGAGGCTCTAAAAAGGTTTGGCATGGGCCTCAGATCCTCAAAGTTATACAACTGCACCAACGAGAGCATCTTGACTAGCTGCATCACCACTTGGTATGGCTAATGCTTGGCATCTGACCGTAAGACACTACAGAGCATATTGCATACGGCCAGTACATCACTGGTGCAGAGCTCCCTGCCATCCAGGACCTCTATACCAGGCGGTGTCAGAGGAAGGCCCAGCCATCCAAGTCATAGACTATTCTCTCTGTTACCTCACGGCAAGCGGTACCGGAGCGCCAAGTCTGGGACAAAAAGGCTCCTGCACAGCTTCTACCCCCAAGCCATAAGACCGCTTAACAGTTAATCAAGTGGCTACCCAGACTATTTGCATTGACCCCTTTAATTTTGGACTATTTTACACTGGCTTTATGCTCACTCACTAGACTCTACCCACACATACACACACACACTCACATATTGATGCCACACACACTCACTCACACATAGACAGACTTTCGCACTCTTCACATACGCTGCTGTAAGCGGTGCGCAACTGGCTGCAGGGAAGTCAGGTGCGGGAGAGTAGAAATGGGTAACAACTGGTTATAACAATCGTTATAAGGAGTGGACCAAGATGCAGCGTGGTATGTTTACATCCTTTTTATTTGGAAGAGAAACGTGAAGCTCAAAGTAGTGCTCGCAGGCAACTATACCTAGACAAGATCCCACAATGGGGAAATGGCTGCCTAAATATGATCCCCAATCAGAGACAACGATAAACAGCTGCCTCTGATTGGCAACCATACCAGGCCAACATAGATAATGAATCACCTAGATAACCCACCCTCGTCACTGTCACAGTTCTCTATGGTCAGGGCGTGACAACTGGAGAACTTTAATAATGAAAGAGAAAAACAAGCTGCACCCAGAACAACAAAATACGGGTGAAAATAATCCGTCGCAAAACTAGTCCGAAGTGCACAAACACTTTACAACAAACAATTCCACACACAGACATGGGGGGAACAGAGGGTTATATACACGTCAAATAATGAGGGAATGTAAACCAGGTGTGTGGGAAAACAAGACAAAACAAATGGAAAATGAAAGGTGGATCGGCGATGGCTAGAAGACCGGTGACGTCGACCACCAAACGCCGCCCGAACAAGGAGAGGAACCGACTTCGGCGGAAGTCGTGACAGCTGCTGCTACTCTGTTTATTATATATCATGATTACCTAGTCACTTTTACCCCTAACCTACATGTACATATTACCTCAATTACTTCAACTACCTGTGTAACAGATGAATGAAAATGGCAAAGTGATGGAAAATCAGATAGAAATGAAATCTCTGGTAAGCCTGAATGACAGCCAAGGGACCAGGAATGATGTAGCCACAGGGAAAGAGTCTGCCTTGAACCTCACTCTGGTATCTAGTGCAATGGCAGGAATCTGAGTGGTAGTTAAGGGAGGATTCGACAGCAGGGAGTGATTATTACCCCATAGTATGCACAGTAGGCCAGAGGGAGGATGAGGTGCCAGTGGATGGAGTAGGCAGGTGGTTGTTTTTTAGGGCAAAGTGGGATGAGTTTCAGCAGCTCAGTGAGCAGGTGATGGGTGGATATGAGAGGGGATGTGGATAGTATGAATAACGGTGAGAACAGCGTTAGTGGGGGCAGCTACTGAGGCTATACCTAAGAGTTCAGGGAGGAGGAAGAGGAAAACAGTCCCATGGTGGACGGAGGAGTGAGGGGAAATGGTGAGGAGTAGGAACAGGGCATTTAGAGTACTGAAAAGGACACATAACTTCCAACATCTGATTCAGTATAAGCGGCCCAGGCCCCTGTGAGGAGAACTATCCGTCAGGCAATGAGGTCATGTTGGTGTCAGGTTATGTGACACCATTGGAAGGGCAACATTTATGGGGGATTATTAAGAGGATGAGTGGGGTCACAAGGGTTGTGGGATTATCCAGTGTTGATGAGTGGGAAGGATGTGGCAGTAACAGATGAGGAGAAGGCAGAGATGATGGTCAAAGCCTTTGTCCAAATGCATAGCTCTGAAAAATGGTCAAAGGAGGGGCAGAGCGGGAGAGAGCGAACGAGAGAGGAGCACCCTGGAGTGCTGGATAGGAGAGAGGATGTAAATGATGCGTTGAATGCACCATTTGCCATGGAAGAGATGAAAAGGGCAATAGGTATGGCTGGGTTAACTTCACGTGGGATAGATGAGGTGTGCTATGTTATGCTGACCCATCTTAGTGATGAGGTACTGGATAAGGTATTGGTGTTGTACAACAGAGTGTGGGAGGAGGAGAAACTACCAGACAGCTGGAAGGAGGCAGTAGTGGTACCAATCTGGAAGCCAGGGAAGGACCCAACTAGGCCAACAAGCTATCGGCCAGTAACTTTAACATCATATGTATGTAAGATTATGGAACGTACAGTATGATTACTTCCTGGAGAGCAGGGGGCTAGTATCATTAGAGTGGGAGTGTAACTATGGACCCAGTGCTCTGCTTAGAAGCAAAGGTCAGGAAGGCTCAGTTGAACAAGGAGACTGTTGAAGCTGTCTTTGATGTGAAGAAGGCATATGATATGTTAATCAAGCTTGAAATTATGGGGGTAGGAGGAAGAACGTACAACTGGATAAAGGATTTCCTGTTTGGAAGGTCTATCCAGGTGAGGGTGGATAACGGTACACCACAGGGGATCGTGATTAGTCCTCTGTTGTTCTCAATCATGATCAATGATGTTTACTCTCAGGTACAGATGGATATTGTGGAGGTTGTTATTTGCAGATGATGGGACCTTATGGGAGAGGGGAAGAAATGTGCCATACATAGTCAGGAAGGGACAGGAAGCAATTGATGAGGTAAAACGGTGGGGATTCAGGTTCTCTGTAGAGAAAACACAGTGTTTTTTTCCAGGAGGAAGGTGGGAAATGAGGTATGCTTGAGGTTATATGGGAGAAACTTGGAGATGATGGGGAAATTCAGGTTCCTTGGGGTATACTTTGACACTAGACTGACTTGGGCAGAACACATTGAGAGAGTGGTGGGAAAGTGTAAGAAGGTGCTAAATGTGATGCTCTGTCTGACAGGGAAGGAGTGGGGGGCTGGGTGTTCCTCATTGAGGACCATGTATGTTGCATTGATCCGATCTGTAATAGACTATGGCAGTATACAGTATGGTTTAGCAGCCCAGACCTCATTGTCATACAGGGGCAGGGACTCAGAATATATAAGGGCACAAGGCGAGACTCAAATGCAGACACAGGAGGCAGAGCTCCGATATTTATTATAACAAAGGGAGTAGGTCAGGGACAGGCGAGAGTTCATAAACCAGGTCAGAGTCCAAACAGTACCAGACGATAGGTTGTTTCGAGGTCAGGCCAGGCAGGGGTCAGAAACCAAATCTGAGTCCAAAAACAGTACAAGGGGATAGGCAGGCTGATAGTCAGAACAGGCAGGTGGGTTCGGAGTCACGACAGGCAAGGGTCGAAATCAGGAGGACTAGAAACAAACAGAGACTGGTAAAAATAGGAACAAGGAAAACCGCTGGTTGACTTGGCAAAACAAGACGAACTGGCACAGAGAGACAGGAAACACAGGGATATATACACCGGAGATAATAAGCGACACCTGGAGGTGGTGGAGACAGTCACGAGGACAGGTTAACCAGATCAGGGTGTGACAAAATATGTAGTGGGGCGTTTCGAACGTCCCCAGTGGCTGCACTACAGGTGGAGATGGGGGATATGCCTTTGCAGATTAGTAGACAACAGCTGGCATTGAATTATTGGGTATACCTACAGGGACATGGGGTGTCTCATCCTGCCGAAAGTGATTTTACAGGCATGCTGGGATGATGAGTAAGGACAGGACGTACTGGGTCATTATTTGTAGTGCAGGAATGTGTGGTGGCAGTCAGGAAACGTATTACAGATCACCTGGCTGTATATACGGCGGAGCTGATGGCCATACTTTTGGCCTTGTAGTGGGTAGAGGAAGTCAAGCCAGACAGAGTAGTTATTTGCTCTGATTCATGTGCAGTGTTGATGAGTCTGCAGTCCTTTAGCTCACGTAGCAGACAAGACCTGCTTTGTGATGTACTACAAACCCATGGCAGGATTAGACAGATGGGTAAACAGATAAAGGGGAACGTGGGTTAGAGAGGAACGAGGCAGTTGATGTACTTTTTAAACAAGCACTTAGTAGTGGGGATGTTGTTGTAGTTTCAATGAGAAAGGCAGAGGCAATACGCCTGATATGGACAGTGATGGTGCAGAGATGGCAGGAGCAGTGGAATAGAGATACTAAGAGCAGGCATTTATTTCAAGTACAGAGGAAAGTTGGGGAGGGCGGCAAGAAGGGACAGAAGAGAGGGGGCTATTTTTACAAGAAGGTGGGACAAGCTGGTTGAATAAGACTTTAAATGTGGTAGGAAAGCATCCAACAGGAAATTGTGATTAATGTCAGGAAATAGAGACTGTGGAGCATGTATTGCTACAGTGTGGGCAGTATCAGAGGGGAAAAGATAGGCTGAGATCTAGAATGAGGGAGAAGAGGATACAATAAATTTGTTTAGAGTATATTGAATAGATATAGTCTCAAAAATGTTGTTTTTCTTTTTTAAGAGCAACTGGGCTGGCAGGTAGGATTTGGTTTGGGGGACTGAGTGGGCAGTGGTTTAAGACACTGTATCACAGTGCTAGAGGTGTCACTACTGACCTGGGTTCAATCCCGGGCTGTATCACAACCGGCCATGATCGGGAGTCCCGATCTGTGCACAATTGGCCCAGTGTTGTCTGGCCAGGGCAGAATGTCATTGTAAATAAGAATTTGTTCTTAACTGATTTGCCTAGTTAAATAAAAAAGTGTTGATCAATGTCCTTAGTCCGACACTCCAGTACAGCAGGTGGCGGTAATGCACCATAACTTTGGATAACCCCCCCCCCCCCCCCCCCCCCCCCCCCCACCGAAGAAGAAGACAGGCGGGCTTGGCATTGAAGGAACATAGGAAGTGCATTTGAGAGTGAGATTGCAATTTGACGTTCAGACGTGTCCACAAATAATCAGGTAGTGTAGCCTAATACAAACTTGATTTAACGGCAACAAAAATACACCATAATCACTGCTGGATGTTTCTTTGTAACCTGATTAAAGGCTTGCGTATTGTGAATGTACAGTAGCAAGCGACAGAGGATTTACTCACTCAACGTTAGCTAGCCGGCTGACTAGCTAGCTAAGGTTAGCTGTTAGCCAGGGGTGTATTCATTACGGAAACCGTTTACTGTTTAAGAACCAAACCGAGAAAATGGAACGAAGCAGAGAGGGACCTAAACTCTCGTTTGCATTCACAAAACGTTTTGTTAATAGACGAAACTTTTGCAACAGAATCGGCGTAATGATTACACCCCAATACATAGCGGTAACTGGATAACTAGCTACCGGCTGCTACCATGTTCCACTATTACTAAAACGTTATATAAGTTAAAAAGTGTATGTTTTCGAATGAACACCGGCGTTACGAATTTTCTTTTCGCGGCAATCTATATTGCAAAATCTGGAGTTTATCCTAGCTAGCTAGTACCTTAATGTTTTATTGAACCAACCCATTCGCTCCCACTGGCTAACCTAGCTAGATGGCTAGTAGCCAGCAGAACCGACCCGCTTTATTACAGTTGCACTAGGGTCAGAGAGACTTTATATTTAGGTTGAAGGCCACAGCATGCTCCCCATCCGAAACAGTTTGTGCATACATTATGTTTACATTTTGTGACTCGTGGACCTTTTGTAGGCCAAAATAAAAAAGTATTTATACACTGAACAAAAAAATATAAATGTAACATGCAACAATTGCAAAGATTTTACTGAGTTACAGTTCATAAAGAAATAATTCAATTTAAATACATTTATTAGGCCCTAATCTATGGATTTCAAATGACTGGAAATACAGATATGCATATTTTGGTCATAGATACCTTTAAAAAAAACAAAAAAAAACAGTTAGTATCTGGTGTATCTGTATCTGGACCACTATTTGCCTGATGCAGCGCGATACATCTCCTTCGCATAGCGTTGATCAGGCTGTTGATTGTGGCCCACACAAAGCCATACATGTGGTCTGCGGTTGTGAGGCCAGTTGGAAATACTGCCAAATTCTCAAAAATGATGTTGGAGGTGGCTTATGGTAGAGAAATGAACATTAAATTCTCTAGCAACAGCTCTGGTGGACATTCCTGCAGTCAGCATGCCAATTGCACGCTCCCTCAACTTGAGTAATCTGTGGCATTGTGTTGTTTTAGTGTTTTATTGTCCCCAGCACAAGGTGCACCTGTGTAATGATCATGCTGTTGATCAGCTTCTTGATATGCCACAACTATCAGGTGGAAGGATTATCTTGGCAAAGGAGAAATGCTCACTAACAGGGATGTGCACAACATTTGAGAGAAATAAGCTTTTTGTTTGTATTGACCATTTCTGGGATATTTTATTTCAGCTCATGAAACATGGGACCAACACTTTAATGTTTATATTTTTGTTCAGTGTATATAAACTCGGGAAGAAAAAGAAATGTCCTCTCACTGTCAACTGCTTTTTTTTCAGCAAACTTAACGTGTAAATATTTGTATGAACATGACAAGGTACAACAACTGAGCAAGTGCCACAGACATGTGACTAACAGAAATGGAATAATATGTCCCTGAACAAAGGGGGGGTCAAAATCAAAAGTAACAGTCAGTATCTGGTGTGGCCACCAGCTGCATTAAAGTACTGCAGTGCATCTCCTCATGGAATGCACCAGATTTGCCAGTTCTTGCTGTAAGATGTTACACCACTCTTCCACCAAGGCACCTGCAAGTTCCTGGACATTTCTGTGAGGAATGGCCCTAGACCTCACCCTCCGATCCAACAGGTCCCAGACGTGCTCAATGGGATTGAGATCCGGGTTCTTCGCTGGCCATGGCAGAACACTGACATGCCAGTCTGGCAGGAAATCACGCGTAGAACGAGCAGTATGCCTGGTGGCATTGTCATGCTGGAGGGTCATGTCAGGATGAGCCTGCAGGAAGGGTACCACATGAGGGAGGAGGATGTCTTCCCTGTAACGCACAGCGTTGAGATTGCCTGCAATGACAACAAGCTCAGTCCGATGATGCTGTGACACACCGCCCCAGACCATGACAAACCCTCCACCTCGATCCCGCTCCAGAGTACAGGCCTCGGTGTAACGCTCATTCCTTCGATGATAAACGCGAATTCGACAAAACCACAACTCGTCAGTGAAGAGCACTTTTTGCCAGTCCTGTCTGGTCAGGCGACGGTGGGTTTGTACCCATAGGCGATGTTTGTTGCAGGTGATGTCTGGTGAGGACCTGCCTTTACAACAGGCCTACAAGTCCTCAGTCCAGCCTCTCTCAGCCTATTGCAGACAGTCTGAGCACTGATGGAGGGATTGTGCGTTCCTGGTGTAACTAGGGCAGTTGTTGTTGCCATCCTGTACATGTCCCGCAGATGTGATGTTCGGGTGTACCGATCCTGTGCAGGTGTGTTACATGTGGTCTGCCACTGCGAGGACATTCAGCTGTCCGTCCTGTCTCCCTGTAGTGCGGTCTTAGGCGTCTCACAGTACGGACATTGCAATTTATTGCCCTGGCCACATCTGCAGTCCTCATGCCTCCTTGCAGCATGCCTAAGGCACATTCATTCAGATGAGCAGGGACCCTGGGCATCTTTCTTTTGGTGTTTTTCAGAGTCAGTAGAAAGGCCTCTTTAGTGTCCTAAGTTTTATAACTGTGACCTTAATTGCCTACAGCTTACACTGTTAGTGTCTTTAATGACCATTCCACAGGTGCATGTTCATAAATTGTTTGGTTCATTGAACAAGCATGGGCAACGGGATCTAAACCCTTTACAATGAAGATCTGTGAAGTTATTTGGATTTTTACAAATTATCTTTGAAAGACAGGGTCCTGAAAAAGGGACGTTTCTTTTTTTACTGTGTGTGTGTGTGTGTGTGTGTGTGTGTGTATATATAATATATATCTATCTATATGTTATTATTATTTTTGGGAACTCAGTCTGGGTCTCAATTTTTGAGAGTTAAAATAATAGAATACACAGGGTGCAATTTAGAAATGTGGTTGTGCATCAGCAGTTACCCAATACCATTGTCAGCAAAAAAAAATGGATTGCTAAGTTAGTCTAGGGGCCAGCTATCTAAACTTGTAGTAAGCATGGTTGAATTATAGACCTGAGTGGGGCCCATTGATAATCCGTTATATTTAAAACGGCGAACAGTTTCGTCAACCCTTTTGCAAAATGTGTAGAATTGCCGGAAATTAGCTGAAAAACTGCACATTTTTCTCTACTCCGTGGAAAAATGAGTAGAATTGCATGAAATCCGTTAGAAAAATTGTAAATCTTCTTTCCGCCCCATTGCAAAATGTGTACAATTGCAGGAAATTAACTTTAAAACATTTTTAAAAATCTTTGCTGTCACGAGAGGAGCTTTCAAAATGTTTTTCTCGGAAGGTGGGGGTTCCATTTTTTTGTGGCGCCCACCTCCATCAAAGTTACTCATCCCCGATCCAAACCGCTGTGAAATATATTTTACATAACCAAAAATATTGTATTTTCAGCTGTGTGAAGCTTGTGTACAAAACTGAAAGTAAAATCTAAACTTAAAAACAGGAAGCATAGAAATAGCCCCCATAGAACAGATCTACCACTTTTTAGACTTGCTTTCAATGAGAATGACAGATTTATAACTCACATTTCTATGTGAATTTGGTCAGGTCACCCAAAAAGTTACATATTGCAGATTTATGGGTGTGTCTACACTTGACACTTACATATGACTTCCACAATTAGAATCGAAGATCGGGTCTAGACACATTGTGGTTGGATCAGAGTGGCAGGTAGCCTAGGGGTTAGAGCGTTGGGCCAGAAACCGAAATGTTGCTGGATCGAATCCCCGAGAAGACAAGGTAAAAATCTATCGTTCTGCCCCTGAACAAGGCAAGAATTTGTTCTTAACTGACTTGCCTAGTTAAATGTAAAAAGAAATATAACATTTTTAAAAAATTGTTCAGATCTGGTTGACAACTTCAGGTAGTGGTCAGGGACACATTGTGTCCAGCTTTCTCCTCAGTCTGGACGCAATCAGGCTATCAAAAGCACATACAGTGGGCGACGTCAGCAGTGCTCTGCACACAAGTCTCCATAAAACGTGGTTTATGGAGCAAGAGGCACCTTTTTTCATTAAATGTTGGATGAAATACGTTCCTAGTGTGTGAGGAACGTGTTTGCTGGCTTCATAAAATAAATTATATCAAAAATATATATTTTTGTTTGGCTAGTGTAATGCTAACCTGTTAGCTGGATAAAGCACTTGCCATCAAGTTGTGTTATCAGATTTAGCATGTTCCACCATTTGCAGAATGCATACAGGCATTGGAAAAAGGTATCAGGACACAATGTGGACATGGTGCACATTTAAATGTAGCTGACGCATGATGTTCGGAATTTCATGATCACAACTCGCATGATTAGAATCAAAAGCTGCATGATCTGTCAAGTGTAGACATGGCCTGAGTTAACGCGGAGCCGGTGGGATGAGAAATGCATTGTACTCCTAATTGTCCCATTTTTCCCAACTGTTACACTGAGAAGATTTAAAGACCGCTAGTCTTTCCGTAAAACTGTCCTTTTCGTCCTCCTGCTAAGTAGCAGAAGCCACAGCAGCCATGGAATGGCAATGTCAGCCAATCTGCTTCTTCGTTGTTAAACGTGATGTAGCTGTCTAGCTAGTATTGATTGCTTTATCATGCGATGTATTTAGTTAAAGTTACAGCTAGGAAGGATTCTCAGAACTTCTCACCTGATGACTTGAGACATAATGTTAGTGTGGAAATGTAACTATACATGTAGAAACATTTCTTGCAGCTAATAATATGCATTTCGTTTACATCTACAGATTCTCAACAGTGAGTGTTGTGTTAAAGAGGCAGCTGCAAGCGTCCAGATTGTTGTTCACCATGGTGGACTCTCAGTACTTCCTCCCCAATGACATTGGGATCTCTGCGCTGGACTGTACTGAAGCCTTTCGCCTGCTGTCCCCTAGAGAAAAGCTCTATGCGCACTACCTCTCCCGGTCTGCCTGGTACGGAGGACTGGCTGTGCTGCTGCAGACCTCGCCTGAGTCTGCCTCCATCTTCGTTCTCTTACAGAGGCTGTTCCGCAAGCAGCCAGCAGCACAGCTGGAGAGCATGGCCACTGCAGCTGGACTTAGTCCTGAAGAGTACCAGGTCAAGTAATGCACCTGCCTACAGAGCCTTGAGAGAAAAACTGAGTCAAACAATGTTTTCACCATAGAATTCGAATTTGTGTATACACACACACACACACAGTGATGGTAGAGGCTTAGAGTTCCATTAGAATATAGGCTTTAGAGTACAAACTACACCGTGTGTTGAATATGTCACACATCCACTCCACCTGCTCATACTCCCAGCCACTCACACCTGTTGTAATAAACATGTCTTCTGTAACTCCGCCTGACTAGACAATAATAGCTATTTTTTCTTCCGTATTTACAGGCCTTTCTTGTTTATGCTGCTGGTCTCTATGCCAACATGGGAAACTACAAGTCATTTGGAGACACCAAGTTCATTCCCAACCTCCCCAAGGTAGATCATCCTCGCTTTTATAACTGAATGTATTATAAAAAAGCCTTGACATAATCACAGCGGTGGCCTTTAATAACCACTCATTGCGGTATAGGAGAAGCTGAAGGCCCTTGTGTGGCAGAGCCAGGCTTTCCAGGACAGCCCCAGTGAGATGGAGGCCCTGTGGGACAGCTGCTCCACCCTCCTCTTCTCCCTGGAGGACCAACAGAAACAGCTGGGCTTGGGGGACAAAGTGAGAGACTTCATGATGCCTTATCTCACTCATGCCTTATGTGGTGATGGGTTCTCTTATTGGCAGCCTTAGTTGTTTGAATAAATATTGTATACTGTAGCCTAGGTGTTGATAATGATGTTACTTTATTTCTTGTTCTCAGGGAGTCACCACATACTTCTCAGGGAACTGTTGCTTGGAGGATGCAGAGTTGGCCCAGAAATTCCTGGATTCAAAGGTATGTATTCAAGTTTGTCTTATGTCTGTGTTATTAGTATTTTAGGATTTAGGCGGCAGGTAGCCTAGCGGTTAAGAACGTTGGGCGTAACAGAAAGGTTGCTGGTTCGAATCCCCAAGCCAAATTGGTGAATAATAATCTGTTGATGTGCCCTTGAGCAAGGCACTTCACCCTAATTGCTCCTGTAAGTCACTCTGGATGAGAGCGTCTGCTAAATGACTAAAATGTACATTTATATAAGTGTCTCCCTTACAGAACCTGAGTGCCTACAACACACGACTGTTCAAGAACAAATCAGAAGAAGGGAAGGCCAGCTATGAGGTGCGCCTGGCGTCAGCTGTGCAGAAGGGTGAGAGTGCCATGTCCTTTTTAAAAAGCTATGCTAATTGAGGAAACACTAGTTATTTTTCTGTCAATGTCAGTAATGCATTCTCTTTATTACATCCCCTGTATTTGTCTTTGCTGTAGACTGTGCAGTGGATGGGGAGGGAGAAAGCAGGTGTGGCAGATATGACTTTGAGGACTGCGTCTTCATGGTGTCCAGGGGAGACTATGCTTACCTTATGAAGAAAGTGAGTGAAAATCTGGAGAAAGCAAAGGTGAGTTCAAAGGCAATATTCTAATTCAAATGTACAGTGCATTCGGAAACTATTCAGACCCCTTGAATTTTTCAACATTTTGTTACGTTACAGCCTTATTCAACATTGGGATCAAATTGTTTTTTTCCCTCTCAATCTACACACTACCCAATAATGACAAAGCAAAAACAGGTTTTTAGACATTCTTGCAAATAAAATAAATGTATACAAGTATTCAGACCCTTTACTCAGTACTTTGTGAAGCACCTTTGGCAGCGATTACAGCCTCAAGTGTTCTTGGGTATGACGCTACAAGCTTGGCACACCTGTATTTGGGGAGTTTCTCCCATTCTTCTCTGCAGATCCTCTCAAGCTCTGTCAGGTTGGATGTGGAGCGTCGCGGTTTCATCAGACCAGAGATTCTTGTTTCTCATGGTCTGAGTGTCCTTTAGGTGCCTTTTGGCAAACTCCAAGCAGGCTATCATGTGCCTTTTACTGAGGAGTGGCTTCTGTCTGGCCACTCTATCATGAAGGCCTGATTAGTGCAGTGCTGCAGAGATGCTTGTCCTTCTGGAATGTTCCCCCATCTCCACAGATGAACTCTATAGCTCTGTCAAAGTGACCACCACCTCCCTGACCAAGGCCCTTCACCCTCAATTGCTCAGTTTGGCCGGGCGGCCAGCTCAAGGAGAAGTCTTGGTGGTTCCAAACTTCTTCCATTTTTAAGAATGTACCTTCAATTAGAGGTCGACCGATTATGATTTTTCAACGCTGATACCGATTATTGGAGGACAAAAAAAGGCGATACCGATTAATCGGTCGATTAAAAAAAAAAAATTGTATGTATATATACACACACACACATTTTTGTAATAATGACAATTGCAACAATACTGAATGAACAATGAACACTTTTATTTTAACTTAATATAATACATATGGGCTTTTGGAGGGGTGTTCTTAAGGTGATTCCACAGGTTGGTGGTATTTTTTGATTTAGCCGTTGCTGACCCCATGCTTACCTCTTTATCACAAATAAGACACCTTGCTTTCCCTGGTGCCAATTCCATGTAATAGTCCCACACTGGTGCTCTGCTTTTCTCTGCCATCTGTAAAACACACACACAGCTCTGAAGTGACAATGATACTGAAGAGTCTGCTTAGGAGACAAATACTCTCAACTGTTTTTTTGTAGAGTGGATTTATGAAAATATTTTGACAAACGTCACCTTATCCTAGTGAGATTTACACGGGTCTCAGAACGCCGAGGTGGTTTAAGCACAAAACACAGACCTTATCTGAAGTAGATCAAGACATTCTCTATGGAAGACATGAACGGTAAAATAATGAAGGAACCCCTTTCAAGTTCAGCCACAAGTTATTACAGGATTTATAACGCTCTCTCTCTCTAAACCATATACCTTTGACTATTACGAGCCTGCTGCTGCCTACCACCCCTCAGTCAGACTGCTCTATCAAATATCAAATCATAGACTTCACTATAATAAACACACAGAAATACGAGCCTTAGGTCAAATCCGGAAACTATCACCTCAAAAACAAAACGTTTATTCCGTTACGTATTTTATCTAACGGGTGGCATCCATGAGTCTAAATATTCCTGTTACATTGCACAACCTTCAATGTTATGTCATAATTACGGAAAATTCTAGCAAATTAGTTTGCAAAGAGCCAGGCGGCCCAAAATGTTGCATATACCCTGACTCTGCGTGCACTGAACGCAAGAGAAGTGACACAATTTCACCTGGTTAATATTGCCTGCTAACCTGGATTTCTTTTAGCTAAATATGCAGGTTTAAAAATATATACTTGTGTATTGATTTTAAGAAAGGCATTGATGTTTATGGTTAAGTACACATTGGAGCAACGACAGTCGTTGATTGTTTTTTTATAAGATAAGTTTAATGCTAGTTTACAACTTACCTTGGCTTACTGCATTCGTGTAACAGGCAGGCTCCTCCTCGTGAGGCAGGTGGTTAGAGCGTTGGACTAGTTAACTGTAAGGTTGCAAGATTGGATCCCCCGAGCTGACAAGGTAAAAATCTGTCGTTCTGCCCCTGAACGAGGCAGTTAACCCACAGTTCCTAGGCAGTCATTGAAAATAAGAATGTGTTCTTAACTGACTTGCCTAGTTAAATAAAGATTAAATAAAGGTGTAAAAAATAAATAAAATCGGAGCCCAAAAATACCGATTTCCGATTGTTATGAAAACTTGAAATCAGCCCCAATTAATCGGCCATTGCGATTAATCGGTCGACCTCTACCTTCAATGCTGCAGACATTTTTTTGTTACCCTTCTTCAGATCTGTGCCTCGACACAGTCCTGTCTCAGAGCTCTACGGACAATTCCTTTGAACTCATGGCTTGGTTTTTGCTCTGACATGCACTGTTAACTGTGGGACCTTTTTTATGTAGACAGGTGTGTGCCTTTCCAAATCATGTCCAATCAATAACATTTACCACAGGTAGACTCCAATCAAGTTATAGAAACATCTCAAGGATGATCAATGGAAACAGGATGCACCTGAGTTCAATTTCGAGTCTCATAACAAGGGGTCTGAATACTTATGTAAATAAGGTAATTCTGTTTTTAATACATTTGCAAAAGTTTCTAAAAACCTATTCTCGCTTTGTTATTATGGGTATTGTGTGTAGATTGATGGAAAAAAATATCAAGAAAAAAATATATATTTTAGAATAAGGATGTAATGTAACAAAAATGTAGACAAAGTCAAAGGGTCTGAATACTTTCTGAATGCACTGTTTTTTTTGTCCCTTTATCAATTAAAAAGTGTTTCAAAACTACTAGTGCATCTTAGAAATGTGTGTTTGGTCTCGTGTCAACGTCTTGTCCTTGATGACAGGAGCATGCTGCCAATGAGAACCAGAAGCGAATGCTGGAGGAATATGCACAGAGTTTCACCTTTGGGTCCATAGAGGCGCACAAGGAGGGCTCTCGTTTCTGGATCAAAGACAAGGGACCCATCGTTGAGAGGTGAGAGAGCACTGCCCTCCACGTTTGGCCTTCCACTCAGGATGAAATAGAAGTAGCAATTCCTTAATTTTCTGTTCTTCTTTTTCCCCTTTCTCTCCTAGTTATATTGGCTTTATCGAGAGCTACAGGGATCCCTTTGGTTCCAGGGGAGAGTTTGAAGGTACAAATGAAGAGGCAAAGCATGTGTCATCAATATCACCCCTTTTATCACAACATGTTTTGGAAGACTCCTTGGTGATCTTATTGGGGTTTGTCTTTGCTTCCCTCAGGCTTTGTGGCTGTGGTGAACAAGGCCATGAGTGAACGCTTTGCTAAGCTGGTGAGCTCAGCCGAGGTGCTGCTGCCAGAGCTGCCATGGCCAAAAGACTTTGAGAAGGACCGCTTCCTCCTGCCTGACTTCACCTCCTTGGACGTACTGACGTTCGCTGGCAGTGGCATTCCAGCTGGCATTAACATTCCCAACTGTGAGTGCCACTTCCAACGGACTCTTTATCTCTTTAATATTGACATGACTGATCCACAGTTTCTTATGGTCGTGGAAGAATCTCTTACTCATCAAATCAAATTTATTTATATAGCCCTTCTTACATCAGCTGATATCTCAAAGTGCTGTACAGAAACCCAGCCTAAAACCCCAAACAGCAAGCAATGCAGGTGTAGAAGCACGGTGACTAGGAAAAACTCCCTAGAAAGGCCAAAACCTAGGAAGAAACCTAGAGAGGAACCAGGCTATGAGGGGTGGCCAGTCCTCTTCTGGCTGTGCTGGGTGGAGATTATAACAGAACATGGCCAAGATGTTCAAATGTTCATAAATGACCATCATGGTCAAATAATAATAATCACAGTAGTTGTCGAGGGTGCAGTAAGTCAGCACCCCAGGAGTAAATGTCAGTTGGCTTTTCATAGCCAATCATTAAGAGTATCTCTACCGCTCCTGCTGTCTCTAGAGAGTTGAAAACGGCAGGTCTGGGACAGGTAGCACGACTTCAGCTAAACGTTAACTCTGTGTGTCTGATCTGTGTCCAGATGATGACATCAGACAGTCGGAGGGCTTTAAGAATGTCTCCTTGGGCAATGTGCTTGCTGTGGCCTACGCTACCCAGAAGGACAAGCTCACATTCCTGGATGAGGAAGACAAGGTAAACGACAAGCTCACTATGACCAAAACTGAAAGCAATTGTCTTGGAATGGTTCTGGACTATCTGACATGAAAAAAAGCTAGATACATTTATGGAAAAGCATTAAATAAATGTTCAAATCCAGGTCATGTGGCATTATTGCACAGAACACAGGGCCCTATCAAAGATACAATTTATGTCTCAGTCGGATCTTTTTCAGTTCCTTCAATGGTCGCTCTCTGTCTTTCAGGATATGTACATTAAGTGGAAGGGGCCCTCCTTCGAGGTGCAGGTTGGCCTCCATGAGCTGCTGGGCCATGGCAGTGGGAAGCTCTTTGTCCAGGTGAGCGAGAGCGAGTCCTCTCCATCCATGCTCATGTCATGCATGGTCAGTCTTTGCATCCATAGCCTAGTCTATGCATTTGAGTGCTTACATTTCTCCAGCTCACCCCCCCCCCCAAGCTGTTTACCATAACAGTGGCCAGGTGACCGCTTTGCTATTGATTGAACTGCACATTGCTCCTTTAATATCTAAATGTATGGTTTTCAGTTACAGCCATTGTGAATGATTAAGTGTATCATTATGTGCTGTCACGTGTACAGGATGAGAAGGGGACTTTCAACTTCGAGCAGGATAATGTTCGAAATCCTGAGACTGGAGAACAGGTGAGTTTATACATCAGTCATTTGGTATCATAAGTTTTCTTAATTCTTTGCTTTGGACTGATTCTGAGACAGCATCATTTATTGTCGGGGTAAAGCACATGACCAGAAAAATGTGGACACCTGCTCGTCAAACATCTCATTCCAGTATCATGGGCATTAATATGGAGTTGCCCCCCCCCCCCCCCCCCCCGTGAGCCATGACCAGCCCCCCCTTGCTACTATAACAGCCTCCACTCTTCTGGGAAGGTTTCCACTAGATGTTGGAACATTGCTACGGGGACTTGCTCCCATTCAGCCATAAGAGCTTTAGTGAGGTTGGGCACTCATGTTGGACGATTAGGCCTGGCTCGCATTCGGCGTTCCAATTCATCCCGAAGGTGTTCGATGGGGTTGAGGTCAGGGCTCTGTGCAGGCCAGTCAAGTTCTTCCACATTGATCGCGACTAACCATTTCTGTATGGACCTCACTTTGTGCACAGGGGCATTGTCTTGCTGAAACAGGAAAGGGCCCTCCCTCAACTGTTGCCACAAAGTTGGAAGCACAGAATCGTCTAGAATATAATTGAATGCTGTAGCATTGATTTTCCTTCACTGAATCTAAGGGGCCTAGCCCAAACCATAAAAAACAGCCCCAGACCATTATCCCTCCTCCACCAAACTTTACAGTTGCCACTATGCATTTGGGCAGGTAGCATTCTCCTGGCCTCCGCCAAACCCAGATTCATCCATCAGACTGCCAGATGGTGAAGCATGGTTCATCACTCCAGAGAATGCGTTTCCATTGCTCCAGAGTCCAATTCCGGCGAGCTTTACACCATTCCACTCAACGCTTGGCATTGCGCATAGTGATCTTAGGCTTGTGTGCAGCTGCTTGGCCATGGAAACCCATTTCATGAAGCTCCCCATGCTTCTTCCAGGGGCAGTTTGGAACTCGGTACTGAGTGTTGCAACTGAGGACAGACGCTTTTATGCGCTTCAGCACTCGGCGGTCCCATTATGTGAGCTTGTGTCGCCTACCACTTCGTGGCTGAGCCGTTGCCACTTCACAATAACAGCACTTACGGTTGACCAGGCAGCTCTAGCAGGGCATAAATTTAACAAACTTACTTGTTGGAAGGGTGGCATCCTATCACGGTGCCACGTTGAAAGTCACTGAGTTCTTCCGTAAGGCAATTCTACTACCAATGTTTGTCTATGGAGATTGCATGGCTGTGTGCTCGATTTTATACACCTGTCAGCAAATAGCCGAATCCACTCATTTGAAGGGGAGTCCACATACTTTTGTATATATAGTGTATCTATGATCTTGATTTAAGTCTTGAAATTTCTGGTTTAAGTATTGTCTAAAGTATGGTTTATGTGCTTCAGATCACCACCTGGTACAAAGGCAATGAAACGTGGGACAGCAAATTTTCCACTATTTCTTGCTCCTATGAAGAGTGCAGGGCCGAGTGTGTGGGGCTTTACCTCTGCCTCAACAAACACGTGCTCAGGTATCTTTACGCAAGTGCACACACACATACTCTGTTACTCACTGAAGCTACATGAATATATAAACAGTGATCTTATATGGGTCAGGATGCTCTAACGTGGAGGATGTCCCTGTGGGTTTGCAGTATCTTTGGCCATGAGGACGAGGATGCAAATGAGGTGGTGTACATCAACTGGCTCAACATGGTGCGAGCTGGCCTACTGGGCCTGGAGTTCTTTACCCCTGAGAGCAAGAGCTGGAGACAGGTCAGCGGAGTTCAGTCCTTTGTATAGTACAGCCTATCATGCTGTCTTTCTTACTCTAAAGCTCTTTTGAATTGCTTTCCCACTGACTGAGCGCTAGTCCCGTGAGCCAGCATGATCTCACGTGCTTACATGAATGGTTCGCTGCAGTGTTAATCAGTCTGGTAGTATGAGGCTATATGAGACCCCTTGTATCTGTTTGACGGAACCTCCTGTTGTCTCTGTCTCAGGCCCACATGCAGGCTCGCTTTGTGATCCTACGGGTGCTCCTGGAGGCTGGCGAGGGGCTGGTGACCCTGAAGGAGAGCACAGGAAAGGATGGGCGCCCAGATGCCCTCATAACGCTGGACCGCAGCAAGGTCCACACTGTGGGCAAAGCTGCCATCGAGAGGTTCCTATGCAAACTACAGGTACAGTCGTAGAAGCCTAGAAAATGTCTTGGTCATGGCTGGGATTACAGGGGTAAATTACCAGCATCAATATTCAATTAAAAAATCTAATCAAGTCTCCTATTTGACCCATTATAATCCATGTCCCTGCAGGTTATCAAGTCCACAGCTGATGTGGAGGGAGGCAGAGCTCTGTATGAGGGCTACTCAGCTGTGTCAGACACTGGTTCTCACAACTTCCTGCGCCTGCGGGAGACTGTTCTCCTGCGCAAAGAGGCTCGCAAGATGTTTGTTCAGGCCAACACAAGGGTCAAAGGTCAGTCTTTTTCCCCCTGTCCTAAAGCCAAGACACACGTCTACATTTTAAATGGCCCATCATATCATATCCTACTAAGTGGTCTACTTTCTTGATAATAAGACTTTTTTTTTTATCACCCAGCCTAAACCATTCTACTGGCACATACGCCATTGTTGTTCTAAGACTTGATGTATTGTGTGATGCAGGTGAAAGTGTGGAGCTGGTGGAATACGAGGGTAGTGCAGCCGGACTGATCCGCTCCTTCACAGAACGGTTTGCAGATGACGCCGAGGAGGTGGAGGCCCACCTGCTAGAGCTGAACAAGAGGGATGCCCCCTGCTGGTGCTGAGTGAACAGTGCAGATACAGTCAAAGCACTGCTAAGACCCAGACATGCTACTGCCCTGCCCATGCCTGCTTCTGACTGAAACATCCCTGGTCTGTGTGGACTTGTCATAAAAAAGGATCTTTCACTGTCAAATGCCTAAATCAGTCAAGGGTAGAATGCACATGTGGTTATGGCTGTAATTGGGAGACATTCAACCCCGAGGCACAGTTTCAAACTACGTTAAGTCCCTATCATTATACAGTTATTTCCCCCTTCCAATATCAGGAAGGATAGGAACAGTGTAAACAATCTGGTGTTGAAAGGACCTAGTGGTAGGAGCTTGAAGTCAGTTTGAAACAAGGCCAGAGTATTAAAAAAAGCTAAGTGACTTAAGGGTGACTACACGGTTCACCATCAACTGTGTCAATCAAATCCCAACCACAGTCTTATTAAGCTTTTGTTGACACATTTCAATTGCTCTTTGTCTTGACAATGTTCTTTTTATAGAACTCCTTCCAAATAATATTAATCATATGATAAGCTTTTTGTCCCTTGTGTCCAGGGCACTTGAAGCCACCACTGTGACATGGTCAAAGGCAAAGCATTGTCAAAGGGTCCACAGTACTATAAGTCTCTCTCTTGGTTAGGTTGTTGAGAAACAACCTATACAAAAATACATGTGATTAAAACAATAAGACCGATGTCTGTTTTTTGTTATGAAAAATATCTCAGATACCTTGTGTAATCAGCTGCATACTAAACTGGTACACATTGGAATATAATTTACACAGAGCTTTGTATTTATTTTTCATTGCCTTGCAATCTCAGACCTGCCAACATGCACGCATTTTGCGTACCAACTACGACATTTTCTGTCCATGTACGAGGTCCGAATTGAAAGTACGTAGAAATGAATAGGGCCTGATTTTTGTTACATTTTAATAAAAAATAAATCCACTGAGTAAATCTAACATCCCGATTCTCGAGCTGCAACACAGACATATACGGAGTTTGTGTCAACGGACATGGAGATGAATATATCATTATTCGACGTAGCTATCCCGTGTCTGCCCTTTCTGTTTGTTGAAATGCTGAGTTTGCCGACTGTCAGTTTTACTTCAACATGGACAAATCCCTTTTCGACTCCGTGTGTTGTGGAAAGGTAAACACAAATTGTTTCAAGCTAACGTTGGCGGACATTCAGTGGGCTCTAACGTGCCAGCAGTTCACTCGCATTTGTTAGTGAATAGAAATGCAAATACGAAAAATAACTGGTCGCATTTGTTCGAGTGTGATATACATTTAATTCTGCATCCCATTTTCCACGTAACATTACGAGGTTCACGCAACCTGAGACTAACTAATTATGATCTACGTCACAAAAAGCATTACAAAAGTATAATCACAAATAAAAATAAACATCTTGGCATTAAATGGAGTCGGGAGTTTAGAAGACTGCGCGATGAAGAATGAATGAGTGTCCGGTATTAGCTATAGGGGCAATGTTTCTAAAATGCCTTCGCACTAGATTTGCGAGATGAATCTCCAATGGGCCGCGCGCTTCTGGTAATCTGGAAAGTTAGACTATGTTGGCATTTTTCATTTAAATAGTTTAATAAAGTACAAAGCAATTATTTCTAGCAGTTGAGTGGTTTAAGAACATCGGTCAATAATGTGTGGATACCAAAGTGGACCTCTCAAGGTAATCCCATAAGGTCCACCGTCTCCTGTTTGCGAGTCTTGAGTTGATCCTGGTTGGCTTGCTGGTATATGAGGGGTGTCCCACTGCTGCCTTGGCCCTGTAGGTCCTGGATCTGGGCCTGTGTTGGGAGGTCTTTGATCTCCCCCTCACTCCGCCAGTACAGTTTGTACAGTTCTGGGTTGTCCACCCCAAATTTAGCAGCACAGAGCTGGGTCAGGGCCCCCCCACTAACTCCTGCCCTCCACTGCAGGGTTTTCATCCAGCTGTTCTCTCCGTCTTGAAACAGAACCCTGACACACCTCTGCAACACAGAATGAAAAGGGATGTACCCAGGAGAACAGTATCAAGCATTCCTTATGGTTGCTTTGGGGTACAGAGATATTCTACTGTGGCATATTATTCCACATCTGTTATGATGAGTGTGTGTTAATTTCTATTTGGTATTACTGCTAGATGTGGGATTCTTTACAGTGGGGTTCGGAAACAGGCAGAAATTAGCCTGCAAGGGGGGAAAGGGGTTATTTCAGTTTTTTGGTTTAAAAAAAGGGCAGTAAAGTCAAAAGGAATTAAGCTAAAAATGAGTTTGTATTTGAAAATATCAAAAATTAATCTCTTTTTGGGCTTACTTGTGGTAAATTTGCAGTATTCAAATTACAACTGTTCCGCTGACTAAAATCATCCCGTGGCTGAATCTACACTGAAAAAAATATAAACGCACCATGTAAAGTGTTGGTTTCATGAGCTGAATTAAAAGATCCCAGAAATGTTCCATACGCACAAAAAGCTTATTTCTCTCAAATATTGTGCACAAATTTGTTTACATCCCTTTTAGTGAGCATTTCTCCTTTGCCAATATAATGCTCTACCTGACAGGTGTGGAATATCAAGAAGCTGATTAAACAGAATGATCATTACGCAGGTGCACCTTGGGTTGGGACAATAAAAGCCCACTCTAAAATGTGCAATTTTGTTGCCAGGGATGACTCAAGTTGAGGGAGCGTGCAATTGGAATGCTGACTACAGGAATGTCCCATAAACTGCCTCCAACATTGTTTTAGAAAATGTTGCAGTGCGTAGACCCAACCTCACAACTGCAGACCATGTGTATAGCATCGTGTGGGCGAGCAGTTTTTCTGATGTCAACGTTGTGGACAGAATGCCCCATGGTGGTGGTGGGGTTATGGTATGGGCAGGCATAAACTACGGACAATGAACATAATTGCATTTTATCAATGAAAATTTGAATGCACAGAGATACCGTGACGAGATCCTAAGGCCCAGTGTCGTGCCATTCATCTGCTGTCATCACCTCATGTTTCAGCACGGCCCCTTGTCGCAAGGATCTGTACACAGTTCCTGCAAGCTGAAAATGTCCCAGTTCTTCCATGGCCTGCATACTTACCAGACATGTTACCCATTCAGCATGTTTGGGATGCTATGCTACGGTATGACAGCGTGTTCCAGTTCCTGCCAACATCCAGCAACTTTGCACAGCCATTGAAGAGGAGTGGGACAAAATTCCACAGGCCACAATCAACAGCCTGATCAACTCTATGCAAAGGAGATGTGATGCGTTGCGCTGCATGAAGCAAATGGTGATCACACCAGATACTGACTGGTTTTCTGATCCACGCCTCTACCTTTTAAGGTATCTGTGATCAACAGATGCATATCTGTATTCCCAGGCATGTGAAATCCATAGATTAGGGCCTAATAAATGTTATTAAATTGACTGATTTCCTTATATGAACTGTAACTCAGTAAAATCTTTGAATTTGTTGCATGTTGCGTTTATATTTTTGTTCAGTATAGTTTCCTACCTCTGCTATACAGTATTGGTGCTAATAAATCAATGAATTGAGCCGTACCAGTTGCTGTCGTAAGTTTTTCTGGCTTTGCGCCTGGAGGCTCCGGCGCCGGCTCCAGTCTTTCAAAGAGTCTCTGGCCTCGCGGGTCAGCCCACTGGAGGGTACTACTTCAGGCTTGCTCTGGATCAGGCACAGGCTGGCATACACACTGGTCAGGTAGTACCCACCTGGTACAAGCATTACAAAATGGCTATTTGGCATCGCATACTATTCAAAATATTTTCACATTTAAAGTATAAATACTTCACATTTAAAACCTTACCCTCCCCTTTGAGCCATGATTGCTCCAGCAGTTCCATCATGTACTCCACCTCCACAGACAGCTCAGGCATGTTACACTGTACGAGGACATAGGACAAGGCTGGCAGGAAGTCATCTGCACCGAACTCCTGGCCTGCTCATGAAGACAAAGCAACCATGTTGACACAAGACATGACAAGACCAACGATGGTAGGGATAACAGCTGTTGGTTCTGTAATGTTTATTTCTCTATCACATTCACTCAAAGAAAAGCCCTCACCTGAATTGTCCTTCATGGCTTTATAGATGAGCTTGCAGACCTGCAGAAGCAGCACAACCTTGTCAATGGGAGAGTATGCCCGCCTCATGACAGCTAACTTCTGCAGCACCTTCTCCACATCGGCAGCATCCGGCACTCCCACCCGCACTCCAAAACACTCCAACGGGGTCTTTCCCCTGGCCTTAGCCAGGCTCTCTGCCATGCTTTGGGTGGAGCGGTCTCGCTCATGCAAAGTTTGCAGTGTCCCATCTATCTGTCCTTTCAAAGGTTTCAGCACACAGCGGAACATGGCTTTCTCCAGCACCAGGTCTGCACACAAACAAGCACATTCATAAAATGTCACATGTCATCATCACTAGGGACACATGCTAGTACTGGTTGTATTTAAAGTGACTGAGCAGATTTTGACAGTTCATTTGACTAATGTCTGCTGTACCTTTCTCATCATCATGCACCATGGTCTCAATGGGGGGCTGTAGGTCTCCACAGTCCAGCAGGAAGGTCTTGGCCTGGGAGAGGAAGAGACGGATGCCGTGCAGTAGCTCTATGCCAGATCTCTGGCACTGAGGCTTGATCACCTCGCGCTGCTGCCTGAGGAAGTCCTGCACCAGGACACCAAACGCAGTCCTCTTGTCACGGGACAGGTCCTCCACCAGCCTCGCCACACGCTTCTCAGGCACAAAGAAGGACACAAAAGCTGCACTAAGCTTGCGCAAGGCTGAGACGGGCTGACGAGCGGGAGAGGTGCATGGGGGAGAGGGGTTACTTGTTCCCCTGGTGAGGGGAGGTCGCTCTGGGTTCTCCTCTGTCTCCTCCAAGCTGCTGAGGGAACTGCTGCTGTCCAGCTCACTCAGGGAGGGAGCATATCTCTGCTCCAGCAAGAGATCCACCTCCTCACTCACCTCCTCCCCCTCACCTCATTTCTCCTGGCCCAGTCCCTGCAGGAGACCTATGGGCACATGGTAGTCCTCCTCCTCTGCAGTGGGAGACAGTGTGGGTGTGACCCTGGTCTTTTTTGGAAGAACTGGGAGAACCAAGCATGGCTGCAAGTAGTCTGAGTCCTCCTGAACGGGTGCTGTCCCTCCCTCACCCTCCACTCTGGCCTCCACTGCTCTACTGGCCTGATGGACCTTCTTGCTCTTTTTCTTGGCCAGCAGAGGTGGGGGAGGGGGAGGAGCAAATGGTGGGGACAATGGGCTAGAGTTCTCAGTGGAGACACGCACCTTGAGGCTGCGTTTGAACTGGTGGCGGCGTCTGTGCAGTGCAGTCTGGAACTGCAGGAAGAGTGGGTTGATGAAACAGAGAGCCCCTTGGCCTGCTGCCCCACAGTTCAGCTCCCGGGGGCTGCGTGTTTGGATGGAGCAGAACTCTTGAAACAGGGTGGGGCTCTCCTCGGGTGTGGCACAATCCTCAGGGGTGGGGCTAGGGGGCAGCGGTGCCTCCTCCACTGGTGGGGGCCCATTGCGTGGACCTCTGAAGTTCAGCGGCGAGCTCCAGAACTCTGAATGAAAAAGAAGCAAAACTATGTCAGCATTATTCTTCAAGGCTATCCTTGATCAATGAATCGAATGTCCCTTTTCCATCAGCAGTTGTCACAGATAGATACCCAACCTAAAACCTCAAAGAGCAAGGAACGCAGAGGCAGAAGCACAGTGGCTATGAAAAACCCCATAGAAGGCAGAAACCAAGGAAGAAACCTAGAGATGAGTTGTTGAGAAGTTGTGTACAGCACACAATGGAAGCTAGCATTTCAACAATTGCCAAGACCTTGGTGGATCATCAGACCTCTGAGCCACTCTGTGGTACCTACCCACTCCCATGTGGGAGATGGATTCCAGCTGTTTGTGGGATGAAGCCTTGACTATGGCCTCAGGGAGCTCCAGGGGGAAGGGCAACACATCCCTGAAATATACAGCACATACAGTAGGTTTTATAGACAGGTCTGATTGGTCTAAAGGTCCTGAACCTATTCTACTGTGATGGGGAACATACCGGCTAACACAGTAGAAGGCGATGAGCCGGCAGAGGTCAGGGAAACTGATAGCAGCTCTCTCCAAGGAGAAAGCTGTGAATGGAAGGGAAATGGGGATGCAAGGATAAGATCATTAGTAAGACCCTCATCGTTCACTGCAACGGGCTGTAGAAGGAACATCTCTGGCTTTCTCTTTCAACACTCACTGGAGTCCAATTCCTGGATGACAAATTGTTTGAAAAAGGAGGGGAGGCAGTCATCTGCAAGCCTGACACACAGCACTTTCTTCTGCGAGGTGTTGGACCTGCGCACTAGAAAGGTCTGCAGAGAGACAGATATATGCAAACTTAGGTTGTGGTTTGTGTGCGGTTTTGTGTCTCACCCACAGGAGGTTGGTGGCACCTTAATTGGGGAGGACAGGCTCGTGGTAATGGCTGGAGTGGAATAGGTGGAATGGTATCAAATACATCAAACAAAATTATGCCATTCCATTTGCTCCATTCTAGCCATTACTATGAGCCATCCTCCCCTCAGCAGCTCTACTGGTCTCACCCCAGGCGGCTCCCTCTGTAGGATGTGCAGAGCGGTAGCAGAGTTGATGGACAGCTGCAGCCAGACGGAGTGTGTGAGAAGCAGACGGTCCAGCACACTGATGCTCTTCAGGGAGCTACGCTGAAGACAAGCCCGCCTCTCTCCTATCGGCTTCCCTACCGGCTCAGGGAAATCATACACCGGGTCCTCCTGCATCTGGGGAACAGAGACATACAGTATATAGCACGGGTACTATATGGTATCTGTACACCATGTGGTTATGCTTTATGTTGCCACAATGATGCTTCCCATCGAAGGTAAAACACCAGCAAGAGAATACACATTCTTTGAGGTTCTGCTCTTCCGCAGACTAATGCTTCATAATCAGTACCCTTCCCGTTCCGTTCTGGTAACACCAGCATGCATCATGTCTTGTGTTCTGTGTTCCGTGCTGACCACTACTTCTCTGTCCTTTTGGGACACTCCCAAACCGTATTCCTTCCTCTGAGTAATCTGGAGGGTGTATGTCATCAACTGAGTACGACTCACCACACGTGAGGGTGTTTAGTGTGTGTGGCTCTAGTGTGTGCACATATCCTAAGGATCCGACCCTCAACAGTGAACTTGCTGGGACTGAAGTATAATTTTGCCTTAGCTTTTTAAACCCTTTGAATATGAGAAGGTGTGGCTAGATTTTGATAGAGGTAGTTATGTGCACAGGCTGTTATCACCTCCAACTTCCTTCCAGGGATTGGCTGCTGCTGTATATATGCCCCTGAGCCTAAAACACCATTCTAGAGAAGAGGTGGATGTAGGGCTGGCTGCCCAAGTCTCCGTAGAAGCCTGGCAAGTTTAGACTTGGTGAAAACACTCTCCAAACCTACAGAGAAGTGTGTGAAAATGCTAATCTAACCCAGCAAACAATTGAGAGGTACAGATCTCAAATTTAAACCAGTAGCTTAAATGCGTATTCATATGTTTAATGCAATAAAACATGTCCAGAATGAATAGACTATTCTGAAGCCTGCTATTGAACCTCATGAGACTGACCCAATGAGACAATTGTATAACTGACAAAAAAACAACTGTGACCTGCCAGGATCTGAAAATACAGTATCAATAGAATAACATGAAGGTGTACTGAATGACCTGCCAGGACCTGAATATACAGTATCAATAGAATAACATGAAGGTGTACTGAATGACCTGCCAGGACCTGAATATACAGTATCAATAGAATAACATGAAGGTGTACTGAATGACCTGCCAGGACCTGAATATACAGTATCACTAGAATAACATGAAGGTGTAATTAATGACCTGCCAGGACCTGAATATACAGTATCACTAGAATAACATGAAGGTGTAATTAATGACCTGCCAGGACCTGAATATACAGTATCACTAGAATAACATGAAGGTGTACTGAATGACCTGCCAGGACCTGAATATACAGTATCACTAGAATAACATGAAGGTGTAATTAATGACCTGCCAGGACCTGAATATACAGTATCACTAGAATAACATGAAGGTGTACTGAATGACCTGCCAGGACCTGAATATACAGTATCACTAGAATAACATGAAGGTGTACTGAATGACCTGCCAGGACCTGAATATACAGTATCACTAGAATAACATGAAGGTGTAGTGCCAAACGAGTAGTTTAAAATGAGGTCATTAATGGCGTTATACAGCTCTTATGTTGTGGAACCAGTGATTATTTTTTCTTCTTCCATAAATAACAGTTTACTATATTGTAATAACTGACCATGATATCAAAGGGTACTTCATTCAGTAAATTGAAAAAAAATATTTTGTATTTTATTTGTATAAATAATAACATTACAGCATCCTATTTGTGGACATGGTATTATGAGCTTCCAACATACCTTGCGTGCTGCTCGATCTGTACCACTCTGTGCGCGGCACTTCTTTGATCTGCGGTCTTCTTGCATACCTTCAGTTAACGAGTGCCAGGTTTCGTGATTTCACTAATCATACAAATATTCGCAACTGTTCCTTGTTTTACACTTTCAAATAAATGACATGACATAATTTACCTTCATCTCCCGATCCCCTGTCGTCCTTAAAATGTGACAGAGATTATTCTAAATAGCCTACTGTAAATCCCATCTGATCCCTGAATTTCCAAATGTCATTGAAACTTCAAAAGTATAGAGAATGTAATAGTCCTAGATCTCTGGATACGTCATGATGTCTGTCTGGGACTCTCCAGTCTCTGTGAAGCTGTAGTTCAGAAGTTCCTGGCACTCCTCTGCTGTCTTCCGTATATTTTTCATTCACACTTGGGAGAGAAACAAACCTGAACCAAGGTTAAATACGCCTGCGCCCGTCACCACGTTGCGGAAATTCAATTGAAACAGTATTTTCAAAGGGAAATTCGCCTCTTAAACATAATTACAATGCAGGCCCTGAATACAGTATTTTTAATGGGAAATTCGCCTCTACAAAACAATTACAATCTATCTGTATCCTGTACTTTGTGATGGAGGGCTAGACAATTCATCTGCCTCAATTATTTTTAAACTTCCGAGTGGTCACCACCAATTGCAACCAAATTAGGTTGCAATTATTAACATATTTTACAGACATACACAGCCTATTTATTGAAATGTAAATGTCTGTTTAATTTGATACTTTAGAGAAAAGGATTGACATCATTTACCAGGCAAATGCAACAACAAGAAGGAATGGTTGAAAGCATAACATTAGGAATTCGAACACAAGGATCACTATGGTTGTAACACTCATAATGTCTGGGGCTTTGGGAGCGAGACCCAAGCGCTTTGCTGCAACAACATTACACGTCTGCTGGAGTGATAAGCAAAACTCACTTCTCTCAAACAACATGGTCATTTACATCGTAGAAAAAGATTGTAGCTGACATTGTGTAATACGCCTGCCATGAACGTTTACATGTAACCAGACTTCTGCTCTAGTGATTTGTTGAAAATATCATACGTCACTCTCTCAAAGATCGGAACCGGAGGTGGTCATTGGAAATATTGCACCACGTTAGGTAAGATGGATGCACAGTGTGCTTATTTTTTGTATGTGTAAACTTGAGTAATATTTGTTTAGCTTGGCAACTTTTATGAATGTACAATGTGATATAAAAATGTGCATAATGCTCTGAATAGTTGCAAATAGATGTAATTAGTTAAACTGCTTCTGAACATTATTTTTCAACACCGCAAAATGGCTAGTTTAGCTAGCCAGTAAGCTAACTCTAATCCGCGCCGAATTGATCATTTAGCTAGCCAGCTAGCGAGCCAGGATAAATCTGATCACACCTCGACCAACTAATATGTGTATAGTACAGCAATTTCATGTAACGATATGAGCATCTCGTGTTTCCCGATCGGGTGTTGCCAAGCATCACCGAATTGATGCCACCTCAACTCGAGAAGGGAGGGGGAAACTAACGTTAGCTTGCTAGCTAGGTTTTCTAATGTTGACTATGGACTAGTTTTAGCTTTATGCGTTAAACTATTGTTAGTTACTTGTCACGTTTTATTAAACTACTATATTCATGATTTGCCTATAGTGGTTGCATGCGGTTTTTCTTAAGACGCCCCTTAATAACAGTTATGTCATCAGCCAAAATGTAAACTTAAATTAGCTAGCTAGGTCACTGACACCCTGCTCCTTCCCCAGGTGTACCCAACCATGGAGTCAACGGATAAGAACGAAGCTATAAAGCTCTTTGTGGGGAACCTGGCTTTGGACACCTCTCAGGAGGACCTGACACAGCTCTTTGGGCCATACGGACAGGTGGTCACCTGCAGTGTACTCCGGCAGTTTGCCTTCATCCATCTCCAGGGAGATGGTGCTGCTGATCTAGCCATAAGGGAACTGAATGGACGGGAGTTCCGTGGCCGCAACCTGGTGGTTGAAGAGTCCCGCGGAAGGCCCATGCATTCCACCAAGGTCTTTGTGGGGAATCTCAGTGCCATGTGTTCTGCTGAAGACCTGCAAGAGCTCTTTCAGACCTTTGGGAAAGTTCTGGAGTGTGATAAGGTCAAAGGTGAGTCTCTACCCTCCCATCCATTTGTCAAAAGATTTTTAAGCAAATACTGGTATTCAAATTATACTGATAGGGGTATTTTCACCAAATTGTTCTGTTGAGGATACAAAACTGTGTGTAATGACGTCATGCACTCTGTTCTGTATCTTAACTCTTGTCAATGGTTTTGTCACAAAGTCTTGGGATAAACAGTACATTTGTCCATGGTGGTCTTGGAACGTGCACTCTAGCCTATAGCTCGCAGATACAACACACAGGGTACATGAGATTATGGCTAAGAGGAAGATCATTTTTATTGGTCAATTAAATGTAATCGACAGCCAATCACTGATAACTTTGTCACCAGCATCCAAATTAAGACCGTTTAAATGTATTGGAAATAGCATCAAGCTCATCAGGTTCATCATAACTTATTTTATCTGTTAATAAACTGCATTTTTTTCACCTCGTAGTAGGAGGACCGCGCAACATAGCATGAGTGCAAATTTACTTCCATATGATGGTTATTCTAGCAACAACTATGCAAAAAAAAGCATATCCACCACAGTTTATCGCATTATATTTCACCATAAAATTGTTTTTATACAATCCTGTCGAACGTGTTTTGTCAACATTTAGGAAAGTTAAGACAATTTTCGTTTCCATCAGGCCTATGGTGAGTTTTTATCAAACCTGTACTTTACTCATCAGAATGGATGGTAAACATGGTTAGTGGTTACTTTCATTAGCTGACTGTCTTATCATCCTGTGCTTGGTTACAGCGAGGCTCTCCTCCTCTGCGGGGTATGCCTTTGTACACATGGAGCGGAAGGAGGATGCAGTGCAGGCTATTGAGGCTCTCCATGGGACCACCTTCAAAGGCCGACCGCTCTCTGTGGAGCTCTCCAATGTGCAGCCCAGTAATCCCACCACGACTACAGCAAAGGCCCCCATCATGAGTCACTATGCCACTGAAAGCCCCTCCATCAACCCTCATATGGAGCACCACCAGAGTCAGGCTGCTGTACTGGCTGCTGCCGTTGCTGCAGCTGCAGGTCTGCCTCTTCAGGTGCAGCAGAGCTTGCACAACTCTGTCTACAACACAACGAGCTTTGATCCCACATACGCTGCGCTAAAGGGCATGACGGCAGCCAGCGCCACAGATGGTACTCCAGTGAGCCCTGCGGTCTACGGTGCCCTCGCCAGCCAGGTGTACGGCTCTGTAGCGGATCAGGTATACGACTCTATAGCCAACCAGGCCGCCAGCTATCAGAATTCAGCCACATCGGACGCAGAAGGCTACAGTAACCAGTACGACCCCACAGCTGGAGAGGCACCATCAGCCCAGGCTGCTGTCAACCCGGCCTATGGTGGAGCCTCGGCCCTCTACAACGCCAGCTCAGCCTATGGCTCCATGGGGGGTGCAGAACCCACTGCCCAGGCCATCTTTGAGGCAGCACGGGCCCGCTTCTTCCAGCAGGGCCAGCAGGTTCTAGCGGAGCAGCAGATGGGGACGAAGTCAGGGGACAGGGACCGCAGCCCAGTACGCCGCTCCACTCCACTGCTGCCTGACCCTGTGCCCCAGCCCTTCCCCCAGCCACGCCCCAAACGCCGCGCCCTCCTCCCAACGCCACCCGGCCGACCAGAGGACCCTGCTGCTGATAGAGACCCCATTGCCAGGTACATGATGCACGTTTGGGGCAGTTTTAGTTATTTTGAAGCAGATCAAACGTGTTCAACAGGCTTTCTCTTTTCTTAACTTCAGATGCTATGCAGAGTACTATCAGCAGGTCCAGCAGTACCAACAGTACCAGCAGTACCAACAACAGTACCAGCAGTACCAATATGGCTACCCTCCTCCAGCCCCGACCCAGATGCCCCCCACAATGCCCAACTACCAGATGCCCATGCAGGCCCCACCCCCGACGGAGGCCCACAACCTGGAAGCGCCTGCTACCTACGCCCCAGCTAGAGCGTATGATCCGCCTCCATCACACAAGGAGCCCCTCCTCCGCCGCCCTGACTACTCCCACATGCCAGAGCACCGATAACCCTTTACATTGCAGTGTGAATGTGTGTGTGTGTGTGTGAATGTGTGGGTTTTGAGTGATGTAGTTGTGTGGTCCAAATGTGCATCACTGCAAGTTTGCCCATTTATAATTCCCCTGTTTTGCATCTTCTCTTTTCTAAACACAATTCTGACTAGTTTATTTTTCACTTTATAGTATGCCTGGTTTTGCTTTGATAGTAACGCTGCCCCATAATGCAGTAATCTATATTGTGAAGTCGTTATGGTTTTAAGGAAGTGTATGGTTGTGATGTGTACTGGGGGCTCTGTAATGACTGCTCTTCCTTACACATCCCCGTCCCATAATCTGTCAAATATGCGAGAATATTAATCCATACCAGAGGAGTGCCTTGTTAAAAGCCTAGTTGAAATATATTGTGTAAAATAAATGTGTATATTTTTGAGCGATGAAGGAAGCACCCAAATCGATCCATGCATTTTTTAAATCAGAGCCTTGCCTCTGTCCTCAAGGTGACTTTAGCTCATCCAAATTAGCCATTAGTTCACATACACTACATGTCCAAAAGTATATGGACAGCCCTTCAAATTAGTGGAGTCAGCTATTTTAGCCACACTCGTTGTGGACAGGTGTATAAAATAGCTCACACAATGGCTCAGTCGCGAAGTGGTAGTCAACCCAAGCTCACAGAATAGGACCGCCGAGTGCTGAAGCGCGTAAAAATCATCTGTCCTCGGTTGCTACACCCACTACCGAGTTCCAAACTGCCTCAGGAAGCAACGTCAGCACAATAACTGTTTCTTCAGGAGCTTCATGAAATGGGTTTCCATGGCCGAACAGCCGCACGCAAGCATAAGATCACCATGCACAATTCCAAGCGTTGGCTTGAGTGGTGTAATGCTCACCGCCATTGGACTCTGGAGCAGTGGAAACACGTCTGGAGTGATGAATCATGCTTCACCATCTGGCAGTCCGACGGACAAATCTGGGTTTGGCGGATGCCAGGAGAACACTACCTGCTCAAATGGTGGAGGAGGAATAATAGTCTGGGGCTGTTTTTCATGGTTCCGGCTAGGTCCCTTATTTCCAGTGACATCTTAAAGCTACAGCATACAATGACATTCTAGATTATTCTGTGCTTCCAACTTTGTGGCAAAAGTTTGGGGAAGGCCTTTTCTTGTTTCAGCATGACAAAGCTCCCTGTGCACAGAGTTCCATACATTAATGGTCTGTCAAGATCGATGTGGAAGAACTTGGCCTGCCCAGAGCCCTGACCTTAACTCATCCCTTTGGGATGTTGGCCTAATCGCCCAACATCAGTGCCCGACCTCACTAATGTCTTGTGGCTGAATAGAAGCAACATCTACTGGAAATCCTTCCCAGAAGAGTGGAGGCTGCTATAGCAGCAAAGGGGGGACCAACTCCATATTAATACCCATGATTTTGGAATAAGATGTTTGACGAGCAGGTGTCCACATACTTTTGGCCATGTAGTGTATATAGTTTAGAGCTTAATTTTTCCATTGGCCAGATTTAGTTTTTTAAATTTATATTGCCTTCATCGAAGACCTTGATATGAAAAGTCACTGTTCCAATATGTTCCAGCGTATGTAGATCTTTGGTTAATAAAATGGTTAAAGGTTTTAGAGCTTGTGTTTAGAAAAAAAAAGAAGAAAAAAATGGAAAGCAAGGGGCAAAGTATCTTTACATATAGGCTAATTTGGACATGAGGACCAGTGTGACTGTATGTGTGGACACTTGTGAACATTCTAGGGGATCAATTTAAGCATGATGCCTTCACTTTTTATAACAATCACAGGAATACACATTCACACCTCAGTCATCAAACTTTCTCTCCATAATGTCTGGGGCTTTGGGAGCGAGACCCAGGCGCTTTGCTGCAACAACAGTACACATCTGCTGGAGTGAAATGCAAAACTCCCTTTTCTCTGGCCTCTGGGAATGTAGTCCTTCCCCACGTCTCACATGACCTCCCGTTGGAACTGATCAAATGTATCAGATAGAAATCCAACCAAGCGAACCACTTTAAGATTAGACAGGCTAGCTTTAAACTCGCATTTTCTGGGGGACTCGTTTTTTTATTTGCAGACAGTGATGCATGAATGCTTTCTATTGTTATACCATGAATACTAGCCTAGTGACTTAACTGGTTTCACCTCTGTTTGGTTTAAATGGAAAATGGAAATGTGGAAAGCCCTGCTGGTGGCAAGTGCATGCAGAGGGCTTCCTTTAAGCATGCCTTTCAGGATCTGAGGGTAATCGACTGCCATTTTGGGCCTCACCTTTTCTCCAAAGGACAAAAACTAGTGGGCTTTTCACACACAGTACTTTGTGTGGTTTGACCTTGTACAGGACAAACATGTTCTTTTTCTTTGTTTTCTTTTGGTTTAAGTGAACTTCCTGTGCGATCCTGATCATAATATTCTGTGAGAGTATTTACTTCAATTGGACCATCAGATTAATGAATTGTCTTAAATGGAGCCATTAGGCTGTCCAGGTTTGATGGAAACTCATTGGTTTCTATTATTCAGTATGTAACCTATTGAAACCTTAAGCCTCAAGCTTAAGTAATAAAAGTAGGAGTGATTTGGTTTGAGAATAAAACAACATGCGGCTGTATTTTTTTATAATTTAAACTAGGAAATGTTTTCCCTATCGGGTTAATTATTAGACATGCGATTAAACATGATATTAAATCGTTTCCATGTTTTTTTTCCCAAAGGATTTACTAATTATTTCAACCTTTCACGTCTGAAGGGAAACACCTTAAACAAAGATTATCCCATTCCTGTGAACTATGACAAGATCATTTCAAACAGTTCTCAATTGGGCTCTACCACTTGGTCTCAGCCTAGCTCTTCATTACACCTACCTCAGAACATGCGACAAACCTCATGGCAATGTTTGTTAGTTTGTCGCCGTGGGTGTCAGAAGAACAGTTGAAGGCAATCATATCATTAGAATGACAAATGTTTGTTGCCTTGCTGCGTCACAGTATTTGGATGTAGAAGTGAGCTGTAGACTACAGTTGGTTATGGATTGGTTTTAATTTCTGATAGGAAAAAATGTAATCGTTATCTCATTCTTTCTGGTTACCATGACAACATGCACCTGCTTATTGCACGTATATTCGTTGATATGGCTTTCTGTGATGTTTTAAAACTGTAGTGCATGACATTGTTACTGTTATTGCTCTTCCAGCTACGTTTTCCCTTCTCGCTAATTATTACAGCTAAAATGGCTCCTGGGTCCCTGGACGCCATGTTGTGTGTGACGGGGGAAGAAAATTAGTCGCGCAATGCCGTGGACGCAGTCCCCACAAAGGTAAAGCCCTCTGCCCCCGACCACGCCTGCACTTCGACCATACACTTCCCTCATTGACCCCACTCCTCCTTCACAACGAGGCACCCCATTTTATTATTTATTTAAGGTCTGTGATGCTGGAAGCCCAACAAACTATCACAAGACAACTAGTTTACAAGAACCTAGGGCCTGAATGTCAGGGCTTGTCCAATGGGTTAGTGAGGCCACACTCCCCTCATTGTAGTTGTAGTACTGCTACTAGTATGGTTGATAAGGGTAATCCCCACAAGGCACATACACTATTGAGCCTTTTGCAGACCCAACTGATCTGGGTTGACGCTAGATGTGCCTGTAAAATAGTCCAGTCATGGCTCTATCTGAGGCCATCTTCCTTTCCGAAATTAGACGACCCCCATCAACAGTAGTCATGGATTTTTCTTATTTTCTTTAATTCTATTGATGTTTTTAAAGGAATAATTTTGCCAAATTGAAATGAATCACACTGTATATTGTCATTAAATGAATCTTCAATTAATCACAGAAATGGGTTTTAAACCTGTACTCAAAACAGATTTAAGAAACTTAAGTTATTGTAATTACGGGTGGTCAGATTGGGGAATGCTGGAGTTGTTGCGTATGCTTGTGTTGTGGCATATTTTTCTGAGGTATTTCCAGTGAGACAAGATGTGCATTCACGCTCAAAACTGAGGCGTTCCAGCTGTGCTTTGAACGGCTAAGGACGCAGTGGTACGCAAAAGGCCAGATGAACGGAGGGAGGGAGGTAGGGCTATCGACCTCTGTCCCACGCATGCTGGGTGAGTAACCAATGCACCACTGCCCCGCTCAAATTCACCTACCTACCCCCCTCCCCCCCTTCAATCTGCAGCACAACGCCCAAACCCTCTCACTCTGATCCCATAACCAGTATATCTACAGGCCTACAACACCGTCCCCTCGAGAACATTCCACAGCTGCGTTAGCTTAGAAGACATGGATGTCAAGAGGACAACATTCAGTATTCTACGTTCCCTGTCTAGTTTTAAGTAAATTGTACATATCCTAATCAACCTGTTAAATTGTCTGATTACAATTTTCAAACATTGATTGGGAACCTTAATGTAATCATGTGGTTGATGTAAGATATGTTAGGCTGTTTTTACACAGGCAGCCCAATTTGGATCTTTTGCCAATACTTGGGCAGAAGATCAGAATTGGGCTGCCCGTGTAAATGCAGCCAAACACAAAAATTCCACCATATTGTTTTTGTTAAGTTTGTATTGCTTTGTTTATTGAGGACTTCAGTGGTCTCCCTCAATGAATGAGAGCTGGACTATATCGGCCTACGATACACCGTGCACGGTTTCAATCAAAGTCCCCTTACCTATCTGTCACGTTATAGTTTCGAATTGGCACTAATCATATCACTACTAAACAGTTTTTCTTCCAGTTTCCCAATCTTTCATCCATTGGAATTCCTGACATTTTTACAGAGACTTGTTTGAACGCATGTGGATTAGGACTGAAAACTATATGTAAGATCAAGCTTTATGAGAAATCAGGGAAAATACTGTACATCTGTAGATTACTGTTATTTGTCCATTACAGAAAATGAAAGACAGGTTGCTGATTGCAGAACCATTTATTGAAAGAAATAGAAATGAATCACCTGATGCTTAATTGAGAATTTGTTTTAATTTGTAGCTGTCAAATTCATTTCAATGAAGACACGTTGTTCTTTGTAAGTCTCAATAAATGACATTGAAACAACTCATTTGTTTTGAAGAGGCTACTTTTTAATGGGCATGAAGGGACATGTTTACTGAACTAAGAAGTATGACACAATGCTCTGCATTATGTGAATGTGGAATAAAGCCTTTCACATTGATTTTGATCATTTCTCACATATCCTGAACCTGCGACCTCTGGTTAATGGCAGTGCCCACCGAGACCTGTCACAAATGGCTGGCTACATATCAAGGACTTGATTGGAATGAATATCTTACACATGTCTGTTTGTGACCCTTATTGATTTGTAGATGAGAACTCTTGCAGTCTAGATCGATGCATCTGCAAGAGGCATACATGCATATCCACTAGTTCTGCCTAGTCTTTTTAGTGTCACTTATAGCCCCAGGTCAAGCCAGTCATATGTAACGAGATGCTGTTACATGTGTCTGCTTTGACCAGGGGTTTGAGTGCAGTCTACTTCGTGCGGCGGGTGCACCAGTGTCCCTACAATTTTGCGGGCTTAAGAGTTGACTGCTCAGTGCGTGTATGTTTAATTGAAAAGTGCAAATTAAATTGAGTACGTCGAGGGAATAAGCATCTCCCAAAGGAGACATCGAAATGACAGCAATTGAAATGTAGGTGCAATATGGTTCCTACATGATGACTTCGGACTCGGAGCACGTCTACATGAACCAAGAGGATGATTGGGACAGGGACCTTCTATTGGACCCCCATGGGAGAAACAGCAGCGCAAGGGGATTTGGCCCACAAATTTAGCATGGCGTTACTATTTACAAAATTAATGATTGGTACCTATGTAGCCTGCAGGATATATCCCCTCTGGATATACACTGAGTGGACAAAACATTAGGAACGCTCTCCTAATATTGAGTTGCACCCGACCCCCTTTGAACATCCTCAATTATAGTTATATTATAAACTGGTTCGAGCCCTGAATGCTGATTGGCTGAAAGCCGTGTCATATCAGACTATATACCAAGGGTATGACAAATTATTTTTACTGCTCTAATTACTTCTGGAACTAGTTTATAATAGCAATAAGGCACCTCTGGGGTTTGTGGTATATGGCCAATATACCACGGCTAATGGCTGTATCTTGGCACGCCACATAGCGTCGTGCATAAGAACAGCCCTGAACCTGGGATATTGGCCATATACCCCCGATGTGCCATATTGCTTTAATAATATATACATGATATGCCATTTACTTTTATTCAATGCATATGCATTTGACGTGTTACCGGGAATCGAATATACTAGCTTGGCATTGCAAGCACTGTACTCTACCAACTGAGCTGGGGGTATGGACTCTACAAGGTGTTGAAAGCTGTCCTCAGGGATTCTGACCCATGTGGACTTCAACGCTTTCCACAGTTGTGTCAAGTTGGCTGGATGTCTTTTGGGTGGTGGACCATTCTTGATACACAGGGGAAACTGTTGAGCCTGAAAAACCCAGCAGAGTTGCAGTTCTTGCAATTCTTGACACATACAAACCAGTGTGCTTGACACCTACTACCATACCCCATTCAAAGGCACTTCAATATTTTGTCTTGCCTTTTCCCCCTCTGAGTGGCACACACACAATCCATGTCTCAATTGTCTCAAGGCTTAAAAATCCTTAACCTGTCTCCTCACGTTTATCTACACTGATTGAAGTGGATTGAACAAGTGACATCAATAAGGGATGTTAGCTCTCACCTAGGTTCACCTGGTCAATCTGTCAAGGTGGTTCTAATGTTTTGTACACTGTATATCTGTTGTACCGCTTAAGGTCTCAGATAACAATTTGAATGAGTTGCCAGTGAACTTATTGATTAAATGATTGCTTGTACAATTCCATTTTGGGGATGGGTAAAATGGTCATTATAGTGTAGACCAGCTACAGGTAGGAAGGAGGATGCCTGAATCACATTTAAACTTGGCTGATCTAATTGAATACCGGCCATTCACTTGCTTGATTTGGGAAGATTCATTGCACATACCAGTTTTTATATGTACTTCAACCTATTTTCAACTGTCTGTCTGTATTACAGTGGTCATTGACAGGGGTAGCCTAGCCTACATTGGTTTCCCATCAGTGTGAGGGTAGTTGAGCCAAATATAAGTCTCTCAATTCCTATATTGCAGAGACTGCAGAAGATGACAACACCAAGACAGGGAGATGTAGAGTGGCAAGAGAGCTTACTGTATTTCAGACCCCCAAATAGACTATTGAACTATACATGCTTAACCCGCCCACCATATAATATTCCTACAGCCCATCAATCCCACTGCTACTGCAAGTATTTTGCCTCTTCATCGTTCTCTGGGGTTTTATGAGAGTACACCATGGTAGACTTGTCTTATCCAAAAATGGCCCTAAAACTTTTGAGGTAATAACCTCTAGATTCTGACAGTTTTTTTTTTTTTCTTTTTTTTTTTTTTCTTCTCATTTGTTGGTATGACAACATACAGCTTTAATACTCTAGAACAGCTGCCTGAATCCCTGATTTTGGAGTGCAGGCATCTGACCAGAAAGACTAGAAGTTCCAAATACTCAAGAACAAATGTGCTTACTAACTTACTCCACATAAGCCAAGGGAAATTATTGTCACAGAGGGCTCTATAATATCCTTGTTTGTTGTTGCTGCCAGTTGTATAGTCAGGATGCTCGGATAGAAATGCATTGTTCTCAGCACCCAGAACCAAATCAGCTATGATCGTCATAGACTGTTACACTGCACTTAGTAAACACTTAGGGCCCCCTATTTTGTGGCTTTTGAGAATTCATTGCATTGAGTATGGTCACCTTTTGCAATGGTATTTGTGTGGTATTTACCTGTAAAAATAATTCTGGGCATTATTTATTTACCTGTCGGAGCCCACTCCACTATGTACAGTGAGGAGAACAAGTATTTGATACACTGCCGATTTTGCAGGTTTTCCTACTTACAAAGCATGTAGAGGTCTGTAATTTTTATCATAGGTACACTTCAACTGTGAGAGACGGAATCTAAAACAAAAATCCAGAAAATCTCCCCACTGTATGTACTGTAGATCGCCACGTTTATCTATTTTAGCCTTCTGTTTGATGATGTAACACGTAGTTGGGTGTTCCCCTGGCTCAGTGGTGTAGTCCAGGGATTAGGCCTAGTCAATGTTTATGGAGGGCTGTCTGATCCTGCCTGTGGTCTCTGGATCCTGACAGCTGCAGGACTGTCTACCAATTTGTAACGTGTGAATTGGAATTTGTAACATATCATACGAATTGCAAGAAAATGATTATAATAACAAACAAAATATTCAATACGAAATGGATGACATTGTAAGCAGCATTTATAAATCCGTGTGTACCTTTCAGTAGACACCATGAAGCGTCATCCATCACTGGATGGAAGCCTCAGTCTGTCTGTACAGTCTTAGAAGACTCACTGTACTTTGGACACCAAAATACCTACTAATTATGCTGATGATGTTAGCCCTTTAGCAGTTATAAATAGTCATTGGGGTTTCTGGAGCCCTCACAAATGCTGGCAGACATACAGTACCAGTCAAAAGTTTGGACACACTTACTCATTCCAGGGTTTGTCTTTATTTTGACTCTTTTCTACATTGTACAATAATAGTGAAGATATCAAAACTATGAAACAACACAAAAATAATAAACCAAAAAAGTGTTAAACAAATCTAAATGGATTTTAGATTTTAGATTCTTCAAAGTAGTCACCCTTTGTCTTGATGATAGCTTTGCACACTCTTGCCATTCTCTCAACCAGCTTCATGAGGTAGTCACCTGGAATGCATTCCAATTAACAGGTGTGCCTTGTTAAAAGTTAATTTGTGGAATTTCTTGCGTTTGAGCCATTCAGATGTGTTGTGACAAGGTATACAGAAAATAGCCTTATTTGGTAGAAGTCCAAGTACATATTATGGCAAGAACAGCTCAAATAACCAAAGAGAAACAACAATCATTACTTTAAGACATGAAATGTCAGTCAATACAGTCAATACTGAACATTTCAATAAGTGCAGTCGCAAAAACCATCAAGCGCTATGATGAAACTGGCTCTCATTAGAACCGCCACAGGAAAGGAAGACCCAGAGTTACCTCTGCTGCAGAGGATAAATTCATTAGAGTTAACTGCACCTCAGATTGCAGCCCCCCCAAAAAGAGTTAAAGTAACAGACACATCTCAACATCGACTATTCAGAGGAGACTGCGTGAATCAGGCCTTCATGGTCTAATTTCTGCAAAGAAACCACTGCTAAAGGACACCAATAATATGAAGAGACTTGCTTGGGCCAAGAAACACGAGCAATGGACATTAGACCAATGGAAATCTGTCCTTTGGTCTGATGAGTCCAAACTTGAGATTTTTGGTTCCAACCGCCGTGTCTTTATGAGACACAGAGGAGGTGGACGGATGATCTCTGAATGTGTGGTTTCCAATGTAAAGCATGGAGGAGGAGGTGTGATGGTGTGGGGGTGATTTGCTGGTGACACTGTCTGTGATTTATTTAGAATTCAAGGCTCACTTAACCAGCATGGCTACAACAGCACTCTGCAGCGATACGCCATCCCGTCTGATTTGGGCTTAGTGGGACTATCATTTGTTTTTCAACAGAACAATGACCCAAAACACACCTCCAGGCTGTGTAAGGGCTCTTTGACCAAGGAGAGTGATGGAGTGCTGCATCAAATGACCCGGCCACAATCACCCGACAACCCAATTGAGATGGTTTAGGATGAGTTGGACTGAAGAGTGAAGGAAAAGCAGCCAACAAGTGCTCAGCATACACTACCGTTCAAAAGTTTGGGGTCACCTAGAAATGTCCTTTGAAAGAAAAGCACATTTTTTTTGTCCATTAAAATAACATCAAATTGATCACAAGTTCAGTGTAGACATTGTTAATGTTGTAAATGACTATTGTAGCTGGAAACAGCAGATCTTTTATGGAATATCTACATAGGCGTACAGAGGCCCATTATCAGCAACCATCACTTAATTAGCTAATCCAAGTTTATCATTTTAAAATGCTAATTGATCATTAGAAAACCCTTTTGCAATTATGTTAGCACAGCTGAAAACTGTTGTTCTGATTAAAGAAGCAATAAAACTGGCCTTCTTTAGACTAATTGAGTATCTGGAGCATCAGTATTTGTGGGTTCGATTACAAACTCAAAATGGCCAGAAACAAATAACTTTCTTCTGAAACTCGTCAGTCTATTCTTGTTCTGAGAAATTAAAGCTATTCCATGAGAGAAATTGCCAAGAAACTGAAGATCTTTTACAACGCTGCATACTTCACAGAACAGCACAATCTGGCTCTAACCAGAATAAATAGAGGGGTGGGAGGCCCCGGTGCTCAACTGAGCAAGAGGACAAGTACATTAGAGTGTCTAGTCTGAGAAGCGGACGCCTCACAAGTCCTCAACTGGCATCTTCATTAAATAGTACCTGCAAAACACCAGTCTCAACGTCAACAGTGAAGAGGCGACTCCGGATTGCTGGTCAGTTGCTGGGGACTGCTAGTCTCTGTCCAGTGATGCTCCCTACCAAGGATGGGTCTGAGGAGCTGTTTGGCGTTGCAGCAAGCCTAGCTGCTAGCTAGCTGCATATCAAACTAGCAGGGTTTTCTTGAGGGCTTGATCTGTCTGCGACGCGGTTAGGCATTGTGGCTGGGACTGTGGATTGTCCCAGGTTTGTGGCTGTCTAGGTCCCTGCTGTTTGTTGTTTTCAATCTTCCCTGTGACCTGCCCTGTCTGGAACTGCAAGGAGTAACAGCCTAACATACGTTGCTAGCTACCATGACAAAGGCCAAAGCCTGTGGGAGTACTGTTGAGGGCAGTGGTGTCTATCACACGTGAAGGATCTTTTAAATTAACAAAAATAGTTCTACAATCAGTTGTTACAACAACAAGAAAACAGCTTCAAGTGTTTTGTACAAACACTGATGAATTCGACTAATAAAATAATGGACGACCTGACCAGAGAGGTCCAGGACCTGAAGAACAGTGTGCTGTTCTACCAGGGTCAGCTCGATGAGTTGAAACTGGAGAACGGCAAGATGACAGCAATATGCAAGTCATTGAGAGAGTGCTTCAAGGGATAATCAAGGCGGAACAACATGGTTGTGGACGGAATTTCAGAATCTCAGAAGTTTCTGAGGTTCAAGGACAAGATAGCTGTTCTGGAGAGAGCCAAGAACTTGAGAGGAATGTATATCTTCCTCAACGAGGACTATCCTGAAGCTGTGCGCCAGAAGAGGAAAGAACTTATTCCTGCCATGAAAGCTGCCAGAGCACATGGAGACATTGCTTACATCTGCTATGACAGACTCATTGTCCACCCTCCCTCCCAGAAGCCTGGAAGGAATGAGAGAGCCAAGCCTATGGGTTTGTAGCTTCAACCCCGCAGCACACACACACACACACACACACACACACACACACACACACACACACACACACACACACACACACACTAATTGATTAATGGACTGCTGAATGTATATATTTTTTATTTTGCTTTGTTTGCTGTTTCCAGTATTATGTCTATCTCTGATAAGCTACCCAGGAAAGTAAATAACCCATAATAATATATGTAGCCTTAGAAATAAGGTTAATGAAATCAATAACTTGCTAATATCAGATAACATTCATATATTACCCATTTCTGATACTCACTTAGATAATTAATTTGATGATACAACAGTAGCAGTACAAGGATATACCTATAGAAGAGACAGAAATGCTTATGGGGGAGGTGTTGCTGTGTATATTCAGAGCCATTTCCCTGTAATGCTTAGAGAAGATCTTATGTTAAGTGTTATTGAAGTGTTGTGGTTGCAGGTTCACTTGGCACATCTAAAGCCTTTTCTTTTGGGGGTGTTGCTATAGGCCACCAAGTGCGAACATTCAGTCAGTATCTAAATAACGTGTGAAATGCTTGATAGTGTATGTGATGTAAACAGAGAGGTCTACTTTCTTGTGGACCTGAATATTGACATGTTTTCATCAAGCTGTCCACTCAAGAGGAAGCTTACTGTAACCAGTGTCTGTAACCTGGTTCAGGTTAATAATCAACCTACCAGGGTGTTTACAAACACAACAGGAACAAGATCATTCACATGTATCGATCACATTTACACTAATACTGTAGAACTTTGTTCTAAAGCTGTATCCGACCCATTGGATGCAGTGATCACAATGTAGTGGCTATATCCAGGAAAGACAAAGTTCCAAAAGCTGGGCCTAAAATAGTGTATAAGAGATCATTCAAAAGATTTTGCTATGATTCTTGTGTGGATGATGTAAAAAATATTTGTTGATCTGATGTGATTAATAAGGAGCATCCAGACACTGAACTTGACTAATTTATGACATTTCTTCTTCCAATTACTGATAAACATGCACCTGTTAAGAAACTGACTGTTAAAACTGTTAAGGCTAGATGGACTGATGAGGAATTGAAAAACTGTATTGTTGAAAGAGATGGGGCAAAAGGAGTGGCTAATAAGTCTGGCTGTACATCTGACTGGCTGACTTACTGCAAACTGAGAAATGATGTAACTAAACTCAACAAATAGAAGAAGAAACTATTATGAAGCCAATATCAATGATATAAAGAATGATGGAAAAAAACTTTGGAGTACTTTAAATGAAATTATGGGCAGAAAGACAAATTCAACTCCATCTTTTATTGAATCAGAGGGCTTATTCGTCACAAAACCATTTGATGTTGCCAATTATTTTAATGATTACTTAATTGGCAAAGTGGGCAAACTTAAGCAGGAAATGCCAACAACGAACAGTGAGCCATCGTAATCATGCATAAAAAAACTAGTAACGAAAGAAAAGCATTGCAAGTTTGTGTGGGAGAGGTTGAAAAATTATTGTTATCTATCAATAATGACAAACCTGGCATTGACATCTTAGATGGAAAGCTACTGAAGATAGTAGCTGACTCTATAGCCATTCCTATCTGTCATATCTTTAATCTGAGCCTTAGAGGGAAGTCTTTGTCCTCGGGCCTGGAGGGAAGCCTAAGTAATTCCGCTAATGCCACTGGCATTAAACAAAGCATGTCTGTCCATGTATGCTGATGATTCAACCATATATGCATCATCAACCACAGCTAATGAAGTCAGTGAAGCCTCTAAGTTGCAGTCTGTTTTGGAACGGGTGGCTAGTAATAAACTGGTCCTGAACATCTCTAAAACTAAGAGCATTGTATTTTGTACAAATCATGCCCGAAGTTCTTTACCTCCGCTGTATCTGGTAATGAATGGTGTGGCTGTTGAACAAGTTGAGGAGACTAAATTACTTGGTGTAACCTTAGATTGTAAACTGTCATGGTCAAAACATATAGATTCAATGGTTGTAAAGATGGGGAGAGGTCTGGCCGTAATAAAGAGATGCTCTGCTTTTTTGACACCACACTCCAAAAAGAATGTTATGCAGGCTCTAGTTTTGTCTAATCTTGATTATTGTCCAGTCGTGTGGTCCAGTGCTGCAAGGAAAGACCTAGTTAAGCTGCAGCTGGCCCAGAACAGAGCGGCACGTCTTGCTCTTCATTGTAAATACTATGCATGCCAGTCTCTCTTGACTAAGAGTTGAGGAGAGATTGACTGCATCACTTCTTCTTTTTATAAGAAACATTAATGTGTTGAAAATCCCAAATTGTTTGCGTTGTCAACTTACACACAGCTCTGACACACACACTTACTCTACCAGACATGCCACCAGGGGTCTTTTCACAGTCCCCAAATCCAGAACAAATTCAAGAAAGCGTATAGTGTTACATAGAGCCATTATTACATGGAACTCCGTTCCATCTCATATTGCTCAAATAAACAGCAAACCTGTTTTTTTTTTTAAACAGATAAAGCAACACCTCGTGGCACTTCTCCTCTCCCATATTTGACTTAGATAGTTTGTGTTTATGTATTGATATGTAGGCTTCATGTGCCTTTAAAAAATTGTATGTAGTTCTGTCCTTGAGCTGTTGCTGTCTATTAATGTTCTGTATTATGTCATGTTTCATGTTTTGTCTGGACCCCAGGAAGAGCAGCTGCTGCTTTAGAAAAAGCTAATGCCACTGTTCCCCGGGTGCCGAAGATGTGGATATCGATTAAGGCAGCCCCCCCCCCCTCTGATTCAGAGGGGTTGTGTTAAATGCAAAGACACATTTCAGTTGAATATGTTCAGTTGGACAACTGACTAGGTATCCCCCTTTCCCTACAGTTGACCGGGGCAGCTCTAGCAGGAAAGAAATTTGACAAACTGACTTGTTGGAAAGGTGGCATCCTATGACGGTGCCACATTTTAAAGTCACTGATCTCTTCAGTACGGGCCATTTTACTGCCAATGTTTATCTATGGAGATTGCATGGCTGTGTGCTCTGTTTTATACACCTGTCAGCAACGGGTGTGGCTAAAATAGATGAATACACTACTTTGAAGGGGTGTCCACATACTTTTGTATAAATAGTATATATTGCGTTATTTTATGACTGGTTATGACACCTACATAAGAGTCTCAAAACCAACACTTGTTTTTTCTTGTCAAGATATTTATTTTTGTTTTAAATTGTGTTTTTCTTAAATGCTTTGTTGTTGTAATGAATGTTTTTTTTTTTTTTTAATTCATAATATTTTAAATAACTTTAAGAAATGACACTTTGACACTATCATCAAGTATTATGACCATCCTATGTCACTTTACTTGGACCCCAAAAAATGCACTTTATGACACAGTCAAGAAGCATTATGATCATCATATAAGCCAGATAGTCCTATTGCATACATGTCCTTATATCAGAAATCAGTCAAAAAGAGGGGTTCTTGAACTGCTCCTGAAATCAATGTGTGCACAATTACAATGAATAATATGGTAAATTAAATAAAACAATTTATATAACATAAGCATACTATTGATATAGGCTACGGTGTAATAGAATGTTTTGCCTTGTGTGATAGGTTTTGTGGGTTTTGACACTCTTATGTAGGTGTCATAACCAGACATAAAATAACTCAATATATGTCACGACAGGTGTAAATATATGTGTCATGACAGTGTTATGACCATATTATAACAGGTTATGACACGTGATGTCAGCTATTATGACAGATTATGACATGGTTATGACTGTGTCAGAACGTGTTATGATGCTGGGTGTCAAATAAAGCAATTCAAGCAGAAAGGGACTGGCAACTGTTTGTTATAGAAGTCTATGCTGCCAACTGCAAGGTAACTGGTAGTCATGGAAATGGTCGCAGTACATACATTTGTTGCATGATGGGAGCTATGCATTTTATGTATGTGGTGACATCTGTGTTATTTGGCTAAATGCCAGACACAAAAGTATATTGTGTTGCTCTTTATATGATATAAAACATTGTTAAAGTGTTTTGGTTGAAATGTAAGCATAAATCACAATTTTCTTGTGTGTGTGCGTCCACGTGCAGATGCCTGTCTATTTCCTCTGTCTGAGCCCTTGGGCTTGCGTGTTCCATACCACTATGTTAAGGGAGCAGGCCCCACATTCTTGCCAACTAACAACAATTGTTAGTAGAGAGCTGGTGGGCCCCTGCCTGATGTTCCAGTGACTCAGTGCTGCGTGTCTGTGGAGGGTGCTAATCCCAGCGCCAGCACAGCCCCCATAGGAGTGCCAGCCCAGGGCCAAAGTCGCCCACAGCCTCTGGGAGTGCCAGCCCAGGCCACAGTCTCCCACAACCCTCTGGGAGTCTCAGACCCAGGCCACAGTCTCCTACAGCCCCCTGGAAGTCCCAGGCCCAGCCACAATCCCCTACAGTCCCCTGGGAGTGCCACGCCCAGCCACAGTCTCCTACAGCCCCCTGGAAGTCCCAGGCCACAGTCTCCTACAGTTCCCTGGAAGTCCCAGGCCCAGCCCACAGTCTCCTAGAGTCCCCTGGAAGTCCCAGGCCCAGCCCACAGTCTCCTAGAGTCCCCTGGAAGTCCCAGGCCCAGCCCACAATCTCCTACAGTCCCCTGGAAGTCCCGGGCCAAGCCCACAGTCCCCTGGAAGTCCCATGCCCAGGCCACAGTCTCCTACAGTCCCCTGGAAGTCCCAGGCCACAGTCTCCTACAGTCCCCTGGAAGTCCCAGGCCCAGCCCACAGCCCCCTGGGAGTCCCATGCCCAGGCCACAGTCTCCTACAGTCCCCTGGAAGTCCCATGCCCAGGCCACAGTCTCCTACAGCCAACTGGAAGTGCCAGGCTCTGGGCCACAGTCTCTCACTGACCTTAACCCCCAAACGTAGCTCTGTTTCCCAGGCTTCCTTACATTCAAGTGATAAATGAGACTTGGAAGGATGACATGGCACAACTTTAGCTTCAGACATGCTATGAAGCCAACAGGGCTCCATAATAATAGCCCCTGTATTTGTCTCATAGTTCACTCTGGTTTTAGCTAATACATTGGAGAAGCTATATTCGTCAGTGACAGCAACAGGCGTAGTTTCAGGTGGAGTTTAGCCTTTTTGTAAATTATGTTTTAGCCTGGAAGTTGTATTAACACCTTAGTTCTGATAGTAATATAATCATGGTTTAATACAGTAACTCTCATCTAGAGAAATAGTTACTCAGTTACTGAATGGTGTTGTGTGCTGCCGTGGGACGTTGTCTTATGTGAGTTAATATAATGTTAGTGTTTGACCTTCAGACAATGTTCTTTGAGACATGAGTTTTGTCTTGTTTGTTATTGTGGCTTTATGTGCAATAGATATGGAAATTTGGAAATTAGTTACTCAGAAAAATAGTAGTTCACCATTTGTTATGCTTTTGCCTTGAGTTTTCTCAACAATAAAGTTGGTGTTAGGTAGGGATAGGGCATTGTTGTACCAGTATGAATGCCTCTTTGGTCTAAATCTGTTTCTTGTTCATTTCTCTAAGAATTTTAGCTGTTATGCTCTTCACCTCTGTTATGCACAAGACATACATTCCAAATTAACATTCTTTCCAGAGATCTTGGGCATTTTGTAGCACCAGTTTTATGTTATTCAATTTACAAAGTGAATAAAACATTATGATGATCATTATGATCGATCATATCAAATGAAATGTATTTATAAAGCCCTTCGTACATCAGCTGATATCTCAAAATGCTGTACAGAAACCCAGCCTAAAACCCCAAACAGCAAGCAATGCATGTGTTGAAGCACGTTGGCTAGGAACAACTCCCTAGAAAGGCCAAAACCTAGGAAGAAACCTAGAGAGGAACCAAGCTATGAGGTGTGGCCAGTCCTCTTCTGGCTGTGCCGGGTGGAGATTATAACAGAACATGGCCAATATGTTCAAATGTTCATAAATGACCAGCATGGTCAAATAATAGGTCTGGGACAGGTAGCACGTCTGGTGAACAGGTCAGGATTCCATAGCCGCAGGCAGAACAGTTGAAACTGGAGCAGCAGCACGTCCAGGTGAACTGGGGACAGCAAGGAGTCATCATGCCAGGTAGTCATGAGGCATGGTCCTAGGGCTCAGGTCCTCCAAGAGAGAGAAAGAAAGAGAGAATTAGAGAGAGCATACTTAAATTCACACAGGACACCGGATAAGACAGGAGAAGTACTCCAGATATAACAGACTGACCCTAGCCCCCCAACACATAAACTACTGCAGCATAAATACTAGAGGCTGAGACAGGAGGGGTCAGGAGACACTGTGGCCCCATTCGATGATACCCCCGGACAGGGCCAAACAGGAAGGATATAACCCCACCCACTTTGCCAAAGCACAGCCCCCACACCATTAGAGGGATATCTTCAACCACCAACATACCATCCTGAGACAAGGCCGAGTATAGCCCACAAAGATCTCCGCCACGCACAACCCAAGGGGGGAACCAACCCAGACAGGAAGATCACATCAGTGACTCAACCCACTCAAGTGACGCACCTCTCCTAGGGACAGCATGAAAGAGCACCAGTATAAGCCAGTGATTCAGCCCCTGTAATAGGGTTAGAGGCAGAGAATCCCAGTAGAGAGAGTGAACTAGCCAGGAAGGGACAGCAAGGGCGGTTCGTTGCTCCAGAGCCTTTCTGTTCACCTTCACACTCCTGGGCCAGACTACACTCAATCATATGACCCACTGAAGAGATGAGTCTTCAGTAAAGACTTAAAGGTTGAGACCGAGTTTGCGTCTCTCACATGGATAGGCAGACCATTCCATAAAAATGGAGCTCTATAGGAGAAAGCCCGGAGTCTAGCTGTTTGCTTAGAAATTCTAGGGACAATTAGGAGGCCTGCGTCTTGTGACCATAGCGTACGTGTAGGTATGTACGGCAGGACCAAATCAGAGAGATCGGTAGGAGCAAGCCCATGTAAAGATTTGTAGGTTAGCAGTAAAACCTTGAAAATCATCCCTTGCCTTGACAGGAAGCCAGTGTAGGGAGGCTAGCACTGGAGTAATATGATCACAATTTTTGGTTCTAGCAGCCGTATTTAGCACTAACTGAAGTTTATTTAGTGCTTTATCCGAGTAGCCGGAGAGTAGAGCATTGCAGTAGTCTAATCTAGAAGAAACAAAAGCATGGATTAATTTTTCTGCATAATTTTTGGACAGAAAGTTTCTGATTTTTGCAAAGTTACGTAGATGGAAAAAAGCTGTCCTTGAAACAGTCTTGATATGTTCGTCAAAAGAGAGATCAGGGTCCAGAGTAATGTCGAGGTCCTTCACAGTTTTATTTGAGACGACTGTACAACCATTAAGATTAATTGTCAGATTCAATAGAAGATCTCTCTGTTTCTTGGGACCTAGAACAAGCATCTCTGTTTTGTCCGAGTTTAAAAGTAGAAAGTTTGCAGCCATCCACTTCCTAATGTCTGAAACACAGGCTTCTAGCGAGGGCAATTTTGGGGCTTCACCATGTTTCATTGAAATGTACAGCTGTGTGTCATCCGCATAGCAGTGAAAGTTAACATTATGTTTTCGAATGACATCCCCAAGAGGTAAAATATATAGTGAAAACAATAGTGGTCCTAAAACGGAACCTTGAGGAACACCGAAATGTACAGTTGATTTGTCAGAGGACAAACCATTCACAGAGACAAACGGATATCTTTCCGACAGATAAGATCTAAACCAGGCCAGAACTTGTCCGTGTAGACCAATTTGGGTTTCCAATCTCTCCAAAAGAATGTGGTGATCGATGGTATCAAAAGCAGCACTAAGGTCTAGGAGCACGAGGACAGATGCAGAGCCTCGGTCCGATGCCATTAAAATGTCATTTACCACCTTCACAAGTGCCGTCTCAGTGCTATGATGGGGTCTAAAACTAGATTGAAGCATTTAGTTTACATTGTTTGTCTTCAGGAAGGCTTTTTCTAAAATATTTGAGAGGAATGGAAGATTCGATATAGGCCGATTTAGTTTTTTATATTTTCTGGGTCAAGGTTTGGCTTTTTCAAGAGAGGCTTTATTACTGCCACTTTTAGTGAGTTTGGTACACATCCGGTGGATAGATTACTGCTGAATGTATTACTGCTGAAGTGAAAGCCATCCTCACTTGGGGAATGCTGCTTTTTAGTTAGCTTTGCGACAGTATCAAAAATACATTTCGGATTGTTCTTATTTTCCTCAATTAAGTTGGAAAAATAGGATGATTGAGCAGCAGTAAGGGCTCTTCGATACTGCACGGTACTGTCTTTCCAAGCTAGTCGGAAGACTTTCAGTTTGGTGTGGCGCCATTTCTGTTCCAATTTTCTGGAAGCTTGCTTCAGAGCTCGGGTATTTTCTGTATACCAGGGAGCTAGTTTCTTATGAGAAATGTTTTTATTTTTCGGGGTGCAACTGCATCTAGGGTATTGCGCAAGGTTAAATTGAGTTCCTCAGTTAGGTGGTTAACTGATTTTTGTCCTCTGACGTCCTTGGATAGGCAGAGGGAGTCTGGAAGGGCATCAAGGAATCTTTGTGTTGTCTGTGAATTTATAGCACGACTTTTGATGCTCCTTGGTTGGGGTCTGAGCAGATGATTTGTTGCAATTGCAAACGTAATAAAATGGTGGTCCGATAGTCCAGGATTATGAGGAAAAACATTAAGATCCACAACATTTATTCCATGGGACAAAACTAGGTCCAGAGTATGACTGTGATAATGAGTAGGTCCAGAGACATGATGGGCAAAACCCACTGAGTCGATGATGGCTCCGAAAGCCTTTTGGAGTGGGTCTGTGGACTTTTCCATGTGAATATTAAAGTCACCAAAAATTATAATATTATCTGCTATGACTACAAGGTCCGATAGGAATTCAGGGAACTCAATGAGGAACACTGTATATGGCCCAGGAGGCCTTTAAACAGTAGCTATAACAAGTGATTGAGTAGGCTACATATATTTCATGACTAGAAGCTCAAAAGACGAAAACGTCTTTTTTTGTTTTGTAAATTGAAATTTGCTATCGTAAATGTTAGCAACACCTCCGCCTTTGTGGGATGCACGGGGGATATGGTCACTAATGTAACCAGGAGGTGAGGCCTCATTTAACACAGTCAATTCATCAGGCTTAAGCCATGTTTCAGTCAAGCCAATCACATCAAGATTATGATCAGTGATTAGTTCATTGACTATAATTGCCTTTGAAGTAAGGGATCTAACATTAAGTAGCCCTATTTTGAGATGTGAGGTATCACAATCTCTTTCAATAATGACAGGAATGGAGGAGGTCTTTTTCCTAGTGCTAATGCGAACACCGCCATGTTTAGTTTTGCCCAACCCAGATCGAGGCACAGACATGGTCTCAATGGTGATAGCTAAGCTGACTACACTGACTGTGCTAGTGGCAGACTCCACTAAGCTGGCAGGCTGGCTAACAGCCTGCTGCCTGGCCTGCACCCTATTTCATTGTGGAGCTAGAGGAGTTAGAGCCCTGTCTATGTTGGTAGATAAGATAAGAGCACCCCTCCAGCTAGGATGGAGTCCGTCACTCCTCAGCAGGCCAGGCTTGGTCCTGTTTGTGGGTGAGTCCCGGAAAGAGGGCCAATTATCTACAAATTCTATCTTTTGGGAGGGGCAGAAAACAGTTTTCAACCAGCGATTGAGTTGTGAAACTCTGCTGTAGAGCTCATCACTCTCCCTAACTGGGAGGGGGCCAGAGACAATTACTCGATGCCGACACATCTTTCTAGCCGATTTACACGCTGAGCTATGTTTGACTTGGTGACCTCTGACTGTTTCATCCTAACATCATTGGTGCCGACGTGGATAACAATATCTCTATACTCTCTACACTCGCCAGTTTTAGCTTTAGCCAGCACCATCTTCAGATTAGCCTTAACGTCGGTAGCCCTGCCCCCAGGTAAACAGTGTATGATCGCTGGATGATTTGTTTTAAGTCTAATACTGCGGGTAATGGAGTCGCCAATGACTAGGGTTTTCAATTTGTCAGAGCTAATGGTGACGGGAGGAGTAGAGACAAAAGAAGGCTCGGCCTCAGACTCCGACTCGCTGCTTAAGCATTCCTACAGCATTTCCCTCCAGAAACCATGAGAAAGTTGTCCGGCTGCGGGGACCGTGCGAGGGGATTTATACTAACGTTACTATCTGTACTTACTGGTGGCACAGATGCAGATTGCGTCTGAAGCTGGGCTTGCAACACAGCTATCCTCGCCATAAGGCGATCATTCTCCTGTATATTATGAGTACAGCGACTGCAATTAGAAGGCATCATGTTAATGTTACTACTTAGCTTCGGCTGTTGGAGGTCCTGGCGAACCATGTCCAGATAAAGCATCATGTTAATGTTACTACTTAGCTTCGGCTGTTGGAGGTCCTGACGAACCACGTCCAGATAAAGCATCATGTTAATGTTACTACTTAGCTTCGGCTGGTGGAGGTCCTGACGAACCACGTCCAGCTAAAGCGTCCGGAGTGAAAAAGTTGAATGAAAAAAAGTTGAGTGAAGGAAAAACCAAAAATATAAACGGTAATTAAAAAGTAAAAACCGTAAAGTTGTCAGGTAGCAAAGGTTGGCAACAAAACACACAAAACGCACAGCAACACGTAAACAAGTCTGCAAGTTGTGACCGGAAATGGCGTCAAAAAAAGTCAGAGCAACACTGCAGCCACAGAGAAGGGCGAGGGAGAGAGGGATCTCTCCCCATCATATGATGAGTTGAACCTTACTTACTTACTCTCTCTCTCTCCATTTTCCATTTTTCCTTATCACTATCTCTCCTTCCCTCAGACTGTCCTCTCTATAGGTTCAGTCCTTCCCTCAGACTGTCCTCTCTGCATGTTCAGTAATTCCTTCAGACTCTCCTCTTTGCATGTTCAGTCCTTCCCTCAGACTCTCCTCGATCAATCCAACATTTATTTTTGATACTGTCACAAAGCTAACTAAAAAGCAGCTATCCCCAAGAGAGGATGGCTTTCACTTCAGCAGTAATAAATTCATGAACTTCTTTGAGGAAAAGATCATGATCATTAGAAAGAAAATTACGGACTCCTCTTTAAATCTGCGTATTCCTCCAAAGCTCAGTTGTCCTGAGTCTGCACAACTCTGCCAGGACCTAGGATCAAGAGAGACACTCAAGTGTTTTAGTACTATATCTCTTGACACAATGATGAAAATAATCATGGCCTCTAAACCTTCAAGCTGCATACTGAACCCAATTCCAACTACTGAAAGAGCTGCTTCCTGTGCTCGGCCCTCCTATGTTGAACATAATAAACGTCTCTCTATCCACCGAATGTGTACCAAACTCACTAAAAGTGGCAGTAATAAAGTCTCTCTTGAAAAAGCCAAACCTTGACCCAGAAAATATAAAATACTAAATCGGCCTATATCGAATCTTCCATTCCTCTCAACATTTTTAGAAAAAGCTGTTGCGCAGCAACTCACTGCCTTCCTGAAGACAAACATTGTAAACAAAATGCTTCAATCTGGTTTTAGACCCCATCATAGCACTGAGACTGCACTTGTGAAGGTGGTCAATTACCTTTTAATGGCGTCAGACCGAGGCTCTGCATCTGTCCTCGTGCTCCTAGACCTTAGTGCTGCTTTTGATACCATCGATCACCACATTCTTTTGGAGAGATTGGAAACCCAAATTGGTCTACACGGACAAGTTCTGGCCTGGTTTAGATCTTATCTGTCGGAAAGATATCCGTTTGTCTCTGTGAATGGTTTGTCCTCTGACAAATCAACTGTACATTTCAGTGTTCCTCAAGGTTCTGTTTTAGGACCACTATTGTTTTCACTATATATTTTATCTCTTGGGGATGTCATTCAAAAACATAATGTTAACTTTCACTGCTATGCGGATGACACACAGCTGTACATTTCAATGAAACATGGTGAAGCCCCAAAATTGCCCTCGCTAGAAGCCTGTGTTTCAGACATAAGGAAGTGATGGCTGCAAACTTTCTACTTTTAAACTCGGACAAAACAGTGATGCTTGTTCTAGGTCCCAAGAAACAGAGAGATCTTCTGTTGAATCTGACAATTAATCTTAATGGTTGTACAGTCGTCTCAAATAAAACTATGAAGGACCTCGGCATTACTCTGGACCCTGATCTCTCTTTTGACGAACATATCAAGACTGTTTCAAGGACAGCTTTTTTCCATCTACATAACATTGCAAAAATCTGAAACTTTCTGTCCAAAAATGATGCAGAAAAATGAATCCATGCTTTTGTTACTTCTAGGTTAGACTACTGCAATGCTCTACTCTCCGGCTACTCAGATAAAGCACGAAATAAACTTCAGTTAGTGCTAAATACGGCTGCTAGAATCCTGACTAGAACCAACAAAATGTGATTATATTACTCCAGTGCTAGCCTCCCTACACTGGCTTCCTGCTAAGGCAAGGGTTGATTTCAAGGTTTTACTGCTAACCTACAAAGCATTACATGGGCTTGCTCCTACCTATCTTTCCGATTTGGTCCTGTCGTACATACCTACACATACGCTACGGTCACAAGACGCAGGCCTCCTAATTGTCCCTAGAATTTCTAAGCAAACAGCTGGAGGCAGGGCTTTCTCCTATAGAGCTCAATTTTTATGGAATGGTCTGCCGACCCATGTGAGAGACGCAGACTCGGTCTCAACCTTTGAGTCTTTACTGAAGACTCATCTCTTCAGTGGGTCATATGATTGAGTGTAGTCTGGCCCAGGAGTGTGAAGGTGAACGGAAAGGCTCTGGAGCAACGAACCGCCCTTGCTGCCTCTGCCTGGCCGGTTCCCCTCTCTCCACTGGGATTCTCTGCCTCTAACCCTATTACAGGGGCTGAGTCACTGGTTTACTGGTGCTCTTTCATGCCGTCCCTAGGAGGGGTGTGTCACTTGAGTGGGTTGAGTCACTAACGTGATCTTCCTGTCTGGGTTGGTTCCCCCCTACGGTTGTGCCGTGGCGGAGATCTTTGTGGGCTATACTCGGCCTTGTCTCAGGACGGTAAGTTGGTGGTTGAAGATATCCCTCTAATGGTGTGGGGGCTGTGCTTTGGCAAAGTTAATGGGGTTATATCCTTCCTGTTTGGCCCTGTCCGGGGGTATCATCGAATGGGGCCACAGTGTCTCCTGACCCCTCCTATCTCAGCCTCCAGTATTTATGCTGCAGTAGTTTATGTGTCGGGGGGCTAGGGTCAGTCTGTTATATCTGGAGTACTTCTCCTGTCTTATCTGGTGTCCTGTGTGAATTTAAGTATGCTCTCTCTAATTCTCTCTTTCTTTCTCTCTCTCGGAGGACCTGAGCCCTAGGACCATGCCTCAGGACTACCTGGCATGATGACTCCTTGCTGTCCCCAGTCCACCTGGCCGTGCTGCTGCTCCAGTTTCAACTGTTCTGCCTGCGGCTATGGAACCCTGACCTGTTCACCGGACGTGCTACCTGTCCCAGACCTGCTGTTTTCAACTCTCTAGAGACAGCAGGAGCGGTAGAGATACTCCTAATGATCGGCTATTAAAAGCCAACTGACATTTACTCCGGAGGTGCTGACTTGCTGCACCCTCGACAACTACTGTGATTATTATTATTTGACCATGCTGGTCATCTATGAACATTTGAACATCTTGGCCATGTTCTGTTATAATCTCCACCCGGCACAGCCAGAAGAGGACTGGCCACCTCATAGCCTGGTTCCACTCTAGGTTTCTTCCTAGGTTTTGGCCTTTCTAGGGAGTTTTTCCTAGCCACCGTGCTTCTACATCTACATTGCTTGCTGTTTGGGGTTTTAGGCTGGGTTTCTATACAGCACTTTGAGATATCAGCTGATGTAAAAACGGCTTTATATATACATTTGATTTGATTTGAATGGCACTAACCCTCACCCTCCGATCCAACAGGTCCCAGATGTGCTCAATGGGATTGAGATGCAGGACACTGACATTCCTGTCTTGCAGGGAATCACGCACAGAAAGATCAATATGGCTGGTGGCGTTGTCATGCTGGAGGGTAATGTCAGGATGAGCCTGCAGGAAGGGTAGCACATGAGGGAGGAGGATGTCTTCAATGTAATGCACAGCGTTAAGATTGCCTGCAATGACAACAAGCTCAGTCCGATGATGCTGTGACACATCGCCCCAGACCATGATGGACCTTCCACCTCCAAATCGATCCCGCTCCAGAGTACAGGCCTTGGTGTAACGCTCATTCCTTCGACGATTAATGCGAATCCGACCATCACCCCTGGCGAGACAAAACCGTGACTCGTCAGTGAAGAGCACTTTTTGCCAGTCCTGTCTGGTTCGGCGACGGTGGGTTTGTGCCCATAGGCGACGTTGTTGCTGGTGATGTCTGGTGAGGACCTGCCTTACAGCAGGCCTACAAGTCCTCAGTCCAGCCTCTGTCAGCCTATTGCGGACAGTCTGAGTACTGATGGAGCATTCTTGGTGGAACTCGGGCAGTTGTTGTTGCCATCCTGTACCTGTTCCGCAGGTGTGAGGTTCAGATGTACCGATCCTGTGCAGGTGTTGTTACATGTGGTCTGCCACTGCGAGGACGATCAGCTGTCCTAGGCGCACTGTCTTAGGCATTTCACAGTACGGACATTTCAATTTATTGCCCTGGCCACATCTGCAGTCCTCATGCCTCCTTGCAGCATGCCTAATGCACGTTCACTCAGATGAGCAGGGACCCTGGGCATCTTTATTTTGGTGTTTTTCCAGAGTCAGTAGAAAGGCCTCTTTTAGTGTCCTAAATTTTCTGTGACCTTAATTGCCCACGGTCTGTAAGCTGTTAGTGTCTTAACGACTGTTCCGCAGGTGCATGTTCATTAATTGTTTATGGTTCATTGAACAAACATGGGAAACAGTGTTTAAACCCTTTACAATGAAGATCTGTGAAGTTATTTGGATTTTTACCAGTTATCTTTGAAAGACAGGGTCCTGAAAAAGGGACGTCTATTTTTTTGCTGAATTTATATGCATCACTGTCTGCAGTTAATGATTTGCAATGTTTGACCCAATAAGGTCAAACAAGGTCACTAGTTCCACTACACTGACAAGTAGTTAAGCTAACGCACTCGTATCAGGACTTTTAAAAAGTGCTTTTTATTCTCATTGATTAGGGCACAAGGAGCAAAGCCTACCTCTCATACCCACTCAGGCGACATTTGTTTTGGAAAAATAAAATAAAATAGTACTTGGGGAAGGAATTTGGTGTCAGATGTTGCTGATTGTGAATGTTGCAGATGCCATCTATTTTATGTCACTAGTTCCCCCCAACTCTCTTGTCTACTGAGCTGTGTGATCATCGCTGTCAAATGTCAGCTTTTGGGGTCAAGTCACTAAATCAAATTTCACTACTTGTAGATGTAAAGTATCTTGGGGTATCGTCCGGAATGTATTAGAGTGTTCTGGCCAAGACAGCGTGGGGGGGGGGAACTGAGTCTAGAGGAGACTAAATGAATGTATTAGTGTGTTCTGGCCAAGACATCGTGGGGGGAACTGAGTCTAGAGGAGACTGAATGAATGTATTAGTGTGTTCTGGCCAAGACATCGTGGGGGGAACTGAGGCTAGAGGAGACTAAATTAATGTATTAGAGTGTTCTGGCCAAGACAGCGTGGGGGGGGGGGGGGGGAACTGAGTCTAGAGGAGACTAAATGAATGTATTAGTGTGTTCTGGCCAAGACATCGTGGGGGGAACTGAGGCTAGAGGAGACTAAATTAATGTATTAGAGTGTTCTGGCCAAGATATCGTGGGGGGAACTGAGGCTAGAGGAGACTGAATGAATGTATTAGTGTGTTCTGGCCAAGACAGTGTGGGGGGGGGAACTGAGTCTAGAGGAGACTAAATGAATGTATTAGTGTGTTCTGGCCAAGACAGCGTGGGGGGGAACTGAGGCTAGAGGAGACTAAATTTATGTATTAGTGTGTTCTGGCCAAGACAGTGTGGGTGGAACTGAGGCTAGAGGAGACTGAATGAATGTATTAGTGTGTTCTGGCCAAGACATCGTGGGGGGAACGGAGTCTAGAAGAGAATAAATTAATGTATTAGTGTGTTCTGGCCAAGACAGTGTGGGGGGGAACTGAGTCTAGAAGAGAATAAATGAATGTATTAGTGTGTTCTGGCCAAGACAGTGTGGGGGGGAACTGAGGCTAGAGGAGACTAAATTATGAAGTACTACATTAGATATTGTTCTTCCTCCACTGGTCAAATCCAACTGTGGAGAAGAATAGAGCAGGCTGTAGGAGAGGGTGTAAGTTGAGAGGTTCAGCATCTGGTAGAACATTACCATATTAGAACATATGGGATAAAGAGGGACAATGAGATAAAGCTCAATTCATCACGTTAGTGTCATATGCATGCCAAATAGCATGTGGAATGGTTTGGTTGTGAGTAGCAGAAAGTTGGAGAAATGTACAGATGGAGATGCAGAGTGATAGGCATCTCACTGAATAAAGTGTTTGAGCACAACTGTTTTCATGTTCTCCTGGTTCTTACTCTTACTGTACTTACTGTTAGTTGCGGTCATTCAATGCTTGCCCATAATCTCCCACCTATACAATAGCTTCCATTTTCCCAACCCATGCATCGTACACACTTCTCTGCCTCTTTTGCAGTACTCATTCCTCTTTAACAGATACTTGACATTGATCCTTGGTAGTAGTTTGAATCTTACCGGTTTAAAAATTATTATTATTTTTTAAACGAGCCCACCCCCTCAGTCTTCTGAAGATAACGTGGAAAGGAAAGGTCATGGGATTGCCTCTGGTGCAAGGCTTCAACAAGAGCATGAGGTGTTTGGCTCTGAAGATATCATCTGACCCCATCCGTGTCCTCGACCACAGTGTAAGTAAGACCCACTTGTCATCAGACACGTTTTCGACTAGTAGATACAAGGATGCATTTGATTTATTGACGTGATTAGTCACAATTCCTTGTCTTGAACTCCTTGCAAGTTTCCAACTTTTAAGCTTTAAATGACTAGACAGTCTTCCATCTCTCACAATGAGTCATCGTTAAACAATAGTCCAAGAAACAATAGGAAAACAAGTGTATAAGTTGTGATAATTTATTTCTTCAGGTCAAAAGGACATGTCAATATTTTTTAAAGATTACCTCAAAATGATGGATGACACCGAAGCTCCATTTCAAGCATATCAGTAACAAAATGACATTGCAGCGCTCACACTATAGTACATGTACCATTATAAAAATACGTGTTTGACCACCACAAGCTTTGAAGTAGACTAAATATTTTAGATTTCTGTAGTGTTTTAAGTGTTTGTTTCTATGACAACCCATGCCTATATGCACATAAATTCACAAGAGTTTGGGGTGCTCACACACACGCTTGTGCCACACACACAAAAAAGTATCTCACAGAAAAATTATGAATCAATATAGAAAGTAAGGCTTTCTGAAAACAGGTCCAACTATTAGGATCATGGCAAGAGGAAGAAGAGAAACTCCTCATCCCTCCAGCATCAAATAACAGAGATTATGGCCTCTTCTAAGTGGCGTCAATCCATATCATCTTGTAACAACTCTCCTTGGTCCTGTAACAACTCTCCTTGGTCCTGTAACAACTCTCCTTGGTCCTGTAACAACTCTCCTTGTCTGGGTTGGCCTCTAGGTGGCGGTCTTGTCTGGGTTGGCCTCTAGGTGGCGGTCTTGTCTGGGTTGGCCTCTAGGTGGCGGTCTTGTTGTAACCAAACAGACCCACTGGCAGGTACTTCACATGGGTGGGCCACTGGGCAGCCAGCTGGAAGAACTTGACATCGGTCCACTCCACACCGTCAACAGACACTGAAAAATAACCAATAGTTCCACGACTCCCATCTACAAGCACCTAAAAACAACCAATAATGTTGAAGCTGACCCTAGATGGGTTCAGCGTACCTTTTAGGCTGGTCTGCTGCTGCTTGGTAGAACAGATGAGTCTGGTGATGCCCTCAACCACCTGGCTTTTACAGTCTACATCCCTCTCTTTGGGCTTCTTGCCCAGGAATATGGTGGAGACTGTGGATATGGAAGACATTAACACACAGAGGGGGGGCGGGGGGGGGGGGGGGGGGGGGGGGGGGGTCAAACCAAAACACTTAACAGCATGTATCAATTGCAAGGTTCTCATTGTAGTTAGTTATTACATTTTCTACACTACATAAGGTGCTGGTGTGTTTACGGACATATTCAATCAATCCTTATCCCAGTCTGCTGTTCCCACATGTTTCAAGAGGGCCACCATTGTTCCTGTTCTCAAGAAAGCTAAGGTAACTGAGCTAAACAACTACCGCCCCATAGCACTTTCTTCCGTCATCATGAAGTGCTTTGAGAGACTAGTCAAGGACCATATCACCTCCACCTGACAACCTAGACCCACTCCAATTTGCTTACCGCCCCAATAGGTCCACAGACGACGCAATCGCAACCACACTGCCCTAACCCATCTGGACAAGAGGAATACCTATGTGAGAATGCTGTTCAACGACTACAGCTCAGCATTTAACACCATAGTACTCTCCAAACTCGTCATCAAGCTCGAGACCCTGGGTCTCGACCCCACCCTGTGCAACTGGGTACTGGACTTCCTGGCGGGCCGCCCCCAGGTGGTGAGGGTAGGTAACAACATCTCCACCCTGCTGATCCTCAACACTGGGGCCCCACAAGGGTGCGTTCTGAGCCCTCTCCTGTACTCCCTGTTCACCCATGACTGTGTGGCCATGCACGCCTCCAACTCAATCATCATGTTTGCAGACGACACTACAGTGGTAGGCTCGATTACCAACAACGACAAGACTGCCTACAGGGAGGAGGTGAGGGCCCTCGGAGTGTGGTGTCAGGAAAATAACCTCACACTCAATGTCAACAAAACAAAGGAGATGTTCGTGGACTTCAGGAAACAGCAGAGGGAGCACCCCCCTATCCACATCAACGGGACAGTAGTGGAGAGGGTAGTAAGTTTTAAGTTCCTCGGCGTACACATCATGGACAAACTGAAATGGTCCACCCACAAAGACAGCGTGGTGAAGGTGGCGCAGCAGCGTCTCTTCAACCTCAGGAGGCTGAAGAAATTTGGCTTGTCACCAAAAGCACTCAAACTTTTACAGATGCACAATCGAGAGCATCCTGTCGGGCTGTATCACCACCTGGTACGGCAACTGCTCTGCCCACAACCGTAAGGCTATCCAGAGGGTAGTGAGGTCTGCACAATGCATCACCGGGGGCAAACTACCTGCCCTCCAGGACACCTACACCACCCGATGTCACAGGAAGGCAATAAAGATCAAAGACAACAACCACCAGAGCCACTGCCTGTTCGCCCCGCTATCATCCAGAAGGCGAGGTCAGTACAGGTGCAACAAAGCAGGGACCGAGAGACTGAAAAACAGCTTCTATCGCAAGGCCATCAGACTGTTAAACAGCCACCACTAACATTGAGTGGCTGCTGCCAACACACTGACTCAACTCCAGCCACTTTAATAATGGAAAAATGTATGTAAAAATGTATCACTAGCCACTTTAAACAATGCCACTTAATATAATGTTTACATACCCTACATTACTCATCTCATATGTACAGTGGGGAGAACAAGTATTTGATACACTGACGATTTTGCAGGTTTTCCCCAAAAAATCCAGAAAATCACATTGTATGATTTTTAAGTAATTAATTTGCATTTTATTGCATAACATAAGTATTTGATCACCTACCAACCAGTAAGAATTCTGTCTCTCACAGACCTGTTAGTTTTTCTTTAAGAAGTCCTCCTGTTCTCCACTCATTACCTGTATTAACTGCACCTGTTTGAACTCGTTACCTGTATAAAAGACACCTGTCCACACACTCAATCAAACAGACTCCAACCTCTCCACAATGGCCAAGACCAGAGAGCTGTGTAAGGACATCCGGGATAAAATTGTAGACCTGCACAAGGCTGGGATGGGCTACAGGACAATAGGCAAGCAGCTTGGTGAGAAGGCAACAACTGTTGGCGCAATTATTCGAAAATGGAAGAAGTTCAAGATGACGGTCAATCACCCTCGGTCTGGGTATCCATGCAAGATCTTCCTCATGATCATTGATGCCCCACGAGGTGAGGTGAGGGATCAGCCCAGAACTACACGGCAGGACCTGGTCAATGACCTGAAGAGCGCTGGGACCACAGTCTCAAAGAAAACCATTAGTAACACACTACGCCGTCATGGATTAAAATCCTCCAGCGCACGCAAGGTCCCCCTGCTCAAGCCAGTGCATGTCCAGGCCCGTCTGAAGTTTGCCAATGACCATCTGGATGATCCAGAGGAGGAATGGGAGAAGGTCATGTGGTCTGATGAGACAAAAATAGAGCTTTTTGGTCTAAACTCCACTCACCGTGTTTGGAGGAAGAAGAAGGATGAGTACAACCCCAAGAACACCATCCCAACCGTGAAACATGGAGGTGGAAACATCATTCTTTGGGGATGCTTTTCTGCAAAGGGGACAGGACGACTGCGCCGTATTGAGGGGAGGATGGATGGGGCCATGTATCGTGAGATCTTGGCCAACAACCTCCTTCCCTTAGAAAGAGCATTGAAGATGGGTCGTGGCTGGGTCTTCCAGCATGACAACGACCCGAAACACACAGCCAGGGCGAGTGGCTCCGTAAGAAGCATCTCAAGGTCCTGGAGTGGTCTAGCCAGTCTCCAGACCTGAACCAAATAGAAAATCTTTGGAGGGAGCTGAAAGTCCGTATTGCCCAGCGACAGCCCCGAAACCTGAAGGATCTGGAGGTTTGTATGGAGGAATGGGCCAAAATCCCTGCTGCAGTGTGTGCAAACCTGGTGAAGAACTACAGGAAATGTATGATCTCTAATTGCAAACAAAGGTTTCTGTATCAAATATTAAGTTCTGCTTTTCTGATGTATCAAATACTTATGTCATGCAATAAAATGCAAATGAATTACTTAAATCATACAATGTGATTTTCTGGATTTTGGGATTTTTAGATTCCGTCTCTCACAGTTGAAGTGTACCTATGATACAAATTACAGACCTCTACATGCTTTGTAAGTAGGAAAACCTGCAAAATCAGCAGTGTATCAAATGCTTGTTCTCCCCACTGTATATACTGTACTCGATACCATCTACTGCATCTTGCCTATGCCGTTCTGTATCAGTCATTCATATATTTTTATGTACATATTCTTCATCCCTTCACACTTGTGTGTGTATAAGGTATTTGTTGTGAAATTGTTAGATTACTCGTTGGTTATTACTGCATTGTCGGAACTAGATGCACAAGCATTTAGCTACACTCGCATTAACATCTGTATGTGACAAATAAAATTTGATTTGGACAAACTGCATGTGGTGGACAGTCCGCTATTTCCCTACCCCTAGTCCAGCCGTTCTCCTCACCTTTCTTGTTCTTCTCCTTGGTGACCATGGTCATGGCCATGGTGTTGGCCTGGGGATGGTTCTCAGTGGAGCCCCCTCCTGGCAGCCTGCTGACCTGTAGGGAGCAGAAGGCACTCTTCAGCGTGTTCTTGGAGCCCTTGTCACACCGCTCCCCATCCTTCTTCCGCTCTGAGCATGTTGCTACCCAATAATCCACCGTCAGCCCAATGGTGTCCACCCCATGTGACATATTAGGGCTCCTGGTTGAGAGAGAGCGAGAGGCAGAGAGTGTAAGAAACAACTCTTGTTCAACAATGTACTAAAGACGTGGGTTTAACAGCAGGGATGGTAAGGAACTGTTCATGTCTGACTGTTGTATGCTGTGGTTGTCTTACACCAGTCCGCTGCTCAGGGAGGGAGATGGGGGTGTGGCAGCCTCTCTGGGCATCCCTGTGGGAGATCCATGAGATTGTGGAGAGGTAGAGGGAACAGCCAAGCTAACACTAACAGCCTCCTCAGTGTCTCCACCTGTAGGCCCAAATCAACACGGTCCTTAAAACTGCCCAGGGACAGTCTGGGGAGAGAAAGTTAAACATTAACAGACATTATAAACTGGGTGGTTCGAGCCCTGAGTGCTGATTGGCTGACAGCCGTGGTATATCAGACTGTATACCACGGGTATTACAAAACATTTATTTTTACTGCTCTAATTACGTTGGTAACCAGTTTATAATAGCAATAAGGCAGCTCAGGGGTTTGTGGTATATGGCCAATATACCACGGCTAAGGACTGTATCCAGGGACGACGCGTTGTGTTGTGTGTAAGAACAGCCCTTAGCCGTGGTATATTGGCCTTCAGGCCTTATTACTTAAATAGGTAGTCCAGAAATATGAACCCACCTGAATACGCCAGAGTCGGTTCAATCAACCCTACTTTCACCACCTGTCTCACACACAGGGACCAGTTAGTTAGAATCAGCCTACCACTCCAGGGATGACTTGAGAATATTTTGGATATCCCTTATCTGTTGCTTTACATTGCTTAAATAAAAAATTCAGGCTACAGGCATTATTTGCAAAATAGACTGTCTCAACATCAGTATCGCCGAAAACCATCAGTACTGATTTACTTACCCCAACGAAGGGAACAAACTTCTGGTAAGAGTCTTCGTCATATCTGGCAGGGTGAAAATAATGGCCAATAAAATATGTTCTTCCTGGTTAACATTAAGGTCATATAAGTACATATAAGTCCACCCACCTCTTGTTCTCGCAGGTGAGCATGGCCTCAGCGATAGGTAACTGGTGTGTGACAGAGACGCTGCTGATGTACTGCCTGATCCTTGCTGCCACGTCCACTCCGTCTGCAGCTGGAGCCGACGGGAGGGGAACAGACAGTAAGGCTGAGAGCAAGCCTGACTGGATCTCAACTGTCCCCAAGCTAAAGAAGATGTGGGGCAGCTTGCACTTGTTTTCTAGTGTAATTGATATGTTGATCAAGTTCCCAAAGGCACATGCTTGAATACTACCAGCTCAGTAGGACAAGTGTTGTGCAGAGAGAGAGAGACAAAGAGAGAGATTTACTGGAGCGAGGGGGCTCCAGGCCGCTGAACAGATCTTTCCAGGCATTGTCCAGGAACACAGAACTGTAGCGAGGGTCCAGGGAGGCCAGGTGCTTGGCTACAGGGTGACAGCCTGGAGGCAGAGTAGAGGTAGCCACACAGTGAGTCACGGTTCATACACCCAATCCTCTCAGTACTGCAGCACTGAGCAGCCCACTGTACTGCAGCACTGAGCAGCCCACTGTACTGAGCTTCAGCTGCATGGGGCATAATGAGTGAAGCAACTCACTGTCAGGAGGAGTTATCAGAACATGAGAGTGGGTGTTTTTGTAAATCTTTGTTTATGCGTCACCTGAATAGGCTTATAATTAAGCATTTCATAAATATAACTCTAGATATTTACCATACGGTGTCTCACAGCAGTCACATTGTATATCTTCTAGACCCAAGCAATGTGTTATACATCTCTCTCTCTTACCCAGGGGGACAACCAGGAAGTGGATGAGGCTGAGCCAATCGGATGTTTTGTTGGCCAGCTGACTGACAAAGAAGTGTAGGATGGCCCCCAGGTAGCTCTGTCCCCCTGCCACCACCACCTTGACCGGCGGCGGCGTGGACGAGTTACAGTTACAGCTGCAGGAAGGGGTCAGGTTACTGGAGCACATGTATAGAAGAGGCTCATCATAGGTCACCATTACTACACAATTAATTCAACACACACAAAGTGTGTCGAAATTGAACCAGCGAGTATTGATTCTTTGGCTACTCACAACTTCTGGATGCGTGTGAGGAGAGTGGTGAGGACAGCCTGAATTTCCACCCCACAGCAGGTACACACTACTGGTTGCTTCTGGGCCAGTAGCACCTCGGACACATACTGCACACGTTTACCAGAGGACACAAACATACAGACACATATTAACACAAATATGCAAGTAAATATGTCCACAGGGAGTGGAGAAGTGAGGGACAATGCTGAAGATAGAAATGAAGGAGTGAATGGAGAATACCTGTCCCTGCCAATCACTGGTGTTGACCAGGACTAGGCTGTCTGGTAGGGCAGTGTCTGAGGAGAAGACCAGATTCAGCTGGTCATACACAGCCTTCCTGGGCACCTACCAACACACACACACACACACACACACACACACATTCACCAGTCAAATACTGGGTGCACACATGCTTCAATGAAATAGATCAACACAACAGAATCACTACCAGTCAGAATCACCCCCTGCAAACAGAGAATCCCCATTTAAAGACTTAAAGACTCCAGGGTGAGTATGGGTACGGACTAGTGGACTGGCTCTGGTTAGGGGTCACCTGTGGGGTGCGGCTGAGCTCTGGTGACCTCTCGCTGTCAGAGCTGTTGGTGCGTTCGCTCAGTGGTTTGGACAGCGCTCGCCTCTCCTTCATTGGCGTCCCACGTCTCTGCCTGGGTGTGTGCCCACCATTCAACCTGGAACACACACACAGTCAGTGCCCACACAGACACTATGACAAAGTGTGGAGTGCATGTGTGGCACTGACAGGTAGTGTGTGTGTGTGTGTGTGTGTGTCTCCACATGCTTCCCATCCAAAAGAGTTTGGAACAGTTTGGTGCATATATTAAGATGACATTTTGTTACGTTTTTGTTTGTTTTGGTCTCCAGCAATGTTTTTTTCAGAAACCAAAGTTGACGCCCCTCCGTCAGTCATTGGTCAACAGTAGGGATTCTTCAATAAAGTCTTTGTTGTCATTCAACTCGAGACGACTCGTTTTCATGCACATTTTTTCATTAAGAAATACTGTACCAAACATCTTAGTTAGATGTAAAATTGTGCGACTACGATCTCCTCTGCAAAAACTTCAAAATGAATGACAGATTACTTGATGGACAAACAGTACTATTGACACTTTTTTCAAAAATTTCAGGTGAACGTATTTTAAGGGAGTATGCGAGCACACTCGTTCAGTTTTAGGCGCCTGCGAACCAAAGCATGTGGAAGATTTTAGACTGACCTGGGGGAGGGCATGGTGGTGTGGCTCTCACTGTTGCTGCTCCTCAGTTCCCTCGTCGGGGTCCTGGGTAGCTTCTCTGGGACAGAGACAGTGATGCAGGCGGTTGTCTCCAGTAACCCCTTCGGATCAATCAGCTCCTAAACAAACCAACAGACTAGTGATGGGAAGTTCGGCTCTGTACTGACTCCGGCCTTTTCAACTCATTCAGTCAAAAGAACAGATCTTTCGACTCATTTCGTTCATTTGAGTCATTACTTCTTAGGGCTGAGATCCCGTTAACGGGATCGATATGACAACAGCCAGTGAATGTGCAGGGCGCCAAATTCAGACAACAGAAATCTCATAATTAAAATTCATACATACAAGTATCTTACAAGTATCTTATACCATTTTAAAGGTAATCTTGTTGGACATACTGGACACCTACGATGAAATACGAGCCGCTCGTTCACATGTTGTTCACCATAGGGGGCTTTGTTGGAGCTGTCATTTGTGATCAGATGATTTCAAGATGCATTTAAAACAAGGTCTAGACTCTTGGTGGAATGCAAATTGCAGCCCCCCAAAATATTTGTTCTCATGTTCTTGTTGAGCAGAGGCTGTGTATGTTTCGGTTTTACAAAGCTGTGTCCCTCATAACATTCAATAATCAAATATTTGAAGTAATTCTTGCACCATGCGATCAATGATCAGTTCTTAACATGGATTTTTCTTCTCTATGCTCATGATCTCTTTTTCTGTGCATCTATGACAGACAGCTGATGGTAGGAGCAGGTCTCTGGAGCTGCTGTCGGAGGAGCGTGTATTAACCCTGCTGTACAACTAGAAAATCAAACTAACTACTATAATGAAAGTCACTCCAAAAAAACTAATCATGACTAGAGTCCGGTAAAAAAAAAAAAGAGTTGTTTGCGAACTGCACATCACTACAACAGATAGCCAGACAGACAACCAATAGACAACCAATAGACAGACAGACAGACAGACAGACAGACAGCAACACATAACACTGAAATGCACAGGACACCAATGAGAGAGGGAGAGTAAGAGAGCAGAGAAAAAGAGTGTGTGTGGGGAGTTGGATGGTCTCACCTGAGTGTCTGTCTTAGAGTCATCCAGGTTGCGGGAGCGAGTGCAGTTCATCTTGCCTGATTGGGGCTGATCTCCTTGCTGCAAGTCAGACAGCAAGAAAACAGTGGTCAGACAGCAGGAAAACAGTGGTCATTGGGAGTGGACTTAGATGACCAGCTAACTGTACTTTGCTCCAACTCTAACTATACACTACTCTACTCTACTCGTACTCTACCTGTACTCTGCTCTACCTGTACTCTGCTCTACCTGTACTCTACTCCAACTGTGCTCTACTCCAACTGTGCTCTACTCCAACTGTGCTCTACCTGTGCTCTACTCTACCTGTGCTCCAACTGTACTCTACTCGTGCTCTGCTCCTACTCCAACTGTGCTCTACTCTACCTGTGCTCCAACTGTACTATACCCTACTCTGCTCCAACTGTACTCTACCTGTGCTCTACTCTACCTGTGCTCTACTCTACCTGTGCTCTACTCTACCTGTGCTCTACTCTACCTGTGCTCTACTCTACCTGTGCTCCAACTGTACTATACCCTACTCTGCTCCAACTGTACTCTACCCTGCTCCAACTGTGCTCATACTCTGCTCCAACTGTACTCATACTCTGCTCCAACTGTACTCTGCTCCAACTGTACTCTGCTCCAACTGTACTCTGCTCCAACTGTACTCTGCTCCAACTGTACTCTGCTCCAACTGTACTCTGCTCCAACTGTACTCTGCTCCAACTGTACTCACTGGGCTCAGGGTGTCTTTGGGCAGACTGCACCTGCTGTTCAGACTGCCAAACTCGGTCTGCGAGCTGGACTGGGATATGCCCTCAAAGAAGGGCCTGGACGATCAGAGAGAGTAGAGGTCACCAGAGTTCTGTTAGGTGGATGTTTGTGAGAACATACATGTGTTAGCTACAGATAAGTCCGGTGTGTCATGACCTGAGCTTGGGTTTGGGTGTGCTGAGGATGCTGTCCGTCTCCTCCATCTCTGGGCCGCTGTCACTGTGGTTGTACATCTCTAGACTGTCATAGAGCTCATCCAGGTCCTCCTCCACATCACGGATGTGCTCTTGGGACACGTCCTTCAGGCCAAAGTCCACCTCATCAGACACTTTAAACCTCTTCAACAAGGCCACAAACTTCTGCTTGATGTTGGGCTGCCGGGTTAAAGGAGCACATAGATATGAAACGGTGTGACTAGAAGAGTGGCAGGTAGTCACAACAGCAAAGACAGACAGATCAGTAGACTTAATGCTTACATGACCTCTGGTGATGGAGGCTGCAGAGGTGAGTTTGCGTCTGTGCTTCTTCTTCCTCATGTCATCTTCTTCGTCGAACAGATACTGAAACAGAGGGAGGATCAACTTAGTGGTCAAACTGGACAGGCACCCCATCAAACTGGACAGGCACCCCATCAAACTGGACAGGCACCCCATCAACCTGGACAGGCACCTCATCAAACTGGACAGACACCCCATCAAACTGGACAGACACCCCATCAAACTGGACAGACACCCCATCAAACTGGACAGACACCCCATGAAACTGGACAGACACCCCATCAAACTGGACAGACACCCCATCAAACTGGACAGACACCCCATCAAACTGGACAGACACCCAATCAAACTGGACAGACACCCCATCAAACTGGACAGACACTCCATCCAAACCCATCCCCCCTCCTCTCCCTCCTCCTCACCTGGATGTGAGCAGGGTCATCACTCCCGTCCTGCTCTGATGAATAGCTCTCTTCCTCTTCCTCCGAGTAGTTGTCAATGTCAGGGGAGCGGTCTGTGAGTTACAGGGAGCCAGAGAAGAGATACGTAATGTATAGGTGTAGGATAAGGAGATGAGGGGCGGGGAAGAAGGGGGAGGAGAAAATTATGAGGGGGAGGGGACGTGAATACATTATGATGAGAATAGTATGTAAACCTGGTGTTTCGTGGGTAAGGCAGTAGCTGATTGGAGGGTTAAACCTGGTGTTACGTGAGTAAGCCAGTGGCTGATTGGATGGTTAAGCCTGGTGTTACGTGAGTAAGCCAGTGGCTGATTGGATGGTTAAACCTGGTGTTACGTGAGTAAGGCAGTGGCTGATTGGATGGTTAAACCTGGTGTTACGCGGGTAAGGCAGTGGCTGATTGGATGGTTAAACCTGGTGTTACGTGAGTAAGGCAGTGGCTGATTGGATGGTTAAACCTGGTGTTACGTGGGTAAGGCCGTGGCTGATTGGATGATTCCACTCACTGACCATGGTGTGGTACTGGTACCACCTACATGTTGAACTGTTCAATACACTGACATTGTGGATACTTACAAACAATTCTATACAAGCACATTGCCCATTGTTAAAAACCTTTCTTGGGTCCATGTTGAAGGCCTTTGGGTCTCCCTTACCTTACCTGACAGTTTGGCCTTGGACACCTCGTAGTCGATGGGCTGGCTGGAGAGCGAGTAGACCCTCATCTCAGCCACAGTCACAGCCGTGTCCTTCACTGTGGTGTGGAGAGCCAACACACGGGCTCCCTCACTGGGATGCTGCATCACCTGGGGAGGAGGTGGGGGGAGAAGAGAGAGAGACAATGGGGGGGTAACAATTACAAAAGAGGGGGAGTGGGGGAAACGACAAGAGACGAAAGAGACAGTAGTGTAGATGCAGGATGGCGTTTTATACAAACAAAAGCCTCAATGATCGTAATTATTGCAGCTAACAGCTGGGGTGAGGTGAAGCCCTCTTACCTCTGCCATGTTGATAAGGCCCAGAGCCAGGGTCTTATAGCCCAGAATGGTGCGGTTCTTGTACCTCTTCCTCCTCTGCAACATGATCTGTAGTCTGTTGGCATCTCGTTTCAAAAAATGTGGATACTGGAGGGAGTAAAGATGGTGAGGTTGACAGAATCAGAGAGGCACTGGAAATATAGTCTTTGGAAATTTTAAAAAGCATCTGCCTCTCGTCCACACACCATTTGCATACGCATAACTGTCTGTGCAAAACCCCCAGGGTAACTCACTTGCAAGGAGAATGTCAGCTGAAGATCAGTCTCAGTAAGTCCAGCCGATGCCAACAGGATCTCATTGGAACGTAAAATGCGCTTTGATCCCTAAGAGGATATTCCACACGTTATACATCTCCTTATACATCTCCTTATACATCTCCTTATACATCTCCTTATACATCCTTATACATCTCCTTATACATCTCCTTATACATCTCCTTATACATCTCCTTATACATCCTTATACATCCTTATACATCTCCTTATACATCTCCATGGATCAACAAGTTCTGACCAGTCACTTGTGTAGAGTTATAAAAACTAAAGAAAGTACTTCTGCAAAACATCCTACTACTGTACATCTATGTATACTTTGTGGAAGGGGGAATGTGAAGAGGGTCACCTGGAGTTTGACTGCAATGACAACAGAGGTTAGGTCTCTGTCCAGCTCCTGAAGCATCAGCAGCTTCTTCAGGGTAACAGTGAAGAGCCTGGGTTTGGAGAAAAGGGGATATTCATATTTATCCGTTTAGTCTGAACCAACTACATGAGGGAAGAAAGTATCAGTCTAGTCTTTGACAATGACACGTGTTTTTTTACTCACTAAAGCATTAGAGAGAGAGAGAGAGAGAGAGAGAGAGAGAGACAGAGAGACTGGTGAGGGTTACCAGTGAACAGCTGATTGGGTTAGGAGATGTCTGGGTAATAATTTATATATTTACTAAAACCATGCCAAAGACATGGCACTGGAGGCTAAATATAAATAGATAAAGTGATTATAAGCCACCCAGGCTCCTTCTTAATTGCATTTGTACAAATAGATAACATATGACGAGGTGCATTCTCCTTTAAATAAGGACTTTACTGAGAATCAGAACTAGAGGGAGGAAACAAGAGTTACCCCAGCATCAAGTCAAGGCCAAAAGCCCAGCTTCAAGGTTCTATACATGAAAGAAAAACATTTCAACATACTATACAGAGTGTACGGACCATTTTAAGAGAAACAAATCATTTTCATCCAGCTCTTCTTCAAATCCACACACATCCTCTCTCCATTTTCCCTGCCAGAGAGCAACCCCGCAGGCAGCCTTGACCCTTCAGAGGGGTCCGTCTACAGTCCACACACCACCCCCACTCCTACCCCCTCTTCTCTATTGCTACAAGACAAAAAGCAGTATCAGAAAAAATGTGTAGCATTGGTAACATTTAAATCATTTGTTAGACGTCGTAATGGACGAGTAGGCTCTGCTTAGCAACAGTCTGTAGGCGTATACATGTAGGAAGTAGTAATTAGCCAATCGGTTATGTTGCTTCTACTCAGTATGTGCTGTATAATTATTTATTCTGACAGCATGTTGTCTTCCTGTGGGGTTTAGGAGCAGCTGTCTATGGCACCCTGCCTGCCCAACTGCTCAGGGATATGTTGATCTGGACCCTTTACATCCTGGTCAGTTAAGGTCTTGGACTCCTTCTTCATGATCCTCCAAACATTGTTTTTCATTATACAGTTGAATGTTCTCTTCCTTTAAAAAGGGTCGATCTGCCACTTCTATATACATTTCTAGTCTTTTAAATCAATGATATACAGTGCATTCAGACCCCTTGACTTTTTCCACACTTGGTTACATTACAGCCTTACTCTAAAATGGATTCAATCATTTTTTTCTCTCATCAATCTACACACAATACCCCATAATGACAAAGCAAAAACAGGTTTAGAAATGTTTGCTAGTTTATTAAAAATAAATCGCATTTAAATAAGTATTCAGACCCTTTACTCAGTACTTTGTTGAAGCACCTTTGGCAGCGATTACAGCCTCAAGTGTTCTTGGGTATGAAGCTTGGAACACCTGTATTTGGGGAGTTTCTCCCATTCTTCTCTGCAGATCCTCTCCAGCTCTGTGTGGTTGGATGGGGAGCGTCGCTGCACAGCTATTTTCAGGTCTCTCTAGAGCTGTCCGGGCTCGGGTTGGGCCACTCAAGGACATTCAGAGACTTGTCCCGAGACTTGTCCCGAAGCCACTCCTGTGTTGTCTTGGCTGTGTGCTTAGGGTCATAACTCCTGTTGGAAGGTGAACCTTCGCCCCAGTCTGAAGTCCTGAGCGCTCTGGAGCAGATTTTCATCAAGGATCTCTCTGTACTTTGCTCTGTTCATCTTTCCCTCTATCCTGACTAGTATTCCAGTCCCTCCCGCTGAAAAACATCCCCACAGCATGATGCTGCCAACACCATACTTCACAGTAGGGATGGTGCCAGTGTTCAATCTTGGTTTCATCCGACCAGAGAATCTTGTTTCTCATGGTCTGAGAGTCTTTAGGTGCCTTTTGGCGAACTCCAAGCGGGCTGTCATTTGTCTTTTACTGAGGAGTTTCTTCCATCTGGCCACTCTACCATAAAGGCCTGATTGGTGAAGTGCTGCAGAGATGGTTGTCCTTCTGGAAGGTTCTCCCATCTCCACAGAGGAACTCTGGAGCTCTGTCGGAGTGACCATCGGGTTCTTGGTCACCTCCCTGACCAAGGCCCTTCTCCCCCAATTGCTCAGTTTGGCTGGGCGGTCAGCTCTAGGAAGAGTCTAGGTGGTTCCGAACTTCTTCCATTTAAGAATGATTGAGGCCACTGTGTTCTTGGAGACCTTCAATGCTGCAGAACTTGTTTTGTACCTTTCCACAGATCTATGCCTTGACACAATCCTGTCTAGCATTTCCTTCGACCTCATGGCTTGGTTTTTGCTCTGACATGCACTGTCAACTGGAGGGACCTTATATAGACAGGTGTGTGCGTTTCCAAATCATATCCAATCAATTTAATTTACCACAGGTGGACTCCTATCAAGTTGTAGAAACATCTCAAGGATGATAAATGGAAACAGGATGCACCTGAGCTCAATTTCGAGTCTCATACCAAAGGGTCTAAATACTTTGGTAAGTAAAGGTATTTTTTTGTAATAAAATTAGCAAACATTTCTAAAAAACATTTTTGCTATGTCATTATGGGGTATTGTGTGTAGATTGATTTTAAAAAATTCCTGTAATGTAATGTAATGTAACAAAATGTGAAAAAAGTCAAGGGGGCTGAATACTTTCCAAATGCACTGCACAGTATTAACCCATTGAGTCTTGTGTTGAAGAATAACTCAAATGCCTCATGAGCTTATCTCAACTGTCATATTCTATCAGAACCCAAAATATAAGCCTGCTTATTCTATTGTTTGTAAACAATGTAATTGTGAACTAACAATGTATAGCCTCAAAGCAGAGTTAAACCTATCATTTTGTTCTCATGGATGATAAGTCCTTGCATCCATAGCGGTCTATGAACTTGAGCCCCATCCCTCTACTGTTTTCCAAAACAATGGTGGGGTGTTCACTTTATTATGGTTTGAATTTAGGATTTCCCCTTTAAAAGACACTCCCTAATATTCACTACCAGCAGCCTACCACAACCCGCTAATTGTATCAATGTGACTACTACACTTTGCAGTCGTTTTCATTTTATTTAGGCAGGCAAGTCACCTGAATATTCATATTTACAGTCAATTGCAGCACTGCAAGTTGCATTATTCCAAATCAAATACAGAAATAGGCCTCTGCTGTTATTTTAACTTGAATAATATTATTATTTGATGTTATTTTCATGAACGCATTAATTTGTTGAACTTGTATTCTACCTAGGTCTACATAACTTCTCTCGTGGTGGGGAAACAGGTGACTTCGTCCCACTGATTCAACGGTATACCTAGACTACGTCTGACCGCAGAAGCCGATGCTATGTAGCAACTTCTTTATAATAATGTCATCCGATTACGATTGAAAACCTTGACTGTCAGAATCAGATGTTATCAGGGCACTTCAAAACGCCAAGTTTTTAGACGGTCATACCTGGGCACACAGCTTGGAGATGAGCGATCAATTTCCCAGGTTGCATACAGGTTCATTTGAACCGGACGGTTCGGGGAGATAGTTACTGTCTTGGACGGCTGCATATGTGGAGATGGCGTGCCCCCAATCCGCGGGAGACCCCCTCTCTCCGACATATTGAAGGTGTTTTAGATGTGGAAGAAAAATACCTTTCATTCAGTTTCCCGAATTGTGCATACCGATATTTTCAGCACACTCGGATGCTTTAAATTGCGCTTTCATATACAGAATTCCATTACTTCTTGTTTGTTTTTCTGTTCTGCAGTCCACATTTGATGCGATTATGTCAAAAGTTCGATGTTTTTCATAGCAGGAAGCGGAAATTTCTTCTCCGGGGAGCACAACTGAATAGCTACGCCTCTCGTTAAAGATGCACTCCAGTCCTGGCAACAGTTCTTCTCAATAATATTAATGTGAGAGTTAGGGCGTCAGAGCAGGTGCATATGGTTTGCGTGCGTGCGTTCTCTCTCTCACACACGCCCGCATAGAGAGCTATTATTGTAACGCCAGCGTCTCAGAGCTGCCACACACACTAAGGAAAGGAGAGGAGGCATGATACCAGCAGAGTCATCCCAATTGGAACATCAGTGTATCCTACTCGTTGATAATTATAGCCTACATCTTACAATGCTCATTATGACCCCGTAGACATCTTATAAGATATTCGATGTTTCATGTAATTTTAATAAAACAAGGTTTCACCCAATAGAAACCTACAAATCTTTTTATGATATCTATTGCTTATAAGGTTGAGATAGCCAACATGTGATTGTGGAACTTTAAAGCAGTGGCTGTGTTAGATTAAGAAAATGAATGATCCGGAAAAGCAAAACTTACTTTATCGGATCAGAATCACCTTTATTTGGCAAACACATTTGCATATATGAATTTGACTTGTTGAAATGGTGCTGTCACAATAAACAGAATATACAGACAGACGATAAACAGGATATACTGACGATAAACAGGATATACAGACGATAAACAGGATATACAGACGATAAACAGGATATACATACAGACACAAAACAGGATATACAGACAGATGATAAACAGGATATGCAGACGATAAACAGGATATACAGACAGATGATAAATAGGATATACAGACAGATGACAAACAGGATATACTGATGATAAACAGGATATACAGATTATAAAAAGGATATACAGACAGACGATAAACAGGATATACAGATGATAAAAAGGATATACAGACAGGCGATAAACAGGATACACAGACAGACGATAAACAGGATATACAGACGATAAACGGCATATACAGACAGACGATAAACAGGATATACAGACGATAAACAGGACATACAGACGATAAACAGGATACACAGACAGATGATAAACAGGATATACAGATGATAAACAGGATATACAGACGATAAACGGCATACACAGACAGATGATAAACAGGATATACAGACGATAAACAGGATATACAGACAGACGATAAACAGGATATACCAACGATAAACAGAATATACAGACGATAAACAGGATATCCAGACGATAAACAGGACATACATACTGTGGGATCACGCTCTCCTCAGCCAATGTGAGTAAGACCTTTAACAGGTCAACATTCACAAGGCCGCAGGGCCAGACAGATTACCAGGACGTGTACTGTGAGCATGCACTGACCAACTGGCAAGTGTCTTCACTGACATTTTCAACCTCTCCCTGTCCAAGTTTGTAATACCAACATGTTTTAAGCAGACCACCACAGTCCTTGTGCCCAAGAATACTAAGGCAACCTGCCTAAATGACTACAGACCTGTAGCACCCACGTCTGTAGCCATGAAGTGCTTTAAAAGGCTGGTCATGGTCACATCAACACCATTATCCCAGAATCCCTAGACCCACTCCAATTTTCATACCGCCCCAACAGATCCACAGATGATGCAATCGCTATTGCACTCCACACTGCCCTTTCCCACCTGGACAAAAGGAACACCTATGTGAGAATGCTATTCATTGACTACAGCTCAGCATTCATCACCATTGTGCCCTCAAAGCTCACCAATAAGCTAAAACCCCTGGGACTAAACACCTCACTCTGCAACTGGATCCTGGACTTCCGGATGGGCCGCCCCCAGGTGGTAAGGGTAGGTAACCACACATCCGCCACGTGGATCCTCAACACAGGGGCTCCTCAGGGGTGAGTGCTCAGTCCCCTACTGTACTCCGTGTTCACTCATGACTGCACGGCCAGGCATGACTCCAACACCATCATTAAGTTTGCTGATGACACAATAGTGGTAGGCCTGATCACAAACAAATACGAGACAGCCTATAGGGAGGAGGTCAGAGACCTGGCCGTGTGGTGCCAGGACAAGAACAAAGCCTCAGCGTAATCAAGACAAAGAAGATGATTGTGGACTACAGGAAAAGGAGGACCGAGCACGCCCCCATTCTCATCGACAGGACTGTAGTGGAGCAGGTTGAGAGCTTCAAGATCCTTGGTGTCCACATCACCAACAAACGAACATGGTCCAAGTACACCAAGACAGAAAGCAAGAGAGAGCACGAGCGCACGACAAACCTATTCCCCCTCAGGAGATTGAAAAGATTTGGCATGGGTGCTCAGATCCTCAAAAGGTTCTACAGCTGCACCATTGAGAGCATTATGACTAGTTGCATCACTGCCTGGTATGGCAACTGCTCGGCCTCCGACCCGCAAGGAACTACAGAGGGTAGTGCGTACGGCCCAGTACATCACTGGGGCCAAGCTTCCTGCCATCCAGGACCTCTATACCAGGCAGTGTCAGAGGAAGGCCCTAAAAATGATCAAAGACTCCAGCCACCCTAGTCTTAGACTGTTCTCTCTGCTACCGTACGGCAAGCGGTACCGGAACGCCAAGTCTAGGTCCAAGAGGCTTCTAAACAGCTTCTTCCCCCATCTAATCAAATGGCTACACAGACTGTTTGCATTACCCCCCCGCCCTCTTTTACTTGTATGCCGCTGCTACTCTCTGTTATTATCAATGCATAGTCACTTTAATAACTCTACCTACATGTACAAACTACCTCAATTACTGGTGCCCCCGCACATTGACTCTGTATCGGTACCCCCATGTATATAGTCTCACTATTTTTATTTTACTGCTGCTCTTTAATTACTTGTTCCTTTTATTTCTTATTCTTATTTGTATTTTTTAAACTACATTGTTGGTTAGGGGCTTGTAAGTAAGCATTTCACTGTTTTATTCGGTGCATGTGATTAATACAATTTGAGTTGATAAACAGAATATACAGACGATAAACAGGATATACAGACAGATGATAAATAGGATATGCAGACGATAAATAGGATATACAGACAATAAACAGAATATAAAGACAGACGATAAATAGGATATACAGACAATAAATAGGATATACAGACAACATAATATAAAGACAGACGATAAACAGGATATACAGAGAGACGATAAATAGGATATACAGATGATAAACAGGATATACAGACAATAAACATAATATAAAGACAGACGATAAATAGGATATACAGACAATAAATAGGATATACAGACAACATAATATAAAGACAGACGATAAACAGGATATACAGACAGACGATAAATAGGATATACAGATGATAAACAGGATATACAGACAATAAACAGAATATAAAGACAGACGATAAACAGGATATACAGACAGACGATACATAAGATATACAGACGATAAATCGGATATACAGACGATAAACAGGATATACAGACAGATGATAAACAGGATATACAGACGATAAAAATAATGTGTGAGCTAAGAACTACAAGCTTCTACAAGCACCGACAGAATAGGCTGTAAAATGTTCAGAGTGACAGGGATGAATGTGGTAGTAGCCTGGATTGTAATGAACTGCCACCAAGAGGAGCCTAGCTTCTATTGAGTTACATGCCTTTTGTTCTACTTGGTTCTCATTGTGCATCCGACGGTAGGTCTCTGTTACATTCAGTGTAACCTGATACTGGGAGATGCAAGAGAACACATCTGCAGACTATATGAACTGGAATGACAAACCTGATTACTCTGGGTTCCATCAGCTATTGCTTACCTTAAACTTGTAATGGATCTTACAGTGTAGTAAGAGAGATTTAACCAGATGGTAAAGTAATTTTTAGTTTGACAGGCTAGCTATGTGACAGTCACACTAGTGTTGTTTTGTAGCACTGTAGTGAATACATCAGGAGACTTAGTAGGTATCAGCAGAGGATGTATCCCTGAGTACATCATGTCTTGGTATAGGAGGTTACACAAGGTCAAGGTTTTAGAATAGTGAATTCACCCAAATCATTACAAACTGCTATTTTAAAAAGAAGAGCAATACATTTAACAATATTCATAAATGTAACATTGCCATAATCTGTTATTCATAATGGAAGTGTAGGCTCAGCTCAGCAGCAGTCCGTACTCAGTAGGCGCACGTAGGCAGAAGTAATTAGCCAATCGTTTATGTTGCTTCTACTCAGTATGTGCTGTATAATTATTTATTCTGACAGCATGTTGTCTTCCTGTGGGGTTTAGGAGCAGCTGTCTATGGCACCCTGCCTGCCCAACTGCTCAGGGATATGTTGATCTGGACCCTTTACATCCTGGTCAGTCATGATTTTGCACCTCATGATGCTTCTTCTTCATGACCATGGTCCCCAAATGTTGTTTTTCCTTATAGAGTTGAATGTTCTCTTCCTATATAAGGGGCAATCTGCGATTGCTACATGCATTTTTTTACTTTTAAATTGATGATATAAACCCATTGATTCTTGAAGAATATAACTTATAAATGCTCATGAGCTTAGGTCAACTGTCATACCCCAATAGAACCCAAAATATAAGCCTGTTTGTATAAGCAAGGTTGGCTTGTAGGTCATGTTTTTATATATTACAGAATATCAATGAATGCCAGTTTGGAAGCCTTTGTAAAGGACTCTAACGCACTTCGAGAGGCCTTAACAAAGGCTTAAAAACTAGCAGTGACTACAGGGCAAAACAGACCAAAGGACATGGCAAATACTGAACCATTAAAGGAATAGTTCACCCAAATTACAAGATGACACATTGGTTTCCTTACCCTGTAAGCAGTCTATGTACAAGGTATGACAGCAATCCATGCTTTGGTTTAGTTTCCTTGGCACTGTTTCCAAATGCTAATGTTTTAGCATTTGTTGACACAAATCCCATTCAAGTTATGGGACTGAAATTAGCATTTTCTGCATATCATGTTCAAATCATCTATAAGTTACTTTGGTGCACTTCACAATCAATTTTAGATACTTTTTGATGATTTAGAAACAGTGCCAGAGAAAGTAAACCAAAGCATGGATTGCTGTCATACCTTGTCCATAGACTGCTTACAGGATAATTGTGTAATTTGGGTGAACTATCCCTAATGGTTTGAGACTTGCTGCCTCTCCAATCTGTCCCCTATACACATTTAATTGTTGTGGCACAACTACAGTACACCTACAATAAATTGGTATAGTACTCTCAGTAACGGGTGGCACAAATGTAGCCTGTCACAACGCACGTCTCAAAATATGTTAATAAGCCAGACACAACAATACCACACAACAACTAGTGGTCAAAATGTTATTGACACTCCAAAAATAGGGTATGGTACTGTGGGGTGGAATTACAGTATCTTTCGAAATACAGCAATTATTTAATTTTCCCAGTGCACCATCATTTTGTGCATGCTGCAGAATAATGCTTTACAGTAATTTAGTGTTGATAAATGTACACATTTACTGTATAAATCACAATTTTCCATAGCAGAGTAATTTTCAGTGTAATTCGCTTTGTAAATCATATAAATAAATGTAGACACCTTGTTTGGTTTGTTCACTTCCGACATTGATGTCACTCCATCCTATCACTCAGAATGTTGAAGAAGTTGCCAGTTGCCCATCCCATAATGATGTGCGGTTACAGTAATGTACTCTACTTCCCTTCACTCTTGTTGGAATTGGCCTATATGGATAGGGCTAAATTGAAATGTTTCTTACAGAAGAAATATTTAAAGAATATGCATAACTATGGTAGCAATTGAAAGGGAACCGTTTGGAGCTAATGGGGAAATGATTAGACCAAAGGTGAGGACACAACAGTTCACCTGACACAAGACCGAATCCAAACATTACACTGTTGTTTTTATATGCATTTTACATTTACTGTACTTTTCAATGCATTTGTTGATAACAAAATACTCTGGATACATTCAGTAACATGATAAGACTATTCCTGGAAAATGTGAGGTAGGTACAACATAAGACAAAAAATAACAAGGGTTTGAGTTAGAAGACTAACTGGTGTCTCCTAGTGGCCACACACCTCTCCAGAGTGTGCACAGTTCCTAAGTAATTTTAATGCACTTTTATGACTCAAAGAAGTCTTCAATTATTGGGTACTTTTACTTCTAGCTTTGCCTTTGAAGAACTAGAGCAAGCACACTTGTAGTTGTTTTGTTTACAACACAGCCTTGCATCCCGCCATCACACAATTACTGTTGTTGTTTACGCAATCCAAAAACGATCCACTAAAAAATCGTAGTCTGGGTCAGGTGGGCATGATTTTAAATGTTATTCTATTGGCAACATCACTAGCTAAGTTATAAAATACGATCTTACAGTGTTATGCTTACACAAGGCAATTCAAAGAAACAAATCGTAATTATGGTGCGCACAGAAAGGAGTCAAGAATGCATTCAGGTGCGTGTGCCGCTGCAAATGTTCTTCACAATAAACAATCATAGACTTATTTGTTCATTTGTTCATAACAACCCAGGGTGATACCATGTCGCCTTGTAACTGTGCATCAAACATAGTGATCATAAACGCTGACACTGTATATGACATGAGTTTTATGATATGGAAATGTGAAGGCTTGCTTGAATGACATCAACGCGTTATTTATTATTCTTCAACGTCTCATCTTTCAAAATATATCAAGTCATTTTAATTTACAGCCTTTCCCTCACTCAGACAAGAAAACGTTTGCAAAAGTTGCCCAATTACCAGAAGGGATAGGAAAGATCTTCTTATCGCGCGCTGCTCAAATTCAGAACTGCTGTCAGTCAGACAGTTAAAACCAACACAGAGCTTTGAAACGCGGCCTGAGCTCTGACGTCATTTACTGTTCAAACTCCATGTTTGGGGCGGCAGGTAGCCTAGTGGTTAGAGGACTATTAACCGAAAGGTTGCAAGTTCGAATCCCCGAGCTGACAAGGTACAAAATCTGTCGTTCTGCCCCTGAACAAGGCAGTTAACCCACTGTTCCCCTGTAGGCCGTCATTGAAAATAAGAATGTGTTCTTAACTGACTTGCCTTTTCAACCAGTAGGCCTATATGGGTAGGAGTGTACATCTTTAGAATGTACGGTGTCATGCACTATTTACGGCTAAAATCACACATTGCAATTTACTGTAAATAATGAATATGGTACTTTACTGTTCGATTTATTGTGTCAAAATAACAACCTTTTACAGTGTAGGCCTACTTGGTTTTCGTGTTACTGTATGACTGATCTATTGCCACTAGATGGAGGCATTGTTACAGTAAAACAACTCAGCTGATGCCACTTTTGTGAAGTTATGTTGTAAACAGCAAAGAGGGGATTCACAGAAACATGTACATTAAAACGACTTCATATCTTTACGTGGTCCATGCTTATTCAGTGGCCTTAATTAGATTAATTGGACTGACAAATCCGTTTCAAATCAAGTTAAGCCACCTGCTAAATTGCATCTCATATCTTAGATTATACTTGGGCTATATAATATAATTTGGTGTGTGTATGGAAAAGCACCTCTCATCAAACACGTTTTCTTTTGTTGAATTCGCAAGATATGTGCTGAGTAATGCAAAATGCGTTGCGCAGGCCTAGAGGAATCTTCTATGGGACGGTCGGTGGGAGAATCTGGGTGGCAGCCAGAAAACCAACCCAGCTTTTAGTTCAATGAAGCACGGCGAGGCATTTCACCGTGGCGGTCAAAAAATCTCGGCGTAAACACGTCTGTAAGGTATTTAAAAAATATATATTGTTTTTGTAATATATGACAAATAGGAATGGATAGATGCATTTGTGTTCGTACACTCGCAAAAATGCATTGAGTCGCTTTTGTTATCAATAATCTGATGCATTCAGTCAATAAGTGGTGAACACTTTATAGGATTTGCCTGAGATTTACCCAACGTGTTAAAAAATACATGAGCTATAATATGAGTATAACTGTTTTGTTACTCTCTCTCTCTCTCTGTGAATGTGTGTGTGCGTAAGCACTGTCTTATCAATTATAACATATTGTCAATTTTTGCCTTATTCAGCTTTTTTTTGAGTGGAGTTGAGGAGGAAGCTATGGAGCAGGTGATGGAGCAGGTTATTGAACGTGTGTTTGCCTCTGGAGTGGCTGCTCGTTTGAGGAGCCAGTGGGACCGCAATGAGGGCATCGGTCAGAATGACAAGGCCCTGAAGTTCTTAGGCCAAGACTTTGAATATCTCCGGTCCCACAGTCTGCAGAGCAGACGGCTGTTTGAGGATGATGCATTCCCTGCTCAGATCTCGTCGCTGGGCTTCAAGGAGCTGGGGTCACGCTCTACAAAGACACAGGGGGTCCGATGGATGCGCCCCACGGTGAGGGAGAGATAGATCTACATGTTTGACTTTCTACAGCAGAGATGCTCCTATCCATCTTGATATTTGTCTCACCCGTAGAAACTCTCTGTGTTCCTCAGGAGTTCTGCTCTGACCCTCACTTCATCGTAGACGGAGCCACTCGCACAGACGTCTGCCAGGGAGCTCTGGGTGAGTTCAGATTGCCCACAATGTGCCCAACCTCTGCCCTACTGTGCTATGGAGCTGGGCTTTGGGACTCTTGTGTGCAATGGTGACGAAAGGACATGAACTGATAGATAAACAGAGAGACGGAGACTTACATGATGACAATAACCCTACTCTTCTCAAAGTTGAGTTTTCTCAAACCATGATTTGATTATCATAGCTAAGTTATTTAGGCACACCTAACATAATGTCATGTGGTATATTTTGTGGGCCAGGTGACTGTTGGCTGCTGGCAGCGATTGCTTCACTTACACTGAATGAGACTCTACTACATCGGGTGGTGCCCCATGGGCAGAGCTTCCACCAACAGTATGCTGGGATCTTTCACTTCCAGGTACTTCTACACTTCACTACCTTCCCCCGTACCACTCCTATCAGTCCTTACCACTTTTACCCGGCTATATCTGTCCTGTCCAGAGCTACTCCTGTTTTCCCACATATTGAAATATTTGACCCATCTCCAGCTCAATATCCAGTTTCTCTGCTGTGACTTAATGCCCTTTATTTCAGTAGACTGTACACCCAAATGCACAGACCTTTACAATATACTATCTATTGTAACTGATCTGGCCCTCCACCCTAAATTCCCCACTACCCAGCAGTGTTGGGAGTGCCACTGCCCCACATCCCCCAACTCCTCCAGTCAGTCTTGTACCCACAGGCTGCATGCATGTTGCTATAATTACTGCCCGTATTTATAGGTGGACGTAAACAGAGTGTCACTCAGAAAAGCAGGGAAGGGCTGCTAAAGCACCCTGCTGCCAGATTCCTACAAGGAGCACCAGGCCACAGTCCACCAGCCAGCCTAGCCCCTTTAGTATGCCACCCAAAGAGAGGGACAATGATAAAGATCTGGGGCACTCACTTAGCACCAGAGGCAATGCACTCATAACTGAAAGAGCACAGCGGGGTTTACCTCTTTGGTTTTGGACAAACACTCTGGGGAGTCTGTTGAACTGCAATTGTCTTGTTGCCAAGCAATCTCCTCTGTCCCTGGCAACCTGACTCTGTGCACTGCAGTATGCAGAAAGGTCTGCAGCAGAGCCTCTCCCAGCAATGAATGCAGCATAATAAACACAACCATCCTTAAATCACAGAAGTTGTACATTACTGCATTTATATGCTGTGTATACCAAAGACTATTTTGTAGCAGTTTTGCTCGTTTCCCATGTGCACCTGGTGTGTAGTTCTGGCAGTTTGGGGAGTGGATGGATGTGGTGATTGATGACAGGCTGCCAGTGAAGGATGGGAAGCTGCTGTTTCTCCACTCAGCAGAGGGGGCTGAGTTCTGGAGCGCCCTGCTGGAGAAGGCCTACGCAAAGTAAGGACAATGGATGGCGAGAGAAAGACAATTTACTGTACAGACACAACATAACAAATTGTTATAACAGAACTGTATGGCTGCTACGAGACGCCACTGTCTGTCTGTCTGTGTTGCAGGCTCAATGGCTGTTACGAGGCCCTCTCAGGGGGCAGTACATCAGAGGGGTTTGAGGACTTCACAGGGGGCGTGACAGAGATGTTTGAGCTGAAGAAGGCCCATCCAGACCTGTTCAGCATAATCAGTAGAGCAGTGGAGCGAGGTTCCCTGCTGGGATGCTCCATAGATGTTAGCAACACACACCACACGCACGCATGCACAGTCTTGTATAACTAACCTTGTGGGGACATACAATTCAGTCCCCTTCAAAATCCTATTTTCCCTAACCCTAAACTGAAAAACTAACCTTAACCCTAGCGTCTAACCCTAAACCTAATTCTAACCCTAACACTAATTCTAACCTTAACCCCCTAGAAATAGCATTTGACCTTGTGGGGACTACCAAAATGTCCCCAGATGGTCAAATGTGTTTGTTTATTATTCTTGTGGGGACTTCTGATCCCCACAAGTATAGTTAAAACGCATTCACATACACTACCGTTCAAGAGTTTGGGGTCACTTAGAAATGTCCTTGTTTTTGAAAGAAAAACGTCTTTTTTTTTGTCCACTAGAATAACATCAGATTGATCAGAAATACAGTGCAGACATTGTTAATGTTGTAAATGACTATTGTAGCTGGAAACGGCTGATTTTTAATGGAATATCTATATAGGCATACAAAGGCCCATTATCAGTAACCATCACTCCTGTGTTCCAATGGCACGTTGTGTTAGCTAATCCAAGTTAATCATTAGAAAATGCTGATTGATCATTAGAAAATGATGTTAACAATGATGTTAACACAGCTGAAAACTGTTGTTCTGATTAAAGAAGCAATAAAACTGGCCTTCTTTAGACTATTGAGTATCTGGAGCATCAGCATTTGTGGGTTCGATTACAGGCTCAAAATGGCCAGAAACAAAGAACTTTCTTCTGAAACTTGTCAGCCTATTCTTGTTCTGAGAAATTAAGGGTATTTATTCCATGCGAGAAATTGCCAAGAAACTGAAGATCTCGTACAACGCTGCATACTACTCCCTTCACAGAACAGAGGAAACTGGCTCTAACCAGAATAGAAAGAGAAATGGGAGGCCCCGGTGCAAAACTGAGCAAGAGGACAAGTACATTAGAGTGTCTAGTTTGAGAAACAGATGCCTCAACAAGTCCTCAATTGGCATCTTCATTAAACAGTACCTGCAAAACACCAGTCTCAACGTCAACAGTAAAGAGGCGACTCCGGGATGCTGGCCTTCTACATAAACACACACATACCACACAAACACACACACACTTTTCTTTAAGAAACAACTTCTTTGTGCGATATAGAAAAAATAATTCTCTAATTCTTTCAGATCTCTGGTGTTTTCGAGATGGAGGCGATGACATTCAAGAAGCTGGTGAAAGGCCATGCCTACTCTGTGACAGGTGTGGAGGAGGTGAGAGAATGACCTGGATAATGAAAGTTTTGATTAACAATACACATATAGTTATATCACAGACAGCAACTCATTCTTATTGGCTAGGTGGAGTTTAAAGGAAGTCCCACCAAGCTCCTGCGGATCAGGAACCCCTGGGGAGAGGTGGAGTGGACCGGAGCCTGGAGTGACAAGTGAGAGAAGAGGGGGAGGGAGAGATAAGAGGTGAGATAACTAGAGGGGAATGAGGTGGAGGAAAATTGGGTAAGAGTTAGTTCAGGAAAAGTTCAGTCTTGAGTCAACTTGGGCTGGTGACATGTATTTTAAGAGATGTGTCAGTCTTTCTTTGTGGTTTCAGTTCAAGAGAGTGGGCTGGAGTTGACCCATCGGTCAGAGCTAGATTGTACAACCGTAGCGAAGATGGCGAGTTCTGGTAAGTAGTTTGTCAAGAGTTTTTAAATATTTTATATTTTAATACTAACACAATATTAAGCCAATAGTACCCTCAAAACCAGTCTCTCTGCCTCTCCCATAAACCCCCCCACACAGGATGTCCTTCCGTGACTTTCTGCGTGAGTTTAGCCGTTTGGAGATCTGTAATCTGACAGCAGACGCCCTGCAGGCCAGCCAAGTGAAGAAGTGGAGCTCAACGCTCTACCCTGGAGAGTGGAGGAGAGGCAGCACTGCAGGGGGCTGCAGGAACTACCCAGGTACATTAGGATAATGAATTGAGAGAAGGGGTACAAGGAGTAATAGATTAGGGTTTTTATGTTTTCCCATCTTCTCTACAGCAACGTTCTGGCTCAACCCTCAATTCAAAGTGGCCCTTCAGCACCCAGACACAGATGGCCAATCAGGTTGCAGCTTCCTGGTGGCGCTGATGCAGAAGGATCGTCGTCGGCAACGGCGTGAGGGGAAAGACATGGAGACCATTGGATTCACCATCTATGAGGCAAGATATTTACTTCAGTAATTGTTTGTATTTGGTAACAGTGAAGTTAAGAATCTGTAAGAATGCTGTGACTTAAATACCTTTCTTTCTCTCTTCTAGGTTCCAGAAGAGGTATGACACATTCTGGTAATGCTAGGAGTCCATCTCTTCATGAGACCATAACAGCAATCTCTACCCTCAAATATTGGTCCTCTCATTTCTGTACTATCTCCTATCATCCTCTTTCCTTCTTTCCTTTCACTGTTCCTTTCCTCTCCTCCTCTCTCCTGGACAGTTTACGGGTCGGGCCGGGGTGCATCTAAAGAGGGACTTCTTCCTGACCCACGGCTCCAGTGCCCGGTCAGAGCTCTTCATCAATCTGAGAGAGGTCAGCACCCGCTTCTGCCTGCCCCAGGGAGAGTATATCGTCATCCCCTCCACCTTTGAGCCCCAGAAGGACGGAGACTTTGTGCTCAGGGTGTTCTCTGAAAAGCCAGCTGACTCCCAGTGAGTGAATGGTGGTGGGGTGGGTTGGGTAGGACAGAGGGAGAGAGAGACATATGAAAAGCTCAAGCCAATGAAACTGGCTAAAGACTTGATCCTCTCCTAACAGGGAATTGGATGATGACATCACAGCTGATCTGCCTGAGGAGGTGAGAAATGATTTTGAACTAATTCAAACCAATATTAATCTATTGACTAATCAGTATACCACAGTTGTACAGGTGACAGACAACTAAACTGTCTGTGTGTGTCTGCTGCAGGTAGAGCTGGACGAGAGCCAGATTGATGCAGGCTTCAAGGGTCTCTTCAGACAGCTTGCTGGAGCGGTGAGAGAAAACTACATTTTTGGTGGGATACATGGTACTTGTAGTCCTTTCTTACTTTATTTTATTCTCACAGGAAATGGAGATCAGTGCCACCAAGCTTCAGACCATCCTAAACAGAATCATCAGCAAGCGTGAGTCTGTTATACTGGCATCTCTTTTGGTTAAAGGGAAAGGCATGTGAGGTAACACTTGTATGGTGTGTTCACTGTCACTTTTTATGTCACAGATAAGGACCTGAAGACAGACGGCTTTGGCAAGGAGGCGTGTCGTTGCATGATAACTCTCATGGATGTATCCTTAACTACACCTTCTTTATACCCACCCTGATGTGTGTCAACTATCACTGTGCTTCCTCTTTATTCCTCTGTCTGTCCTTGACATTGATTTGACAGACCACCGGCACTGGGAAGCTGGGCTTGACAGAGTTCCATGTGCTGTGGGAGAAGATCAAACGGTACCTGGTGAGTCAAACATGTCCTACTCTTCTAAATAGACCTCTGAGATTTTCAAGCTATTGTTGGGTATGATTTCCACACCATGCTTGCTGTTGCCAACATTTGTAAATAACCCCTCTCCACTCTTCTCTACCACTTCAGACTGTGTTCAGGAAGTTTGACCTGGATAAATCTGGCACCATGAGCTCCTATGAAATGCGGATGGCACTGGAATCAGCTGGTACCATTTTATTCCTGTTCTAGTAGTATCCTCACAAAATGTATAAAGCGCAGAGTTTACAGTGTGTTTATGTGAATGCAGTCTCCTCTAACGTGAGAACATTGCCTTTCAATTTCAATCAAACTGTAACGTTGAACATCCGCAATATGTATTGACTAGAGCCCTTTTAAGTGCACAATAACATGACCAGCTCTGCCTCTGGTCACTTTATCCAACAGGAGACAAGTCTCTACCTAGTACTACCATGACAAGCTACCCCTATGTGTAAGCAGGCAAAAAGCCTAAAACTGTTTGGCTGACAAGACTAGTTGCTGTTCACACACTCTCCCTTTCTCTACATCAGGCTTCAAGTTGACCAACCACTTGTTCCAACTCATCATCCTACGCTACGCAAAGGAAGACCTGAATGTGGACTTTGATAACTTTGTCAACTGTCTCATCCGTCTGGAGACCATGTTCAGTGAGTGGACTTCACCTTGAATACAGCAGTGATACATGTCATAATGCTACTAACACCAGTAGACTGAACAAACCGCTCTCTGTCCGCCATCCCAGAGACCTTTAAAGAAATGGACACTGATGTAGATGGGGTGGTTTCCTTCAGCTTCTTCCAGGTATGTCACCACCATCAGAAACACAGCCTTCTTATTTTCAGGGAGAGCAGCTTGTGGAGTGTTAACATCAAACACTGCTTTTGAGCCCAGACACAACAGTTCCTTTATCAATGTTTTAGTGGTGTCATCGAAGTGTGACTACTTTAAGCTGTTAAATGTGTTATGAGGTGTTGAAGTCCTTGCTCTCTTTCCTTTAGTGGATCTCCCTCACCATGTTTGCCTAGACAGATGGATGGCCTTGGCCTGCTACTGCTTGTGTTGGTGGCGTCACCCCGACTCCAACGGCCATAGAATATGGTCTTAAATGTGACAAAGTTGTGGTTCTAAAACAGGTAGAGGAGAACACAAATGCTTTTGAATGTTGCCTGTGCTTGACTTTCATTTTATAAAAATATTTAAAAAAACAGTGATCAGTGATTTTTATTTTTGAAACAAGCTGTTGGATTTATATTCTGACACAAGTCAATAATGTAAAGCCTTAATTTGAAGAGAATAAAAAAAACAGTGATCAGTGATTTTTATTTTTGAAACAAGCTGTTGGATTTATATTCTGACACAAGTCAATAATGTAAAGCCTTAGTTTGAAGAGAATAAAAAAAACAGATTCTAACCTAAATAACAAAAAGCGCCTTGAAATGTGGAGTGAAAATAAAAGTCATTTAAAGGTTTTATTAAATACATTTGTTTGAAAAGCCAACTCTTTCTGGATACTGCTGCACAACTCAGGAATGTATGGATTTTTGTTAGCTTTCATTTTTGAAAATAAAGTGCAATGAATGATCTGAACATTAAAAAATTAGCAGCACATCTGTTTTTTTCCCGGCAATTATTTAACAAACTTTAAAGAGCAATAAATAATGCTGAGATATATATATATATAATGACTTTATACACTTGTATTCATAATTACGATAATTGTCCTGACATCTCTATCCACCAACACACAGCTTACAAGTTCACTTACGTTTGGATTTTAAATCCTGTGATACAATCATAAACCCATTTCTCTCTATGGAGTTCTCTCTAAGGACAAATAGCCCTACTTCCTGTCCTACCGTACGTATGCTACACATGGCTTTTAACCACCTCTGGGGCCAACACAAGCTGATCCTGTTAACGTCCCAGTCACCTCGAGTCAGCCCTGCCACTAGAGGGGGCTAGAAGCACAGGGTGAGAGCATAGAGGCCAGCCCAGGGCCTAAAGATGCTGCTCGCTCGCTCTCCCTCTCTCAGTTGAGTGCCAGTCCCTCACTGACGGGCATGTTGATATGGGCAGTCAGCAGGGGTGCACTCTTGCCCTCTCGCAGCACAAACACCTGGAATTACACAACGCGTGTCAACAACAGCTTACCTTCTACTTTCACATTGGTTTTATGTTCAAGGAGGCACTGAAATGGCTACACAGTGAAGAAAAATAGAGTAACAGAGAAATGAAATGCATACTTTAATGATGTCAGAGATTCCTTTATCACTCAGGCACTCCACAAATGTGTCAATAGGATAGTTGAGCCCAGGAACCAGTAGGGGGATCTGTGGAGAGTGAACACATTCAATAATATTCAGGCAATTAGCCAAAGTGAACAAAACATTTTATTTGATTTATTTCACCTTTATTTAACCAGGTAGGCTAGTTGAGAACAAGTTCTCATTTACAACTGCGACCTGGCCAAGAAAGCAAAGCAGTTTGACACATAACACAGAGTTACACATGGAATAAACATACTTTTTCTACTGTATTATTGACTATATACAGTGTGTGCAAATGAGGTAAGATAAGGAAGGTAAGGCAATAAATAGGCCACGGTAGCGAAGTAATTACAATATACCAATTAAACACTAGAGTGATTGATGTGCAGAAGATGAATGTGCAAGTAGAGATACTGGGTTGCAAAATAGCAAGATAAATAAATAAATACAGTATGGGGATGAGGTAGGTAGATAGATGGGCTGTTTACAGATGGGCTATGTACAGGTGCAGTGATGTGTGAGCTGCTCTGACAGCTGGTGCTTAAAGCTAGTGAGGGAGATATGAGTTTCCAGCGTCAGTGATTTTTGCAGTTCGTTCCAGTCATTGGCAGCAGAGAACTGGAAGGAAAGGCGGCCAAAGGAGGAATTGGCTTTGGGGGTGACTAGTGAGATATACCAGCGACATTAGTGAGGTGTACAGTAAATATCACTGGTCATGTGATGATATATGATGGGTTAAAAAGAAAGGTCACCTTAAAGAAGGCTGTCCTCATACTATACAGGCTCTCATCATACAGAAAGCTGATGGCCAAGTGCATGACAGGACGGCATGCGGCTGTGTTCTGGATGTTCAGAGTTAGCTTGAAGGACGGGCCCAGGCCCTGCACCTAAAACACAGACAGGACGAGAGAGACCCAACCAGGAGTTCTGACTGTGCGCTAAACCGTGGCTGTGATTCTACTGGAGACACTGACGTTCCCTCAGACACCAGACTCACCACTGCGTTCATCTTGAGAGGCTCAGACAGGCTGGAGGACATGGGTGTAAGGCTGGACTCCAGGGCTTTAACGTAGGCCCTCGCTGCAGCCAGACGCAGACGACTCAGGTCCATCTGGAAGGCCCTGTGCATTGCTGGAAAGCACACGGCCCAAACCGAACATTACACAAATTGACCCACAAACCCAAGAAACCCAAAACTCTCTCCAAAAACTGCAGAGAAACAAGCAAACCATTGTTTAGTTCTGGTTGGACATACGTACCCACAGCATTCTCCCGTTCCCTCATGGTTTGGTCCACGTACAGCTTGGTCTTCTTGGGGATATTGAGGCGGATGCTTTGTGCCAGAGGGGGACCTGGGGCAGAGTCCCTGTCATCAAACACAGCTGTCCTCTTCAGGATCTTTACTATCAGACCACCTCCTACAAAACACAGGGACACACGCTGAAATCAGGCAGGGGACTTCATTTCAACATCTGTCCATTGTACTGAGCATCCTAGACTAGAGGACTCTCTTTTAAATAATACTTCCAATCCCAAGATTCTATCCTAAATGAACAGGTGATCCGTACCTTTGGTGGTCATTATAAGGGTTCCGTCTTCTCGTCCATATCTCCCAAAACAAATGCTGGTCACTACATCCTGGAACACAGAGAACTGACAGTCACAACTAATCATGGCAGTGGGGTACAAACCTAGCAAACCTAAATCATCTTTCCAAAAACATTCCCACATCTCTTTTGTGTGCCAAGTCTAAAACAAGCAGGAAATAAGCATGGGAATTTGTTTCTAAAGAGTGTTTCATCAGAATCAAGTAGCTACTAACCTATTGGTAACCTATTGGCCTGTCTAGCCATGGTGTCTTACCGGAGTCTTGATGGTGCTGATGAGGTTTTTGTCTCTGTAGAGGTGGACCTCACAGTTAGCCAGGCCCACTAACACAGCCTGGAAGCCCCTGGTGGGGAGGTCCATCACGCCCATGGTAGTGACAGGGGCTGGCAGGCAAGCCGTCCACAGCTTCTTCCCCTGGACACAGAGGACAGGACAAGACACACACACAGGCCTCTTCCAACTATCACGTCACACAGCTGCAGTTTCTACTGAATTGACTGAGTGTAGGTGAGAGAGGGTGCTACCTACCTTCTGTGTGAAGCCCTGCAGGGTCTCCTGGGCACATCCCACCACCACACTCTTCCCCATCCTCACCAGCCCCACAGGGTGAGAAGACAGCTCAATACAGTACTTGGGCTTGGGGGAGTCCCTGCAAACACAGAGCACAACAAAATGATATCCAGCGATTTCCTCTGAATCCTCTGAAAAGAAACATTGGCTGGCAATAATACACTCAGGCCAGATGTAATACGTTTAAACTTCAAGTTTTGGGGGAGGGTCATCCCTATGACAGGCCAATGTGTGATTTCATCCTCAAAACATATACAACTTTCAAACCCAGACATTTTCCCACCTTTTCTTTATATCTCAAAAATGTTGTCGGTATCAAAGCCAAAACTTTTATTTCCGCAAACCGACCTAGTCATGATTGAGGTAAAGTTCTGCCTACAACTTAGTAATGCTGAGGTGGAATTGGCATGCATTACGCTCTTGATGGTTGCTAGGCAGCGCCCGTTACCACTATCCTGGCAGTTGTAAACTTTGTCTGCCCACCACATGCACTGTTTTCTAACCACTACTGGATGGATCCAGAAAGAATTAGTGTGGGAATAAATATAACTGAATGACGAAAATATCAGAATAAAGTAGGCAAACCCAACGCGTGTTCAACAATTTTAGCACTGTTTTGAGACAAGTGTGGGGACTCTTGATAAATATTTGTCACATTTTTCTTTTCACTAAATCTCTCTCTCTCTCTTTGGATATTAGGCTACAATTAGACTGTTGAAATGTTAGCTAAGTTGAGGTGAGTGCTGCTCATGATCCTCTGGTCTAGTTGGCTCATTTAATAACACTGAGCAGAACATTTTGCCAGCATGTCACTGTATGTAGTTTAATTAACAAGGGGATTATTTTGCTTTTCACTTGTAGTCACTTAGTACCCTAAGCCTACTCCCAACCAAAAAGCCTGTGACTTGTCTTAATCAATCTATGTGTATATTTGGTTAATTCTCTGGCTGGACAAATAAGTAGAGGTGGTAGCTCATCTATTAGTTGGGTCATCTATCATCGATCAGAAACATTTAGCATGCAACAATGTAGCCTAAATCAAGTGTAGGCCTATTATATTGCTCGATTACGTATAAGCAACTCCAAAAACCTGCGGAGGTTGTGAAATATGAACACGAGACTCACATGTTTTGAAAATATATATTGCTATTATTTTCTATTGGTATCATAATGAAGATACTCAAAGTGTAGGGAAAAATAAGAACTGACCCGTGCTACAGACAGCTATATCCTTCCACTAATATTGGACTAGTAAAGGCCCAGTGCACTACTTTTGTGAGGATTTTTTTTAAATGTATTGTATATATTATTATATTCTGTAGACTTTTCAGGGGGTGCTGCAGCACCCTTACTTCTCGCAGCTATGCTCCCACTCCTAAACTTGCTGGCATGTGCACAGGATATATAAAAGGCTTATCCCAGCAATAATGTGGTCAAATGGGACTGTATTAATTGGGTTCTAAGAAAACATTGCCAGATTTATTTTTACAGGCAACATACTGTACAGTCTGTCTGTAAAGGATAGAGACAAAGGTATATTTTGGTTAGTGGTTGCCATACCTGCGGAGGATGTAGATATTCCCATTGCGACAGGCCACAGTGATCCGGAACTCCACATCAAACTGACCAGTCACATCCATTTGAGTGGGAGCACTGGGGACGGACATCTGTGGCAACAAGAATATGGATGTCAACAGAGGGAATGGGAGAGTAAACCATATGAATTCAACAACATGACTGGATCTGGATAATTCAACAACAAAAAAGTTAAGTCTCATACAAATCTCCGTATGGAATTGAAGCAAAAGCCCCTCTTACACTAGCCACTGTCATGCTCTTCCTCCCAGATCACATCGAACCAATGATTGAGCCTTCATTGTAAATGACTCTTTATGCATTGAACAGACCTTCGAGAGGATGGTGAAGGCCTCAGGGTCCAGGATATAGACATCTTTACTCTCAGTGCCAATAACCAGACAGCTGACTGCATCCTCATCAGCCATGTTCTTCTTCAGGGTGCCGATGCATGTAATAACAGTCTAAGAGCACATACAAACAGTTGACTGTGTGTGTGTGTGTGTGTGTGTCACATTGCTCAAGTCAATCACTGCTGTGAGGAAGGCTACCTGTCTTCGTATTGGCTGCGCCTTATGAAGGTTCACAAAAGCCTCCGTGTCTTGTGGGTCCAACATGAGGAACCTTGACAAATAGAAGGGATCATTGGTGATGACACTTCACTCACACAAACAGCCGCAGTTACTTATATAACTGAGTTGTTACCTCAAAGATCTGACGGAGAGTGGAACATCAGCTTTGTCTCTAGGTGAAGGCAGGAGAGTAGCACTAATTATTACCATGACCCTGATCATAATCCATGATCATAATGCCATTTTGTCAGAGTAACCAGTTTTGATCATGGTACAGTCTTTTGAATGGTTTCATATATATCTTTGTAAGACGGTCAGAAAATCAAGCATAGGCAATTAAATAAAATCAACAGTCAATTGGGAACATAACTCGACGCATGCTATTAGCAGGAACGTACCGGATGCCCTCCAACATTTCCTTCAAGCTCAATGGGTCAATCATGTCCTTGTGAAAAGAGAAGGGTTAGTACAGCAGGCCAATCAGAAGAGAATCATGGTGCTCTCCCAGAAGCTTGGCTGGTGCATAAAACCCGCCAATTCAGATAAAAAAAAGTACAGCAAGTCAAAAATTGAAAACATCTCAAAAGTTGTTGCTCTAACAGTATAGAGGGAAATTATATATATTTTTTGGTTTTTTATTTGCTGAAATCTTTGCAGCTCCACTCACCTCCCTTGCCTGGTTCCAGACGTCCTGTTCCAGAGCATTGACCTCTAACGGAGGGAGAGTGAACTTGAAATAGGGCCGCAAGTTTTTATAGACATAGATGAAGGGGCCGGAAGCCACAGCGATGGCAGGCGTGCGTGGCTCATGCTGGTCCATGAGGAAAGAAACCAAGCCAGTGGGCAGATCGAGCAACGTGTTCTCACTCATCAGGCCAGTTCCACGGTACACCTTCAGCTTCATGTTGCATGAACCAGTTCCCAGGTCCCCCACCACCAACTAGAACAGAAAGAAGGAGAATGTTCATCTTGTACACAGAAATCAAAGGCATACTAATCAAACACCACACGTACACGCACCCACAGAACAAAAGGAGTCAACCAAAAAACATGCATAAAGAGCTTCTTCCTATGAGAAAAAGGATTAGTGGCAGATTAAGAAATCGCTGATAGCAAGTGTAGCAACATTATTCTTACCTTATTCTCACCATCCCCATGCAGGTCTGCAAGAGCTGTAAAATAAATACACAGGCCCGGGTAAATTCATTGTCTGAGGAAATAGCCATTTGTTAATAAATATATATCCACAAAACTTGAGCAAATGTATATTTAACAAGACTAGTGACAGAAATGAGAAATTGGTGGTAGCTAAGGTGAAATCTTACCAATGCAAGATGAAAAAGTATAGAGATTGGCCACTGGATCGTAGTGTGCATCTAACCATTTACTGGTCTCAGAGCTGTTAATAAGAGACAGAGTAAAGTTATTTGTTTTGAAGCAAGGCAACAATTTTTACTCCAGAATTTAGCCTAGCTAACGTTTGTGTTGCTGGGCGTATATAGAAAATCAGTCAAATAACGTTAGTTAACTTACCTACTGGGCACAGACGTAATTTCAACGTCTAACTTAGTGTTGACTTACATTTCGTTGAATGTGAATTCGACAAAACAGGTCACTAACGTTATATCATAAGATTTAGGTCAAAGTTGGGTGAAAAGACGAAATTCACTTAAATGTTTGACTTTTTGCAAATCTAATCAGTTTTCTACGTTGATTCAACGTCATTATATAGATGTTTTGAGGTTGAAATTATGTGGAAACATGGATTCTCCCAGTTTTTTTTAGCTAATGCGATTAGCTAGCTAACGTTAGCGATAACAAAGTTGGCCTGCTTGATATCCTGCTAACGTTTGCTAGCTGGCTTGCTTGATTGCTAGACGTAGCTAGTTAACGTAACGTCAGCTGAAAGGTTTGCGTTCCTGTAGCTAGCTAATGTAACTTACTTTTCTTTCATCTGTGAGACAGAAGACATGTCCAATATGATATTCCTCAATTAATATTGCAAGGATATTTTGTGCCACTGAGGTAGCTAGCTGGTTAACGTTAGCTCGCCTGTTTGTTTACGTTAGCATTAATCAGATCGGCTTTCCCGTTTCTATGGCAGCAAGGAAGGAGCAACAGAGAAAAGATTCCTCAATAAATAGTTTTTTATTTTTATTTTTTATTATTCATAATACAAAAATCAACTTACATTGCTACATCAAACATGTCTAGCAAACCAAACACAGTTATTAACAATGCTCAAACATACAAAATACATTAATAAAATACAAAAAATAAACAATTGAAGTGCAATTATATTCACTCTGAAAATATCTTATTATAATGATTCATGAAGATGTTATTATTTTTGTTATTCACTAGGGTTAGTGTTTTAATAAGATAATTAAATTCAATCAGAAAAATGTGTAATTTTGGTATAGAATTTTGGAATTTTTGTTTGTGTATAAAGTATTTGGCAACAAGAATTAAAAAATTAACAATCATTTCAGTGGTTTTGTTATCATTGCAATAGTAACATATTATATATTTTATGTTAAAATTATAGGCAGTATTCATAATGGTAAATAAGTACTTTGCAAGGTTTTCCCAAAATTCGGACACAAATTTACATTCAAAGAACAAGTGAGACAGATTCTCACCTTCTTTTTCCCAGAAAACGCAGATATCATCAATAGCCAATTCCTCAATAAATAGTTCTGCTTATTAAATGGCCACTGTGACGTCTCGGTCTTTGATCGTATACACTGAGTGCACAAAACATTAGGAACACCTGCTCGTTCCATGACAAACTGACCAGGTGAAAGCTATGATCCCCTACCTCCACTTCAATCAGTATAGATGAAGTGGAGAAGACATGGATTGTCTATGTGTGCATTCAGACGGTGAATGGGCAAGACAAAATATTTATTTGCCTTGGTTTGAGAGTGTCAAGAACTGAAACACTGCTGGGTTTTCACGCTCAACAACATTCAGCTAACTTGACACAAGTGTGGGAAGCAATTGGAGTCAACAACCCTGTGGAACGCTTTCGACACCTTGTCGAGTCCATGTCCCGATGAATTGAGGCTGTTCTGACGGCAAAAGGTCAGGTAACTCAATATTAACAACGAATTGACACACTCCTCGACCATTCAACAACTGATTGGTTTCTGGGTCATGGAGGAGAGAGGACGGACTATTCCCAAAAGAGAAAAGGCCTCATACTACTCAAACACTGATTGGTTTCTGGGTCATGGAGGAGAGAGGACAGAAGAGCGAGCGAGAGAGAGAGAGGGTGGAGGACGGACTTTTTTTCAAATGAGAAAAGACCAAGAGGCTTTAAAACCAGGCATTATACATGGATGGACTACAGAAAGGAAATTCTTTCAGGTAATGAGTTTATTAATTATCATTAGTTAAGAACACTTTCATTGATAACTAGAGTTCGATTCAACAACCTATTTTTGTAAGGCATGTCTGTTCAGTGCAGTAGATACATGATTGTAAATCAACTTTTGTTAAGACATCTTTATCACGGTCTCTATTTCTTAAACGTTGTATACACATTTTTCACATTTGTGTTTTTTTCACTAGAAATGATTGCGTATGGGTACTTTCGTGTGTGTGTGTGTGTGTAAAATATTACTGTTATCAGATATTTTTTATTAATAGATTGTATATCCATTGTTTAGTTGGAATGGAATGTTTGTTTACTCAATTTGACTATGCAATGTGGTTGTCTCACCTAGCTATCTTAAGATGACTGAGTCACTATGGATATGAGCATCCACTAAATGTCAAATGTAAATGTTTTACATATAGATCTCATATTACTGTTTTGAATCTTTTTTTTCATTTTTATATTGATGTTACAAATGTTTCATTTGTACAGTTCTTGTGTTTACATTTGACTGTGTAACAAAAAAAAGTTTTGCCAAAAAAACATGATCATTTGTTTCTCTGAAATGAAACCATCAAGTGATCGATTTGAAACAAATACCTGTCATTGAACAACCCCATGCCATATTTAGAGTGAAAAAACACACCAATCTCTTGTACAAGTTCTTTAAACAGAAAATATACTTAACCAACATTTCTGAAAATAGAGTGTTTTGGAATGAAACTCTTCAATTCTCTAAAAACTCAAGAGGTTGATAATCTTCTGTATCATTCCCCAAATACTTCTTCAGAAACGGCACAACTTTAAAGAGGTTGATGTGGAAATCTCTGGACTTTTCACTAGACTCCTGTTTGATATCACTGTTACCACCAGGGCACAGGTCCTTGGTTCCCCAGCTGATTACACCAACCTATGAACAATGGAAGAGGTGTCAGTACAGTACTAATCACCTGTAGATTACGAAGACCCCAGAGGTTTGCAAATACATTTTACAGAAATAAATATGGAATAATCATTGTAGAAAAAAGCACAAAAGGTATGTGGAAAGTAGATAGAAAGTTGCCACTTTGCTAGAGCCTGTTTCTCTGCTGTATGTACTGTAGATATGGCCAGAATGTCTCACCTGGATGGTGCGGTGTTTATCATAGTCCATAAACACAGCTCCACCGGAGTCACCTGCACACACAAGTACACACATGCAAACAAATGAAAAGGTAGGACAAAGTAATAGAGAACCCTTTTCATCTTTAACAAGTTACAATACTTCTATTACAATAATACTAATTCAAATCACAAGGTTCGCATTACATTGAGAACAGATATAAACAAACAGTGAGTTCCTCATCTAATGTTCCATGAACTGTTAACATACCTTTGCAGGCAACATTATCTCTAGTAGGTTGTTTCCCACCCGTGCACAGGAAGTTATCAGTCACAATATCCTTTAGATTAAGTGGTGTTATGCCTTCTACCTCAGTAACAGCCATTTCGATACAATTGTCCCTCAACTAAAGAGAAAAAATATATGAGAGGCGCACATACGGGCATCATCCATTGGTGTGTGTGTGTGTGTGGTCAGACATCATACAAGCACTCACCTGATCCTGAAGCTTTAGTTTGGCATCGCTACGTTGATCCATTTGTTCCTTTTTATCATATGAAATGAAACTGACTTCTTCAACTGAATTTTTGAACAATAGCTGTTCTGCAAGGATAACAATATATGAGGCAAGGCAACATACAGTGCCTAGATGAACCTTGTATCTTGGTGGATAGGCTATGTGTGCTGTAACTGTACCTTGTTGCTTGCAGGTGATAGCCTCTCCTACCAGTCTTAAAGCGCCACTTGTTTCCTTTGTGCAAGGGATGCAAATTGGTCTGAGGAACACAGTGAAGCAAGAACGCGTCAAGGAAACAACGTGTGCTTCACACGTTACTACAGAGATGATTTAGATTCAGATCTGAAGGGCTGTGTCATCACATTCAATCTGGTTACCTTCAGCATAATATCAGAAGTCTTACCTTATGTGGATAGAGACATCTACATCATTCTTCAGTTTGATGAGAGCTACGTCGTAATCATAGAACTCGTTTATCCCGTCATTCTTTTTACCGTTGATATTATAATCAGGATGTAATATTATACGTGATGCTCCCTTTATAACTGTTAAGAGGCAGGACTAGAGTGTAATTCAACAAACATGTTGCTTACAACTTACAATATCACCAGGTTACTTGTTCAAGTAAATGTGGCATGCGGACATATTTCCTGGTAATGATAATCACTTAAAAAAACAAGATTATTCAACAAAAAATTGTTTAGGTGTAAGTGCAAATGTTTTTGAAGGGGGAGGGGGGGGGGGCTGGTTATACCTTTATTTTCCCCCATTGTAATACGGATATTGTCTGCCATGTCATCGAACTTGAAGCAGTGAGCAGCAGTCAAGATGAAGCGGCGAGTGACCAGAGACCCCATGCATTTACTAGCTTTTCCATCCTCATGCTATGGTATCAGGAGAGAGAGGTTGAACATACATACAGTAAATGACAACAGGCAGGCATTTGCATCAATATCTAATTTAAATGTCAACAAGATTTCATTTTTTTTGTGCACTGGGATGAGATAGAGTATGGGAGGTGTGTGTCAGCCATTTATCACTCCCATAGCACAAATAACCTGAAACATTGCTTTGCAGAAACACACTACGAGTGATGATTGAATTCAGGACTTAAATGACAGGCGAGGTCTACTGTATACTGTTAGCGATCAAATCAAATTCTGACTTAAATATTATCATTTAAATGAAATCGAATCAATTGTAAGTTAGTATATCTGTCATGTATTGGTAATGACAGTGCACACTAAATCAAATCTGAACATGAAGGCCACAGAAAGGCCACTGGGTCATTGATGAAATAATCAAGGGTGAAAATCAGGCACTGTGTTGTTACTGTGTTGTCAATCCGTGCCATCCAGGGGTATCTTTGACGTATGGTGCTTGGGGTATTGTCATCATAGTTTTTATGGAGTCCGCAAACACCCACAACCTCGCTTTCATCTATGTGGAGGAGAGAGGTGACTCAACACACTGATACAAAGACACTAAAATACAGAATAATATCCATGCAGAGACGCATAGAAATCTACACATTCTTCTATATTGTTGTTTAATTAGGACTCTTACCAATTATATCATCAAAGGTTCTTTCCAAATCAATAACATTCTTTAGTTTAAAATAATGCCTCTCGCCGTTCCTTTTTGTCACTAGTGGCATGATATCTTCATCAAAAATGTCACTTCCGACACCAAAAACATAAACATCTAAAAACAACAACAAGAGGAAGTGGCAAAAACATTAGGCATGAGATGAATCAAGAACGATAACCTACTTGAGACAATAGCTGGCTTGAATTTGAATATTGTACTGAGTGCTGAGTGCCACAAATCTTTGTTCAGAAATGGTTGATTTATTCCTGGGCAAACTGGTGTGTGTGTGTGTGTGTGTGTGTGTGTGTGTGTGTTTGGCCTTGCTCAGTCTATAGCTAGAAAGCCACCAGGGATGGGCAACTTTATTGGGAGTGGGCTAATTGACTATCAGTGACTGACATAACAAGACAAACTGCTGATGCACAAACAAATTCCACCTTGTGTATTCTACTATTTTTAACTCGGAACAGTAAGTTAAGATCCTGACAGTTCCTGTCACACCCTGACCTTAGAGATCCTTTTAATTCTCTATTTGGTTAGGTCAGGGTGTGACTAGGGTGGGCAATCTATGTTTTCTATTTCTTTGTTGGCCTGGTATGGTTCCCAATCAGAGGCAGCTGTTTATCGTTGTCTCTGATTGGGGATCATATTTAGGCAGCCTTTTCCCACCTGTTGTTTGTGGGATCTTGTTTTTGTGTAGTGCCTGTGAACACTGCATTTACTTCACGTTTTGTTTGTTCGGTATTGTTTTTGGTGAGTTTCATTTATTAAAACATGTGGAACTCTGCGCACGCTGCGCCTTGGTCCATTTATTCCAACGATTGTGACAGTTCCTAAAATATTTTTGGAGTAAATTGATCTGAGGGCCTTCAAAAGGAGGAGAATAGTTGAGAGTAGAATGTCAGGTTGTTGTTAAATGTTATGACCACTCAAAAGTTTTGACCTCACCAAGATATTTTTCCCGTTTTGTCTTGTTATTCATGTACACCGATTCCCTAATTTTGGCCATTGTGTTTTCAGGGCTACCCCCCATGTTGTAAGCACCTGCAAGTAAAGAGATTCAAGGGATTATTACTGAGCTGACCAAAGGTGAACAAAAGCTTTTTAAAAAAAAGAAGCTACGAACTGCAATACATTCAAATACTTTCCATACAAATATACATGAATAATAGCAATACAGTACCATCTGTGAAGAAGATGAGGACATGGTGGATCTCCATGAATAGCATTTCATTTCGTTTTTTTTGGATAGCCATGCGTTCCAGGATGGTTTTAAATGCAAGGTTGAGATTGGTCCCAACATTATCTCTAGCTGTGAAAAAAGTATATGCGCACACACATAAACACACTGTTTGTCACATTACATTTGACCTAGCCACTGGATAAGTGTATTGTTTGGGCAATGATGATGTAAGTACATACAGTATATGGTAAATGTTTTGCCCACCATCATATTTAAAGTTGTTCAATTCAGCCAAGACATCCACAAGTGGTTTTCTTTTATCTCCAGAAAAATCTATTATGTTGACAACCTCTAATACGTCAGAGGCGAAGAAAATTATTTCGTAATTTGGGCTGACTGAAAAGGAGCTAACCTGTGAAAGGTGAAGACACAAAACAGGATAATGTTTAATGATCTGTCAAAGAATGTGAGAGGAATACTGTGGTAAATCAATAACTGATTCCACATTGTCAGACATTTCTATCAGCTACATAACATACTTTGTGAGTGACTCGTGACATACCTTTGTGATCAGTTTCTTGACAGCATTTCTTGCACTGTTAAAGTCTTCCTCCGCAATGCTGTCAGAGATGTCCATAGCAATGTATATGTTAAGCTTTCCACCTTTATCTATTGTGATCTTCTTTCCTTCCTGATCGGTGTCATCTGAAAGGCACCGGCAGGATATATTACTTTGACAATCACAGGTGGAAAAGGAGGATATTTGAGGATATGTGAAATGTTTAGCAAACACAGTGCATTCGGAAAGTATTCAGACCCCTTCATTTCTTTCCACAATTTGTTATGTTACAGCCTTATTCTAAAATGGATTAAATAAAAACAGTTCTCATCAATCTACACACATAATAACAAAGCAAAAACAGGTTTTTAGAAATGGTTGCAAATGTATTAAAAATAAAAAACAGAAATATCTTATTTACAGTTGAAGTCAGTTTTTCACAATTCCTGACATTTAATCAGAGTAAAAATTCCCTATCTTAGGTCAGTTAGGGTCACCACCTTTATTTTAAGAATGTGAGATGTCAGAATAATAGTAGAGAGTGATTTATTTCAGCTTTTATTTCTTTCATCACATTCCCAGTGGGTCAGAGGTTTACATACTAATTGAGTGTATCTGGTAGCATTGCCTTTAAATTGTTTAACTTGGGTAGCCTTCCACAACCTTCCCACAATAAGTTGGGTGAATTTTGGCCCATTCCCCCTGACAGAGCTGGTGTAACGAAGTCAGGTTTGTAGTTCTCTTTGCTCGCTTTCCTTTTCCAATTCTGCCCACAAATTCTCTATAGGATTGAGGTCCGGGCTTTGTGATGGCCACTCCAATACCTTGACTTTGTTGTCCTTAAGCCATTTTGCCACAACTTTGGAAGTATGCTTGGGGCCTTTGTCCATTTGGAAGACCCATTTGTGACCAAACTTTAACTTCCTGACTGATGTCTTGAGATGTTTACCTCCTCATGAAGACATGTATTTTGTGAAGTGCACCAGTCCCTCCTGCAGCAAAGCACACCTACAAAATGATGCTGCCACCCCCGTGCTTCATGGTTGGGATGGTGTTCTTAGGCTTGCAAGCCTCCCACTTTTCCTCCAAACATAACGATGGCCATTATGGCCAAACAGTTCTATTTTTGTTACATCAGACCAGAGGACATTTCTCCAAAAGGTACGATCTTTGTCCCCATGTGCAGTTGCAAACCGTAGTCTGTCATTTTTATGGCGGTTTTGGAGCAGTGGCTTCTTCCTTGCTGAGCGGCCTTTCAGGTTATGTGGATATAGGACTCGTTTTTCCTTCCTGAGCGGTATGACGGCTGCATGGTCCCATGGTGTTTATACTTGCATACTATTGTTGGTACAGATGAACGTGGTACCTTCGGGCGTTTGGAAATTGTTCCCAAGGATGAACCAGACTTGTGGAGGTCTACAATTTAGTTTCTGAGGTCTTGGCTGATTTCTTTAGATTTTCCCATGATGTCAAGCAAAGAGGCACTGAGTTTGAAGGTACACCTTGAAATGCATCCACAAGTACACCTCCAATTGACTAAAGTTATGTAATTTGTGCTATCAAAAGCTTCTGAAGCCATGACATAATTTTCTGGAATTTTCCAAGCTTTTTAAAAGGCAGGGTCAACTTAGTGTATGTAAACTTCTGACGCACTGGAATTGTGATACAGTGAATTATAAGTGAAATAATCTGTCTGTAAACAATTATTGGAAAAATGACTTGTGTCATGCACAAAGTAGATGTCCTAACCAACTTGCCAAAACTATAGTTTGTTAACAAGAAATGTATGGAGTGGTTGAAAAACAAGTTTTAATGACTCCAACCTAAGTGTATGTAAACTTCCGACTTCAGACCCTTTGCTATGAGACTCGAAATTGAGCTCCGGTGCATCCTGTTTCCGTTAATCATCCTTGAGATGTTTTTACAACTTGATTGGAGTCCTCCTGTGGTAAATTCAATTGACTGGACATGATTTGGAAAGGCACACTACTGTCTATATCAGGTGCCACAGTTGACCGTGCATGTCAGAGCAAAAACCAAGCCATGAGGTCGACGGGAATTGTCCGAAGAGCTCTGAGACAGGATTGTGCTGAGGCACAGATCTGGGGAAGGGTACCAAAAAATGTCTGCAGCATTGAAGGTCCCCAAGAACACGGTGGCTTTCTTAAATGGAAGAAGTTTGGAACCACCAAGACTCTCCCTAGAGCTGGCCGCCCGCCCAAACTGAGCAATCGGGGGAGAAGAGTCTTGATCAGGGAGGTGACCAAGAACCTGATGGTCACTCTGACAGAGCTCTGTGGAGATGGGAGAACCTTCCAGAAGGACAACCATCTCTGCAGCACTTCACCAATCAGGCCTTTATGATAGAGTGGCCAGACGGAAGCCACGGAAGCCACTCTATCGAAAGGCACAGCCCGCTTGGAATTGGCCAAAAGGCACCTAAAGACTCTTAGACCATGAGAAACAAGAATCTGATCTGGTCTGATGAAACCAAGATTGAACTCTTTGGCCTGAATGCCAACTGTCACGGTGAAGCATGGTGTGGCAGCATCATGCTGTGGGGATGTTTTTCAGTGGCAGGGACTGGGAGACTAGTTAAGATCGAGGGAAAGATGAACGGAGCAAAGTACAGAGTGATCCTTGATAAAAAAAAACATGATCCAGAGCGCTCAGGAACTTAAACTGGGGCGAAGGTTCACCTTCCAACAGGACAATGACCCTAAGCACACAGCCAAGACAATGCAGAAGTGGCTTCGGGACAAGTCTCTGAATATCCTTGAGTGGCCCAGCCAGAGCCCGGACTTGAACCTGATCTAACATCTCTGGAGAGCCCTGAAAATAGCTGTGCAGAGACGCTCCACCTCCAACCTCACAGAGCTTGAGAAGCTCTGCAGAGAAGAATGGGTGAAACTCCCCAAATACAGTCGTGCCAAGTTTGTAGTGTAATACCCAAGAAGACTCAAGGCTGTAATCGCTGCCAAAGGTGCTTCAACAAAGTACTGAGTAAAGAGTCTGAATAATGATGTGATATTTCAGTTTTTTACGTGTAATACATTTGAAAAAAATCTGTAAACTGTTTTTTCTCTGTCATTATGGTGTATTCGGTGTATTAATGAGGAAAAACAATTTAATCTATTTTAGATTAAGGTTATAACGTAACAAAATGTGGAAAACGTCAAGGGGTCTGAATACTTTCTGAATGCACTGTATACCGATGAAGTTATGGTGATAATGAAAATGGAATAAAGACTTCAACAAATAAACAATTGATGATATATTAGGTGTTATGAAGACCTACCAACGGGCGCTGCCATCTGAAGGCTCTCTCTGATAGCACTGCCGAAGGCCTCCGTGACCTCCAGCGCAGTGTCATACGTGTGCTTGTCTGCAACAAGAACAAAAGAACCAGACAACCACAGGATAAATCTCTATTTTTCACAGTGGACTGTACATGACAATCTTTTGGCATCTTTGAGCAATGGACTAGTCGTGACTGCGTTGTGTTGCTTGGAAAACTGTTATTGTTTTGGGTGTCTTTCTGGGCCTTACAGTAACATTTAGGCTCAGTCCCAGTCCATTGGCCACTCTCTTGACATACACGTGTCTTTGACCCCAACAAATGTAAGTTGTCGTCACAGCGGTAAGACAATATGTCGTCAATGCCAAAACTGGAACCAGACCTCCTAGCACCTGCTGGAATCCCAGGGTCAGCACAGCGATCTTCACTTCCTGCTGTAAGAGAACGGTGGGAGAAAGTCAGAGAGAAATAGAGAGGGAGGGTGTCAGGGAGGCAGGGAGAGTATAGCATGCTGCATAGGTAGTTATTGTGTAGGCTGTGGCACTGAACGCCATTTATAATGTGTCATTCCGACCAGAGGGTCCTGAGGTGAAAGACGGAGAGACAGTTGACAGTTTTCTACTCACAGTCACGGCTGCATATGGGTGTGCCCCCACTCCACTTCCCATTGGCTTGGCACACACGGGAGGCTGAGCCGCGCAGTGAGTATCCCGAATAACACTCATACGTGGTCTTATTGTTGACAAAATATTGCGATTGTACAGGCAAGACAGAACCACTTTCTAAAACCAAGGGGTTGGGGCATTCGATCACTAAAGAAGAAGAAAACAAAATGGATGGTCCTGTTTCCGTAGCATTTCTCTTATTTCAAATACTGTCTCCGTGGAAGATATCAGGCATCGTCACTTACTTTTGCACTGTTGAGGAGGTCTTCTTTTTGGTGGTGGCTTCCAAGTTCCGCTTTTCAGGCACGAGCGAGTTAAAGCAGGATGTGGATAGTACCCTTCTGGACAGTGGTATATCATAATGCTGCCGTACTCAAGCTTCTTAGTGAGAGTGTAACTACCTCCTTCCATGCCCATTCTCTCCTCATTACAGGTGACTTCACACAGAACACCTACACCTGTGGGGTCAGTGTGGGGAAAGGTCCATTTATTTTTACACATACATGCCTGTATGAATGGCCTCGGCCATGTTGGGGTTCTGGCTAGAATACCAGAACACATCCGAGTTTTACCAACCCAGAATTCTTAATAGTACACAGAACCCTAATGGATGGAGTCAAAGCTGAACGTGTGTGTGTAGGTACACGAGTGAAATTTAAGACCCTAATTATACTTTATGTTGAATATTATGATATTCAACAATGTTAATACAATCACCCCAAACATAAAGCCTCACGTTGATGAACACCCAGTTAAAAAGGACTGACGGTGAATCCTATCAGAAACAACACAAGTGGTTAAAAACAAATCCTTCCTGTTTATGTTGAGTACATACATTTTATTTTCCATCCATTGTTTATACTATCCAGAATACAGGAGCATATGGGACAAATGTTTCTGAAAGGTAAGAAAAGCCAACAACAGCAGTTTGAATATAAAAGCCATGTCAAGACACTCACCCATATAAAGAGGACATATCAGCAGTGCTACAGACAAACCCCAGAGAACAGACAACTCCATGGTGGCTCACAGGTCAAAAAGTAAAACAATCTGCAGAAGGGTGCATGTTTATATGGAGAAGGTAGGAAGGACAAGGGGGAAGGTATGACTAAAAGCTTGCCGTCACTGGTTAACCTAAAGTCAAATAAAAGAAGATCAATGACCTACAATGAGAAACAAACACACACTCACAAAATGTCCAAAAACTTGCCATACTTCTACAAATATATATATATATATATACGTTTTTTAAATCCGAGCCTGTGACTGAGAATTATCTATCAGCTTTATTTTATGAAAATGATTTATACTTTGAAAAACCACTCGTAGCTAGTACAGTTTATTTTGCAACAGCTTAGACCAAAAAGGTCAAAGGTCTTAGTGTGTATTCCAGTAAGTAAACCTAGCCTCAGCTCTCCAACTGTCTGTGGATAATTCCAGTAAATACAACTTTTTTTTAAAACAACCCCCAGCGTAAAAATATGTTCACATGACCCTCACCTTGTACTGTAAAATTATTTACACACCCTCCACCCTTATAAAATGAACTCCAAAAATAATGATTACCACCATAAATAACAATAACTGTAGCAAACATGTGGTTATAAACGTGGATATCGACATTTCCACTACCACATGGTTTTGTGGCACTGGCTGCAGACAATGATCAGCTGGGGGGAATTTAGATTTTCAGATTTCACAATTTTGACACTAGATCTATATGTCAGAATGGTTCAGATAATAACTACAGAACGAAGCCAACATCAGCGTGAGCTTTGGTTGCGAATGGTATGAACTTTGAACTCTTATTCACTACAGAAGTGATACCTCCTAGCCGTTGAGTTAGCAACAGCAGATGCAACGAGGGTTAGGAATAACAGACAGAGTATCCCGTTTATCACCCAACGACGTAATCCGTCTATCACCCAACGACATTACTGCAACGTATCCAATTGACAACCAGAGACATTCTTCAAAGGACTCGGTTTGGCAACACGGCCTTCCATCTACCACCAACCTACTGAAGCGCAGCTCAGAGTAAATATTTATTGCATTTTCATTTTCCAAATGGGCGGTAATTTAGAATGCATCAGATACTGTATTTACGATAGCACAGCTTCTCCCTGTGTCCCTCAGTCTTCCCGCTCTTTCACTCAAACCCAGCCCTTTTCCTTTGTGTAACAAGCTGTCATATCTGTTCCGCCCACTAGGGATGTTTTCCTTTATGACGTAATTTGTAATCAAGTTATGATTTAATTATGTGTATGTGTAATTCTGTGTGATTAGTTAGGTATTTAGTAAATAAATCATTTAACCCAATGTTGTATTGCTGATTCAAAATGTTAGCCAGGGTTCGCGCAGATAACCAAGAATTTTCAACTTTGAGATGAGACTGAATTAAGATGAGGTTTAATATTGACTGCTATTGATGTAAAATATTACTAGGTCTTTAAGAGTTTATTCGGAAGATAACAGCTCTATAAATATTATTTTGTGGTGCCCGACTCTCTAGTTAATTACATTTACATGATTAGCTCAATCAGGTGATATTAATTATGGAGAAATTATTCTATAGAATAGCATGTCATATCACTTAATCCGGCAAAGCCAAAGACACAACACTTCACTACATTCGTAAAGAAGACAATGTACTTTTTACTCCATACATTTTCCCTGAAACCCAAAAGTACTCGTTACATTTTGACAAGAAAATGGTCCAATTCACACACTTATCAAGAGAACATCCCTGGTCATCCCTACTGCCTCTGATCTGGCAGACTCACTAAACACATGCTTCAGTTTGTAAATTATGTCTGAGTGTGCCCCTGGCTATCCATCAATAAAAAATGTTTTAAGATTGTCTCGTCTGGTTTGCCTAATATAAAGAACTTGAAATGATTTATACTTTCGATACTTAAGTATATTTAAAACCAAATACTTTTAGACTTTTACTCAAGTAGTACTTTACTGGGTGACTTTCACTTGAGTCATTTTACATTAAGGTATCTTTACTTTTACTCATGTATGACAATTGAGTACTTTTTCCACCTCTAGAAATGTGGCTTTATGGAAGACATTATATAGTAAAACCTGCAAAATGGCGAATGTAAATCATGAAAAAAACGCACTACCCTCCCTGTGCCCATATAAAAACACACACTACCCTCCCTGTGCCCATATAAAAGCACACACTACCCTCTCTGTGCCCATATAAAAACACACACTACCCTCCCTGTGCCCATATAAAAACACACACTACCCTCTCTGTGCCCATATAAAAACACACACTACCCTCCCTGTGCCCATATAAAAACACACACTACCCTCCCTGTGCCCATATAAAAACACACACTACCCTCCCTGTGCCCATATAAAAACACACTACCCTCCCTGTGCCCATATAAAAACACACACTACCCTCCCTGTGCCCATATAAAAACACACACTACCCTCCCTGTGCCCATATAAAAACACACACTACCCTCCCTGTGCCCATATAAAAACACACACTACCCTCCCTGTGCCCATATAAAAACACACACTACCCTCCCTGTGCCCATATAAAAACACACACTACCCTCTCTGTGCCCATATAAAAACACACACTACCCTCCCTGTGCCCATATAAAAACACACACTACCCTCCCTGTGCCCATATAAAAACACACACTACCCTCCCTGTGCCCATATAAAAACACACACTACCCTCCCTGTGCCCATATAAAAACACACACTACCCTCCCTGTGCCCATATAAAAACACACACTACCCTCCCTGTGCCCATATAAAAACACACACTACCCTCCCTGTGCCCATATAAAAACACACACTACCCTCCCTGTGCCCATATAAAAACACACACTACCCTCCCTGTGCCCATATAAAAACACACACTACCCTCCCTGTGCCCATATAAAAACACACACTACCCTCCCTGTGCCCATATAAAAACACACACTACCCTCCCTGTGCCCATATAAAAACACACACTACCCTCTCTGTGCCCATATAAAAACACACACTACCCTCCCTGTGCCCATATAAAAACACACACTACCCTCCCTGTGCCCATATAAAAACACACACTACCCTCCCTGTGCCCATATAAAAACACACACTACCCTCCCTGTGCCCATATAAAAACACACACTACCCTCCCTGTGCCCATATAAAAACACACACTACCCTCTCTGTGCCCATATAAAAACACACACTACCCTCCCTGTGCCCATATAAAAACACACTACCCTCCCTGTGCCCATATAAAAACACACACTACCCTCCCTGTGCCCATATAAAAACACACACTACCCTCCCTGTGCCCATATAAAAACACACACTACCCTCCCTGTGCCCATATAAAAACACACTACCCTCCCTGTGCCCCCACACCCCAGTACATTTCGAATTGTCCCTAACCATGTTATTATGTTAATCATCTGTAAATTCAGTCTGATGTATGGTTGATAAGGAATTATCTCTCTCTCAAACTTCTGACACAGCACTACACATCTGCAACTGTGACAATGGGAAAGCCATAGTTACTCATTTGGAAAGATTGACCAGAATATTTGAGGTTATAGTGAGCTACAGTTTTGTAACAATTAGAAATGGAACTCCCTTCAGAATCACTTTAATTTGCTAAGTACATTTAGGCATACCCAGAATTTAACTCTGTGATTGGTGCTGCCAGCAATAGACAAATGTACAAACAGAACACAGACAGAAGAATTTACACAAAGTCTACATACAATATATACAATAGTACCGACTCACAGCCGGGGTAGTCGGATGAGGACAGAATTTCAGGACAAAAAAAAAGACCCAGCTATATACAGCAGCTCATTCTTAACAGATATTCCAAGGGCTTTCGCTAGATGATATCACACATACTCTAGCTTTCATTAAACACACCACTATTCTATGACCGGTCCGTTTAGGGTCACTATTAATCATCTCACATCATCATAGGCTGAAAGGCCTCCTGCCATGTCAAAACAACATAGATGAGTAAAAGGGATTTTTTTTGGCATTCCCCTTTAAGGTAAACAACAAGTCGTGTCCTGTAAATTGTTTTGTTTTTTAATATTATTATTTTTTACCTTTATTTAATTGATTTCATTGATTATGTTAAGAACAAATTCAATGACGGCCTAGGAACAGTGGGTTAACTGCCTGTTCAGGGGCAGAACGACAGATTTGTACCTTGTCAGCTCGGGGATTTGAACTTGCAACCTTCCGGTTATTAGTCCAACGCTCTAACCCTGCCGCCCCAATTGACAGACGAGGCTAGTGTAAACAAGCTAGAGTACACATAGGCTACTTCAGCATTTCCCGTAATTCCTTGGCGCTCCATCCAAAGTGTAATGATTAAATGATGATTTGCTTTTATGCAGTGCTTTTTTCCCTTCTAAGACTCCAAGTACTTTACGTTGCATGAGGCTAACTCACCCCAATCACCACCAATAGACCTATGCGTCTATCGGATCAATAATTCCCCTGTTAAACTGCAGTTGAATTCATACAGGTAACCTACCTGCAGATATATGATCTACATTTGATCAACCTGTTGCAGGAGAACTTTCCTACAATGCAGGAAATGTAAAACGTGTAAGTTATTTGAGGTTTGAAAAGGCTTCTTGAAAAATACTAACGGGCTGACCCGGGAGGACCCATGTAGAACGGGCACTAGTAGACCTATTAGGTGCCAATGGATAGGGTTCAGCCACCACAGGTCTGTCCAGCAAGAACAAGTCTAAGATATCTCAAATAAAAAATCAAATCAATCAAATATAACTTCATTTGTCACATGCATCGAATAAAACAGGTGCAGACTTTAACATGAAATGCTTACTTACGAGCCCTTTCCCAACGATGCTGAGTTAAAAAGTAAGAAACGCTTGCTAAAACGAAAATATGATTTTTTAAATAATCAATAAAAAAAAGGAAATAGTAACTAAATAAAACAACAATATCAATAACGAGGCTTTGTACAAGGAGTACCGGTATTGAGTCAATCAATGTGCAGGGGTACGAGGTAGTTGATGTGATTGAGGTAATATGTACATGTTGATAGGGGTAAAAGTGACTAGGCAGTCAGGATATATCATAAAATGAGTAGCAGCAGCGTATGTGAAGGGTGTGAAAGTGTGTCTATATCTGAGAGTGTGTGTGTGTGGTGTCATAATGTTATGTTATTGTTTGACCGCTACGTGTTATGGGTATTATGACTCATACTGTGGTACTTTATAAAATCTGAAAATAAGGTCTGAGGTTAACACAGGCTTATGATATCATATACATTTGTTGTATGAGATAATATCAGACAGTTAAACAAGACTTTATGTGCATAGTTTGTTATTACAAAGATGCATCAAAATTCACAAAAAGTGACATTCGCTGATGAAGATATTCTCATAGAACAAAATATATAAGATCTGTGTTTACCTGTGTTTACCACAGACCATATTTTCTGTGTTTATCCAAAAACCCTACAAAAACTCCATTAATTTACCCATAGGCTTTGTCCAACGAGTTAGTGCTTACAAGAATACACTATTACTATTGCTCTCTATTGCCACAACAGTCTCAAAGTAATACCATAACTATGGCTGAAATAGGCCAGTATATACAGAATAGACACAGATTCTAAACCCAGAGACACAACATCGGAAGACTTTTGGGGAAGGAAACAGACCAGGACGGAGGTTGGAGTTTGAGAAGTCTATGAGAGAAGTGGAAAATTATTCCTTAGTTGCTCATTTTCTCAAAATCTAATGTTATAAAGTAATTCAGTGTTTTTATTTAAAAAAAAAGTGTAATAAACTACTGAGATGGTATTGAAGAAAATATGTTATTTCATCATCTTGTGATGTTGTGGTTCTAAATATTCTTATGTGCAACCTAATCCAGTGATTGTCATGCATTGTGTGGGTAGACAATTATGACATTGTTGTTATATTTTACTGTTAAAATAGGGCTCCTGAATTATTATTTTTAATGTATTTTTTTCAATAGAGAGGAATTTGCCTGCATCTTTATGTGATCTAATATCATAGGATGTATATATTTGTGGCTATTTCAGCACCTGAATAAGTGAACATTGCAGTTGTAGCATACCTTCCAAGGAGGCCAATGCACTCACAATGGCCAATGAACATTTTGCTCGGTGCATATCTCAAATCCATATGAACTATCTTTGTAAAATAGTTGCTATTGAGCTCATCATTGAGAGTTGCGAAATAAAAGGTAAAGCTACAGAAAGCTGAGAACATCCTCTCTCTATCTGTGACAAGAGGAAAGCTGTGTTTTCCCAGCAATTGGATTTTTAGAATGTTATACAATCAGAACACTTTTTTCTCCCAGAGCATTTTTTTCCAAGGGATAGGAGAGAGAGAGTCAACATAGCAGTAGGCCCTAGCAAATCAGGTACAAGGGCAGTGAAGCAGACACGTTCATTAAAGGAATCATGAGGATAATGTACTTTACTGTTTGACCAAATTATGGTTTTATAGTCTCCTAAAAAATAGTAGGTTTTTAGTGAGGTTAATGAATTTGCCTGCACACCAATGCAGCTGGTCAGCTGATTGAGAACCATACTTAGGTAGCTCTTGCCCACATGGGTTTTGTGGGTAGTTGTTTTCTGTTTTGTGTTTCTGCACCTGACAGGACTGTTTCGTTTTTGTTCATTCTCTTTGTTATTTTGTTTTGTGTTCAGTTTAAATAAAGATAACATGAACACTTACCACGCTGCGCTTTGGTCCACACCTCCATACGGCGACCGTTACAGAACTACCCACCAAAAAAGGACCAAGCAGTGTGGTAACCAGGAGCAGAGGGTTCTGGACTCCTGGACTTGGGAGGAGATTTATATATTTGATTTATCCGTTATTTTACCAGGTAAATTGACTGAGAACACATTCTCATTCGCAGCAACGACCTGGGGAATAGTTACAGGGGAGAGGAGGGGGATGAATGAGCCAATTGTAAACTGGGGATTATTAGGTGACCGTGATGGTTTGAGGGCCAGATTGGGAATTTAGCCAGGACACCGGGGTTAACACCCCTACTCTTACGATAAGTGCCATGGGCTCTTTAATGACCTCAGAGAGTCAGGACACCAGTTTAATGTCCCATCCGAAAGACGGCACCCTACACAGGGCAGTGTCCCCAATCAGTGCCCTGGGGCATTGGGATATTTGTTTTAGACCAGAGGAAAGAGTGCCTCCTACTGGCCCTCCAACACCACTTCCAGCAGCATCTGGTCTCCCATTCAGGGACTGACCAGGACCAACCCTGCTTAGCTTCAGAAACAATCCAGCAGTGGTATGCATGGTGGTATGCTGCTGAGATACTGGAAGGCAAGGGACCCTGGGCACAGGCTGGGGAATGTCGCCACCCCAAGGAAGATCTGGAGGCAGAGAGAGCTGAGCGGCGGCGATATGAGGTAAGGCAGCGCAACAGGCACGAGAGGCAGCCCCAAAATGTTTTTTGGGGGGCACACGGGGAGATTGGCGGAGTCAGGCGGTAGACCTGAGCCAACTCCCCGTGCTTACCGGAAGAAGCACAGTACTGGTCAGGCACCGTGTTATGCGGTCAAGCTCACGGTGTCGCCAGTACGCGCTCATAGCCCGGTGCGCTATAGGCCAGCCCCCCGCAAGTGCCATGCGAGAGTGGGCATCCAGTCAGGGCGTATTGTGCCGGCCCAGCGTGTTTTGTCTCCGGTACGCCGTTACGGCCCAGGGTATCCTGCGCCGGCTCTGCGTGCTGTGTCTCTGGGGCGCTGGGAGGGTGCAGTGCGTCCTATGCCTGCGCTCCGCCCATGCCGGGCGAATGTGGGTATTGAGCCTAAGGGAGAGGTGCGAGTGGTATGCACCAGATCTCCAGTGCTCACCCACAGCCCGGTTCAACCTGTGCCTGCACTCTGGAAGGTCCGAGCTAAAGTGGTCATCCAGCCTGGAGGAGTGGTGCCAAGGCTGCGCACCAGAGCTCCAGCGCTCCCCTAACGCCCGGTCCATCCGGTGCCTCCTCCACGCACCAGGCCTCCTGTAGGTCTCCCCTCCTGTAGGTCTCCCCTCCCTCCAAGTTCTCCCGTCTGTCCGGAGCTGCCGGAGCCGCCCGTCTGTCATTTGCTATGCTAATTTTGTTCTTTTTTTTTTTAGAAGTGTAAGGATAATTAGTTTTTCTTAAGTTGGCTAAATGTTTTATGACTGTGTAACCATTCATTACTCATTATGTAATGACATAGCGCCCCCCCCCCAAAATCTGTTAAAGAGAAGATTCTTAAATTACCGTGTTCATAAATCATTTAATCTTTAAAACAAAATAGTATCTAATTGACAAGCACTAACTCCTTGTTATAAAAATCAGAACTAAAATAGAAGCTATAGCCTGCTTCTGAGGATGGCAGGCATTTGATATGGCAGTTTTTTAAAAAGACAAATCAAAATGTTTAAATTAGATTAGTAGTAGGTTTTCACTACATGGTGAATAAGGCTTGTTTTACCCACATCTGTCAGCAATGAGTGTTTGGCTGCTTGGTCTAAGCTATCAACAGTAATTAGTGCCCAGTATCCACACTAGTTTCCCACACATACAAGGGGCCTGGGGATGGGGAAGGTGCATTATTCCAGTAATGAGAGAAGGGGAGGGAGGGAGGCCCGGGCTGGTCTGGGACTGCCTGCTAGACCAGAGGTTAGGAGAGTGCGTTGGACAAATAATTGTACCTTTTAATTTAAAAAAAAAAGAAACATGAGAAATTGTATTTGTTGTGTTATCATTGTGTTTTTATTGAACTGCTACACAACAAAACCCAGTGCTGCAGTGTCTCATTCATGCCAATGTATTACCCATAGGATATCTCACATGTGAGAGGAATTTGAGTAGAGGAATGTGCCTGCTTGGCCCAATGATCGTTTTTGCCTTATGCTCTTCAACTGTGCAGGTGCAGTGAGGATGACCCTGAGAGACCAGTCTGGAGGTGGTTCACAGAGACTCTGTGACCCTGCTCTGCTCCTTCTTCACCATGAGTCCCCTGTCCAGACTCCAATAACCTCTGTTGTTCTGACAGGGGACCTATCAGGCTCTGTCCATATAGTCAACATCTCACCTGGGAACTCTGGTCTGTAACGCTGCACCAACCTCCTGGGCACCCACAACTGTTACGTCAACCTGTCCATATACAGCTGTGAGTCCCTGCATGGTCCACATGCTCCTCAGTTCTCTTACCTACCAATTACTTATCAAATAATACGTCTCCATAAAAGGCATTCAGAAAGATTTTGGGATGTTAATTAAACCGGTCAGAGCTACTGTAACTACTGCGTTGGGTGCGCTGTGTGTTTGGAGTCTGAGTACTGCTCACTCGCTGTGCTCTTACTGCAGCTCCAGACAGTTCCCCTGGGATTCTCCAGGTCCATGGCCCTGGTGCTGCTGTGGGTCCACCGCTCTGGCCAGGAGAGGAAGTGGGGGGGGGGGGGGGGGGAAGAGGAGTGTTATAACAAAGGTAAGGTACACTCCCTCTCTGATCAAACGCTCCTTTGTTTGATCCCTCAATCTAAGGAAGACAAACATCTGTACACATTCTACAAATAAGATACAACTCATTGACATTGTACAAAAACTCATTCAACTGAACGTTTGTTTCATAAAGTATTAAGAATGAACAAGCATTCCATTGGTCACCTCATTGTGCCCTGCAGGTAGACATTAGCGTCCATTTCACTCCATTTTTTGAGGCAGGCAAATCACATAGAAGCTATTGAAACATTTCCAGCATAGAATGCCTGATAACTATGAAATTTGTTTAATACATCATTTTGAAACAAATGTTCAATGTCTCATTGGAATCAAATGTGTGTTTGTTTCTGTTCCAAGACAAGTTCGTTGCTAAGTTCTGAATGATAACATTGCCTGCCAAAGGTTGAGGAAAGGTAAATGAAAGCACTCACAGCATTTCATTTGCAAATGATTAAACAAAAATCTTTAATTTAAATAGGGAGTGGGGGGAAATCACATAAAAAATAAAAAAAACTGTACAGAACTTTAAATGTCAACGGGACAGTTAAAAAAAAACATCCCTCCCAAATTATTTTAGTCATAACTTAAAAAAAAAACATGTGGGATGGTGTACAAGTATACAGCATTAGTGCAAAGTATGTATGAAATCAATTCTCCCCAAACTGCATGATTCAATGTGAAGAGTGCCCTTCCACCCAGGAACCAGATCTCTCCTGAGGGGTAAACATAAGAGAGAACCCCCTAAGACTCAACAGTGTCTTCACGAAAAAGAACCAGAAATGCACTAATAATAAAATAGATTTATATATATTTTGAAATGTATATTTATATACAAAACATGCTGTACATAAAGGGCAGAGATTAAGAAATCCCTTTTAATATTGACACCCAGGTCTGTCCAGTGCTTTCCTTTCTCCCAGTAATAAAAGTACTCCCTGTTGCTTTGGATATTACACTGAGAATTAGGGGAAAGAGAACCAGAAAAGGGCCCTGATCAGAATGGCTCTGCTTTTCCTAAGCCTAGGGTGGACACATGTTAATGTCTGGTTGGTGCCAGCTCCTCCTCAACAATCCCCATGACAGAGTTAGATCCAATGATCTGACAAACAAAGAGACTAGATCTACATTAGCACAGTGCTCGTTCCAAGTCCTTAAGATGTGTTTCAAGATGGTTCTAAGCCTGAATGGAATCACCTTGACTGCAGAGGCGGCTGGTGAGAGGAGCTATAGGACAGGCTCACTGTAATGGCATGAACGGAATGGAGTCAAAGATGTGGTTTCCCTGTGTTTGATGCGGTCCCATTCCAGCCATTACAATGAGGCTGTCCTCCTATAGCTCCTCCCAGCAGCCTCCACTGCCTCCCATTCTTTCCCAATGGGAGACCATGTGAATGCCCTTTTCCACCTATTAGTTGTCCTTCATCCTGTAAGGACAGATCTAAGAGAAAGTTTAGTAGACAGTTCAGTCTAACTAAAAAGGTGACAAACTACTAAGATGGTTAGGGGGGGGGGGGGGGGGGGGGGGGGAGCATACAAGGCTTCTAGGTCCAGCTTTACACCATGGCACAAGGTTATTCCAGATAGCTCTACCATTGATATAAAAGACTTGTCACAACTGGCCAGGGGACAGACATGTGGATAACTGTAGTGCTGTAAGACCCTATAGCTCTCAGGACAGAACAGAGTTGGACAGCCAGCTTGTCTGATATGTGCTCTGGGTAGAGAGAGCATCATTGGAGCAGGACTCTACTCAGAAGTACATCAATGCCTTCATTTGACCCTTAAAGCAGGGTATGGCAAAGGCAGGAGTGGGAGCAAACATTTTAAAGTGACTTCTCAGGAATACTTCCAGTTACATTACACACCTTAGAAGAGAAACCTTAGTGAAACATGTTAAATCATACCAAACTTGTGGCAAAAAATGACAAGAGGCAAGTCCAATCTCCACATCTCTGTATCACATCAGCATGTCAAATAGACAAACCCTTTTAACAGTCTTCCGGACGTTATCAAGAAATCCAATAAAATATGCCATCTTTGTTTTTCAGTATTTATTTAACTTGGTTTCCAACTAAAACGCTGGAGGTATGTGTAGCACAAACAGTAGTTGTAAGTGTAGTAGTAGTAGTAACAGGAGGGGCTGTAGTTTAGTAGTAGTAGCTGCCTGGAGCCAAGGAAAGCAGAAGGGCCTCTTGCTGGTGGCTATTCCACACAGAGCTGTCTGAGCCCCTCCCACTGCATAGAGTCCACAGCTGATTGGATCAGGTCAGGGAGGGAACGTTTGGTCACTAGGGCAACTCAGTGGGCTGGCCTATAGCCACTGAGGAAGTTGTGATTCTTCAAGTAAAGTAAAAAGACATTCCACTCACCTCAAAAATAGGACACAAAAATCTAAAAGGCTTTAGAAAGAAGACTCTCAGTTTAGAATCCTGTGGTCTGAACAATGTCCCTGCCTGGTGATCATCTCTTCTCTTTTCATTCTGTGTCCTGGTCCATCAGCTGTCCAGAGTCACCCCCCACCCCATCTCATTAAACCTCCCCAAATTCAGAACTTTTGTCCAGGCCTGACAGGACTGTAAACTCCACTGGGAAAAAGCACCAAATGTTGGGAAAGGTAGGAGTAGGCATAAGTCTTATCCCTGAAACAAGCTCTTTGACAGAACACTTGAGATTGTTGATTGTGGTCAAGTGCCTCTAATAAATATCCAAATGAGTATGAAGATGTTTTTACAGGGAGGGTTTTGGAATGTGTGTGTTATGTTAGTGATGTGGGGAGTTGATATTGACTGGTCATATGGCAGGGGTAAGCAACTAGATTCAGCCTGATTTTTGTCAGAGAGAATGGCGGAAAATAATTGTAATAATTTGTACTCTGCAAATTGACCAAAACTAAGCCCAAAAAGAGAGATTATTATTTTCAAATACAGTCATACAAAATTACATTGACACTTTTTATTTGTTAGAATACTTGGGAACAGATTTCCTAAATATTTTTATATTGTTTCTGAATTCCTGGTGATTTTACAGTCTTTTGACCCAAAACTCACACACACATATATTATTTATATTTTTGCTAATAAAATGTTTCAAATCTGCCTGTTGCCGACCCCTGTCATATTGTAGCTGTTCAAGTCATTTGATGTGACCCTTGCAGTTTGAGTGGATATCCCCACAGTTGTGAACGTGAACTAGTTCTACAGTGGAGCAGCAGGTTGGTGCAGCATGGATGGGCAGTGTGGGTAAAGAACAAGGCTTGTTATGGTAGTAACTCTGGCTTCACCTGTACATACAGCAACAAGGATATTAGAGTTCCCTTTTCTGAGTCATTATGCTGTTGCTGGTAGGTCTCAGGTGAAGGAGAAGACAAACAAACTAAACAAATAAAAAAACAACTAAACATTACATAAGGAAAAAGCTCCCTTACAATTGCACTGGCTTTTTGGCCTGCTAGGGTTACCATTGTTACAGAAACTCTTGAGGGAATAGGTCCTATCAAATAGAGATCCTGTCTTAGGAGGGGAGATGGTGGGATGGGGGCTGGGGGCGTACATTTAGTTTTGACATGCATCCTTGTGGTGGTTCACTGAGGAGAACAGGAACGTATTTAAACCTCAGATCCATCCAGCATGGCAAAGGCTCGAAAAGAAATGTAATCCAAAACATGTTGAGATGTTGTGATTTGCCATCAGAGACGTAACAGACCTCAGAGTCCAGTCTCTTTTAGAGAGAGAGAGAGAGAGAGGATATGAGCATTGGAATGACTCTGGGAAGCTGGAATAGGTCCGGTTAGGCCCACTCTAGAACTGGCCATGGTGGTGCTGTGCTTTGGCTGCAGGGGTTCTCATGGGTTCTCCAGAGCAGACTCAGCCCAGGTGCTCAAGTAAAGGCAGCTCGGTGGACTCCTCCCCGGGCGCGGGGCTGGGGAGCGTGGTTTCAGTGGACTGGGTGACCCCCAGGGGGTCCTGTGTTGGGCTGGCCCCAGGCGGCAGTGCAGGAGGAGTAGACTGAAACACAGATGGAAATATCCGCAACTAATGAAACCTCGGAGTTTCCATCACAACAAATCACCATCATTAAGTTGATCTGAAAGCCATAACATCCTGTTGTAAGAGGTCCTGTCGCTACATTATTTTCATACTGTTGACAGCATACTCCACCTTCCAACAGACTATATATTGAGTGTACAAAACACAAAGGACACCTTCCTAATATTGAGTTGCACCCTGCCCCTCCCCCTTTTCCCCTCAGAACAGCCTCAATTCATCAGAGCATGGACTCTGCAAGGTGTCGAAATGTTCCACAGGGATGCTGGCCCATGTTGACTCCAATACTTCCCACAGTTGTGTCAAGTTGGCTAGATATCCTTTGGGTGGTGGACCATCCTTGATAGACACGGGAAAGTGTTGAGCGTGAAAAACCCAGCAGTCTAGCAGTTCTTGGCACAAACTGGTGCGCCTGGCCCATACTACCATATCTCATTGAAAAGGCAAATATTTTGTCTCAATTTCTTCAAGGCTTAAAAATCCTTCTTTAACCCGTCTCCTCCCCTTCATCTACAGTGTTTGAAGTGGATTTAACAAGTGACATCAATAAGGGATCATAGCGTTCACCTGGATTCACCTTGTCATGTTTTGTACACGCAGTGTCTGTTCTACCTTCACTCAACATGTTTCACCGTTTCACCATCCTCACCTGTGTCCGTATGAACTGAGAAGCTCCACCGTCACTCTCAGCTGCGGCTGGCCCGTTGAAGCCCTTCCTGCCGGACATGCTCCACTTCCCGTAGAGACCCTCGTAGGGCAGGCCATGTCCCAGTCCTGCCCGCCCGGACCCTCTGTGCCCTCCGTCCAGGAAGCTGCCTGGACCAGGCAGTGGAGCCATGATCACAGAGCTGCTGAAGGACAGCTGGGAGCTGGACAGGTGCTGACCCAGGAGACCCTGGATGGATGAGGTCCGGTGGAGGGAAGTAACTAGCCCAGCGTCCATCCTGCCCTCTGACTGGCTGAGCAGAGCCAAGGGGAGGGGCTGAGGGTGGTGGGGCCAGGTGGTGGTGGGGCCCACAGGGTTGTCAGTTCCTACGGAGACAAAAGCAACTTATTTCATTCACTTCATTCAAAAATATCATTATACAAACATTGCTGTGTTATCAGCATACTGTCAGTATTGATATTGTTATAATAGCTAGCTGCAGCTAAACAGTGGACATCAGAGGTTGTAGAGGAGTGGTGGGGTCCTGGGCTCACCCATGGGGGGGTGGATGAAGGTGAAGTGGGGCTGGGGAAGGCTGGAGGCCGGGGTGCTCTGGGTGGTGTGAGCCGATGGGTTGTTGGAGACGAATGTGGAGCCGCCGCCGCAGTCAGAGTCCTCAATATTTCCCCCACTGTTACAGCCAGCTCCACAACCCTTCTGTAACCTGCAGGAGAAACACAGGGATTTGAACAGTCTTATCACACACGGTCAGTGTGTGTTGTATGTGTTAATTCGAAATGACACAACGACAAGGTTCCAGTTTAACAAAGTTTACTAAACCATATGAACACCCTCAAAAGGTCACCATTACACTCTAGGCTAAGTCCATCAACCACCAGACTCCCTGCGAACTCGACTGAGTGATAGCCCCATAATAACAGAAATATTGGGATACTTAAAACATGAACTTACCAGTATGTATAGTGCATTTGGAAAGTATTCAGACTCCTTAATTTTTTCCACATTTTGTTACGTTACAGCCTTATTCTAAAATGGATTAAATGGTTGTTTTTTTCCTCATCAATCTTCACACTACCTCAAAATGGCGAAGCAAAAACAGGTTTTTAGAAATGTTTGCAAATATAAAACAAAAATCGTAAATATGACACTTACATAAGTATTCAGACCCTTTACTCAGTACTTTGTTGAAGCACCTTTGGCAGCGATTACAGCCTCAAGCGTTCTTGGGTATGAAGCTTGGAACACCTGTATTTGGGGAGTTTCTCCCATTCTTCTCTGCAGATCCTCTCAAACTCTGTCAGGTTGGATGGGGAGCGTCGCTGCACAGCTATTTTCAGGTCTCTCCACAGATGTTCGATTGGGTAAAAGTCCGGGCTCTGTCTGGGACACTCAAGGACATTGAGACTTGTCCCAAAGACACTCCTGCATTGTCTTGGCTGTGTGCTTAGGGTCGTTGTCCTATTGGAAGGTGAACCTTTGCCCCAGTCTGAGGTTCTGAGCGCTCTGGATCAGGTTTCCATCAAGGATCTTTGTACTTTCCTCCGTTAATCTTTGTCATGATTCTGACTAGTCTCCCAGTCCCTGCCACCAAAAAACATCCCCACAGCATGCCAGGTTTCCTTCAGACGTGATGCTTGGCATTCAGGCAAGAGAGTTCAATCTTAGTTTCATCAGACCAGATAATCTTTTTTCTCATGGTCTGAGAGTCCTTTAGGCAAACTCCAAGCAGGCTATAACGTGCCTTTTACTGAAGAGTGGCTTCTGTCTGGCCACTCTACCATAAAGGCCGGATTGGTGGTGTTGCAGAGATGGTTGCCCTTCTGGATGGTTCTCCCATCTCAACACATGAACTCTGGAGCTCTGTCAGAGTGACCATCGGGTTCTTGGTCACCTCCCTGACCAAGGCCCTTCTCCCCCGATTGCACAGTTTGGCTGGGCTGCCAGCTCTAGGAAGAGTCTTGGTGGTTACAAATCGTCTTCTATTTAAAAATGATGGAGGCCATTGTGTTTTTGGGGACCTTCAATGCTGCAGAAATGTTATGGTACCCTTCCCCAAATATGTCCCTCGACACAATGCTCTCTTGAAGCTCTACAGCCAATTCCGTCGACCTCATGGCTTGGTTTTTGCTCTGACATGGACTGGTCTACCGTGGCATCTTTATATAGACAGTAGTGTGCCTTTCCAAATCATGTCCAATCAATTAAATTTACCACAGGAGGGCTCTAATCAAGTAGTAAAAACATCAAGGATGATCAATGGAAACAGGATGCACCTGAGATCAATTTCGAGTCTCATAGCAAAAAATACTTTCTATTCTTAATAAATTTGCAAAAAATTTCTAAAAACCTGTTTTTCACTTTGTCATTATGGGGTATTGTGTAAAGATTGATGAGGGAAAACATGTATTTCATAAATTTTAGAATAATATATATATATACATAACACATAACTGACCCACTGACCGGTCTGGCAGTGGGTCAGTTATGGTGTGGGGTGGCATTTCTTTGGGGGGCCGCACAGCCCTCCATGTGCTCGCCAGAGGTAGCCTGACTGCCATTAGGTACCGAGATGAGATCCTCAGACCCCTTGTGAGACCATATGCTGGTGCGGTTGGCCCTGGGTTCCTCCTAATGCAAGACAATGCTAGACCTCATGTGGCTGGAGTGTGTCAGCAGTTCCTGCAAGAGGAAGGCATTGATGCTATGGACTGGCCCGCCCGTTCCCCAGACCTGAATCCAATTGAGCACATCTGAGACATCATGTCTCGCTCCATCCACCAACGCCACGTTGCACCACAGACTGTCCAGGAGTTGGCGGATGCTTTAGTCCAGGTCTGGGAGGAGTTCCCTCAGGAGACCATCTGCCACCTCATCAGGAGGTATATACAGTTGAAGTTGGAAGTTTACATACACTTAGGTTGGAGTCATTAAAACTTGTTTTTCCCAACTCCACTAATTTCTTGTTAACAAAATATAGTTTTGACAAGTCGGTTAGTACATCTACTTTGTGCATGACACAAGTAATTTTTCCAACAATTGTTTACAGACAGATTCACTGCATCACAATTCCAGTGGGTCAGAAGTTTACATACACTAAGTTGACTGTGCCTTTAAACAGCTTGGAAAATTACAGAAAATTATGTCATGGCTTTATAAGCTTCTGATAGGCTACTTGACATAATTTGAGCCAATTGGAGGTGTACCTGTGGATGTATTTCAAGGCCTACCTTCAAACAGTGTCTCTTTGCTTGACATCATGGAAAAATCAAAAGAAATCAGCCAAGACCTCAAAAAAAAATTGTAGACCTCCCCAAGTCTGGTTCATCCTTGGGAACAATTTCCAAACGCCCGAAGGTACCACGTTCATCTGTACAAACAATAGTACGCAAGTATATACACCATGGGACCACGCAGCCGTCATACCGCTCAGGAAGGAGACGCGTTCTGTCTCCTAGAGATGAACGTACTTTGGTGTAAAAAGTGCAAATCAATCCCAGAACAACAGCAAAGGACCCTGTGAAGATGCTGGAGGAAACAGGTACAAAATGATCTATATCCACAGTAAAACGAGTCCTACATCGACATAACCTGAAAGGCCGCTCAGCAAGGAAGAAGCCACTGCTCCAAAACCGGCATAAAAAAGCCAGACTACGGTTTGCAACTGCACATGGGGACAAAGATCGTACTTTTTGGAGAAATGTCCTCTGGTCTGATGAAACAAAAATAGCACTGTTTAGCCATAATGACCATCATTATGTTTGGAGGAAAAAGTGGGAGGCTTGCAAGCCTAAGAACACCATCCCAACCATGAAGCACGGGGGTGGCAGCATCATTTTGTGTGGGTGCTTTGCTGGAGGAGGGACTGGTGCACTTCACAAAATAGATGGCATCATGAGGCAGGAAAATTATGTGGATATATTGAAGCAACATCTCAAGACATCAGTCAGGAAGTTAAAGCTTTGTCACAAGTGGGTCTTCCAAATGGACAAAGGCCCCAAGCATACTTCCAAAGTTGTGGCAAAATAGCTTAAGGACAACAAAGTCAAGATATTGGAGTGGCCATCACAAAGCCCTGACCTCAAAAAGATTTGTGGGTAGAACTGAAAAAGGAAAGCGAGCAGAGACCTACAAACCTGACTCAGTTACACCAGCTCTGTCAGGAGGAATGGGCCAAAATTCACCCAACTTATTGTGGGACGCTTGTGGAAGGCTACCCGAAACGTTTGACCCAAGTTAAACAATTTAAAGGCAATGCTCCCAAATACTAATTGGGAATGTGACGAAAGAAATAAAAGCTGAAATAAATCAATCATTCTCTCTACTATTATTCTGACATTTCACATTCTTAAAATAAAGTGGTGATCCTAACTGACCTAACACAGGGAATTTCTACTAGGATTAAATGTCAGGAAATGTGAAAAACTGAGTTCAAATGTATTTGGCTAAGGTGTATATAAACTTCTGACTTCAACTGCGCATATACATACATACATACATATAGTGTATCTCACAGCCTTAGCATGACTACCGCAGGCTGTGTCGTGTAAGTGTACCTGTCCCAGCTGCTGATGAGCCAGGCGTAGATGTTATGGGGGCTGACAGGCCCCCCCCAGACTGAGCGGAGCTGGGTGTGCCCGCCTGCGAAGGAGGTGGTGAGGGGCGACACGTAGATGGGGTAGCCGATGGGCTGGTCACATGACGAGTTGATCATGTTCCTCAGGGCCTGCTTGGCGTTCTGTATGCTGCCACGCTCTGGGTTCCGGTTCCGCAGGAACACCAGCTCCTGCTGCTGGCCCGCCCACAGCCCACGCACACACTCCCTGTTCACCTGGCAGGACAGTGTGGGTCAGCAGGGGGAGGAGCACAAGAAGTCGCAAATAACCTCTGCTACCGCACGGCAAATGGTAACCAAAGCGCCAAGTCTAGGACCAAAAGGCTCCTTAACAGCTTCTACCCCGTTTTTAACACTGCTGCTTGTTTATTATCTATGCATATTCACTTCACCCCTACCTACATGTACAAATTACCTCAACACCTCCTGTACCCCCGCACACTGCCTCGGTACAGGTAACCCCTGTATATAGCCTCATTGTTTTAAAAACATTTTTTTTTTTTACTTTAGTTTATTTAGTAAATATTTTCTTAAAACTGCATTGTTTGTTAAGGGCTTGTTAGTGAGCATTTCACAGTAAGGGTACCCCTGTTGTATTCGGCGCATGTGACAAATACAATTTGATTTGACCCAGAACTGGTGACACACAACTAGAGATAGAAGCAGCGTTAACAATAGAGCACTAGAACATTCCTGGCAAATATCTACTGATATTAATCAATCTCAATGTGATCCATGGTCCTGCTACAGCAATGCCTCCATTGTCCTCCTGGCATTTCAGTGTACACCACTAACAAGCTGTGACTGTGGGAATCTCTACAGTAGCTGACCTTGATGACCCTGAAGCTGAGGAACCTCTTGTTGAGCATGATGATCTTGTACTCGTCGCTGCCATCGTCCATGACGTGGCGCAGGGCCAGCAGCGAGGGCATGTTGGCCAGAATGGCGCCGCGCCACACCGGGTCGCCCTCGTGGCTGATCACCATGTTCTCTTCGTTGGCCGTGATGGCGTCGTACAGAACCACCGGGTCCTCGTACTCGTCTGGAGACGTGAAGTGATCCTGTTGGGGGGGGAGGGGCAGAGCACTGAGCTTAGTGTGGGTGATGTCATCATTAAGCTTCTTCGTCTTAGCTCTGTCCACCAAAATGTCTCTAAAATTCAGTCAATTCTTTACATTGAGGTCATTAAGCTGGTTACTATAGTGTTTGTAATGAGTCATGCCAGTATGTCTAACCTGGTGCAGTTTGAGGGACATGCGCACCCCGGGCGCCACCACCCTGTTCAGCAGGTCCATGTCTGCAAACACCCACTCATCCCTGGGAGAGGTGATGCGGAAGTCACCCTTGAAGAGGGCGTGGAGGCCGTACAGAAAAGGCTCTAAGCTGAAAGTCAGGGCACAAACAGTCACCTTTAGTATACAGTATCACAGAGGCAGACATACTCCCTCCAGTTAGAGTGCAGACAGAGTGTTTAGTCCTGGGTCTTACCTGACAGACATACTCCCTCCAGTTAGAGTGCAGACAGAGTGTTTAGTCCTGGGTCTTACCTGACAGACATACTCCCTCCAGTTAGAGTGCAGACAGAGTGTTTAGTCCTGGGTCTTACCTGACAGACATACTCCCTCCAGTTAGAGTGCAGACAGAGTGTTAGTCCTGGGTCTTACCTAACAGACATACTCCCTCCAGTTAGAGTGCAGACAGAGTGTTTAGTCCTGGGTCTTACCTGACAGACATACTCCCTCCAGTTAGAGTGCAGACAGAGTGTTTAGTCCTGGGTCTTACCTGACAGACATACTCCCTCCAGTTAGAGTGCAGACAGAGTGTTTAGTCCTGGGTCTTACCTGACAGACATACTCCCTCCAGTTAGAGTGCAGACAGAGTGTTTAGTCCTGGGTCTTACCTGACAGACATACTCCCTCCAGTTAGAGTGCAGACAGAGTATTTAGTCCTGGGTCTTACCTGACAGACATACTCCCTCCAGTTAGAGTGCAGACAGAGTGTTTAGTCCTGGGTCTTACCTGACAGACATACTCCCTCCAGTTAGAGTGCAGACAGAGTGTTAGTCCTGGGTCTTACCTGACAGACATACTCCCTCCAGTTAGAGTGCAGACAGAGTGTTTAGTCCTGGGTCTTACCTGACAGACATACTCCCTCCAGTTAGAGTGCAGACAGAGTGTTTAGTCCTGGGTCTTACCTGACAGACATACTCCCTCCAGTTAGAGTGCAGACAGAGTGTTAGTCCTGGGTCTTACCTGACAGACATACTCCCTCCAGTTAGAGTGCAGACAGTGTTTAGTCCTGGGTCTTACCTGACAGACATACTCCCTCCAGTTAGAGTGCAGACAGAGTGTTTAGTCCTGGGTCTTACCTGACAGACATACTCCCTCCAGTTAGAGTGCAGACAGAGTGTTTAGTCCTGGGTCTTACCTGACAGACATACTCCCTCCAGTTAGAGTGCAGACAGAGTGTTTAGTCCTGGGTCTTACCTGACAGACATACTCCCTCCAGTTAGAGTGCAGACAGAGTGTTTAGTCCTGGGTCTTACCTGACAGACATACTCCCTCCAGTTAGAGTGCAGACAGAGTGTTTAGTCCTGGGTCTTACCTAACAGACATACTCCCTCCAGTTAGAGTGCAGACAGCGTGTTTAGTCCTGGGTCTTACCTGACAGACATACTCCCTCCAGTTAGAGTGCAGACAGAGTGTTTAGTCCTGGGTCTTACCTGGCAGACATACTCCCTCCAGTTAGAGTGCAGACAGAGTGTTTAGTCCTGGGTCTTACCTGGCAGACATACTCCCTCCAGTTAGAGTGCAGACAGAGTGTTTAGTCCTGGGTCTTACCTGGCAGACATACTCCCTCCAGTTAGAGTGCAGACAGAGTGTTTAGTCCTGGGTCTTACCTGGCAGACATACTCCCTCCAGTTAGAGTGCAGACAGAGTGTTTAGTCCTGGGTCTTACCTGACAGACATACTCCCTCCAGTTAGAGTGCAGACAGAGTGTTTAGTCCTGGGTCTTACCTGACAGACATACTCCCTCCAGTTAGAGTGCAGACAGTGTTTAGTCCTGGGTCTTACCTGACAGACATACTCCCTCCAGTTAGAGTGCAGACAGAGTGTTAGTCCTGGGTCTTACCTGACAGACATACTCCCTCCAGTTAGAGTGCAGACAGAGTGTTTAGTCCTGGGTCTTACCTGACAGACATACTCCCTCCAGTTAGAGTGCAGACAGAGTGTTTAGTCCTGGGTCTTACCTGACAGACATACTCCCTCCAGTTAGAGTGCAGACAGAGTGTTTAGTCCTGGGTCTTACCTGACAGACATACTCCCTCCAGTTAGAGTGCAGACAGAGTGTTTAGTCCTGGGTCTTACCTGACAGACATACTCCCTCCAGTTAGAGTGCAGACAGAGTGTTTAGTCCTGGGTCTTACCTGACAGACATACTCCCTCCAGTTAGAGTGCAGACAGAGTGTTTAGTCCTGGGTCTTACCTGACAGACATACTCCCTCCAGTTAGAGTGCAGACAGAGTGTTAGTCCTGGGTCTTACCTGACAGACATACTCCCTCCAGTTAGAGTGCAGACAGAGTGTTTAGTCCTGGGTCTTACCTGACAGACATACTCCCTCCAGTTAGAGTGCAGACAGAGTGTTAGTCCTGGGTCTTACCTGACAGACATACTCCCTCCAGTTAGAGTGCAGACAGAGTGTTTAGTCCTGGGTCTTACCTGACAGACATACTCCCTCCAGTTAGAGTGCAGACAGAGTGTTAGTCCTGGGTCTTACCTGACAGACATACTCCCTCCAGTTAGAGTGCAGACAGTGTTTAGTCCTGGGTCTTACCTGACAGACATACTCCCTCCAGTTAGAGTGCAGACAGAGTGTTTAGTCCTGGGTCTTACCTGACAGACATACTCCCTCCAGTTAGAGTGCAGACAGAGTGTTTAGTCCTGGGTCTTACCTGACAGACATACTCCCTCCAGTTAGAGTGCAGACAGAGTGTTTAGTCCTGGGTCTTACCTGACAGACATACTCCCTCCAGTTAGAGTGCAGACAGAGTATTTAGTCCTGGGTCTTACCTGACAGACATACTCCCTCCAGTTAGAGTGCAGACAGAGTGTTTAGTCCTGGGTCTTACCTGACAGACATACTCCCTCCAGTTAGAGTGCAGACAGAGTGTTTAGTCCTGGGTCTTACCTGACAGACATACTCCCTCCAGTTAGAGTGCAGACAGAGTGTTTAGTCCTGGGTCTTACCTGACAGACATACTCCCTCCAGTTAGAGTGCAGACAGAGTGTTTAGTCCTGGGTCTTACCTGACAGACATACTCCCTCCAGTTAGAGTGCAGACAGAGTGTTTAGTCCTGGGTCTTACCTGGCAGACATACTGTGGGAGGCTGTGCCCAGAGCCCTTCTCCCCAGGACACACAGGCCAAAACACAGGGTGACCAGAGGAGAGTCTCTCTCGCTCTCCTCCACCGGCTACAACAGAAAACACACATGAAGCACGTTGTGTAGTTAGTCTGCTGATGACACTAACTACATATGGGAAGTAATGGTCAAATCAACATGTCACCTTTTCAACAGTAACATGACAAGGGACACTGACCGTCTGGCGTCTGCTGTTACAGTACTGGATCCAGTCCAGGTAGACCACACAGAAGGAGCTGGGGGTGACGCCAGAGGCCCTGTGGTCGTAGTCTTCGTCTATGTTCAGGTTGAAGGTCGGGTCACTGTCCACGTAGGCGGGGTCTAGGCAGGGCCGCAGCGCCTCCTGCACCATCTCATTGGCCAGCCACTCCTCCAGTTTAGGAGATCGACTGACGTAGTAGACAATGCTCTGTGGTAGAGGAAACACGTGTTACAGACCAGGCCACCTACTGTTCAAATAAACTGCTATTGGATCTCATGTTATAGTTAACTGTAAGATCAGTGTGGATCACACACCTTGACGTAGTAGGTGATGAGGATCTTGCGCAGGTCGAACACCTGCAGCATGGAGGCGGCGTTGTTGTCGCTGATGCTGTAGCCCTCCAGGACGTACTTGGTGGCAGCCACCTCCCAGGCCAGCCAGCGCTGGCCGAACGCTGCGTTAAAAGAGAGCATGTGAGGCAGGTGGCCCGGCTCACAGCAGCAGCAGCCCTCGTCCTCCTCCACCCCCTCGGTGATGGCCTCCACCTCCCGCTGCTGGCAGTAGGTACCTGGGGGAGAGACAGGGAGATGACAGGGAGAGAGAGACAGAGAGAGATATGAGAGAGACGGGGAGAGAGGCAGATATGAGAGAGACGAGGAGAGAGGCAGATATGAGAGAGACGGGGAGAGAGGCAGATATGAGAGAGACGGGGAGAGAGGCAGATATGAGAGAGACGGGGAGAGAGGCAGATATGAGAGAGACGGTGAGAGAGACAGATATGAGAGAGACAGGGAGAGATATGAGAGAGACAGGGAGAGATATGAGAGAGACGGGGAGAGAGGCAGATATGAGAGAGACGGGGAGAGAGGCAGATATGAGAGAGACGGGGAGAGAGGCAGATATGAGAGAGACGGGGAGAGAGGCAGATATGAGAGAGACGGGGAGAGAGGCAGATATAAGAGAGACGGGGAGAGAGGCAGATATGAGAGAGACGGGGAGAGAGGCAGATATAAGAGAGACGGGGAGAGAGGCAGATATAAGAGAGACGGGGAGAGAGGCAGATATGAGAGAGACGGGGAGAGAGGCAGATATGAGAGAGACGGGGAGAGTTGCAGATATGAGAGAGACGGGGAGAGAGGCAGATATGAGAGAGACGGGGAGAGAGGCAGATATAAGAGAGACGGGGAGAGAGGCAGATATGAGAGAGACGGGGAGAGAGGCAGATATGAGAGAGACGGGGAGAGAGGCAGATATGAGAGAGACGGGGAGAGAGGCAGATATAAGAGAGACGGGGAGAGAGGCAGATATGAGAGAGACGGGGAGAGAGGCAGATATAAGAGAGACGGGGAGAGAGGCAGATATAAGAGAGACGGGGAGAGAGGCAGATATGAGAGAGACGGGGAGAGAGGCAGATATGAGAGAGACGGGGAGAGTTGCAGATATGAGAGAGACGGGGAGAGAGGCAGATATGAGAGAGACGGGGAGAGAGGCAGATATGAGAGAGACGGGGAGAGAGGCAGATATGAGAGAGACGGGGAGAGAGGCAGATATGAGAGAGACAGATATGAGAGAGACAACAGAATGAAAAATAATAGCATTCAGACAAGTCCAAAACACTATCTCATGTTCAAACCATCAAAGCTTACTACACTGAACTCAGTTCCATACAAGTTCCTTCTACCCCAAACCCCTTCCCTCTCCCACCACCTCCCCCTCACTCCATGCTCACCCCTGAATTCCAGCCCCCTCAGCTGGAAGGTGACCAGGCCATTGCCGATCTCGATGATGTGCACCAGGGCATTGAGGTAGTCGGAGGCCAGGATGAAGCAGTCTCCTGTGGTGTAGTTTCCCCAGCGGCCCAGCAGCAGATCACCACACAGGCTGTGCTGTAAAGAGCGCGTCAGGTGTTCATAGAAGATAGAGTTCAGGTTGTTGTCATCAGCACCTGGAAGAGAGGAGAGGAGACCACAGGCATGAGAACAGAGTCCTTTTAAAGAATGAGGACTTGCGTTAGATGAGGGAAGGTTGTGGTAGTAGCAGCTGACCTGGGTTGCGGTCCAGCTGGGTGGCCAGTCGAGTGTTGGAGTGATCAACCCGCTTGGTGCTGGAAAGACAGACATGATGTTAACTGGGTGACAGAGGCTCTAGCAACTCCTATACTGTATTTATTATGGATCCCCATTTGCTGCTACTCTTCCTGGGGTCCAGCAAAATGAAGGCAGTTATACATTTTAAAAACATTACAACACATTCATAACAGATTTCACATGATATTAAGTGTGCGCCCTCAGGCCTCTACTCTACTACCACATATCTATAATACAAAATCCATGTGTACATGTGTGTATAGTGCGTATGTTATTGTGCATTTGTATGCATGTGTCTATTTTTGTGTTGCGTCACAGTCCCCGCTGCTCCATAAGGTGTATTTTTATCTGTTTTTTAAATCTAATTTAACTGCTGGCGTGTGTTACTTGGTGTGGAATAGAGTTCCTTGTAGTCATGGCTCTATGTAGTACTGTGCACCTCCCATAGTCTGTCCTGGGGACAGTAGAGACCTCTGGTGGCATGTCTTGTGGGGTATGCATGGGTGTGAGCTGTGTGCCAGTAGTTCAAACAGACAGCTCAACACGTTAATACATCTCACAAATACAAGTAGTGATGAACTCAATCTCTCCTCCACTTTGACATGCACATTATGACATGTATATTATTAATGTTAGCTCTCTGTGTACATCCAAGGGCCAGCCATGCTGTTCTGAGCCCATTGAAATGTTCCTAAGTCCTTGTGTCACCTGACCAGACGACTGAACAGTAGTCCAGGCATTACAAAACGAGGGCCTGTAGGACCTGCCTTGTTGATAGTGCTGTTAATAATGCAGAGCAGACTTCTCCCCATCTTAGATTGAAAAAAAGTCAGGGGCCTAGACAGCTGCCCTGGGGAATTCCTGATTCTACCTGGATTTTGTTGGAGAGGCTTCCATTAGACAGCTAAATCTTTATCCACATTATAGCAGGGGGTGTAAAGCCACAACACATACATTTTCCCGGAACAGATTATGATCGATAATGTCAAAAGCCAAACTGATGTCTAACAGCCGCCACAATCTTTTTTTTCTTCCCATCAGTCATCATTTGTCTTAGTGCCGTGCTTGTTGAATGTCCTTCCCTATTAGCGTGCTGAAAGTCTGTTGTCAATTTGTTTACTGTATAATAGCATTGTATAGCAAAAATAGCAAAAGTTTTGGTAACAGGCTGATTGGTCGGCTATTTGAGCCAGTTAAGGGGGATTTACTATTTTTATGTAGGGGAATAACTTTTGCTTCCCTCCAGGCCTGAGGGCACACACTTTCTATATTAGGCTTAAATTGGAAATATGGCAAATAGTAGTGGCAATATCGTCTGCTATTATCCTCAGTAATTTTCCATTTTTCCAGTTGTCAGACCCCAGTGGCTTGTCATTGTTGATGTGAAAAAAGGATAGTTGTCTCTCTTCCACAATTACTTTACGGAATTCAAAATACAATGCTTGTCTTTCATAATTCGGTCAGATATACTTGGAAGTGTAGTGTCAGCATTTGTTGTACTAGTCATGAGACAGGTGGCGGCTGTGTAAAAGGATAATGCAGTCAGCTAGCTATCACTGCAACAGATGGATATAGACATGGCATTAATCACCTTCATCTGGTTAACATTAACCTCTTAACTGCAAAAAAAACAACAGCCCATCAACTGCTGGTGTCCTGGACAATACCTACGTCTGCCTGAAGCTACATCTCTACATCTCCCTGACTCCTGGAAAAGGGAAGAACTCACTTGTAGTCTCTCTCCCAGAACTTGACAGGCCTGGTGTAGGAGGTGACAAACACAGCACTGCCCAGGACAGGGTTGAGGGGGGTGGAGAAGAGAGCAGAGAACACAGCCTGGACAAACAGCATGGCTGAGTCTGAGCAGAGGGGGTTAAGGAGTTCTGACAGACACCATTAACACACAGTGCAGCCAATGGACACAGCATTTACTGTTATTACACACTTTGTTTCACTGGCAAATGAGCAAGTGGTAGCGCAGAAAGACGACATCCTTGTTAAGTTCAAACAGTTTTCTACAGTGCCAGGGTAAAGGGATACGGGGCACAGCAAAGGGCTGGGCGAAGGCGTGGAAGGCGGAGCCCCAGGTGATCTGCCAGGGAGCGATGTAGGTGAGAACAAAACGAAGCTTGTAGAGCAGGTCCCAGAGCTATCAAGAGAAACCACACAATCCAATGTCAGCAATCAAGCACAGCCACAAATCAGTGCATTACAACTAAACACAGTTCGATATGTGCAGATGCTTTCATCTGGTTGAATGTGTGCTAAAACAAAGTCCCAGGGAGGAGTACGTGGAGCTAGGCGGTGACAGGTACCTTGCTGAAGAGGATAGACATGAGGTAATAGTCGAGCAGGAAGGTCTCTGAGAAGTGTGGGTAGTCGAAGAGGAAGAAGAGGGCGGTGAAGCACAGCGTGACGTACTGCAGGGACGGGGCGCAGAACGACAAGCGCAGCAGCTTCATCCCCGCCAGAGAGATGAACAGAGCACGGCCACTGGAGGAGGAGGGGACAGAGAGAGAGGGGACAGAGAGAGGGGAAGGGAGAGAGTGAGGGGAAGGGAGAGAGTGAGGGGAAGGGAGAGAGTGAGGGGAAGGGAGAGAGTGAGGGGAAGGGAGCGAGTGAGGGGAAGGGAGCGAGTGAGGGGAAGGGAGAGAGTGAGGGGAAGGGAGAGAGTGAGGGGAAGGGAGAGAGTGAGGGGAAGGGAGAGAGTGAGGGGAAGGGAGAGAGTGAGGGGAAGGGAGAGAGTGAGGGGAAGGGAGAGAGTGAGGGGGAGGGAGAGAGTGAGGGGAAGGGAGAGAGTGAGGGGAAGGGAGAGAGTGAGGGGAAGGGAGAGAGTGAGGGGAAGGGAGAGAGTGAGGGGAAGGGAGAGAGTGAGGGGAAGGGAGAGAGTGAGGGGAAGGGAGAGAGTGAGGGGAAGGGAGAGAGTGAGGGGAAGGGAGAGAGTGAGGGGAAGGGAGAGAGTGAGGGGAAGGGAGAGTGAGGGGAAGGGAGAGAGTGAGGGGAAGGGAGAGAGTGAGGGGGAGGGAGAGAGTGAGGGGAAGGGAGAGAGTGAGGGGAAGGGAGAGAGTGAGGGGAAGGGAGAGAGTGAGGGGAAGGGAGAGAGTGAGGGGAAGGGAGAGAGTGAGGGGAAGGGAGAGAGTGAGGGGAAGGGAGAGAGTGAGGGGGAGGGAGAGAGTGAGGGGGAGGGAGAGAGTGAGGGGAAGGGAGAGAGTGAGGGGAAGGGAGAGAGTGAGGGGAAGGGAGAGTGAGGGGAAGGGAGAGAGTGAGGGGAAGGGAGAGAGTGAGGACGGGAGACATTAAAATACATATGATGCAAATACAAAGTGTGTTCTCATTGAACTCTGATTAGACGGATGGATGAATGGGATGAGATTCCGAAGAGGAGGGTGTATGTATGTTGAGGAGGTTGGTAGGGGATGGCTGGGTTGCTTACTAGATGTCCAGTTTCATTGGGTTCTGGCTGACAAGCTGGGCTTCTGTAGTGAGGGAGTTGAGCACCACCGCCGGGTAGATTAAATACTTCTCCAAACACTGCAACCACGCATACAGCTTCTCAAACCACATCAGCTGGGCGGCATCTGGGAGGAACAGGGCACAGCAAAAAATATATGACAAACCTGAGGCCTTGACACAATTCTAACGGATGTGTGAGTGAGTTTAGAGGTGGGTGGATCACTACTCACCGCGGACCTCAAACTGGCTGTACTCTCGAGAACGGAGGACAGGGTGGGCCAGGCAGAACCAGGGCAGCTGCTTGCGGAGCTGAGGCAGCAGGTAGTGTGTGAGGAAGCCCACCCCCCCGGCCACCATGTACAGGATGTAACTTAGAGCAGGCTGGAGGGGAGATGAGGAACAGGAGGTCTCAGAGATCACACACTCACACTGCGGAGTGCCATAACCAATCAGAAGGACTCCCTCTATACATTGAAACATCCCATTTCTTCCATATCCGGTCGACCAGGTGTTGACTGACCTGCAGAGCGATGAAGACAGTGCTGGCACTGATGGCAAACGTGATGACAGCCATGAGGGGACACATGACAAGGTCAGAGTGGAACATCTCTTTCTGTAAAACACAGACAGAGAGACGGGCTTTAAAACCTCAGAACACCAACAGCAGGGAGGGATGTCTTGGTATGCATCCCAAATTGACCTTGGTCAATAGTAGTGCACTATATAGTGAATATGGAGCCATTTGGGACGCATCTTACCACAGAGTTGTGTAGTTTCTCAGGCAGGGGGTCTTTGATCTCCAGAGGAGGCTCCTCAGGGGTCCGACCCAGCAGATCAGGAAAGAACTTGGAGCGGACCAGAGACCTAGAGCAAAAAACATACAGGGAGATGTTGAACATGAGAGAAGAGGGATGGAGAGGTTGTTCAAATGACAGCTAGGATCTGGGAATGTTATCTACATGTACGACAAGGTACCACTAGGTATATTCAGGTAGTAGAGGTACACAGACCACAGGATGATGGGGTCGCTGCTTTGGCGGCTCAGGTGGTAGGAGAAGGCCAGGAGCAGACCACAGAACACAGAGAACACTACGGGCACATGGGGATGTTCCCAGGGAGCAATGATAGCACCAAGACAGAACCCATAGAGCAGCGCGGTCACCAACACACTGCGTAACAGGCTGTACATGGACGACAGGGGGCTGGTGGTGGCTGTGGAGAGGAACACACACACACACACCAAGGTCAACAGGCATCACTCAACAAATGACAGTATGTTGTGTGTAACTGTGAATTACAGCGAATGTTATGGACCCGTCTTACCCGTTCCCCCAAAAATGTGCATGTCGACCTGCTCCAGAAGACACATGAGGAAGGTGTTGACCTGAGGTACAAGCCCAAACAGGAAAATGATGGGGAAGCACAAGGTGAACACTGGGGGGAAAGAAAGAGATGGAGAAAGTGTGTGAGTGGGTCTGTTGGTCATAATACATCTGCAAAGGCGCACAGCAAGAAGAGTCTAACTCGGACTGACCTATGAGCACGTCCCTGGCACAGAGCAGGAAGTGAGCGGAGAAGAAGGTGACGCCGTAGAGGGAGAAGGGCTGCAGGTGGCCCGAGCGCCCAGCAAGGTCGAACACCCAGACGTGAGCACAGCACAGGCAGAAGTAGACGGGCCGACTGTACACGATGACCCAGTTATGGCCCTGATGGGTTAGACCAGACAGTCATCAGGTTGTGCCATCAAAACAAGAATCAACAATGGAACGTTTACAAACTGGATAATGACCAAGACAGATGTTTGGATGACATCTACCTACATGCATTGGGGAGGCTGCATCTGGTTGAACACTCTGAGGAAGGAGACCAAAGTGTCAGTTCAGACACTAACACATTACTTCACTTCAAGTTAACGCTAGTCTATAACAGTTTTAACAACTAAAATGCATCAGCAGTTGATGAATAGGACCAGATACCTGTATTAATAAAAAAAGGCAATAGGAATTGAATAGGGACTTGATTCCTTACGACTTGTGTTGCATACCTTTAGTAGTGAGTACTGACAGCTGGCGATGACCAGGCAGAACTGGAACACCCAAATGTCCCTGAAGAAACCCTGCAAGAGGAGCAGGAACCCCAGGAAGGCCACCATGCTGGCCAGAACCACCGCAAACACATTCTCCCCTACACCACGGTTCCTACAGGTGACACACAATGGAAGATACAGTAGGTGATTTATAATGTTTAGGGTTGGAAAATTCCAGTAACTTTACCAAATTCCGAAGTTTTGAAACCCTAACAATGTCTCTCCACAGTATAGACCTCTAACGGAACTATGGCTTTCTCCTCAATAACGATGACAAACATTGGGTGATTTTACCACTGAGATAAACTAGCTAGCTGCTGTGCCTCACCTGTCCAGTAGTGCCAGCAGAGCCAGACGGTCATAACGCACCCTCAGCCACTTGCCTGGCAGCACCCAGAAGCGGTAGTAGTGTTTGGGCTTGGCCTTCTCTTCGATCATCAGCGTGTTCTCCTGGGACTCATGCAGAGATTCATGGTCCAGGTCAAACTAGACACAGGGGCGGGGGTTTGAGACAAATATCATGAATATTCTACAAAAACCAAAGCCATATACAAGAAATGTCCAGCGGGTTGATTTGTTAAAAATACATGATACGCTGCTGAAACAAATTCTAACGGTGTCTCACCTCTGGCATATCTGACATCTCCAGGGGCACCCTGCGCACCTGCATGCCCTGCAGAACCACAGGCCTGGGCTGGAGCACTGTGAGCACCGGTGCCCCATCCTGGACATCATTGGAGGTGAAGCTGGAGGACTGGGACTGTCTTTCCCGCTCCCTAAGAGGAGAAAAAGAGGGAGGGGCAAAGACATATCAACATCCCTTTCAAACAAAGAGTCTGAGGCTCATCAGAGAGAGACACTTACACCACTGGGTCCTCATAACCGCCTCCTGCAGGTCCAAACGTGTACGATCTCTTCACTCCTGAAAAAACAAACAGCAATGAATGGAGAGCATTCACTACAGTGTAAACTGGTACAGAATCACCCCCGAAGGATCTAACTCTTCCCTTCCCTAAAGCTAGCCCCAGTCTAACATCACCACACACTCACCACCCTCATCATAGTAGTGTCTAACATCACCACACTCACCACCCTCGTCATAGTAGTGTCTAACATTACCACCCTCGTAATAGTAGTGTCTAACATCACCACCCTCGTAATAGTAGTGTCTAACACAACACTCACCACCCTCGTCATAGAAGTAGTGTCTGACATCAACACTCACCACCCTCATCATAGTAGTGTCTAACATCACCACTCTCGTCATAGTAGTGTCTAACATCACCACACTCACCACCCTCGTCATAGTAGTGTCTAACATCACCACCCTCGTCATAGAAGTAGTGTCTAACATCACAACACTCACCACTCTCGTCATAGTAGTGTCTAACATCACCACACTCACCACCCTCATCATAGTGTCTAACATCACCACCCTCGTAATAGTAGTGTCTAACATCACAACACTCACCACCCTCGTCATAGAAATAGTGTCTGACATCAACACTGACCACCCTCGTCATAGAAGTAGTATCTGACATCAACACTCACCACCCTCATCATAGTGTCTAACATCACCACCCTCGTCAAAGTAGTGTAACATCACAACACTCACCACCCTCGTCATAGAAGTAGTGCACAGCCCCCTCTGTGGTGTCGTCGAAGGTAGAGGCCTCGTGGACCCCAGCGCGGGGCAGCAGTAGTGAGGTGGCGAACTGTAAGGCAGATGGCAGGTTCCGGGTCCGTGAGTGTGAGGAGGTACGGGCACGCTGGAGGTCCTGGAGACTACAGGAAGACACAGGGGATGGCCTTTATGTAGCATGGACATACAGAGGTGATTGGCATAAGGGACATGGCTAGAGCGGATGGTGTGGAAGTGTTACACTAGACCAACCTGGGTGGGGAGCCCATGGTAGAGGGGGGTGGTGTGGGGTTGCTCCCCGCGTTGTGTCGCCTGCGGATGGCCTGGGTCCTCTTCACACTGCTCACTGAGTCCCGCTTGCCCCCCTCCTCTGGGGCCAGGGCTGAGGCAGCAGATACTCACATTAGTACCAGGATGTACATTTCAGTTGTTGAGTTCTAGAAATACCAACCTGGCCCTTATTAATCTAGTAAATACAGCAAACAATCAATCTTTCAATGACACTTGAGTCATTTAGCTGACGCTCTTATCCAGAGCAACTTACAGATAGTGCATTCATCTTAAGACCGTTAGGTGAGACAAACACATATCACAGTCGTAGTAAGTACATTTCTCCCCAATAAGGTTGGGAAAGCCAGTGCTATTAGGTAAATTAAAGTTGTGTTATTTGTTCATCTTTCTTTCCATCTTGAATGGGACTATCAGAGTAGGAGTGCTAATCTAGAATCAGTTTGGCCTTTTAGATTATAACGAAAGGACACGGGGGGGACCTGTTCCTAGATTAGCACTTTATGAATACAGGGCCAAAGTTAGTGTGAATAGTATGTGTCTCACCTCCCCCCACAGCTCCCTCCTCCACCAGTTCCCCGGCCCTCCAGCCCGTCTGGTTGCCAGCCCAGGAGCCTCCCAGAGAGTCCAGGCGATGGTGGTGAGTTCCAGGGAAGGCGTCTGTGTGGCTGGTCCGGGCCTCCAGGTCTGACTTGGAGATGGTGAGGGGTCGTGGGGCGGTGGTGGAGGTGGTCAGCATGGTGGAGGGCAGGACCACAGTGTTAGTGTGGCCCCCACCGGCCTCATCCATACTGAGCACCCTGGCATGAGTCTTAGCACTAGCCGTGCTGGCTGACCTCTGTGGCCTCTGGGAGAGGATGGGGCCAGACGTCTCGGACAACGTTCCTTCCCTGGGGATGGGCAGCTGGGTGGAGGGGGGAGAGTTCGTAACGCCAGTGTTAGCGAGGTCGGGGGAGTAGCATGAGGTAGAGGAGCTGGAATCATCGTCAGAGCTGTAGTGTCTCTGGGAGCCCACACTGGAGCCGTCATCCTCGTCACTGGAGTCCTCAAACAGGCTCTCGCTGTAGGTCTTAGCCCCCAGCCGACTGCGCACTGGGATGTAGTCTCTGTGCTGTCCGTGGTGCCTCCTGTAGGAGCCACAGTCAAAGCTGCTGCTTCCCCCTCCACCTCGCTTGCGAGGGGCTTTTCTGCAGCCAGGCTGGTGGCCAACACAACCACCACCAGTCCGCAGCAGCTTCAAGTCTTTGGGGCGCACCACCTGCTGGGCCTGCAGAAAGGGCTGCTCAGAGGGCAGGAAGGGGATAGAGGAGACAGGATGATCAGGTTCAGAAGACACTAGACCCAGGGCCAGCCCTGACGGCAACGTGTTAGCCTGCCGCGGAGGGGGGAGGGGGGGAACGGGGACCCTCCTGTCCAGATCACATGCCTCCGAGTGCCCACTACTGGAGGGAGACAAGTCCTGAAGGGAGGGGGGCTGTGTAATATCTGAGGGGACAGAGGGCAAATCTTCCCCTTCCACTATTGTCTTATCAAGCCCCTGGCCCAGAGAGAGCTCTTTGGAGGGGGAGCGCAGTAGTTCGCTGTCCGACAGATCATCAGTATCACTGCCCCCCTGCAGTACAGGCTCCTCTGCTGGCTCTAGGGTACTGGTGCCCAGGGCTGAGGCAGAGGTTGGCGCCCCGGAGTCTATGTTATGTGGCAGGCTGAGTGAAGGGCTCTCCAGCTGGGTGGAGTCAGTCTTCTCACTGCGGTAGCTGCTGACTGTGCTGAGGGTCTCACGGTCTGTGGTCACTCCGCCCCCGCTGAAGCAGCTGTCTGTGGAGCCGGCAGTCATGGCCACCCCACTGCGGCTGCCTGGGTGCTCTGTTCCCGGGGCGAAGGCCACAGGGTCAAGGCCCAGCCCAAGCAGATTCTCACTTAGCTCCTCACCCAGACTGCTCTTTATGAGAGGGCTGATGGGAGCATCCCCCAGGCTCTCTGACTCAGCAGAGGGGCCCAAGGGGGAGTAGGGCTCCTCAGGACTCTGCTGGGACAGCTGCTCCAGCACGCCCTTAATCTCCTCCAATTGGCCCTTCTCTCCTCCGTCTTCCTGACTGGAGGGGGATGGGGGGATGGAGATGCACATCCCAGGTTGGAAGCTACCAAATCCCCCTGCTATCCCTGTTCCCACTCCCCTTAGATCAGGGAACTCTCCCCCTACAGCAGCAGCCAAGCAGGACGGGACCATGTTGGCAACATCTGTAAGTGAAAGCCCAAACTTAGTACACACATGCAAAAGAAAAGACCAACATGGACAAAATATGAGATGTCTATTTGCAGTGTAATGCTTAATGCTTACGGATGGGGTCCTGGGAGCTGTGGCAGAAGATCTCCCGGCGAGCTGACGTGACAATCAAGTTGTTGCTGCATTGCTCTCGCATCAGATCCTTGATATCTGAGAAGAGAAGAAGTAGTCCCTAAATTAGACTGCTAACCATGTTTAACAAAAAAATTATCATCCGTCAGTCAGATCAGCTTTACCCAACCTCAACAGTGGGGTTAGAGTAGATATACGATACCCTTGGAGCCTCTACTGTCATCAAGCTGGGGCAAAAACTCCTGAGGAAACAAACATTTGTTAGATTAAGAATGAATATCATAGGAATATAAATCATTAGCATGGGAATACGGGGGTTCTAAGGTAACATATGCTATTATTTTAAGATGGTCATACCAAGGATCATTTAGATAATTGATTTTGAATTTCAAGACCCCTTAAGGTATAAAAAAGATATAATGTATACAAAATATTGGATGAAACACTAAACTTGGCATTACTGCTATTTGCCAATAGAAATGCATTGAATAACAGATTCACAGCATGGACCAACAGATTGTCCAAAAATAAATCTAAAGGAAGTTTGTTCTGAAGTGTTTGTCCTATATCTGAGAGAAATAAGAAAGATCAGGAAAAAAATGTTTTGTTATATTTATCCTTTATTTGGGCAATATATTATCTCCATATACTCTTCCATAAAACATGTTTGCTGGTACCAGGGACCTTCAGACGAGTCTTGTGAGTGTCAGAGCAAAATCGTGTTTGTCCACAGAGGGGTCATATTAGTGTGTAGGCCAAACAGTTTGGACGCTACATTTCAGGATGTCTCATGGTCTGACAAACACCGCTCTAGCTCTGCCACCTTCCACCGCAGGTGCAGAAGGGCGATATCAGCGTATTGAGACACAGCCCATGGAAAAAAAACATATATTCTCTAGCTTAAACAGACCGACTTTGATGGGGATTTTTTGTTATGTTCATTTGATGTCCACAGGGGCGCAGAAATTGTAGGGTAAGGGTTAAGAGAGAGTACGTTTGTGTGCTGTGTAAATGCAAGGCAGTTCTCACCGACACCTGGTTGAGTCCAAACAGAGAGTGCTGGGAGCTGCAGCGAACTGGAGGTGTTGAGTTGACCTTTCTGAACACAGTCATCTCCACACCAACATTGCTGTCCCTGAGAGGGGAGCATACATACCAGAATGAAAAAACACAAGACTCAAAATCTGTCCACAATCATGTGAAATAATAGCCCTCAAAGCATCAACACAAATGAGCCTCTTCACTCGGATGTACATAGAATAACATCGTTTTTTTAAACAAAGTTTGACAAAAAAATATTCCATTAGGATATGGACATTTCCGTCAGTACCTATGCTGGTTCCCATCGTGGCCTCCTGACCCATCATCCCCCTCTTCTAGCCGTGGGGCATTGGTTATGTGCGAGACCTGCCTCTTCTCCACCATCTCCCCCAGGTCGAACATGGCATGGAGGTGGAAGTTCACTGCCTTTATGGCTGTGAAGAAGGCTGCCACCACAGCACAGTAAACAGCTGCCACAACCAGGCTGGGGGGGAGAGACTGGACAGGATGACCAGAGGGGACAAGAAAGAGTGAGTCCAGAGATAGGAATATTAAGTAGGCTAGCTCTTGATATGGGTACAGAAACAACACCCTGTCCTCAATACCAGTAAAAGAACCATAACACAAACACTTCCCCTAGATAGGCAAGCACGTGGGAATATTGGACATATTACAGACCAGGAAGGACCACTTCACAAAGATTACAGACACGACAGCTTGAGGACATAACAGGCCTGGTTTCCAGGCAGCACTCTTCACTAGAGCAAATACTAACCCGTAGCAAATACTAACGCGTAGCAAATACTAATACTACTAGCAAACATTAAGGTAAAGAGAAGCAACATCAAGTGTGGAAGAAAATACGCTTTTGAATTAATGCTGAGGGGAAAACGGTACTCTCCTACTCTGTTCCACCTTGTTACCAACATGGTTCTGCTCCCCCGTTCTATGATAAAAACAGTTCTCATTTGATCTGAATAATGTCTGTCTGATATACATTTATTAGTGCAGTATGTAAAGTGCCTGATTAACTTGACATCCAGTTTAAAGAGAATTCCTAGAAAACAGGAATTCTTCCATCTTTAGAAATAACCAAATTGTCACCTCCATGAATCCTCACCATGTATAGCAGGAAAGGGAAGGCCAGGAGAAAGATCCAGAGGTACAGGTGGAAGCAGTTGGAGAATGTGCTCTGGTGGGGGTCCACATACCAGCCTCCTGTGATTGAAGCCCACACCCCCTGCCGCAGTATCTGAAGAGCTTGGGAACCCATCGTCCCCTTAAGAGCAGCCAACCCAGGGTTGCAAGGCTTCCTCTAAGGTTGGAGCTCCTAATGGCACAGTTGTAGCCACGTAGCAGGGTGGCTACAAGGGCACTTCCATTGAGGATAACAAGTTAATAACACAGTTCTCTTCCCTTTCTGGTTTATAATCCTTAGTGTATCTCAAGGGAGTCCGTGCATGCTCTTTTTCAGGGATGTGCTGCTTTGCGTTGCAGTTCTTGCAAAAAAGTAATCCCTGCTTTGTTATCTGGAGATTGACATTTTGGCACACTGGTGGTGACCCACTGACTAAATAACAACATTCATTTGGAAGAAAAATCACAACTGATTTGGTTGGTTTCTTCACACATTTCAAGTTGCACTTCAGTAAATGTAAAGTGGTTTCTGATAACATCGTTTAAAGCAAGACGCTGTAGTACACCTGTCTAACGTCACAGAGAATCTTAATAATGCTCCTCATCTCCTACTCACTTGGAGCTGTAACTGTGTTGGACTGTTCCAACTTCAGTGGCCAAGTGTAAATTCTTCAGATATGTATTGGGAGTGCTCAACCTCATGAGATCTGAATCTTTATGCATCCTGATAGATTTTCAAAATAAACATCTGCAAAAATACTCCATAGATATGTATACTAGCAACTAACATAATCTGTCTGAATATGCCAATGCAGAAAGGTAGTTACCAATTAGTTAGGTCTATTAACTTGTTATAAACCAGCTAAGTTCGATAGAATCTTATTTTTCATGAATCCCTCTGTATAGTTTCAAGGCCAACCCTACTTCAACTATCCTGTCACCTAATTAGTGATTGATAGACAATCTAACGTAACGTTACTGTTTTCTACAGTTAGCTGGCTGGCTAGGTCATGCTAGCTAGCAGTTGTCTACATGTTATTCTAGCTAGCCATCACAATTTCCATCAGACGTTATTTGCCAACCAATGCACTTCACCAGCAGACACAAATTAGAAAACTAACGTTACTTATCTAGCTGATTTGTCAACAGAAAAACGTGTCAGTTTGTATCTTATAAATCATCTACGTTAGTTAACTAGCTATAGTTATTTGGCTATCTGCGAACCATTGCTACTTAACCAATTTAACGTTTGCTAGCTACTTAACGTTATGCTTCCAAAACAAGACAAACGTGTAATTTCGAGATAAAACTTATAAACACATTATACATGTGTTGGATTAAACCAAATCAGTTTTGGTAGCAATCGCACCAAGAAAGATCCCCACTAACGTTACGAACAGAAACGGGCTACTAGTACTTCAGTTTACAAACAGGAACGCTCGATTAGCATGCTAGCTAGGCCACATAAAAATAAAACAGCCAACGCTATCTATCAGAATTGGGGCGGAGTGTGGCTGGATAGCAAGCTAAAAAAAAGTTAGTAAGATATCGTGATAGCTATATTAAAATTGTTTGTAAACTATTCTAAATCCAATGCTGCCCAGATTTGCCTCTTCTCTTCAGTGTTGAGCAGTTTTGTATCCCTTCGCTAAAGAATCTATGCTTTTTCCTTTTTCCCACCGCGGGTTGCTAGCTTACCACAGTTGGCTAACAATATTGTTTTTCAGATGATTATGGTCTTTCTTCTTTTGAAAGACACAGTGAATATATATTTGTTGGTTAAGAGAAACGGGCAGTTGGTACATATTTGCGTCATTTCCCTTATCATGTGTCCACTGGTTAGCTAGCTTAAAAAAATGTCCTCCTCGTTAGCGCGACTGCTACAATCACTCGCTTATCCACACCCGAAGCAAAAAAAAACAACATCCCACAGTCAAAGATGGTGGATAAATGAAGATAGTTCACTCAGGTCGTTTACCATTAAAAAATGTTAAGTTCCGGTCTACCTAACGGGGTGGGTCTCATGTAGATAAGAGGGTCGCCCCAAGAGGGAAGTTTTATTGGCATTCACTAATTGGAAGTAGATTGGGAAAAGGCATGGTTAATACATTAAAGGTTTTGTATACCAAACAAGGTTAGAGGTCCATCATTCTGAAGGGATTTCATATTAATATACATATATATCCAACAAAGGCCTTTATTACGAAGTTCACAGGTGTGGATGAGAATGGCTCTTTTTGAGGTAATAAATCTGAGTGTCACCTTTTTTATGAATGTAATGTAATATCCAAATGTTGGGATGATCTTGTTGTATATTTCTCGAACAAGTCTATTTATAACTTTACCTAGCAAAAAAAAAAAAAACAATAACATTTTGATAACAATAATAAGTCAGATTTTATTGTGAATGTCTTGATACTAATGAGTAATTTCACAAGTGTACATTTTTAAAGAAGACCCTCAGATTTCAAGCCTTAATGTAATAATAATAATTAATTAAACTTCTATAGTGTGCGTGAACGTTTAGCTTGATTAAATTCCCTCAAATTACATAGTAAAATAATCTGTACAGTAGAATATTATAATGCAAATGTTGATGATGAAATGTGATCTGTCATCTCTTTTCCTTGTTCTGTTATTAATGCTATTTATGTGTATCGTGGATTTTGATATATTTATTCTTGCCTGATTTGTATATTATTGCTTTTCAACAACAATAAAGGTCTGGAAGCTCTGGAAGTTATTGGCAAAAGGTTATTGTTGATTTATTCTCACATGACTGAGCTGTGAACACACACATAGACCACGTATAGGCTTTATATCTATGACTGAGCACATGACGCATTTAATTCTGAGGTGATATTCACAGGAAAATAATAGTATATAGAATGCAAATAGAATGCTGGTCCTTTCATCCCCATTTGCCTTTCCCCTGTTCTGTGACTATACCTTTGAAATAGACATACTAGGATTCCTGTGTTACAGTGAGCCCTGCAACGTGTGCCTGAATATCATGGGCAATGTTGTTAGTTGATTTAGGACGTTATATCGACAGTAAATTGATCTGATGGTTCTCTGAAATATATTCTGTAGTGTCTGTACAATTGCAGCAAAATGTAAAAATGAGGTATCAATGCATTGATCATGGTTATGTTAGAACATAACTGATTAGGTGGAGATAGATAAAGGGTCAACTGAGATTGTCTTTACTGGGAAGCCTCACTTCAAGAAGTAGACAATAGATTGGAGCAGACTGGCAAACATGCCATCTAGTGAGAGACTAATGAGAGACGATGAACCTACAGTTTTGGGCTGCAGATGGCACTGTTCCCATTCCAATATGCCACTGGCTGTGATGTGTATCTAGACATAAAGCAGGCTCAACTAGTCCTGTAATGTGTATTATGTGCTGATTGATTACATCCTGAGAAGCAGGGATAATGGATCCACTCCCAAACCATTCATATTTTTAATGCAATCAGAGAAACTTCAGTAGGTTGCCCTCTTCCAACCCTATAGTCCTGAGCCTGAAAGTCAGATGCAATGGCTTATATCTGTTAGTTTGTAAAGACTAGAGAGTTATATTTTAAAGTTTAAAGGTAAAATGGTCTTGTAACTAACCTGCTGGTCACCTTGCTAGTCACTCTGCCCACTGCCTGCTAGTCACCCTGCCCGATAGTCACCCTGCTAATAACCCTGATATTTCAACCTGCCTGCTAGCCACCCTGCTAGTCACCCTGCCCGCTAGTCACCCTGCCTGCTAGTCATCTGCTAGTCTCCCTGCTAGTAACCCACCCTTCCCGCTAGCCACCCTGCTAGTCACCCTAATAGTCACCCTGCCCGATAGCCACCCTGCTAGTCACCCTGCCCGCTAGTCACCTTGTCTGCTAGTCACCCTGCCCGCTAGTCACCTTGTCTGCTAGTCACCCTGCTAGTCACCCACCCATCCAGCTAGTCACCCTGCTGAGGGGCCCCATTTAATTTTTTACTTTAGTTTATTTCGTAAATATTTTCTTAACTCCATTTCCTGAACTGCATTGTTGGTTAAGGGCTTGTAAGTAAGCATTTCATGGTAATGTCTACCTGTTGTAATCGGCTCATGTGACAAATAACATTTGATTTGATTTGATTATTCCCTCATAAGCTGACGGCAGTTTATGTAATGACTCAACACAACCTTACTTGACACGGGATGTTACATTGTCATGTGACAGTTCAGTTTAGCTAGTTTGATAGACAAATTAGATTGCCTCTACCGTTATTCACTTACTTCTGCCTCAGTGTCTTTAGATATCTTTGTCAGATGTTACTTTGGAATACTGAAGTACAATTACAAGCATTTCAAGGCTTTTATTGACAATTACATGAAGTTGATGCAAAGAGTCAATATTTGCAGTGTTGACCCTTCTTTTTCAAGACCTCTGCAATCCGCACTGGCATGCTGTCAATTTACTTCTGGGCCACATCCTGACTGATGGCAGCCATTCTTGCATAATCAATGTTTGGAGTTTGTCAGAATTTGTGGGTTTTTGTTTGTCCACCCGCCTCTTGAGGATTGACCACAAGTTCTCAATGGAATTAAGGTCTGGGGAGTTTCCTGGCCATGGACCCAACATATCAATGTTTTGTTCCCCGAACCACTTAGTTATCCCTTTTGCCTTATGGCAAGGTGCTCCATCATGCTGGAAAAGGCATTGTTCGTCACCAAACTGTTCCTGGATTGTTGGGAGAAGTTGCTCTCTGAGGATGTGTTGGTACCATTCTTTATTCATGGCTGTGTTCTTAGGCAAAATTGTGAGTGAGCCCACTCCCTTGGCTGAGAAGCAACCCTACACATGAATGGTCTCAGGATGCTTTACTGTTGACATGACACAGGACTGATTGTAGCGCTGATTGGAGATGCCCCAAACAATCAGAAAGGGGATTCATCAGAAAAAATGACTTTACCCCAGTCCTCAGCAGTCCAATCCCTGTACCTTTTGCAGAATATCAGTCTGTCCCTGATGTTTTTCCTGGAGAGAAGTGGCTTCTTTGCTGCCCTTCTTGACACCAGGCCATCCTCCAAAAGTCTTTGCCTCACTGTGTGTGCAGATGCACTCACACCTGCCTGCTGCCATTCCTGAGCAAGCTCTGTACTGGTGGTGCCCCGATCCAGCAGCTGAATCAACTTTAGGAGACGTTCCTGGCACTTGCTGGACTTTCTTGGGCGCCCTAAACCCTTCTTTACAACAATTGAACCGCTCTCCTTGAAGTTCTTGATGATCCGATAAATGGTTGATTTAGGTGCACTCTTACTGGCAGCAATATCCTTGCCTGTGAAGCCCTTTTTGTGCAAAGCAATGATGATGGCACGTGTTTCATTGCAGGTAACCATGGTTGACAGAGGAAGAACAATGATTCCAAGCACCACCCTCCTTTTGAAGCTTCCAGTCTGTTATTCGAACTCAATCAGCATGACAGAGTGATCTCCAGCCTTGTCCTCGTCAACACTCACACCTGTGTTAACGAGAGAATCACTGACATGATATCAGCTGGTCCTTTTGTGGCAGGGATGAAATGCAGTGTAAATGTTTTTTGGGGGATTCAGTTCATTTGCATGGCAAAGAGGGACTTTGCAATTAATTGCAATTCATCTGATCACTCTTCATAACATTCTGGAGTATATGCAAATTGCCATCATACAAACTGAGGCAGCAGACTTTGTGAAAATTAATATTTGTGTCATTCTCAAAACTTTTGGCCACGACTCTACATATATATACGTACGTGTATGATCCATTCATACCAATGTTTACTTTAAAGGGGCAGTGCTGTTACAAACATGATTTTTCTGCTTATTTCATGATATTTTCATACTTTGAGGTAACACTCTAAAGTAGTGAAAATAATGATAATACCACTTATGTGAAAGAGCTGTTTGAAAAAAGAAGCCATTTTCAGGTGGGATGGAACTTTTGGCCAACATCATGATGTCACAATGTGATCTGATTATAATAGACCAGCAGATGCTGTGTATTTAAATATCTTCACATTTGTTTCCTAAAGGTCGAAAATATACAGATTAAGACAATGTCATCACAAATCCCATTGTTGCAAAGAATGATGAGATCTCCCGAGTGGTGCAGTGGTCTAAGGCACTGCATCGCAGTGCTAGCTGTGCCACTAGAGATTTGCGGAGATGTCCTTGTCCCATCGCACACTAGCGACTTCTGTGACGGGTTGGGCGCAGTGCACGCTGACACGGTTGCCAGGTGATTCCTCCAACACATTGGTGCGGCTGGCTTCCGGGTTAAGTGGGCATTGTGTCAAGAAGCTGTGCGGCTTGGTTGGGTTGTGTTTCGGAGGACGCATGGCTCTCGACCTTCGCCTCCCCCGAGTCTGTACGGGAGTTGCAGGGATGAGACAAGACTGTAACTATCAATTGGATACCACGAAATCGGTGACAAAAAGGGGTAAAAAAAATAATTATAATAAAAAGAATGATGGGATATTATAATCCCCTCCTGTCTCAGCCTCCAGTATCTATGCTGCAATATTTTGTGTCATGGGGCTAAGGTCAGTCTGTTATACCTGGTGTAATTTGTCATGTTTTTATTTTAGTTGGTCAGGGCGTGAGTTGGGGTCGGCATTCTATGTTGTTTTTCTTCTGTTTTCTTCGCCTCCCCCGAGTCTGTACGGGAGTTGCAGGGATGAGACAAGACTGTAACTATCAATTGGATACCACGAAATCGGTGACAAAAAGGGGTAAAAAAAATAATTATAATAAAAAGAATGATGGGATATTATAATCCCCTCCTGTCTCAGCCTCCAGTATCTATGCTGCAATATTTTGTGTCATGGGGCTAAGGTCAGTCTGTTATACCTGGTGTAATTTGTCATGTTTTTATTTTAGTTGGTCAGGGCGTGAGTTGGGGTCGGCATTCTATGTTGTTTTTCTATGTTTTCTTCTGTTGTTATATTTCTATGTGTTTGGCCTAGTATGGTTCTCAATCAGAGGCAGGTGTCAGTCGTTGTCTCTGATTGGGAGCCATATTTAGGTAGCCTGTTTTCTATTGTGTTTTGTGGGTGGTTGTATCCTGTGTTAGTGTTTTTGCCATATGGGACTGTTTCGGTTGTATTTTTGTTCAGTTGATTTATTAAATATATCATTATGGACACTTACCACGCTGCACATTGATCTGATCCTTGCTACTCCTCCTCTGAAGAAGAGGAATTCCGTTACAGTAATTCTCCTGTCTGATCCGGTGTCCTGTGTGAATTTAAGTATGCTCCCCCTAATTATCTCTTTCTCCATCTCCCTCTCGGAGGACCTGAGTCCTAGGACCATGCCTCAGGACTACCTGGCCTGATGACTCCGCTGTCCCCAGTCCACCTGGTCGAGCTGCTACTCCAGTTTCAACTGTTCTTCCTGACCTGTTCACCGGACTTGCTACCTTGTCCCAGACCTGCTGTTTTCTACTCTCTCTCTACCTCACCTGCTGTCGTGAACACTGAATAATCGGCTCTGAAAAGCCAACTGACATTTACGCCTGAGGTACTGCCATGTTGCACCCTTTACAACCACTATGATTATTATTTGACCCTGTTGGTCATCTATGAACATTGTAATATCTTGGTCATGTAGTGTTATAATCCCTACCTGGCACAGGCAGAAGAGGACTGGCCACCCCTCAGAGCCTGGTTGCTCTCTAGGTTCCTTCCTAGGTTCTGGCCTTTCTAGGGAGTTTTTCCGAGCCACCGTGCTTCTACAACTGCATTGCGTGCTGTTTGGGGTTTTAGGCTGGGTTTCTGTACAACACTTTGATATCAGCTGATGTAAGAAGGGCTTTCTAAATACATTTGACTGATTGACTTTTGTCGTCTTCATCCTTGGGTGTTCGTAAATTGCATCCAGTGTGTCAGTGCGCTCTGGGTCATTAGTGAATTCAGAGCGTTGTCAGATTGTCCTTTTGTAAAATCAGAGAACACACTAGACACTCTGGTGGAGGAGTAGGGTTAAACCAAGCACTCAAGCTAACTGGCTAAAGTTTGCTAGCTACTTCCAGACACAAATGAAAACACCTCACTCTGACCATTTTTCTCACCCTAACAGAGTTGGTTAGGCTGTTTTCATGTTATCCAGACCGTTGGTGACTAACTGTGCTGCTGGAAACAATTTAGTAAAACACTTTTTGCCTACGTTCATGGACACTACTCATATTCAAACGGGTGTTGTGCATTTGTAAATACATCAGTTATTCTGCGCTCAGGCACACTCAGATGAAGTGCTCTGAAATCAGAGGAGATAGTCAGAGTGAATTTACAAACGCACCCTTAAACACCCACACGATCACACTGAGCATTTCAAGGGCCAAAGGAGTTATTTTCATGAAGTATTAGACATACAATGATTTAAAGACTGCACGGGGGCTTTAAGTCAAGTTTGTCATATGCAGAGAATACACATGGTACACAGTACAATCAAATGGGTACTTGCAGGTTCACTCTAGGAAATACTGCATTCTCAGAATAGGCCTAAAGACGACACATTATTTTTCAAGTCTATTCTTTGCTTAAATACCACAGCTATTATTTTTTTAAAGAACATGTTCACAGAGCCCTATTCTTGGTGAATTATACATATACAGTACATGCCATAAATACAGATTTTGTTAAAATTATAGTTTTTTGTTTTTGTGTATTTCATTTTTTTTTTTAAATGTAACCTTTTATTTAACTAGGCAAGTCGGTTAAGAACAAATTCTTATTTACAATGACGGCCTACACCGGCCAGACTCGGATGACGCTCGGCCAATTGTGCACCGCCCTATGGGACTCCCAATCATGGCCGGTTGTGATAGTCTTGATAAAGATACATGACATAGATACAAATACATGACATAGATACATTACATAGATACATTACATATGTAAAAACTATTGGTCACTGAACCCGGAGAAATGACAGACCATGTAAACAACTGTTGGTCACTAAATCCGTCTAGAAGGACCATGTAAAAACGGTTCTATCACCCGCTATATATTTATAACTGATTGGCGTGGTTCTGTCCTCTATAGGGCTGTCCAGTTAAAACACAATGTTGAGTCCCATCACTGTACTCTTGATAGTCACCACCACACACACACACAGACACATGTGTTTCCATTTGAGGATGTTGATATGATTGTGGTGATCTGAATGATTTGGAATCTTATTGTTGTGCCAAACACTCCCCTAACCTGGACGATACTAGGCCAATTGTGCGCTGCCCTATGGGACTCTCGGTCATGGTCGGTTGTGACACAGCCTGGGAACCGGGGTCTGTAGTGATGCCTCAAGTGCCTTAGAACGCTGCACCACTCGGGAGGTCCACTTCTAAAATTTTACTCTAAAGTTGGTCGATGACCTTGTAGACAGAAGGCCCTGGTCAAAAGTGATGAACTATGTAGGGAATAGAGTGCCTTTTGGGAGGAAAACTTGATCAGTTCTTCCGATTTATTTGAAGTAGTAAACCAAATGACTTCTTAATCACTGGTTTAGAGCACATGCAGTGCATCAGTGTGATGCTTTATTTGTGCTTCCCATGACTGTGTTTTATATTTTAATTGTATTCAGACCCCTTGACTTGTTTCACATTATACCCTTATTCTAAAATTGATAAAATAGTCCCCCCCCCCCATCAATCTACACACAATACCCCATAATGACAAAGCAAAAACAGGTTTTTATACATTTTTGCAAACAGGATGCACCTGAGCTCAATTTCGAGTCTCATAGCAAAAGGTCTAAATAATTATGTAAATGTGTTTTTTAATAATTTAGGTTTAAAATTTTAATAAATGTGCAAACATTTATTAAAACCTGTTTTCACTTAGTAATAATGGGGTGTGTAGATTGATGAGGGGGAAAAAAAATATTTAATACATTTTAGAATAAGGCTGTAATGTAACAAAATATAGAAAAATCAAGGTGGCTGAATACTTTCCGAATGTACTGTATTCAAAAATTAACAACTCAAATAAATGAATTAAATGCAATGACTCAAATTACTTAAAATGCTAAATGCTATCTAAACCTCCCAAAAAATAATTATGATGGCAAAAGATATAATAAATAGTACTGTTATGGAAAAACAAGTTAGAACTAATGTATGCTAAATAACATTCTGCAGTGATATCCAACAACAACAACAAAAAGTGAAGGAAACAGCAGGAATAGCGCTGTGACGGGTTCGTAAACACGGAAATCTATTATTTGTTTCTTTGCTTTTTACATAACCCAACAATAGTTTTTCCTTGAAAAATAAATTGGTATGTATTAATGAAAATATTGATATACTTTGCTCACATGCAGAACCCTCAAGCATGATCTTTTACCTCTTATTTTTGTTACACGTGTAACATTTAGAACACACATGTAACATTATACTACACATGTAACATTTATACTACAATGTAACATTTAGAACACACATGTAACATTTACACTACACATGTAACATTTAGAACACACATGTAACATTTAGACTGCACATGTAACATTTAGACTGGCCCATTGCCAGTCCATTGCCAGTGGGCAATGGGCCAGGCTGAGGACGGGGTTTAGTAGCCTAGGTACAGGGTTTGAATGGTTAATGGTTGAGGGTTTTGTACACATATCTTGTGTTGTTTGGTCACAGCATCGATGGGTAGAATATCTTCACTATGTACCGTACATCAGAAGAAAAGTATGATTTGTATGCTCTTTAAGTGAACAATTACAAAGTTATCTGAACACAAGTTTAAAATAAGGAACCAGTATTTTTATTTTTCCATTACGTTATTTGTAGACATATGTCTGTGGAAGTTATTTGGATGTGTGTACACTAATTTTGAACAAAAGACTGATGATAATTGACGTACAGTGCATTCGGAAAGTATTGAGATCCCTTGACTTTTCCACATTGTGTTAAGTTACAGCCTTTTTCTAAAATTTATGAATTAAAAAAAATCTCCTCATCATCCTACACACATTACCCCTTAATGACAAAGAATAAACAGTTTTTTTGACATTTCTGCACATTTATCAAAAACCATAAGTATTCAGACCCTTTGCTATGAGACTCGAAATTGAGCTCAGGTGCATCCTGTTTCCATTGATCATCCTTGAGATGTTTCTACAATTTGATTGGAGTCCACCTGTGGTAAATTCAATTGATTGGACATGATTTGGAAAGGCACACACCTGTCTATATAAGGTCTCACAGTTAATCAGAGCAAAAACCAAGGCATGAGGTCGAAGGAATTGTCTGTAGAGCTCTGAGACAGGATTGTGTAGAGGCACAGATCTGGGAAAGGTACCCAAAAAATTATACAGCATTGAAGGTCCCCAAGAACACAGTGGCCTCCACCAAGACTCTTCCTAGAGCTGGCCACCCGGCCAAACTGAGAAATCGGAGTAGAAAGGCCTTGCTCAGGTAGGTGACCAAGAACCCGATGCTCACTCTGACAGAGCTCCAGAGTTCCTCTGTGGAGATGGGAGAACCTTCCAGAAGGGCAACCATCTCTGCAGCACTCTACCAATCCGGCCTTTATGGTAGAGTGTACAGATGGAAGCCACTCCTCAGGCACATGACAGCCCACTTGGAGTTTGCCAAAAGGCACCTAAAGGACTCTCAGACCTTGAGAAACAAGATTCTCTGGTCTGATGAAACCAAGATTGAACTCTTTGGCTTGAATGCCAAGCGTCACGTCTGGAGGAAACCTGGCATCATCCCTACGGTGAAGCATGGTGTGGCAGCATTGCTGTGGGGATGTTATTCAACAGCAGGGACTGGGAGACTAGTCAGGATCAATTGAAAGATGAACAGAGCAAAGTATGGAGCTCACTGATGGAAACCTGCTCCAGAGCACTCAGAACTGGGGCGAAGGTTCACCTTCCAATAGGACAACGACCCTAAGCACACAGCCAAGACAACGCAGGAGTGGCTTCGGGACAAGTCTCTGAATGTCCTTGACCCAGCCAGACCCCAGACTTGAACCCGGTCTAACATCTCTAGAGAGACCTGAAAATAGCTGTACAGCGACTCTCCCCATCCAACCTGATAGAGCTTGAGAGGATCTGCAGAGAAGAACGGGAGAAACTCCCCAAATACAGGTGTGCCAAGCTTGTAGCGTCATACCCAAGAAGACTCAAGGCTGTAATCGCTGCCAAAGGTGCTTCAACAAAGTACTGAGTAAAGGGTCTGAATACTTATGTAAATGTGATATTTCCGTTTTTATGTGGAATAATTTTGAAAAAATGTCTTAAAATCAGTATTTGCTTTATCATTATGGAGTACTGTGTGTAGATTGATGAGGGGAAAAAACTATTTAATCAATTTTAGAATAAGGCTGTAATGTAACAAAATGTGGAAAAAGTCAAGGGGTCTGAATACTTTCCAAATGCAATGTACTTTAACACAAAACAAGTATGATATCTACAGACCCTCTGCATGATAAGTGGAAAGCTGTAGGTGCACCACTGTGAAATCGTGATTTGTCAAAATAACCAGTGACACAAAACCAGCGGCCTGGAAGAATGGTTCCTCATTACAGTGCCTTGCAAAAGTATTCACCCCCTTGGCATTTTTCCTATTTTGTTGCATTACAACCTGTAATATAAATTGATTTTTAGTTGGATTTCATGTAATGGACTAATTAGTCCAAATTGGTGAAGTGAAATGAAAAAAATGATTTGTTTAAAAAAATAGAAAAATGTAATTAACGGAAAGTGGTGCGTGCATATGTATTCACCCTAAATAAGATCTGGTGCAACCAATTACCTTCAGAAGTCACATAATTAGTTAAATAAAGTCCACCTGTGTGCAACCTAAGAGTCACATGATCTGTCACATGATCTCAGTATATATACACCTATTCTGAAAGGCCCCAGAGTCTGCAACACCACTAAGCAAGGGGCACCACCAAGCAAGCAGCACCACGAAGACCAAGGAGCTCTCCAAACAGGTCAGGGACAAAGTTCTGGAGAAGTTCAGATCAGGGTTGGGTTATAAAAAATATCTGAAACTTCTAACAGTCCACCCAGCACAATTAAATCCATTATTAAAAAATTGAAAGAATATGGTACCACAGCAAACCTGCCAAGAGAGGGCCGCCCACCAAAACTCATGGACCAAGCAAAGAGGGCATTAATCAGAGAGGCAACAAAGAGACCAAAGATAACTTTGAAGGAGCTGAAAAGCTCCACAGCAGAGATTGGAGTATCTGTCCATAGGACCACTTTAAGCCGTACACTCCACAAAGCTGGACTTTACGGAAGAGTGGCCAGAAAAAACTTTGGTGTTCGCCAAAAGGCATGTGGGAGACTCCCAAAACATATGGAAGAAGGTACTCTGGTCAGATGAGACTAAAATGTTGCTATTGGCCATCAAGGAAAATGCTATGTCTGGCACAAACCCAACACCTCTCATCACTCCGAGAACAAAATCCCACAGTGAAGCCTTGTGGTGGCAGCATCATGCTGTGGGGATGTTTTTTATCGGCAGGAACTGGGAAACTGGTAAGAATTTAAGGAATGATGGATAGTGCTAATTACTGGGAAATTCTTGAGGGAAACCTGTTTCAGTCTTCCAGAGATTTGAGACTGTCACGTTCTGACCTTAGTTCCTTTGTTATGTCTTTGTTTTAGTATGGTCAGGGCGTGAGTTGGGTGGGTTGTCTATGTTCCTTTTTCTATGTTGTGTTTTGCGTTTGGCCTGGTATGGTTCTCAGAGGCAGGTGTCGTTAGTTGTCTCTGATTGAGAATCATACTTAGGTAGCCTTTTCCCCTTTGTGTTTCGTGGGTGATTCTTTTCTGTTATGTGTACGTCACCTTTCAGAACTGTTTCGTTTCTCCTTTGTTATTTTGTTTAGTGTTCTCGGTTTAATAAATATATGATGAACACTTACCACGCTGCCCTTTGGTCCTCACCTCATTCCAACGACGATCGTCACAGACTGGGACGGAGGTTCTCCTTCCAGCAGGACAATGACCCTAAGCATACTGCTAAAACAACACTTGAGTGGTTTTAAGGGGAAACATTGAAATGTCTTGGAATGGCCTAGTCAAAGCCCAGACCTCAATGCAATTGAGAACATGTGCTATGACTTAATGATTGCTGTACACCAGCGGAATCCATCCTACTTGCTTGAAGGAGCTGGAGCAGTTTTGCCTTCAAGAATGGGCAAAAATCCATTCGCGCCGAGGCTCTGTCGTAACCAGCCGCGACCGGGAGGTCCGTGGGGCGACGCACAATTGGCCTAGCGTCGTCCGGGTTAGGGAGGGATTGGTCGGTAGGGATCTCCTTGTCTCATCGCGCACCAGCGACTCCTGTGGCGGGCCGGGCGCAGTGCGCGCTACTCAAAGTTGCCAGGTGCACGGTGTAGCCTCCGACACATTGGTGCGGCTGGCTTCGGGGTTGGATGCGCGCTGTGTTAAGAAGCAGTACGGCTGGTTGGGTTGTGTATCGGAGGACGCATGACATTCAACCTTCGTCTCTCCCGAGCCCGTACGGGAGTTGTAGCAATGAGACAAGATAGTAGCTACTACAACAATTGGATACCACGAAATTGGGGAGAAAAAGGGGTAAAAGAAAAAAAAGAAAAAAAAGAATGGGCAAAAGTCCCAGTGGCTAGATGTGCCAAGCTTATAGAGACATACCCCAAGAGGCTTGCAGCTGTAACTGCTGCAAAAGGTGTCTCTACAAAGGGGGGGGGGGGGGGGGTTATGCACGCTCAAGTTCTGTTTTTTTTGTCTTATTTCTTGTTTGTTTCACAATTTAAAAAATATTTTGCATCTTCAAAGTGGTAAGCATGTGTAAATCAAATGATACAAATCCCCCAAAAATCTATTTTTATTCCAGGTTGCAAGGCAACAAAATAGGAAAAATTCCAAGAGGGGTGAATACTTTCGCAAGCCACTGTATCTGTCAGATCTCCATCAGATCCCATTGTCTTCGAACATTTGTATGTTTTTTACTAATTGCTGTTGTTTTGTAGGGTCATTGTCTTGGGAAACATTTGTTGAGCCCTGAGGGTAGGGTCAAGGTAAATGTGAAATCCTTTAAATACAACTTTCTGCTAAAAATTCTTCATTTCTACAACACTATGTCAGTTGGAAACTTGTTTAAATGTTGTTAACACTTTCTCTCCATCAGTGTGGGGACAAATCTGGGGCTGATCCTGGAGTCAACGTGGGACCCTCTGAGGAAACACAGCCTCCTGTAAGAAACACATTGTTATTGTATTTATTATGTTTATTTACCATCACCTATTAATGTAATAACTTTTTATCTAAAAAATTCATTTGAAAATGAGTCATCTCACTTGACTGATGATTGTTTTCTAGGGTCCATCTCAGTGCGTTGATGTCCAGTTGGGTGTTCCTGGAGTGGTAGTCTATGACCAGTGGACATCTCCCATGAACCAGGCACCTCTTCATTGATTGATTGATTGACTGACAGATTCATTTATGATAGTATGTCTACTGGAGACTGTAACATGTGATAATAAAAGTTAACACATATGGTGAGTTGTCAGTTAATAATCGAGTGTGTCACGTGACAGGGCTGTCAAAATGAGAACACAGTTGAACCCACCTGTTACCAACCCAGTCAGAAAGTGATTCTACACTCATTTCGCTCACACATTACACTGTGTTTAGACTAGGGCCCTGTGTTTTGCACAATCATGTGACATAGGGTAGCAAGATTTCTTCCTGTATTTAAGCCTTATCCAGAAATGAGAATTACACAAAAAAATGAAAGCGATTGACTAATGATGGTGCTGTAGAATGTAACATAAAAGAAAAGGTTTGATGAAAAAGCTTTCAATAAAGGTTCAAATCCAGGCAGATCATGACTGCACAAAACACATGTTCTTAATTCCACTTCAGTTCCGGTACTCTGCATGCAAATGAATATGGAACAGTGATCCTGATAGAACATGTTTGTGATAGTTTTGGAGCGCTATCACATTTTGTTCAGTTAATCTGTTCTGTTGTATTGTTATTACATGTTAAGGTTGAACACTGACACGTTTGAAGCTTACACAAGTGTAGAGTTCCTCAAGAGCCTATGCATATCCCAATGTTGGATATGTAAATAATCATGTTATGAATTTTATATTAGAATATGTAATGTGCAAAAATGTTCAAGGAAAATTTTAATTTGCAGTGTACAAACTTAACTTCACGAACAGGAATGACATTTACTCTTTATTTTATTTATTCACCTTTATTTATACAGGTAAGTCAATTAAGAACAAATTCTTATTTACAATGACGACCTGTCTTACAGGTGGCCAAAAATAATTATCTGAAAGCCACGCCCCTAATAGGACACGTGTGTGTTCTGTCCAATATTTACCCAGCATTGGGTTACCAAATAACCCAAATTGGGTTGTTTTTAACCCAGAGAGTCTAGTAGGACCAAGAACATGCATTCAGAATAGCTTCTGAAGTTTTGAAATAGTATTTTAAAGGTCTCGAACAGTCATTCTGATTCCTATGTAAAATAGAATTTTGAGTGACTAAAACATCACCCATAATATATTTTTTTCAGATAAAAATGCTCGAAATTTGAGAAAAAAAACCTTTTCTCTCATGTCAAACTACCAGGGAGTCTGAAAAGAAAGACTGAGCAGCCGAGGAGCTAATTGGCTGGGTGGGCGAGGGGCTAATAGGCTGGGTGGGCGAGGAGCTAATAGGCTGGGTGGGCGAGGAGCTAATAGGCTGGGTGGGCGAGGAGCTAATAGGCTGGGTGGGCGAGCAGCTAATAGGCTGGGTGGGCGAGGAGCTAATAGGCTGGGTGGGCGGGGAGCTAATAGGCTGGGTGGGCGAGGAGCTAATAGGCTGGGTGGGCGAGGAGCTAATAGGCTGGGTGGGCGAGGAGCTAATAGGCTGGGTGGGTGGGGAGCTAATAGGCTGGGTGGGCGAGGAGCTAATAGGCTGGGTGGGCGAGGAGCTAATAGGCTGGGTGTGCGAGCAGCTAATAGGCTGGGTGGGCGGGGAGCTAATAGGCTGGGTGGGCGAGGAGCTAATAGGCTGGGTGGGCGAGGAGCTAATAGGCTGGGTGGGCGAGCAGCTAATAGGCTGGGTGGGCGAGGAGCTAATAGGCTGGGTGGGCGAGGAGCTAATAGGCTGGGTGGGCAGGGAGCTAATAGGCTGGGTGGGCAGGGAGCTAATAGGCTGGGTGGGCAGGGAGCTAATAGGCTGGGTTGGCGGGGAGCTAATAGACTGGGTGGGCGAGGAGCTAATAGACTGGGTGGGCGAGGAGCTAATAGGCTGGGTGGGCGGGGAGCTAATAGGCTGGGTGGGCGAGGAGCTAATAGACTGGGTGGGCGAGGAGCTAATAGGCTGGGTGGGCGAGGAGCTAATAGGCTGGGTGGGCGAGGAGCTAATAGGCTGGGTGGGCGAGGAGCTAATAGGCTGGGTGGGCGGGGAGCTAATAGGCTGGGTGGGCGAGGAGCTAATAGACTGGGTGGGCGAGGAGCTAATAGGCTGGGTGGGCGGGGAGCTAATAGGCTGGGTGGGCGAGGAGCTAATAGGCTGGGTGGGCGAGGAGCTAATAGGCTGGGTGGGCGAGGAGCTAATAGGCTGGGTGGGCGGGGAGCTAATAGGCTGGGTGGGCGAGGAGCTAATAGGCTGGGTGTGCGAGCAGCTAATAGGCTGGGTGGGCGGGGAGCTAATAGGCTGGGTGGGCGAGGAGCTAATAGGCTGGGTGGGCGAGGAGCTAATAGGCTGGGTGGGCGAGCAGCTAATAGGCTGGGTGGGCGAGGAGCTAATAGGCTGGGTGGGCGAGGAGCTAATAGGCTGGGTGGGCAGGGAGCTAATAGGCTGGGTGGGCAGGGAGCTAATAGGCTGGGTGGGCAGGGAGCTAATAGGCTGGGTTGGCGGGGAGCTAATAGACTGGGTGGGCGAGGAGCTAATAGACTGGGTGGGCGGGGAGCTCACTTTGACTGACGGTTATTTGAAAACACCTATGTCAAGCATCATGGACGCAGTGAGATTATTTTAAGCTAATTTGCTGATACACAAAGCACTCAAACAACATTGAAATTGCATGCAACATCCAACATACATCACATCATGGTTTCACTTTTTTGTTGATCCAGCTGCTTGGTTATTGTAACAGCATCAATATAGACAATAATTTGTCATAGCTTGCCCAAATGGAATTGTCTGCACTGCTTTATCAAGATATCCATCTAGTTAATCTTGGACAATTACAGTTGACACCGGACAGGGTGCGATCTGGGTATACTTCATTAAAAAAAAATATAGACTGCCAGACAATGTTCATAAACCATGACTATCAAGGATGTCAAGAGTTTTGCATGTCTCTTCATGTGACAAATGTATCAGGATTTTGAGTGACCCTTCCCTGTTTGTTCCATCCTGGCTGAAGACCTACAGTGGGGAAAAAAAGTATTTAGTCAGCCACCAGTTGTGCAAATAAATTCATAAAAAATGCTACAACGTGATTTTCTGGATTTTCTTTCTAATTTTGTCTGTCATAGTTGAAGTGTACCTATGATGAAAATTACAGGCCTCTCTCATCTTTTTAAGTTGGAGAACTTGCACAATTGGTGGCTGACTTAATACTTTTTTGCCCCACTGTAACTAACAACTAAAGGGGAAACCAATATGGACTTTTTGCCTTAGATGAATAGGGGAAAATGATATACGCTGACAAGTCAAATTTTGGCACCTGTATATTAGCTACCTAGCTATGCATTACCTACCACTAAATGAATGCGCGTGTCATTGGAAGCTAACCCTGAAGATGTCAAGTCCTGTTCATGCTGTCATTATGGTGCCTAGGTGTAGTAGTGCGACCGATTCATTTGATAAGGCATTTGTACCCATAAAAAAGCCACACAACACAGGAGTATACAAAGTATATTACCAAGTGTATTTCCCCTCTGTCAATGTACTGTACACATATTAAGATTCATTTCACAGGAACACTTTACAATATCATTGAGTGAGGACAGGAATATACTCTGGAGCAGTGTTAAATGGCACTTCATAAAAGAATACGAGGAAATCCCAGAAATGGGAAATATTAACATAATACAACGGAGAGAATGTCAACACGACAGACAAAGAGAGACATGTTTTTCTATGTACGTAAAATGAAGAACCAAGAAAAACCAAAGTACACATCATCCTTTGTGTTTTCTCTTGAAACGTTTACATACAATCACTAACCAGTCCTTAACGGAAATGTAATGCCATTCAACATTGAAAAAGAAAATGCTGAATATGGGTTTCTGCAGTCAGACAATGTTGTCTCATCATAGACAAATCTGTATCTGATTATAAAAGGCAACATAAACAACTGAACTCCTTATTTTGTTAAAGAGGAATGCTAACAAGAGAAACACCAAAATATCTGAGAAATAGCTATACAATTCACAAACCTTCAATAATGTGTCTGACAGAATAGTATTTTATTCATGGATATAAAAACCAGAATACATGTTCAGTTTGCTTTCTAAGGAAACACTTGTTTATCTCTCAAAGATATGTTTCTACTGTTTGTGCCTTTCCAGTTGTTGTGTCAATATTGAAGAAGGAAGGGAAAGCCAGCCTCTTGACACAAGGTTGGGCATCTCCCCCTCCCCAGGAACCACTAGAAAAAGTTCTTCAAAAGTGAATCTGTGTCCTGAAGCTCCCTTTCATATTCACTCTCTACTTCTCCCTCATGGGGGATCTGGCTGGAGTGTTGACAGTGGTAACCGTGGAGACAGAACATCTCTCACATGAAGTGTATTTTTCATGCCTGTTAGTCTATGTACTCCAGAGAACAGACGAGCAAAGCTTTTTCAATCCCAAGACGTCTTTACATACAAAAATGTTTACAGAGCAATGTCTTTGCTACAGTAGCATTTTGAGGAACTTCCTCCTGGATGGAATGACACACTGTAGATCTCTGTAGATCTCTCCTCACACAGAGATGAGAGAATCTGGCTCATCTCATTCATCCAGATAGAGGGGTTGTTGGCTAAATTAAGCTGTGAATTGTATATTACTTTTGAAAACCTGTATTTTCCATGTGGAAAGAAATACATAATTATGCTTAAAACATGGTTCAATGATATTCAACCATCAACATTTCACCATGGACAACCAGAGAGATAGACTGAGTGGAAAGTTGTTAACACGGGATAAAACAAAATGGGGTAGACTAGTCTGCTGAGAAGGTGGGTCACTCAGTCTCCAAGTATGGGTATGGCTTTTGTTTATTCTAGTAAACGCTATTGGGTTGCTCTGTTGTTATTTACCATAATGACCAATCGGTACACACCGGTACCTCTGACGTTATTAGAAGACAGAGAGACTTGAGATTCTTGAGAACTGACATTCATGCAAATCTGTTTCTATAGTACAATGGTCTTTTCTATAGTACAATGGTCTCAGCTTAGTTTTCACTGTGAACCATAACCATACAGTTGATAGGTGGGGTGCTATATACAAAGACAGCAAATGGATAGGCTTCTAATCCAGTATGAAATTGTATGTTAACCAATACAGTACTTGGTATGTGATAGAAATGAAAAATATATAATTTACCTGGAACTATGAAAATACTGGTGGCAAGTTGTTTTTTTTGTTAGTTTTTGAAGCACAAATGTAACAATTACCCCCTAAACTTTGGATGTTTATCTAGTGGATAATGTGGAATTTTAATTGGGAGAACCTCCTTTCCATGATTTTCCTCTAGCCTATCTCTCTCTTGCTCTCCTTCTCTCTTCTTCCCTCTCTCAGACGTAATACTCTTTTTGTTTGTTCTTGTTGCCCTTGGTGACAGCCTTGGCTACTGTAGCCGTTATACTTGGTGTCTTCTCTAGCTTGACCATGGCCCCGTTGCCCTCAGCAACTGGGTTGTTGATGAAGCTGTGTCCTTGGTCCGTCCGGTAGGAGCTCTCGTCACGGTTGCGGTACTTGTACATGGCGTAGAGGAGGATGAGAATGCAGAGGGCAGCAGCTGCCACAATGCCAACCACCATCCCTGTGGTGCTACTGGACTCCCCGATCCTATCCACCAGGCCGGGATATATGATCTTCTCACCAGGGGCTGTAGGGTCGGCTGTGGGCACATGGGGGAAATTGGGGGGGTAAGTTAGTCCTGGTGTATTCCGAGATGATGGAGGGACGGGGGGCAGAAGCACCTGGTCACGGGTGTTCATTTTGCCCGCGGGGATGTGGAGCTGGTCAGGGTTGGTGGTGGGAGCGGAAAGAGGGGGGCGGGGATTATGGGGTTTCTGGGCCCGGCCCTCACCAGCGGCGGGGGGAGGAGGAGGCAGGACTGTCCTGTCAGTGACCAGGGGGGAGTTTTTGTAAAAGTCCTCGTCATCTGATTCCGTCAACTCCCCCGAACCAAAGGCTGAGACCTCCACAGGGTCACCGCAGTCCTCCTGGTCCGAGGGGCAGGGAGGGTGAGGGTTGGACAGCATCAGGGACTCTTTGGTGGTCTCAAGTGGGGACAGGGAGGTGGGAGGAGGGGGGAAAGCAGGGTGACGGGTGGCGATGGATGGGGGCTCAAGGGAATCCACTGTTATTATAGGCAACACTAATTCACCTCCTAGAAAAGAAACAGAGGAGATAGGAGGAGCACACATTAGAGGAGCATAACGAGACCCCAGACACCACTAATGAACAATTGTGCTCCTTATATTACAAACACAATGCGTGTTTAGAATGTTCCAAATAATCTAATATTGCGCCCTGTAGGGGCAAGACAATTAATATGGAGGATATTTAATTATACAGTATTATCATCAATATGGATTTGCTTGGTTCATATTTCTGGACTTTTCTTTATCAAAAAATACATCAAATGACTTACGCACGTCAACATATTGCCCCATGATTTTTGCATGAAGAGAAAAAAAATGTAAAAAGCTGATATATATACTGAACAGAAATATTAACGCAACATGCAACAATTTCAATGATTTTACTGAGTTACAGTTCATATAAGGAAATCAGTCAACTGAAATAAATTCATTAGGCCCTAATCTATGGATTTCACATGAATGTGCAAGGACGCAGCCAGGGATGGGCCTGGCTCCCAAGTGGGTGGGCCTATGCCGTCCCAGGCCTCCAAGTGGGTGGGCCTATGCCCACCCAGGTCTACCCCTGGCTGCGCCCTTGCCCAGTTATGCGAAATCCATAGATTAGGGCCTAATGAATTTATTTCAATTAACTGATTTCTTTATATGAACAGCCAAACAGAATGAGTTTTATTTGCAGTTTTAGGCGGTTGTTTCCATGTGAGTGACAACATTTGTTAGAGTACTAAGGTTGAACATCTTTCATGTTTGTAAACCCACATCAAGCCTTTCTTGTAAGTATTTAACCTCTCATAGCAGGAGTTTCAGTTTTAATATAACCAATAACAAAGGCACTTCATGTATTAGGGAACAAAGCTTTAAAAAAAAAAAAAAAAAATATATATATATATATATATATAATATAAATATATATATTATATTTAAAAATATATATATTATATTATTATTATATATTATTATATATGATTATATTATATATATTATATATTATATATATATATATATATATATATATATATACTGAACAGAAATATTACCACAACATGCAACAATTTCAAAGATTTTACTGAGTTACAGTTCATACAGTGCCTTGCGAAAGTATTCGGCCCCCTTGAACTTTGCGACCTTTTGCCACATTTCAGGCTTCAAACATAAAGATATAAAACTGTATTTCTTTGTGAAGAATCAACAACAAGTGGGACACAATCATGAAGTGGAACGACATTTATTGGATATTTCAAACTTTTTTATCAAATCAAAAACTGAAAAATTGGCCGTGCAAAATTATTCAGCCCCCTTAAGTTAATACTTTGTAGTGCCACCTTTTGCTGCGATTACAGCTGTAAGTCGCTTGGGGTATGTCTCTATCAGTTTTGCACATCGAGAGACTGACATTTTTTCCCATTCCTCCTTGCAAAACAGCTCGAGCTCAGTGAGGTTGGATAGAGAGCATTTGTGAACAGCAGTTTTCAGTTCTTTCCACAGATTCTCGATTGGATTCAGGTCTGGACTTTGACTTGGCCATTCTAACACCTGGATATGTTTATTTTTGAACCATTCCATTGTAGATTTTGCTTTATGTTTTGGATCATTGTCTTGTTGGAAGACAAATATCCGTCCCAGTCTCAGGTCTTCTTCCAGAATGGTCCTGTATTTGGCTCCATCCATCTTCCCATCAATTTTAACCATCTTCCCTGTCCCTGCTGAAGAAAAGCCGGCCCAAACCATGATGCTGCCACCACCATGTTTGACAGTGGAGATGGTGTGTTCAGCTGTGTTGCTTTTACGCCAAACATAACGTTTTGCATTGTTGCCAAAAAGTTCAATTTTGGTTTCATCTGACCAGAGCACCTTCTTCCACATGTTTGGTGTGTCTCCCAGGTGGCTTGTGGCAAACTTTAAACGACACTTTTTATGGATATCTTTAAGAAATGGCTTTCTTCTTGCCACTCTTCCATAAAGGCCAGATTTGTGCAATATACGACTGATTGTTGTCCTATGGACAAAGTCTCCCACCTCAGCTGTAGATCTCTGCAGTTCATCCAGAGTGATCATGGGCCTCTTGGCTGCATCTCTGATCAGTCTTCTCCTTGTATGAGCTGAAAGTTTAGAGGGACGGCCAGGTCTTGGTAGATTTGCAGTGGTCTGATACTCCTTCCATTTCAATATTATCGCTTGCACAGTGCTCCTTGGGATGTTTAAAGCTTGGGAAATATTTTTGTATCCAAATCCGGCTTTAAACTTCTTCACAACAGTATCTCGGACCTGCCTGATGTGTTCCTTGTTCTTCATGATGCTCTCTGCGCTTTTAACGGACCTCTGAGACCATCACAGTGCAGGTGCATTTATATGGAGACTTGATTACACACAGGTGGATTGTATTTATCATCATTAGTCATTTAGGTCAACATTGGATCATTCAGAGATCCTCACTGAACTTCTGGAGAGAGTTTGCTGCACTGAAAGTAAAGGGGCTGAATAATTTTGCTAAATTTTGTTAAAAAAGTTTGAAATATCCAATAAATGTCGTTCCACTTCATGATTGTGTCCCACTTGTTGTTGATTCTTCACAAAAAAATACAGTTTTATATCTTTATGTTTGAAGCCTGAAATGTGGCAAAAGGTCGCAAAGTTCAAGGGGGCCGAATACTTTCGCAAGGCACTGCATATGGAAATCAGTCAATTGAAATAAATAAATTAGGCCCTAATTCACCTAACTCTACTGACAGTGTTGTTAGTAAAGGGAGTGTCAGGGAGGGGCAAGAGGAGACGTGGAGAGAGAGGGATCATGACCATGTCCGTTTATCTGGATAATCTGTGACATCCTACAGGACATCCTACAGAACATCCTGCAGAACATCCTACAGGACATCCTACAGAACATCCTACAGAACATCCTACAGAACATCCTACAGAACATCCTACAGGACATCCTACAGGACATCCTACAGAACATCCTACAGACCATCCTACAGAACATCCTACAGGACATCCTACAGAACAAACTGGGGACAATTAAGGCTGACCGGTCTGTCATGATCTAACGTCGCTTCTGAAATACTTGAAACATTTTCATGAAAACAAGAATGCCTGTTATTACAAATTGAAGTAAGAAAAAACAACCCTTTCTGATTTGGAACCTGTAATACATTTCATGAGTAACCCTAGTAGAGACATATGGAGCCAGAGGCAGTGTCGTAGCAGAATCAGAATTAGTTAGGTAACATTGATAAATAACATGTTTTATCTACTTTCATAAATATGCTTATGTGGGAAAAGTCACTTGGGGCCCAGAGAGGGGAGAGGTCAGGCTTGTCTTTTATCTGTCTGGTAATATGCAGAATATCAGAAAGGGAGAAGTCAGAATTAAACAGTGTCTTCCAATGTATCAGTTAAACCATGTGAAGGGCTCCACAATGTCTGTGTGCCAGTCAATCCCCTCTGTGAGTATATCCAGGAGGGGGTGTATTTGAGATGGGAGTATCTAGAATTTACAATTGATATATGCCATTGGATGAGGTAATGTTTTGGTACTAAGAAGTACCAGGAACGAGATTACAATCTCGGTTTAGGAGACCAAACTGAACAATAATTGATAGCTAATGCTATCTGGCTATGGGATACTCCTCTTTCAAGTAAAAGGCACTTTGTGAAGTTCCTAAGATCTGTGGTTCGTCATTGTGAGTTGAGAGGGGTGGATCTTTGCTATAAAAGATCTCAGTTGCCATTTTGTAAGCACTCTCAGAGAATTCATTTAAAGACACTGAATTGATCTGAGAGTCACAGGGCTATGGTGAAGCTCATTTAATTAAAATATTACGTTTATTTATAACTCTGACTGGTGTGTGGTTTGTAACTCTCCTTATTTAGTAATACAGGAATTTAACACGACATTTGGCGGCGGGGATGGGATGTGAATCTTCACTCGGTGACCGCTCCTGACGACCTAGGTAAATCGTGCACGAGGGATCCCTCAAACTTGGGATCTCAGGGAAACCACACTTTGGGAACGAAGCAGATGGACCCACCTTTGATCTGAGAGGCAGCGAGCCGAGTGGATACCACATCTCGAACTGAGTTTTTTTTTAAAGAAGGAGGTGAGCAAACCACACACACTTGAAGTCGAGTTTTTAAATATGCCTCCTATACTCTGAGTGTGTATTTCTTTTGTGAAGGGGGCACCTTGGAGGCGTAAACAGGGCCGAGTCAGAGGTGAGTCATCTGAGAGTTTGCGGACTCAAAGAATACTCTGCTCTTGGTCGGTTGCGGGCGACTTAGAGCCGTCCCGGCACTGAATTGATCACAGTGGGGATTGGTGCGGTCTGTGGGGGTGAGGGGCCAGGGTGACTGTGTTCTGTGTGAAACACGGTACTTGGTGAAGCCCTATTGGAAGAAGGACCTCATTCTGAAGGTGTCTGTGTGACTGTCTAAGTGACTCTCAGAGGTGGTGAATTCCAATTATTTTAAATGTGCTAGCCAGGTATGCCCTGGCTTACTCTGTGTGAGTATTTTGTTACGGGATCACTAGGTAATATTTGTAGGAGCGTTCTGTGTGAGCGGGGTAGGTTGACTCTGTGTGGGTAACCTTTTAATTATGTTCTGATGTTCTGTGTGAACATCTGACAATTTCTGTATGAACATCTGACCAATCCTGTGTGGGTGATCCTTAAAGTTCTGTGTGAGTACCTAAGATTTTCTTACGTTTTATATGGGTTCTGTGAATATTTGAAAATATGATAAATTGGATGTGTGTATAATCAATTACTAGAGATTTGATAAAGTAATGCTGAATTACCCATTCGTAGACGTACGTAGGTTTTGAGTTGGTATCTTTAATGGATAATTTGATAAAGATTAGGTTTTAAGCACTATTAAACTAGTCTACAAAATCTGGGAAATTGAGCTCTAGAAACTGATTAGAGTGTGTCCACTTTTGGTTATTTTACCCTAACGATGGAACTATAAAACGCTTATTGGATTATCTCCGTCTGGGTACAACATTTGAAATAAAACTGCCCTTAAGGTCTGAAAATGTTTATTTTTTTCTTCCCAGTATGAGAGGAGTTGCGGGATTTATTGAATAAACTGTTTTCCATAAAGTTAGAGAGAATTAAGAGGGAATCTCGACATAATTCATAATGTCGTACAAAGCCTATGGTTTTCCATCAAACTAATTATCATTGCGTGATTAATGTCATCTAGTAAAGTAATTGAGATACGTTGCATGAGTAAACATAATCTAATTTTATTAAAAGGCGCAAGATCTGTTTCCTAGTCTATAAATGTCGATTATAATCTTTGATTGCTAATTTATTCATTTGGCATGTGAGAATCATAGCCGGAATAACGCTTGGACCTTTAAACTAGGGCTATTTTTCTGGGAATTGTCTCGATAGTGACGTGTCTTGATTTTACAAATACAGACAATTGTAAAGTGGGTTTATTTGCGGAGAGTCTTAGTCATTCACATAGCATTGGTGGTTCAGTGGTTAAATAGTCTCTAAGCTCGAGACCCGGGTTCGGTTCCCAGCCAATGCACTTACTAAACTCTGAGTTTTTGATTGTAATTCAACTATTTGTGTGTTTTGCCTGGAAAGAAACGGTCGCTAGTGTTTGTATAAGATATAAACTGAACGATTTAATAGCTTGTTTGGTTCAAGTTGAAAGAAGGGATAAATTTAACTTTTTAATAGATTGTTTAGGTTAAATTGAGAGACTAATTCATTCAAAATAATAGCGAAGCGAATTTTGATGCAAGACGATGTCTGTTCACTAAATAACCTGCTGGAATAATGTATTGAGAATTGAGTCGTATTTAAATGTATCAATAGAGGAGACAGTTACCTAAATTAAAGAAATTCTAAATAGTAGCGGAGAGATAAAGGCGATAGAGTGGTGCCCACCGAAATGTTTTTCATTCTTATGGATTGACTGACATATGTTCTAAATTTGGCGCTGTGCGTGTTATTTTTATAGTCTTGGACATTTCATAAGTGGGAAGAGGAAAGAGAAGAGAAAGTTGTAAAGTTTGGTTTTAATCTTACGATAAGAGGTAAGGAAAAACGTTGAAATGAGAGGGGTTATATTTTTTCCCACTGGAAAAAGAAATAGGATATGTTAAGCTGAAAGTGATTGAGGTGTGAGTAAGGAAACATTGTGATAACGTATTCTGATGGTTATTGATTCTTAGTTTGATTGTTTAGTTAACACCAGTGAATTTGAGCAGGAAAGTTCATGTAGTCTAACATTGTAATCTGTTTCCCTTTACGTGGAACAATGTCAGATCATTAAAGTTGATTGCAGTTTGAGTAGTTTTTATTTTTACAGGGACAGTGCATCATTAATCACAGTTGTGTGTGTCTAATGGCAGGGTATTCCAGACATGGGAAACTCTCACACTGAAAGCAGATTGACTAAAGGTACTTTTCTTTAAAGGAACTATACAGTCATTTCTTATGGCGGATCTTGTGGATCTGTTGCAATAAGGTTTGGGTTTTCTGTTCAATAAAAGTACTGAGTAGAGGGGGAGCCTGGACATTTAGAATATTGAATACAAGATAGGCGTCAGTGTATTGCATAAGATTTTTTCCAACTCAGGAGCTTATGCTTTCTATAGCTATTGGGTTTCCTAACAAGTACTTTGAGAGCCTGTTTGCAGAAGACTGAATGGGTATTAATGTTGAAAAGCAAGCTTGGGCCAAACTAGTGAGGTAGTATGTTAAGTGGGGTAGTATCATAGATTTTAATTATAGTTTTGTTACCTCTATAGTCAAAACAATTGCATATGTTTTAGGAAATTAGCTAGGTTGAATTTGGTTATTTGAGTTCCTTTTTTATTCGCTTTTTAAAAGAGAGGTTGGAATCAAGTAAGATGCCTTGATACTTAAAATCAGATACCACCGGGAGCTTTTCCTCTGATAGATAGATATCTGTCTCAGGTGCATCAGTTGTTTTCTTTGTGAGAAACATGCAGACTGTGTTTTTTTATTGAGATGCAAACATGAGTCTCTGAGTAAGTTTGTCATCTGAACCATTATAGTAGTGTGTTCTTGTGAAGTTTGTTGTTTGTTCTTTGCGTGCATTTATCACTGTATCATCTGCATACATTTGAACTTCAGACCCTGTAAAGACAGAAGGAAGATCATTAATGTACGAGCGGAACAGTATTGACCTTTGGGGAATGAAAACATTGTGGATATGAGTGGAAAAAATGTTAGTTTTGATTTTGACGCTGATGAGACAGTGGCAACTTTTGAAAGATTTTAGATTTGTTAAAAAATCAGGATAGTTTTTACTAAATTTATATCAACAGGTTGAAATTATTAGATTGCTGATTAAAGGGGTTATGGGTTTGTTTATTTGCTTACTGTTTATTGTTTATTTTAGGTGTTGATTTGACTTAATTAAACATCGTATTATCTGATGTGTTTGAGTAGGATTCTTTCTTCCGGGACAGATGGAAGTTATCTAAAGTATGTACGTTTTTGTGTGTTTTTACATTAAGGTTTGCAAACACACACACACAAAACATTTGTTGTGACTATTTGTTGGTGTTTTTAAAATACTAGCTTTGATTTGTTTAAAAAAAAAATCCTTTCGGTTTGGTGAGTGGTTAATTTGTTTTAGTCCAAAGTGTCTTAAAGGGGCACGCACGCACATGAAATGAGTTTTTATTTTCTGAGTTTTAATTAAACACGTGAATTCTTTTGATAAAGGAATGTTCTGGGAATCTGGGATACAAAATGTAGGAAATGTTAGACTATTTTTGTAATTTGTCCAATAAAGTAAAAAACACTTATTTGAGAATTAATTTATAGACACTGAATTGATATGAGAGTCACAGGGCTATGGTGAAGCTCATTTAATTAATAGATGAAGTTTATGTATAACTCTGACTGGTGTGTGGTTTGTAACTCTCCTTATTTAGTAATACAGGAAATGTCCACGACAGCAGTGAATATGAAGATAAGTCATCCACACACACCAGGGTCAGAGCCTTCTATGAGATGGATATGAGCACTGCCTCTGCCAACCAGCTGTACATTGAAGGTCCCAGCTAGGTCGTTATTGAATTATGGTAACATTTGAGCATGGCATTTGGAAAGGAATTACTACATTTTTCTAGATTCGGATTTATTTCCATGTATTTGGGTACATCTTTCCATTCTAAATCAACTAATAATGGTCGATTAAATGACTTAATCATATTTATTATTTGTTTTTAACATTATGATAACATTGATGGCAGCACCACTGATGGTAGCACCACTGATGGTAACACCACTGATGGCAACACCACTGATGGCAACACCACTGATGGTAGCACCACTGATGGCAGCACCACTGATGGTAGCACCACTGATGGCAACACCACTGATGGTAACACCACTGATGACAGCACCACTGATGGTAACACCACTGATGGCAGCACCACTGATGACAGCACCACTGATGGTAACACCACTGATGGTAACACCACTGATGGCAGCACCACTGATGGCAACACCACTGATGGTAACACCACTGATGGTAACACCACTGATGGTAACACCACTGATGGTAACACCACTGATGGTAGCACCACTGATGACAGCACCACTGATGGCAGCACCACTGATGGCAGCACCACTGATGGCAGCACCACTGATGGTAACACCACTGATGGCAGCACCACTGATGGCAACACCACTGATGGTAACACCACTGATGGTAACACCACTGATGGTAACACCACTGATGGTAACACCACTGATGGTAGCACCACTGATGGCAACACCACTGATGGTAACACCACTGATGGTAGCACCACTGATGACAGCACCACTGATGGTAACACCACTGATGGCAGCACCACTGATGGCAACACCACTGATGGTAACACCACTGATGGTAACACCACTGATGGCAGCACCACTGATGGCAACACCACTGATGGCAGCACCACTGATGGTAGCACCACTGATGGCAGCACCACTGATGGCAGCACCACTGATGGCAACACCACTGATGGCAGCACCACTGATGGTAGCACCACTGATGGTAGCACCACTGATGGCAGCACCACTGATGGTAGCACCACTGATGGTAACACCACTGATGGCAGCACCACTGATGGCAGCACCACTGATGGCAGCACCACTGATGGCAACACCACTGATGGCAGCACCACTGATGGTAGCACCACTGATGGTAGCACCACTGATGGTAACACCACTGATGGCAGCACCACTGATGGTAACACCACTGATGGTAACACCACTGATGGCAGCACCACTGATGGTAACACCACTGATGGCAGCACCACTGATGGTAACACCACTGATGGTAACACCACTGATGGTAACACCACTGATGGCAGCACCACTGATGGTAACACCACTGATGGTAACACCACTGATGGTAGCACCACTGATGGTAGCACCACTGATGACAGCACCACTGATGGCAACACCACTGATGGTAACACCACTGATGGCAGCACCACTGATAGCAACACCACTGATGGCAACACCACTGATGGTAACACCACTGATGGCAGCACCACTGATGGCAACACCACTGATGGCAACACCACTGATGGTAGCACCACTGATGGTAGCACCACTGATGACAGCACCACTGATGGTAACACCACTGATGGTAGCACCACTGATGGCAGCACCACTGATGGTAACACCACTGATGGCAGCACCACTGATGGCAACACCACTGATGATAACACCACTGATGGTAACACCACTGATGGTAACACCACTGATGGTAACACCACTGATGACAACACCACTGATGGTAGCACCACTGATGGTAACACCACTGATGACAGCACCACTGATGGTAACACCACTGATGGTAACACCACTGATGACAGCACCACTGATGGTAACACCACTGATGGTAGCACCACTGATGATAACACCACTGATGACAACACCACTGATGATAACACCACTGATGATAACACCACTGATGACAGCACCACTGATGACAGCACCACTGATGACAGCACCACTGATGGTAACACCACTGATGGTAGCACCACTGATGATAACACCACTGATGGCAGCACCACTGATGGTAGCACCACTGATGGTAGCACCACTGATGATAACACCACTGATGGCAGCACCACTGATGGTAGCACCACTGATGGTAGCACCACTGATGATAACACCACTGATGGCAGCACCACTGATGGCAACACCACTGATGGCAGCACCACTGATGGTAACACCACTGATGGTAGCACCACTGATGGTAGCACCACTGATGGTAGCACCACTGATGGTAGCACCACTGATGGTAGCACCACTGATGGTAACACCACTGATGGTGGCACCACTGATGGTAGCACCACTGATGGTAGCACCACTGATGGTAGCACCACTGATGGTAGCACCACTGATGGTAACACCACTGATGGTGGCACCACTGATGGCAACACCACAAGATTGACGAAACGGATATGATTTAAATTGACTAACCCCAAGTGACATTCAGGATTAAGACACCAAATTATCAATGGAATCCTGAAATGTATGACATAGACCCAATTTACCACTGCAATTCAATAATGACCCAGCTGTTTCCCCTAGTTGTTTATTTTGTTTAGGGGCGTGGACACAAAGGGTAGAAAGAGATTGTATCATCTTCAAATAAGATCCTTGCTAGCTAGTGGCAGTAATGAAATCTCGCCTAACAGCGAGTTCAGAGCAGAGTTAGTAGTTGAGGAAAAGACTAGCAATGAGAACAGACAAAATGGCAAACTTAAAAGTAGCGATAATAAGGCTAGCTAGATCAAGAACCATACGATGTATCCATGAGCTGGTTAAAACGAGCCTACTGGTTCCTAGTGTAGGAAGACACCCGGTAGAGTAGGGGAGCTCCTGCTTCCTCCCGGTCCCTCCTGGGCCTTGATATGACACTAAACCCCAGGCCAGAGCTGACAGACAGACTCACCTGTTCCAGGCTCACACTCCTCCAGATCCTCGTCATCACTGGGACACTCAGCAGACGCCACCAAGATGTCATCCGAGTTCTGAGACTGAGGAGAAGAGGACACAACGTTGGTGCCTTTTACCAGGATCTTTAAAACCCTTAGTTGTCATTGTCAGACAAGAATAAAACAATAATACAAAGGTGTTCCAAAAAAGGTGTTCCAAAAAAGGTGTTCCAAAAAAGGTGTTCCAAATTTTTTTTAACTTGAAGTGAAACTTCATTATTTGAGAATTCTAAAACAGCTAGTCTGGAGTATTGCAGCCATTGCTGTTTCCACCAGATCCGTAGTATAATAAAAATCCATTATAGGCATGGATTCAATTTCACAGGGTTAGATCCATGATGCAATGACTGTGATAAAATGTATGCATTCAACAATATCCTGGACTACAGAAGCTATATAAATATCACATAGTTTGACCAGATTACATTAATGCATCACTTGGTCCTCACATGTCAAGGCACAGCCAACTCATGATAAATCATATCCACACAGGTTGGGAATGAGACACCGCTATTTGACAGCTCTCACATACAGTACATTATTCATTGGCCTGCCCGGAGCGCTTTTCAAAGAATGTAGTTACTACAAGCAACCACTAGGTGTAGCCAAACCCTAAAGCTGTCTGGCATTATGACCTTCAGAAAGATCAATGAAATTCAACCGGGGCTTGAGAAATCTAGTCTATGTAAATCTATGCTAATGATCTCGATTTACATAGACAGGGAAGTAAGCAGTTAGGCCATGATTGACATCAATGTTTCTCCTTCATTATCATATGGACAGGCCTATTACTAACTTATTCAGCTGGAGGAAGGAGCCTTTAGCCTGGCGCACCATATCAATGTATTTACAGACAGACACATGGAATGTGTCCGGAACTAGACATGCTTGCTGGGCCATAGCTATTACAGAGTACAATCATCCAGCAAATGTGCTTTTAAGACATTTGGGGCCATAGTTAGTGTTTTAAAGGGTTTCAACGCTGTGTTTTGTTCTCAATAAACCTTCAGTAACTGTGATGAGAACAAATTGGTTTGCCGTTTGAAACGGTAGGACGATTAAAGAGTTGTCTTGTTTGGCACTTGTGTCTTGCTCTCTAATCCACACAGCACCGTTGCGGCATTTTGAGTCTCTATCTAAAATATGCTGTTGTGCTGTTATTAGATCTGCCTGACTGCATTCATAAAGCAATTAGTACCTCCTCCCTGTGTTTGTATATGCAACGGCGGTAGTTTCATAAGACATGTTTATTGTTTATGGTGGCATTGGAGGTTTTATTAACTTGGTTTGTTTTGGAAATGTATGACATGATGACACCATAACTTAGGTTCAGCCCGGAGACAAATCACATTAAAAGGAAAACCACTGACAAATAAATACAGCATTGCATATTCCACCACTTTCGTCTAATGGTACAGAGGCAGTTGACCGTGTTGTTCTGTAACATGCCCATAGGAGTCCTGCTGTCTTAACCCTACGGAGGACAGGATGGAGGATACATTCTAACCACAACAGAGGGGAGAGGATTGCCAAGTGATTACACAGGTGTTTGTCTCTCCTATTCAGAGTGTTAGAGAAAAACATGATGAACAGTCATTTCCTACTTTTAATATATTTTAGACTTGTACTGTTTAATATTTTGATAACCTCTCTTTCCATGTGACTGATGTTGATTTAAATATTCAGATAGCTCATGAACGTAACTTATGTTTTCATGTGTTGAGAGGGCAAGCGTGGTAGTTAGCCTCATTCTGATGGGAGCCTAATAACAGTCTCTCTGTAAAACCTCTCCTGGTCTCCCTAGGGCTATTTACATTTGGCAAGACTGGATTAAAGCTACTTAAAGGTTCTACGTGGGGTTGAATTTAGGTTCATCAACATTCATGCAAATGACTACCGGATCGCTGGATATGGAAATAGGCAGTTTAGTCGTGATTGGCATAAATTGTTATTGAGCGTGACCTTCCTTCATCTCTTGATGAACAAAGTCGAAGGCTGAGCATATAAGGTTTATTCCAAGGAATGGGGGAACAGAGGATGGTGGTCTCTTGACAATTTACACTGAACGTGGTAAATTGTCAATCTATGTGGATCTATGTGCCCAGGGGCGGACTAATAATAGTCAGTGTAGAAAAATATTGTAGCTTTATCTGCTAAAATCCCTGTAAATCTAGCTTTTTGGGGATTTAAAAAAGAAAGAAAGAGAGCATCACATCTCCGAGGGAGTTGACTTCCACAGGGTCTGCTAGTTGTGTAACTGCTGTGCACTGTTACCACGATATTTAAAGGCACAATACAAACAGACAAATGGAAGTGAATGCATTTCCCCATCAGAGAGAGTAACCCATATTTCACCTTGGAATGAGAGTTTAACAAACCAGCAATTGGAAAAACACATTCAATAGAGAGCTGACTTATGTTCAAAAACATGTCTAGGTCCAATGCTTCGTCTGTGTTCCCTTATTGAAAATCTCTTGGTTTTAATGAGTAATTACTGCCTCTTATTGGCAGAGGCAAGCAGCATGGTTATGTGGAAAATGTGCAAGGGAATTGAGAGACATGGAGATTGTTCCTGTGAAAGTGTTCTTGGAGGGTCATTTTTGTACTGCTCTCTGATTTGTCTGCCTGTTGAGCTTTTATGTAGATGGAGCGTCTGTCTCATGCAGCCAACCTCCTGGGAAAGGACACACAGTTTGTCTGTTTATCTGTCTGGTGGAGTATCTTCACAGAACTCTCCCATCTAAATGGTTACTTATGCTGTCGACCTAATGTTTATCCCTCAAACTAGCTCCACCCACAGTCCTGTCAGAATCACCTCTAGCATTAGGAGAATACCGTACAGTTCCAATGTTAAAGCCAGGATTACTGAATGGGGGACTGTTAACATACTGATAAAATGGCTAGTCTGAGTCATTAGCCATCATTACATCACCTCTTGCACCATTGGTCACTAATGTTCAACATGGCCCTAGTACCCTGCCCTGCTCACAAGCTCCCACTCGGCCCTCCCTCTGACCTGGGAGATGCTCTCCCTCATGCTGGGGGAGCGTTGCCTGCGGGTGGTGGTGGTGGCCATGGTGGTGGTGGTCTCCATGATGGTGGTGGACATGTCGGAGACAGCCAGTGGGGTGGTGGAGGTGGTCTCAGTGGTCAGCACTGACAGTGAGTCTCCCACCAGCCTCAGGTTCCCCTCAGCATGGACACTGGGGTCACTCTCTGCCGCCAGCTTAAGCACCTGCAGGCCGTTATAGTAGAGACCAGAGATCTGGCCCTGGAACGGCCGGCCCTTATCCTGACCCCCGATCTTTATCGCTGCTTGGCTGTTGAAGATGGTCAGCTGTCGTCCTATAGTGTGGTAAAGGAAGAGGAGAAAGAGAGATAGAGAAAGAAGAGATAGAAGTGGAGAGAGAGAGAGACAGACACAAACAGGCATACATCCAATTACATTTAAGCAATAAGGCCCGAGGGGGTGTAGTATATGGCCAATATACCACAGCTAAGGGCTGTTCTTATGCACGACGCAACGCGGTGTGCCTGGATACAGCCCTTAGTCATGGTATATTGGCCATATACTGTACCACAAACCCCCGAGGTGCCTTATTGCTACTATAAACTGGTTACCAATGTGATTAGAGCAGTAAAAATAATAGTTTTGTCATACCAGTGGTATATGGTCTGATATACCACGGCTGTCAGCCAATCAGCATTCAGGGTGTGAACCACCCAGTTTATAATATGAGTTATACCGTGCTAAAGATTCAGAAGGGCCTTAGTAAAATGTTGTGATAGGCATGTTAACACCTTGTCTGGAATGTTAAATTCAATCAAAGTGGTCTGGTTTGTATTTTGCATATTTCTAATCAGTCGTCTTATTGGCACAGAGCTAAGGGCCCAATATGCTCTGAGGGTAAGCTGTGGTTAGTTTGAATGTTAAATTGGTACATCAACTGGTTAGTGTTTAAAAACAGAGTTCGTGACTTGGCTTGATCCTGGTCATAGGGTCAACAAAGGGTATTTTCAAATGGGTTAAGTCTTTGCAAGAGGGGAAGGTGGCACAATAGTGGGTATACTTTGAATTTAATTGAGCTATCAGTGTGTTCACAGAGAGTAATGGAGAGAAAGGAGAGTCATGGGAAAGTGTAAGCACATAACTTCCCTTCATAAAACACAGGAAGTCGTTTCTTTGAATTGATGGACAACTAGGGACTGGGCATTTCCCCTTCATCCTCTCGGTCAGAGGCTGGTGGACCAATCAGTGATGTTTCTCTGGAGCAGCACTGACAATAAGCACTGCTACTGTTAAATCATCACTCAGTGAGATCAGCATGTTGAGAGAGGGTCATGTAATGTGTGTCCTTATCAGGAGAATGCTGATTAACTACGTAGCTATGCAGTGTTGCACTGACAGTAATTTACCTGTCTGTCAGGGTCTCAGCCCCTTTGTCCCTGAACATGTCTGTGATATGGTTGCCAAGATGCAGGGAAATCATCTGGAGGTATAGTAGGGAGTGTATAGTGGTGTTTAATGGGGTCACATTAGCGTGGGGCTTTTAGCATTGCCAATTAACCGCAGCGTGGACTATACATGAACCATCCAGTTTAGAGAATTTAGAGAGACCAGGATGTTAATTTAAATGGAAGGTTTACTGTGAGATACTGTAATACCTTGTTGTAAGAACCACCAGCATTAGATGAAATGTTCCTTTACCAGCTAATTATTCCAGCTGTCTAGCAGGTTAGTTATCATTATCAGCAATGATGTTCGCATCACAAGAATGATAAACAGATAATAACAATGTAATAAAATCAGCAGCATCTAATTAAACACAGTAATTAGGAGGGACTTTGTTGGAGGGTTAGTCAGGGGTTATGTTTATTTAGTTAAATAGTTTTAAAATCTCTGAAGAGGTGCAGCATTCCCAGGGGATGGCAAAGGATACCTGGTAGATGTACTGTCTGTCTCCCATGATACTAGATGGCATTAGGTAAGTTATTCTAAATGGCTATCGGTTATATGGCTGAGATGGCTGTTTCCCATCATAGTCACAACCATCCACAGTCAATTTGAGTCCAGTCCCAAACGAACCCAACATGCTGGCATCTGTATCTCTATACTGTACATACAGTAGGTAACAGCATTTCATCCTTTGCTTGCCACCTTTGTCTCTTAGCACTGCACCTCTTACAGGGATTAGACAGAGGGATTTAAACTGGATTTAGAAACTGTTTAATGGATGAATTCATTTTTTGTTTACCTTTGTCGAGTAGCCACTCGTCAACTACCCGACCAAGTCGGTATGGGATTCTTTGTCTAGCAATAGCCAGGCGCTCATTATCAAAGTTCCCTTCAAAGAATTTGGAGAGACAGATTAGAGGTTAAAGTCTGGAAGTTGAAAGATCACAAGGTTAGAGACAGGGCATCATTGCTAACACGTTTAGCAAGTTATCAATTTTAACCCAGATTCAGGTTAAAAAAAACTTGTGCTTTACTTAGTGGTATTTATTAAAAGGGACAGCAACAAAGGGCAGACTAGTTAGAATGGTGTTTAGTTTTATTTATAAACTTCTGAGCTGGTTCATTTAGTGGGGATTGGTGTATTTACGAACGTTTTAACCAAGCATCAGGGTTTAAATGCAAACAAAATGGAAGAACAGATATAGCTGTACTTGGGAGAAATCAGCAAGGGAGAAACAACGCATGCAACATCAATTCACAATTTCACCTTTAGAACCATGAACACAGTTTAAGTAAATTGCAGGAAGATATTTTCTGGTTGTTATCATCTCAATGGAAGGGCATTACTATGGTGATTATTACTGTTAGGGGAAGTAGCCTAGCAGGGTTCCTTACTCTTGAAGAAAGTGATTCATGATAGCATAAAAATGTGATACACAGACATTACAATCAACTGCTAGTTACTCAGAAAAAATAAATATATACAGTACCAGTCAAAAGTTGACACACCTACTCATTCAAGGGTTTTTCTATATTTCAACTATTTTCTATGTTGTAGAATAATAGTGAAGACATCAAAACTATGAAATAACACATTATGGAATGATGTAGTAACCAAAAAAGTGTTAAACAAATCAAAATATATTTTATATTCTTCAAAGTAGCCACCCCTTGCCTTGATGACAGCTTTGCACACTCTTGGCATTCTCTCAACCAGCTTCATGAGGAATGCTTTTCCAACAGTCTTGAAGGAGTTCCCACATATGCTGAGCACTTGTTGGCTGATTTTCCTTCACTCTGCGGTCCAATTCATCCCAAACTCAATTGTGTTGAGGTCGGGTGATTGTGGAGGCCAAGTCATCTGATTCCATCAATCTTCTTCTTGGTCAAAAATACCTTACACAACAATCTGAGGTGCAATCTGAGGTGCAGTTAACTCTAATGAACTAATCCTATGCAACAGAGGTAACTCTGGGTCTTCCTTTCCTGTGGCGGTCCTCATGAGAGCCAGTTTCATCATAGCGCTTGATGGTTGTTGAGAATGCACTTGTCCTGGTAATCTGTCTGGCTTTGCGACCTTGTGAATGTTAACCTGTTTAAAGGTCTTACTCACATCAGCTACGGAGAGCGTGAACACACAGCAGTCTGGAACAGCTGGTGCTCTCATGCATGGTTCAATCCTACGAAACAGTCATGTAGCTTATCACCTGCTTCATCTGACCACTTCCATATTGAGCGTGCCACTGGTACTACCTGTTTGAGTTTTTTTTTTGTAAGCAGGAATCAGGAGGATAGAGTTACACTTACAGGTATATTTTCCAAATGGAGGGCGAGGAAGAGCTTTGTATGCGTCTCTGTGTGTAGAGCAAAGGTGATCTAGAGTTTTTATTTACCTCTAGTTGTATAGGTGATATGCTGGTAGAAATGAGGTAAAACAGATATCAGTTTTCCTGCATTAATGTCTCCGGCCACTAGGAGCTCCATCTCTGTGTGAGCATTTTCTTTTTTGCATACGGCCCTTTACAGCTCGTTGAGAGCGGTCTTTGTGCTAGCATCGGTTTCTGGTGGTAAATAGACAGCTACAAAATATATATATGAAAATTATCTTGGTAAATAGTATGGTTACAGCTTATCGTTAGGTATTCTAACTCAGGCGAGCAGAATCTTGAGACTTCCTTAATATTTGAGATTGCTCACCAGTTGTGAGCCAACCCCTCCCTTGAGCTTCCCCGATGCCACCATTCTGTCCTGCTGATGTATAGAAAAAACAGCTAGATTTATATTTACCATGTCCTTGTTCAGCCATGACTCAGGGAACCATAGGATATTACAGTTCTTCAGATCACTTTGATAGGATAGTCGCGAACGGAGCTCATCCAGTTTTTCTCCAGTGACTGCATGTTCGCCAATATAACTATTTATCCAATCTCCGACGTAGTCTTGTTAGGTATCCCGCAATGCTGAATAGAGTACAACAGTATGAGTCATAATACCCATTGCAAGATGGCGCCGACAAAGATGGTTGCCTTGCTTCGAGTCCTTAGGAAACTATGCAGTATTTTTTTTAAATGTATTATTTCTTACATTGTTACCCCAGGAAATATTAAGTCTTATTGCATACAGCCGGGAGGAACTATTGAATATAAGAGCGACGTCAACTTGACAACATTACGATCAGGAATACAACTTTCCCGAAGCAGATCCATTGTTCATACCACCATGCAGGACATTGGATCTAATCCCAGAGGCCAACCCAAAACAACATTGCCGCAAAAGAGGTAGACGGAGCGGCCTCCTGGTCAGTCTTCAAAGGAGTGCACACCGCCCACCACTTCCGAGTATTCTACTCGCCAATGTCCAGTCTCTAGACAACAAGGTGGATAAAATAATGTCAAGGGTTGCCTTCCAGAGAGACATCAGAGATTGTAACATTCTCTGTTTCACGGAAACATGGCTCTCTCGGGATATGTTGTTGGAGTCGGTATGCCACTGGGTTTCTTCATGCATCGCGCTGACAGAAATAAACACCTCTCTGGGAAGAAGAAGGGCGGGGGTGTATGCTTCATGATTAACGACTCATGGTATAACCATAACAACATACAGGAACTCAAGTCCTTCTGCTCACCCGACCTAGAATTCCTTACAATCAAATGCCGACTATATCATCTCCTAAGACAATTCTCGTCAGTTATCGTCACAGCTGTGTATATACCCCCTCAAGCAGATACCACAACTGCCCTCAAGGAACTTCACTGGACTCTATGTAAACTGGAAACCATATATCCTGAGGCTGCATTTATTGTAGCTGGGGATTTTAACAAAGCAAATTTGAGAACAAGGCTAAGCTAAATTCTATCAGCATATTGATTGCAGCACTCACGTGGGCAATACACTTGATCACTGCTACTCTAACTTCCGCGATGCATACAAAGTCCTCCCCCGCCCTCCCTTCGGCAAATCCGACCACGACGCCATCTTACTCCTACCATCTTATAGACAGAAACTTAAACAGGATGTACCAGTGACAAGAACCATTCAACGCTGGTCTGACAAATCGGAATCCACGCTTTAAGTTTGTTTTGATTACACGGACTGGGATATGTTTCGGTCAGCCTCAGAGAACACCATTGATCTATACGCTGACTTGTTGAGTGAGTTTATAAGGAAGTGCAATGGAGATGTTGTACCCACTTTGACTATTAAAACCTACCTTAACCTGTCTCCAAAGTGGAGTCGCAATTCAATGGCCCTGACACGAGACGTATGTGTTTGTGACAAATAAAATTGGATTTGATAATCTTGCTCTGATTTGTCATCCTGAGGGTCCCAGAGATAAAATGTAGCATAGTCTTTTTTGGTAAAATCCATTTTTATATTCAAATGTAGGATCTGGGTTCTACAGTTTGAACCTCTGCTGTCTTTAGATGAACACAAAAGTGTCAACTAGAGAATAAATGCAGGAGTTTGCAGGGATTTGTAGTTTTGCATGATGTCTAATTTGAAGCTACTAAGCATTTCCGAATCTGAGAGTAAATAGAGCCGAAGATATTGAAAAAAGTCACCTTGTCTGAGAGAAATATACATGGTTATCAAAACCACAGGCCTTATTTTAAGTGTTTCTAAAATACCCTATTGGAAAAATAAATGGTGGGAAAACTAGTTGTGTCACGCCCTGATCTGTTTCACCTGTCCTCGTGCTTGTCTCCACCCCTTCCAGGTGTCGCCCGTCTTCTCCACTTCTCCTCTGGGTATTTATACCTGTGTTTTCTGTCTGTCTGTGCCAGTTCGTCTCGTTTGTCAAGCTTACCAGCGGTTGTCCTGTCAGCGCCTGTCTTTTCCCAGCCTTTTTCTCGTCTTCCTGGTTTTTGACCCTTGTCTGTCTGACCCTGTACCCGCCCGCCTGACCTCACTGCCTGTCCCTGACCCTGCCTGCCATCCTGTACCTTAGCTCCACCTCTGGAATACTGAACTCTGCCTGGGCCTGCCTGCCGTCCTGTACCTTTGCTCCTACTCTGGATTACTGAACTCTGCCTGACCCTGATGCCTGCCGTCCTGTACCTTAGCTCCTACTCTGGATTACTGAACTCTGCCTGACCCTGATGCCTGCTGTCCTGTACCTTAGCTCCTACTCTGGATTACTGAACTCTGCCTGACCCTGAGCCTGCCTGCCGTCCTGTACCTTAGCTCCTACTCTGGATTATCGACCCCTGCCTACCTTGACCTGTCATTTACCTGCCCCTGTTGTTACAATTTTAACAATGTTCCCTGTTTGACCGCTAGGTTTTTTTTGGTTGTTATATCACCTCCACTGTGGGGCTCTATAGCGTCCTCTCCTCTTTCTTTGAGTGTTGGTGATTTTGGCCTGGTCTGTGATAATCAATATGTCTTTCGCCTCTGACTCATGGAAGTAGAAGTTTAGTGATAGCTGTTCTGATGTCCAGAAGCTCTTTATGGTCGTAGGAAACCATGGTGGAAACATTATGTACAAGAAAAGTTCAGATCAGCGCAAAAAAAATACACAAAATAGCACAATTATCCAGGAGCTAATAAAACGGCTGTTATTCACTCCAGCCTCATTTCATCATTGGATTACACATCTTGTATCAGACTAAAAATGAAATAACCTTCCAAAAGAAGGACCACAATGGCATCTCAGATTTCTCTCTCATCTATCTCCACTGCTCTACTCCTTCCACATACACAGCAATATTATATTTGGGTCAATCACTGACTGGGTTAGTGACCCAGAGGTGGCATACCAAAGTGGATGAGGTAGCCATCATAAAATAAAAACCTTGGGTAAAACTAGCCTTGAGCCGCCCTCCACTTGATAAAAACCTTGGCTGTACTGTAACTAAACCTCTGCTGTAACTCTGTAAGGTACAGTTAATTTTACCCTGGTCTTCTACACTTAACAGATATAAAGACATGCCTGTATCAAAAATCAAAACACACATACAACTCCTACCATAAAGATAAAGTACAAAGAAATGCTTGGGCCAAATGTGGGCATCCAACTGATTGAGTAACTACACAACACATGTTATAGTCTGATTATGTACTGAATATTCAGACAATGTGTTCTGAGGAACTACATGAATGGAGTGGAGAAGACGAGGGTTCTCGTTCATTGAGAAAAGGTGAAAGTATAATCTATATCTAAATAGGTAGAGAAGAGGGGAAGTAGAATCTATATCTAAGTAGTTAGAGAAGAGGGGAAAGTAGAATCTATATCTAAGTAGGTAGAGAAGTTTTCAAAGTAGACGAGAGTTCTCGTTCATTGAGAAAAGGTGAAAGCAGAATCTATATAAAAGTAGTTAGAGAAGAGGTGAAAGTAGAATATATATCTAAGTGGGTAGAGAAGAGGGGAAGTAGAATCTATATCTAAGTAGTTAGAGAAGAGGTGAAAGTAGAATCTATATCTAAGTAGTTAGAGAAGAGGTGAAAGTAGAATCTACATCTAAGTAGTTAGAGAAAAGGGGAATTTCCATCATGAACTAACAATCAAGAAAATAAAATGACACATTTGAGATAATCCTTTATTGTTCGCTTGGTCAATTTGATTTGGAAAGAAACAGATTATTAGAAATTAGTTACATGTTCTGGCTCATAACAATGAATCATAAGGATGCAATGTGGAAATTGTTTTGGAGCTGATTTGTTAGCTAAAGCATGGAGAAGCAGAATGTGAGGGCTTAGGGACGGGGAACAGACGACAGAATGTGAGGTTCTTGGGGACGGGGAACAGACAGAATGTGAGGGTTTGGGGATGGGGAACAGACGACAGAATGTGAGGGCTTGGGGACGGGGAACAGACAGAATGTGAGGTCTTGGGGACGGGGAACAGATGACAGAATGTGAGGTCTTGGGGACGGGGAACAGACAGAATGTGAGGTTCTTGGGGACGGGGAACAGACAGAATGTGAGGTTCTTGGGGACGGGGAACAGACAGAATGTGAGGTTCTTGGGGACGGGGAACAGACGACAGAATGTGAGGTTCTTGGGGACAGGGAACAGACGACAGAATGTGAGGTTCTTGGGGACAGGGAACAGACGACAGAATGTGAGGTTCTTGGGGACGGGGAACAGATGACAGAATGAGAGCTCCTTTCTCCATCCTTTCAAGCCACACACACATCCACAGTGCTCTCATATAAAAGCACATTTTTTACAGGCGGGGGGCGGGGGGTGAAATGAGAGCTGAGATTTTGCTGAGGGGTCCTTCATTGCTCTGAGGCTGTGTGAAGATCCCATTCTCAGCTCCACTCTGCCTGGCTGCTACAATTACTGTGAAGAATTCAAATCCATCAAGGCAGCTTCAGGAAAATGTGTCCTTTTCAGATTGTTATTAGATTGTTTATGCAATAGTTATCTGGGCACTCCATGTGGCGACTCCATAAAGTACTCTGAATACATTAAAATAGTGAAATGGCACATATCAAAACAGAACCCTGGAGCGTGTTGAAAAAACCCCCCATTTACTCTATGGCAAAAGGCAAATTTCTTGCTTGCCAAGCGCATTCAACAACTGTCCTTGAATTTATGTGATATTTCATGTCTGTTTGCTAGAGCCTGGAATTGGAATCACCATGCACATTCCTCCATGTCTGTGTTTTCAAAATACAGCCTGGCAGCCTGGATCAATTTAGTTATCTCCCCCCTCCCATTCTCTTAATATGTACAGTACATATCTGGAACTGCCACTCCCCCCCCCCCCTCCTCCTCTTAATATATACAGTACATATCTGGAACTGCCACTCCCCCCCCCCCTCCCATTCTCTTAATATATACAGTACATATCTGGAACTGCCCCCCCCCCCCCCCTCCCATTCTCTTAATATATACAGTACATATCTGGAACTGCCACTCCCCCCCCCCCCCCCCCCCCCTCCCATTCTCTTAATATATACAGTACATATCTGGAACTGCCACTCCCACTCCCCCCCCCCCCTCCCATTCTCTTAATATATACAGTACATATCTGGAACTGCCACTCCCACTCCCCCCCCTCCCATTCTCTTAATATATACAGTACATATCTGGAACTGCCCCCCCCCCCCTCCTCCCATTCTCTTAATATATACAGTACATATCTGGAACTGCCACTCCCCCCCCCCCCCCCCCCCCTCCTCCCATTCTCTTAATATATACAGTACATATCTGGAACTGCCACTCCCACTCCCCCCCCCCCTCCCATTCTCTTAATATATACAGTACATATCTGGAACTGCCACTCCCACTCCCCCCCCTCCCCCCCTCCCATTCTCTTAATATATACAGTACATATCTGGAACTGCCACTCCCACTCCCCCCCCCCCCCTCCCATTCTCTTAATATATACAGTACATATCTGGAACTGCCACTCCCACTCCCCCCACCCCCCCTCCCATTCTCTTAATGTATACAGTACATATCTGGAACTGCCACTCCCCCCCCCCCTCCTCTTAATATATACAGTACATATCTGGAACTGCCACTCCCCCTCCTCTTAATATATACAGTACATATCTGGAACTGCCACTCCCCCCCCCCCCCCCCCTCCCATTCTCTTAATATATACAGTACATATCTGGAACTGCCACTCCCCCTCCCCCCCCCTCCCATTCTCTTAATGTATACAGTACATATCTGGAACTGCCACTCCCACTCCCCCCCCCCCTCCCATTCTCTTAATATATACAGTACATATCTGGAACTGCCACTCCCACTCCCCCCACCCCCCCTCCCATTCTCTTAATGTATACAGTACATATCTGGAACTGCCACTCCCCCCCCCCCCCCCCCCCCCTCCTCCCATTCTCTTAATATATACAGTACATATCTGGAACTGCCACTCCCCCACCCCCCTCCCATTCTCTTAATGTATACAGTACATATCTGGAACTGCCACTCCCACTTCCCCCCCCCTCCCATTCTCTTAATATATACAGTACATATCTGGAACTGCCACTCCCACCCCCACCCATCATCTCCTTTTCAAAGAGTCCTTCCCCATGCCTTACCTGGTGGGTAGCGTTCCATGACAGGTTGGTTGTCCACCTGGAGGGTGGCGTTGCCACCGCTGCGTGTGAAGCGCACAACATGGTACTTGCCATCGCTAACTATGACAGCCGGCTCGCCAATGGTGATGTCATCTGTCCCCACGTTGAAGATCACATCGATCTTTCCTTGTTCCTGGGGATGGAAGAAACAGAAAGGGTGTCTGAAGGGAAAGGACAAGTGAGATATTCACAAATCTAAAAATGCTTGGACAATAGTGGCAGCTGCTATACCACTGGTGAGTAAGACATTGCCATAGTTTGTATTGTTACAGTGCTGCAGGGGTGGAAGTACCCTTGGTTGAGCAGGTCAGAGTTATCCTCCGTGAAATATGCAGTATGTTGGACTAGTACGCCTCCATCGGTTTCCATTCACCACCTGCCTCCCTCTGCGGTCTGCAGCCCAGCTCAGGGTCCCTCAAATTGATCACTGTTGACTTGACCTTGCTGTTTCTCTTCTACCTGACCTGACACATTCCTTTCACTGAATCTTCTCTCACAGCTAGAACCTCCATCACAGGTCAGAGTTACTTCCTCTGGCTGTCTCTGGGTGGCGCTGCTAGGAAACTGGGCTGGGGAGCAAAACACATTGTGTGTGGGCACTGCGACGACCGGGCGGGGCAGGTCTGAAGACCCTGTGATCAGACCACAAGGTCACAGTCATAGAGATCCTATTGTAATTCTTAATTCTATGGTCACAGTGCTAATGTGGCAGTGTGAGAGCACTAAAGACTAGATCATCTGTCCGACAGCTTCAACATTATCCCAGCCCAGCCTGTAAGATGACTCTCACATCATGCTACTCACAACATAAAAATGTTCCATGCTTGAAATGTCCACTTCTTAAACATGATACTAAAATGGAAGGCTTTCAGAGATTCACTCAACGATCAGTTGGTACTGTCAGTAATATGGTAAGTGTTATCTTGTCTCCATGACTTGGGAATTGATCCCACGTGACCATTTGATGAGCAGATCAGAAACCATCAGGCATGATAAGGGGTTGATCCATCAGTATATAGACATCTGACAGGGGGAAAACTGACAAGAGGTGTCAGTCACCGATGATGAGAGAATATGGGCCATCTCACCTCAACCACTTCAGTCTGAGTCCCAGGAGAAATCAGAAAACAGCTAGAGGATGATACTATGTAATAACCTGTAGTGTGATGATGGTTACCTGTTATCAGTTATCTGTTAACTAGTTAAAATATTGTCTAGTTATTTGACTACTTTTCTTTTTAATTAACACTAAGTGGTATGAAGGTAACATCAATCCCAACCAGTGCCACTCCCATCACATCAGTGTTGTGAACTGACAGAACCTTTGGGTGACCCCACCACAGCCACCACCCATACCACCCAGTGTCCTCCTGCTCCTCTGCCTTCTCCCCTTGGTAACCCCCAACAGTTTAATGGAGATTTCCCTGGAGATAGCAGTTCAGTTAGGGGTCAAGAGCAAGCTCCTCAGTCTGCATTCCTCACATTAAGCACTGTGATTCTTCCTGAACCCACAGAGCAGTGGGGGAAAGGAACCAAAGCCCAGTGTTGCCTGACAAGAAGAGCCCCTCCTGAGCACCATACATTTCTCATGCGGAAAGATCCCCTTTGTGTGATGTTCAATGACCCCATCAGTTCTTTTCATGGAGATTCAGGGTGACATTTCCCCTTGTGCAGCAGGGACCTGGGCTGGATGGTGGGGGCTGGAGGCTAGGGCTGGGGCTGACCTGACCCATCCCTCTCACCGCATCTTCTCTCACAGCTGGAACCTCCAACACAGATCAGAGTTACTTCCTCCGGCTGCCTGTGGGGTGTGTATAGGCTGCATGGGAGGGCAGAAAGGAGAGGACATGTTCTTCTCGATTATTTACTGCCCTCCGGTTCACCCCTGCGGTGCCTCAAAATAGCTTGCCTGTACCAGTCAAAGGCATGCCCCTGTACGCTGTGTGTAAAGCACAGGCTCAGGGTGTCTCCCACTCTTAGGCCATGGCCACGGTCACTGGCCCAGCTGCTCAGTGTGCGCTACTGTCCCCTCACCACTACCTGCGTTCTGTTCCTCTAATGTGCCATGCTGTTGCTAACACCTGTGTGCTCAGCCTGCTCCCAGCACACTTTAGTTCACATGTCAGGTGTGGCGGGGGGGAATGCAACTTTGCAACTATTTAAAATGTAGGCACCGTGTTATTTATCATTGTGTCTGGGGAAAATGGCTAAGAATAACAGCAAAGGGGACATGTTGAGCTGTTGATGTGTGCTCACGTAACCACCCAAGGAGGAGAGCCCTGGATCTTGTTCTGTTGAGCAGAAACCCCCACTACGGTTGATTGACAGTCAGAGTCTCACTGTAGAAACCGTTTCCTTCGCCCACACCTCTGTCCCTGACAGTGACCCCCCCCCAGCAGTGTGTGGGTGGTACATTTAGAGGATCATAGCAATGTTCGCGTGTTCCTGTCTTTAGTGTGTTTGTTTGAGCGTAGGAGGGACTATGTCTTAATATGTGACTTGTTTCAGGAAACTAGGCTTATGTTGAGAATCACTACTTCACAGGAGAGGCATTTGAACGTTAACTTTTTATTTGTATCAAAATGCGTTTGACACAAACGTGTATGCCATCTGTAAATATGAATACAATTGTTAAATTACGAGCCTAGTTGGTTTAGCCACGGAAAAGGACAGGAACCTTCCTGCTAGCCACGATTGGCTGATATAATGGATGGGTTGGACATGCTGAGAGATGGTCTGCCATGTAGCTTCTGTCTATAACATGAACTACTCAGTATGTGTAGGTAATCCTTTCTAATGCTGCTTTTTTGAAATATATAACGTAGTGGAACTGAAAAAGTGTTGTTCTCCACCTTCTGGAGGACCGAGTTTTGAAATCAGTGGAATGCCCAGTTGAATTAGAGTATGATTACTAAGGAGATGGAGAAAATTCTGCCGTTTGATTGCAAATATGCTGGTGGAGTCGAAAAGAGAACACACAGAAGGCTGTTGTATAAAATACCTGTCTCTGGATTACATCTTCAAACTAAGGCAACCATGGCATCCGTGACAGAGAGGGAGAAGCGTCCATCCATATATACGGGTAAGATAGTCCAGCTAGCTACATTTTCAGATATTATACGTTTCTAATTTTGTCAGAAAGTTATTTTCATTTCAAGTTAAAGTGTACTGTCAGCTAGCTAGTTAACATTAGCTGTCTGGCTCGCTAGCTAACGTTACGTGTATGATCTGTGTAGTAACATTATTCGTATCTCAGAGCCATTTGCATTCCTAGTTATAGCCTAATGATAGATAGCTAGCTAACATTGAACATGGTTGGTTAGCTACCTGCAGATTCATGCAGGATAGTAAGGTTATGAGTTGGAGTTATGGCTCATTGTTTAGCTAGCTAGTTACATGTCTAACCAAAATACTCTCTGCAAGTAACAAGTAACACTTCTGTATCCTGTGCATGTGACAAATCAACTTTGATTTTATTTGATATAGTATGTATTTACCAGAGACGGTAATGTGAAGAGCATGACCTACACTAAAGTCAAATGAGGATATAACGTTAGGCCAACGAGACAGTGTCCAAGTTCTAAAATTTTCTGGTAGAATGCCCTGCTTCTATTTCGTCAGACTCACAACTTCTGTAATTGGTTCGCCATTAACTTGTAAATAATTATCTTGTTGTGAATTAATTTTCTTGTAATAAATAAGACAAATTAGCTAAAGTGAAGATGTTGTCAGCTATATGATATGGTCATTATTTGAACTGGCTATCCAGCGAACTTAACATTAGCTATTTAGCGAACAATCTAGAAACGACCCGAAACATTGTTTAGAAAGTTGCTTTTAGTTGCCTGGTTTGCTATATTGACATATAATAAAATTATTTTTAAACGGTGTTACACCAGTTATGCTATTTTGCATCACCAGGCTGCTGATGTCATCCAGCCTGTAGTTTTTGTGTTTAAACTTTTTCTTAACGACAATGACAAGTTTGATGTCGGACGACAATAGAATGTTCATGATGTCACTGCGACAACTGTCGATAGACGTAGTATAAACCAGCATCTAGTCTTGAAATCTTTGGTTGTTTAGTACATGGCCTCATGTGAATCCTTAAAGACATGGGTGGGGCTAAGGCTTAAGAGGGTGGGAACGATGCTGAATAGGTGTAGACAAAGAAGAGTTCTCCAGTAGGCTTACCAAAACATTCAAAGACCATTTTCTCAAAAGTGAGGTTACAAGTTTATCAACTTTCAAAGCAGAATTACTTTCCCATTGTTCCTCAACTGTAGTGTTTGATATACCATTTCTAGCTCTGATTCCAATGTAAAAAAAACACAATTTTATATGTTGCTACATAAGACAGAATCAAGCTGGTTGATCACATATGTGATGTGAGCATCATGTTGCACACTGCACTCCACACCCCCATCCCATCAAAGTACTGTAGACTGGACCATGCCATGTTCTTAGAAAGAGGAGCGGGAGGATATGAACCCAGCCTACTGATGCATTTCCAACAGCCAGGGGAACTCTCTGGTCTAATCTGGTCTGGAGGTACAGTGCCTTCCTACCAGTCCCAGCACATTGGTGGGCTGCTGCAAGGCAAAGAAAAAGGCCTGTGGTCTCTTCAAATTGTGGTCATTGTGAATATTGCAGTGACTTGAGTTTCCCATGGCCTCAGGAGCTGAGGGCTGCAGCTAGCTGGGGACACAACTGCTCCTCCCTCCTGACAGCTGGATAATCACATTCAGATGAGTGAACAGAGAGATAAACCTCTTAGATGTAAGTCTTCCCAGCAACCCTCACATGCTAATGCACTCACATACCATATACATTATACAATATTATATTTGCCACAGTGAAGACTCAGAAAACGTCTTGAGATGGATAGGAAATGGAGTTCCAGTACAAGTCAAAACCAAGCTTAATATGTCATATGTACAGGATACAGCGTAAACTAATACCTGACAATTGGGTAAAATCCTAAATGAAGGTCTGCATGCATATTGGAAATTAATATATGATAACTCAAAACCATTTAACTAGCTTCGGTTTTAAACAAGTCATTCTATATGACCCTGGTCTCAATGGTGACTCCCTGCTTAATTAAATAAAAGTACAATTAAAATAAACATTAGAGAAACAACCATGCTGAGACATAAGAGATATTTCAGCAGAAATATTTCCCTGGAATAGTACAGTAAGCATGTCCCAAAAAGAGCCGTTAAACATCAGACAGGATATGGGTGGATCATCAGGATGTTGAACCCCCCCCCCCCCCCCCCCCCCTAGCAACATTGTCTTATTTGGTTTATTGAGGCGCTTGAAAGTCACCTTTTCTTATTCCCTCTTTGACAATCCCCTGTGCACAGCATTGCTATTTTGCAGTCTCACCCACGGTTAAATTCTCATTCCACTTGGGGCATGCCATGTAGAATTCATAAAGCAGCCATGGGGCTCTCTGGACCTAAGTCAGCCCAGCTAGCCCCTACTCTCTGGGCAGGACAGTCATAAATCAGGAAAGGATTTGAACAGGCCCATCTGATCACATACAACATGCCTGTTCTCTCTCTCTCTCGCTCTGCTGGCTCAATAGCACCACCCAGTCAACATGCTCCACAACACCTGCTTGACAGCTAACTTAGGGCAGCATTTTTCCTTGTTCTGGTGAATTAAGACTAGGTCTTTCATGGTCAGTTTTGTTCAGATTCTCCTGTCTGCATATGCTTTGGTAATAACAAGGTCCGACAGGTTCTGTCAGGAGAGGCCATTGTTAGCCTCCCACCCTGCTGTTGTGACAAGAACATTGTGGGGGTATTTCCCAGGCATCTGGCCACCCACCGTTTGGAACATACAGACCCACTGACTGAACCACTCTGTCTGGGTGCAGCTGCCTGTACCCACATGCATCTACTCTTCAGTTCCATGGCACACACAGTACAGATGGCCTATGGCCTTGTCGTAACATTTGGGCCAGATTTCAAACAGGGTTTGAAAAAGATGCAACAAAGTGCCCGTGGAAAGCCCTCACTCTGTCCCTCAGAAACTTCTCCCAGTGCCTGCCAGCTGAAAATCTTTGCCAGTGTGCATGTGTAGGCTACCTGTCCCTGCCCTTTTCAAAGCATAGACCGGTGTAGCCTACTGACGTTACAAGCGTGATTCAGAAATTAGGGTGCGATATATATTTGCAGAAGAAAGGATGAACTTTTTCAATGCTAGTTAAGGATGCTATAGTTATAACATTTCCCATTGGATTTATTAACTCCAAAAAGGTAAGACATGTTTTTATTTAAATTCTGGTGCCACTCTGCACACACAAGCTTGTTAGCTAAGTAGCTAGCTCGCTCTGGTCCAACATAAGCCAACCCTCAGAATTTCAAAGACATTTAAAGTTTCTTCATAAAAGCCGTTCCTCCGTAGGGGTAATTCTGTGGGTACAATTCAGATAATGCAAGTCATAACAAGATGCCCAGCGCTTCAAGCCAAGCCTCCTCCACCACTCTCTCTTGCACTCTCAAAATTTCAGTTGCATCTCTCACCGTACACTTGTCTGTCCAATCGATATAGCTTCATAGCAAGTTGTTCTATTGACACTGATTGGTGAAGTAATTTAATGTTGAGCTAAATGTACAAAATTAAATTGAATTCAGAAGTTTAAAAAGGAACAGAATGGAACGCTATAAACCATAACTTTTTGGGGGTTCTAACCATTTCCAAACTTTATTTTGCTGGTTGGAACAGTGGAAAGGAACGAAAAACAAGATGGTTCTACTCAGAACTAAATGACTGGAAAATAATTTAGGTTCCAACTCCTGGTATCAAAGGATAAAGTAGAGTAGTCACAGTTTCATTAAAAGCCAAAACACTAAACATTTAAAATACTTTGGAATACAAAGGGAGGCAGGTGGTCTAAATGTTATTATTCTTTCCAATTAATAAAGGAGTAAGAAGTTGGAGAGCGATGAATGAATAATGACTTGGTTACAAGGTTCCTGCTGAGATAACACTGTGAGACAAGGATCTATGTGGCATAAGCTGGAGAGGCCAGCCTCTCTAAACATGCTGACTGTCTGATGCCACCCCATAGGGCCTCTCTGCCAAGGCTCTGCTCCCCTAAGACACTGTCCTGTTACAACCTGCTCTTCAGAACCACACGTGACATCAGGGCTGCTCTGTGATTGGACTGCAGGGAACAGAGTATCCCTTCCTAGAGAACAATAGTCTGCTGTTTCCCTTTTCTCCTCACCACTCTAAAGGGACTGTATCTGTGCACTTTGAACCAGGAAATGGATGTGTATATAAATAAAAGACAGAGATAGCTGACATAGGTGATATGGATATATGACAGCTGAGACAGGTGATATGTGACCCGATTCAGGAAACTAGGCATATGTCGCAAGTCTCGACTTCACAGGAGAGCTGTTTGAACGGAAAAAAATATTTGAGGAATCAAAACGCGTTTTTTGGCAGAAATACCTTCTTGAACATGTGAACTACCATGTGCCTTAATATCAAACTTGTATGCCATCTGTAAATATGAATACAATTGTTAAATTACAAGCCCAGTTGGTTTAGCAACAGAAAAAGGGTGCAACCTTCCCCGCTAGCCATGATTGGCTGAGATAAGGAGTGGGCTAGACATGCTGAGAGATGAGTTTGGATTGGTCTGCCATATAGCACGTGTCTGTCTATTGGAGCTGGTCAGTATGTCTAGGTAATTATGTCAAACTTGGCTTTTTTTATAGTGTAGTAAAACTGCATAAACCTAATGTCAAGTTAAAGTGTACTGTTAGCTAGCTAACGTTGTGTGTATGCTCTCCACTTTCTGGAGGACCGAGTTTTGAAATCAGTGGAATTCGAGTATGATAGCTCAGTAGATGGAAAAAACACCAGTCTGGATTACATCAAACCAAAGGCAGCCATGCATGGCATTGGACAGGAGATGCGTCCAACCATGATGTATACTGGTAAGATAGTCTAGCTAGCTACATTTTCAGATATTACACGTTTCTAATTTGGACAGAAAGTGGTTTCATTTCAAGTGTACTGTTAGCTAGCTAACGTTAGCAGGCTGGGTCGCTAGCTAACATTATGTGTATGATCTTATTCTTCGTATTTCAGACACATTTCCTTGACTAGTTATAGCCATAGAACCTGGTTGGTTAGCTACCTGCAGATTCATGCAGGGTAGTAACGTCATGAGTTGTGATTATGGTCCATTGTTTAGCTAGCTAGCTAGCTACATGTCTTAACAAAATACTCCACTCTATTTTTGAGTATTTTCATTTCAAGTTAGTGTACTGTTAAATAGCTATCTAGCACAATTTCTTAACAAAAGACTCTCGTCTTAGTGTGCCAGAGCGCAGAATAACTGATGCATTTTTGAACGCTCAACACCCGTTGAATATGTCCGTGTCAGTAAGCGGTGGCAACAAAGCGTAATTCAGTTGTTGCCAGCTGCACTGTGACAGTCACCAACGCTCTGGATAACATGACAACTGCCTAACCAGCTCTGATAGAGGGAGTAAAATGGTCAGAGTGGGGGGGTTCTCTCATTATGTGTCTGGAAGTAGCTAGCCAAATTTAGCCAGTTAGCTTGGGTGCTTGACTGTCGTTGTGAGGTCAGAGCTTTCGGAACAACACTACTTATTGGCCAGAGAGTCCAGTGTGCATTCTGAATGCAAAACACAGACAATCTGACAGTGCAGTTGCAGTCACCAACTCTCTGGATAACATACTGTAAAAACCTAACCAGCTCTGCTAGGGCGAGTAATGTTCAGTGAGCTGTTCTCTCTCTCTCTTAGAAGTCTGGAATTAGCTGGCAAGTTAGTACAGAACGCACAGATCAATCCTAAAAGAGATGGGTGGGGCAATGGGTGTGAGAGATGGGTGTGAACAATGCTGAATGGGTGTAGACAAAGAAGGGCTCTCTTATAGTAGGACCAAAACATTGAAAGACGGTTTTCTCAAAAGTGAGTTTACAAGTTGATCATCTTTCAAGCAGATTTACTTTCCCATTGTTTCCTCAAATGCAGTTTATGATATACCATTTTGTAGCTCTGAGTCTCTAATTCTATCCAATGTAAAAAAAGAATCCAGGTGGTGAGTCACATATGGAAATGTGATAGCTGAGACAGGCGATATGGATATGTGATAGCTGAGACAGGCGATATGGATATGTGATAGCTGAGACGGGCGACATGGATATGTGATAGCCGAGAGGGGCGACATGGATATGTGATAGCCGAGAGGGGCGACATGGATATGTGATAGCCGAGACGGGCGACATGGATATGTGATAGCTGAGACAGGCGATATGGATATGTGATAGCTGAGACAGGCGATATGGATATGTGATAGCTGAGACAGGCGATATGGATATGTGATAGCTGAGACGGGCGACATGGATATGTGATAGCCGAGAGGGGCGACATGGATATGTGATAGCCGAGAGGGGCGACATGGATATGTGATAGCCGAGACGGGCGACATGGATATGTGATAGCCGAGACGGGCGATATGGATATGTGATAGCTGAGACAGGTGATATGGATATGTGATAGCTGAGACAGGTGATATGGATATGTGATAGCTGAGACAGGTGATATGGATATGTGATAGCTGAGACGGGCGATATGGATATGTGATAGCTGAGACGGGTGATATGGATATGTGATAGCTGAGACAGGTGATATGGATATGTGATAGCTGAGACAGGTGATATGGATATGTGATAGCTGAGACGGGCGATATGGATATGTGATAGCTGAGACGGGTGATATGGATATGTGATAGCTGAGACAGGTGATATGGATATGTGATAGCTGAGACAGGTGATATGGATATGTGATAGCTGAGACAGGTGACATGGATATGTGATAGCTGAGACAGGTGATATGGATATGTGATAGCTGAGACAGGTGATATGGATATGTGATAGCTGAGACAGGTGATATGGATATGTGATAGCTGAGACAGGTGATATGGATATGTGATAGCTGAGACAGGTGATATGGATATGTGATAGCTGAGACGGGCGATATGGATATGTGATAGCTGAGACAGGTGATATGGATATGTGATAGCTGAGACAGGTGATATGGATATGTGATAGCTGAGACAGGTGATATGGATATGTGATAGCTGAGACAGGTGACATGGATATGTGATAGCTGAGACAGGTGATATGGATATGTGATAGCTGAGACAGGTGATATGGATATGTGATAGCTGAGACAGGTGATATGGATATGTGATAGCTGAGACGGGCGATATGGATATGTGATAGCTGAGACAGGTGACATGGATATGTGATAGCTGAGACGGGCGATATGGATATGTGATAGCCGAGACGGGCGACATGGATATGTGATAGCCGAGACGGGCGACATGGATATGTGATAGCCGAGACGGGCGACATGGATATGTGATAGCCGAGACGGGCGACATGGATACGTGATAGCTGAGACGGGCGACATGGATATGTGATAGCCGAGACGGGCGACATGGATATGTGATAGCCGAGACGGGCGATATGGATATGTGATAGAAGGAATAGCTCATGGTTAAGGCATTGCTATTTCCACCTTCCATGTGCGAAGACTAAAGTGCATCTATTTTCACATTCTTTTTTAAGCTCTGAGGACACAAGGGAATGCAGGGTGCACTCTAAAGCCAGCTAACGCATACAAACAAAAACATAGAATTTCCATTCAAAAGAGGAGAAGAGCAGAAATAGAGATTGCAACCACAGGTGTACTTACATCCATATATCTTGTTGAACATAGCAGAAACCCCGACAATATTGATCTGCTTTTCCCGGCATCATGATGACTCAATAAATCATCTCTCTTTAAAAAAAATGTAAGACAAAGTTTTGGTATTTTTCCTCATTTTCAACAGTTTGTGGGTCTCCTTCTCTTCTAGAAACCAACACAAAGCATACACAGCTAACGCATATTATGGAGCATGTAAAGAAAGACAGGGCCATTCAGTGGTGCGGTTGAAAATGGAAAGTTATGGGTGGTAAGAGACCCACCCTCCAGAGAGCAATTAGGAGAGTATGCAGCAGACGGTGAGAAAAAGCTAAAAGGTCCAATTGCACAGAAACAGGCCACACAATTAGTGTCAATTGAATAGAACATCAGGAAATGGGTCTATTTTGGTAGCGTTGTGTGTCTCATCTTTCAGCAACGTGCATCTTAGCAACATAAGCAGTCTAGTTTCGACCAATTTTAGAGGCTAGAAAGAATATAATGGGATTTGAAAATGTGAATTAAGCAAGGAAAACATAAATGAGGGATGAGAATTTAAAATGGTGGAGATCTGCAAATCAAATCTCTTGAATAGCAACAGGCAACAATGACTGTCACTCCAGGATAACACAATCAAGCTGCACTCAATAAAGGTAGCATAACTGGACAATCAAGTGTTGTAACAGAATAAAAGAGCAAGACTTCCTTTATGGAAGGAGCACCATCTTTCAAGAACAGGTGTGGTTATTACACCATGCACCGCCTTGTCACAGATCCCCCTTTGCTTTTAATCACATTTGTCCTGGGGAAACACACTGCTAAAAAGCTGATTTCCCAGAGGAGGGACACTGCCGCTGGCAGCTGCTCACCAGTCACAGACATAGTAGCAGAAACAGTCAGATATGGACAGGAGGCTCAGTGTTGAAACAGCACCCTGCATTCACCAATCTGCCTCACTAACAAGTTTATTTGGAACTCGCACATGGCCGAGAGGCCTGTTTGAAGTTCCACTAATCGTCTTTTCAGGTAAATTGTGTTGACCATATACAACAACTGACAACTCAGAAAAAACAAAGAGATACAGCACTCACAGCTCAGCCAGCATTTAGTCCATCCAGCACCATGGACAGCGTTAACACAACCAGGGCCGGATATAGAATTCATAGCCCCCTCCCCCACTCCCTCTTCAATTTACTGTTGAAGAAAAATATCCTTTATAATAAAACCATAATAACATTTGCGATGTGGCATAGGCAACAGTTGAGCAGAGGCATTTTTAGAATTTCCAAACATGGAGAACATTTGTTAACTGGGTCCAGAACAAATTTGGCCTTTTAAAAATGCATTTCATGAAATTCTACAGCATTTACATGATAGAAGACATTATTAGCTGAATCTTTTTTAACATCACATAAATGATCGAAAGGAGTGTCTAGTCTAACACTGACAAACTGAGATCAATCTTGTCTTGAATTCGAACAAACAATACCCCAGGCCAATGAAGCGACACACATATTGTATAATATTAGGAGGATATATATACAGTATATACAGTTGAAGTCGGAAGTTTACATACATCTGAGCCAAATACATTTAAACTCAGTTTTTCACAATTCCTGACATAAAATCTTAGTAAAAATTCCCTTTTTTAGGTCAGTTAGGATCATCACTTTATTTTAAGAATGTGAAATGTCAGAATAATAGTAGAGAGCATGATACATTTAAACTTTTATTTCTTTCATCACATCCCCAGTGGGTCAGAAGTTTACATACACTCAATTAGTATTTGGTAGTATTGCCTTTAAATAGTTTAACTTGGGTCAAACGTTTCGGGTAGCCTTCCACAAGCGTCCCACAATAAGTTGGGTGAATTTTGGCCCATTCTTCCTGACAGAGCTTGTGTAACTGAGTCAGGTTTGTAGGCCTTCTTGCTCGCACACACTTTTTCAGTTCTGCCCACAAATTTTCTATAGGATTGAGGTCAGGGCTTTGTGATGGCCACTCCAATACCCTGAATTTGTTGTCCTTAAGTTATTTTGCCACAACTTTGGAAGTATGCTTGGGGTCATTGTCCATTTGTAAGACCCATTTGCGACAAAGCTTTAACTTCCTGACTGATGTCTTGAGATGTTGCTTCAATATATCCACATAATTTTCCTGCCTCATGATGCCATCTATTTTGTGAAGTGAACCAGTCCCTCCTGCAGCAAAGCACCCCACAACATGATGCTGCCACCCCCGTGCTTCATGGTTGGGATGGTGTTCTTCAGCTTGCAAGCATCCCCCTTTTCCCTCCAAATATAATAATGGTCATTATGGCCAAACAATTCTATTTTTGTTTCATCAGACCAGAGGACATTTCTCCAAAAAGTATGATCTTTCTCCCCATGTGCAGTTGCAAACCGTAGTCTGGCCTTTTTATGGCAGTTTTGGAGCAGTGGCTTCTTCCTTTTTGAGTGGCCTTTCAGGTTGTCGATATAGGACTCATTTTACTGTGAATATAGATACTTATGTAACTGTATCTTCCAGCATCTTCACAAGATCCTTTGCTGTTGTTCTGAGATTGATTTGCACTTTTCACACCAAAGTACGTTCATCTCTAGGAGACAGAACGCGTCTCCTTCCTGAGCGGTATGACGGCTGCGTGGTCCCATGGTGTTTATACTTGTGTACTATTGTTTGTACAGATGAACGTGGTACCTTCAGACGTTTGGAAATTGCTCCCAAGGATGAACCAGACTTGTGGAGGTCTACAATTTTTTCTGAGGTCTTGGCTGATTTCTTTTGATTTTCCCATGATGTCAAGCAAAAGGCACTGAGTTTGAAGGTAGGCCTTGAAATACATCCACAGGTACACCTCCAATTGACTCAACTGATGTCAATTAGCCTATCAGAAGCTTCGAAAGTGATGACATCATTTTCTGGAAATTTCCAAGCTGTTTAAAGGCACGGTCAACTTAGTGTCTGTAAACTTCTGACCCACTGGAATTGTGATACAGTGAATTATAAGTGAAATAATCTGTCTGTAAACAATTGTTGGAAAAATGACTTGTGTCATGCACACAGTAGATGTCCTAACCGTTTTTCCCACGATTGTATTTTGAAATTTGCAAAAGGCAAACAGACAGCCACAACCAACCATAGAAATATAGTACATAGGCAGTTCCCATTCAGTTCCCTATGGACACTGTCATGACTGTCCTGTGAGGATCAGAATGGGTCAGATCAGACTGGTGGGGAGGGGACAGTAACCAGGCCTCTCTCTCTCCCACAGAGGGGAGATGGGGAGCTGCTGGATGGTCGACCGTTCACACCCGGTCGTAAATTACAAGAGAGGGAGACTCTCTATCTTGCTCTTTAGTATCAACCAAAGGAATGTCTTTGTGCATAGACAAAAACCCAAAACTCTCAAGTCCAAAAAGTGATAATAGAACAATATTTCTAACACAACAATGGGGGAAGTGGTCAGTTGGGAATTATGGAAAACAAATGTAATATTGTTTTTAATTTTGTGATGTTATTAAAAACTGTATGGACCCAATAAAGTAACTTGGAAAGGATACCCCCTTTATCTGTCAAGTTTTCATCGGACAAATTCTTTGCCACAAAATATATTCTGCCAATTGGCCTGGTTTACCACACGGAGCCCTGTTGATCCGTCTGCCGATGTAATAGCACAAGGGGGCCACAACAGACTTCCTTCCGTCGCGACGTCCCTCCAAGGCCCTTCTTTTGGCTTGCTATCCCCGGCCCACAAGCTGCCTGAAGCCACTCACTGGACTCATGATCACTCGGCTACGCATGCCTCTCACTAACGTCAATATTCCTTGTCCATTGCTGTTTTGGTTAGTATTTATTGCCTTATTTCACTGTAGAGGCTCTAGCCCTGCTCAATACGCCTCATTTAACACTTTAGTTCCACCTACCACACATGCGGTGACATCACCTGGTTTAAATGATATTTCTAGGGAAAATATCTCTTTCATTGTCACTCTATGCACAGGTTTACCCTCACTGTATCCACATCCTACCATACCTTTGTCTGTACATTATGCCTTGAATACAGTGCCTTGCGAAAGTATTCGGCCCCCTTGAACTTTGCAACCTTTTGCCACATTTCAGGCTTCAAACATAAAGATATAAAACTGTATTCTTTTGTGAAGAATCAACAACAAGTGGGACACAATCATGAAGTGGAACGACATTTATTGGATATTTCAAACTTTTTTAACAAATCAAAAACTGAAAAATTGGGCGTGCAAAATTATTCAGCCCCTTTAAGTTAATACTTTGTAGCGCCACCTTTTGCTGCGATTACAGCTGTAAGTCGCTTGAGGTATGTCTCTATCAGTTTTGAACATCGAGAGACTGAAATGTTTTCCCATTCCTCCTTGCAAAACAGCTCGAGCTCAGTGAGGTTGGATGGAGAGCATTTGTGAACAGCAGTTTTAAGTTCTTTCCACAGATTCTCGATTGGATTCAGGTCTGGACTTTGACTTGGCCATTCTAACACCTGGATATGTTTATTTTTGAACCATTCCATTGTAGATTTTGCTTTATGTTTTGGATCATTGTCTTGTTGGAAGACAAATCTTCGTCCCAGTCTCAGGTCTTTTGCAGACTCCGTCAGGTTTTCTTCCAGAATGGTCCTGTATTTGGCTCCATCCATCTTCCCATCAATTTTAACCATCTTCCCTGTCCCTGCTGAAGAAAAGCAGGCCCAAACCATGATGCTGCCACCACCATGTTTGACAGTGGGGATGGTGTGTTCAGCTGTGTTGCTTTTACCCCAAACATAACGTTTTGCATTGTTGCCAAAAAGTTCAATTTTGGTTTCATCTGACCAGAGCACCTTCTTCCACATGATTGGTGTGTCTCCCAGGTGGCTTGTGGCAAACTTTAAACGACACTTTTTATGGATATCTTTAAGAAATGGCTTTCTTCTTGCCACTCTTCCATAAAGGCCAGATTTGTGCAATATACGACTGATTGTTGTCCTATGGACAGAGTCTCCCACCTCAGCTGTAGATCTCTGCAGTTCCTCCAGAGTGATCATGGGCCTCTTGGCTGCATCTCTGATCAGTCTTCTCCTTGTATGAGCTGAAAGTTTAGAGGGACGGCCAGGTCTTGGTAGATTTGCAGTGATCTGATACTCCTTCCATTTCAATATTATCGCTTGCACAGTGCTCCTTGGGATGTTTAAAGCTTGGGAAATCTTTTTGTATCCAAATCCGGCTTTAAACTTCTTCACAACAGTATCTCGGACCTGCCTGGTGTGTTCCTTGTTCTTCATGATGCTCTCTGCGCTTTTAACGGACCTCTGAGACTATCACAGTGCAGGTGCATTTATACGGAGACATGATTACACACAGGTGGATTGTATTTATCATCATTAGTAATTTAGGTCAACATTGGATCATTCAGAGATCCTCACTGAACTTCTGGAGAGAGTTTGCTGCACTGAAAGTAAAGGGGCTGAATAATTCTGCACGCCCAATTTTTCAGTTTTTGATTTGTTAAAAAAGTTTGAAATATCCAATAAATGTCGTTCCACTTCATGATTGTGTCCCACTTGTTGTTGATTCTTCACAAAAAAATACACTTTTATATCTTTATGTTTGAAGCCTGAAATGTGGCAAAAGGTCGCAAAGTTCAAGGGGGCCGAATACTTTCGCAAGGGACTGTATATGAACAGACTAGACAACCAGTTATTTTAGCCTTTAGCCGTACCCTTATCCTCCTCCTCCTCTGTTCCTCTGGTGATGTGGAGGTTAATCCAGGCCCTGTAGTGCCTAGCGCTATCATTTGCTGACTTCTGTAACCGTAAAAGCCTTGGTTTCATGCATGTTAACATTAGAGGCCTCCTCCCTAAGTTTGTTTTATTCACTGCCCTAGCCCACTCCACCAACCCGGATGTCCTAGCCGTGTCTGAATACGACCACTCCTCATCACTATCAGAAGCTCACTAAAACACTTCAGCGAGCAGGCATTCATAATCGACATGGCCCAGGAATCCTGGAAGGATATTCAGTAGAGGATGCCTGGTAATTCTTTAAAAGTGCCCTCCTCGCCATCTTAAATAAGCATGCCCCTTTCAAAAAATGTAGAAGCAAGAACAGATATAGCCTTTGGTTCTCTCCAGACCTGACTGGCCTTGACCAGCGCAGAAACATCCTGTGGCGTTCTGCATTAGCACCGAATAGCCCCCGTGATATGCAACTTTTCAGGGAAGTCAGGAACAAATATACACAGGCAGTTAGGAAAGCTATGGCTAGCTTTTTCAAGCAGATATTTGCATCCTGTAGCACAAACTCAAAAAAGTTCTGGGACACTGTAAAGTCCATGGAGAATACGAGCACCTCCTCCCAGCTGCCCACTCCACTGAGGCTAGGAAACACTGTCACCACCGATAAATACACGATAATTGAGAATTTCAATAAGCATTTTTCTACGGCTGGCCATGCTTTCCACCTGGCTACCCCTACCCTGTTCAACAGCCCTGCACTCCCCACAGCAACTCGCCCAAGCCTCCCCATTTCTCCTTCACCCAAATCCAGATAGCTGATGTCCTTAAAGAACTGCAAAACCTGGACCCTTAAAAATCAGCCGGGCTAGACAATCTGGACCCTCTCTTTGGGTCCAGAAATTGTTGCAACCCCTATTACTAGCCTGTTCAACCTCTCTTTCATATCATCTGAGATTCCCAAAGATTGGAAAGCTTTCATCCCCCTCTTCAAAGGGGGAGACACTCCACACCCAAATTGCTACAGACCTATATCTATCCTACCCTGCCTTTCTAAGGTCTTCGAAAGCCAAGTCAACAAACAGGTTACCGACCATTTCGAATCCCACCGTACCTTCCTACCGCCATCGAGAAGAGACATTACTGTGCAGCCTTATTTGTCGACCTGGCCAAGGCTTTCGACTCTGTCAATCACCACATTCTTATTGCCAGACTCAACAGCCTGTGTTTCTCAAATGATTGCCTCGTCTGGTTCACCAACTACTTCTCTTGATAGAGTTCAGTGTGTCAAATCGGAGGGCCTATTGTCCGGACCTCTTGCAATCTCTATGGGGGTGCCACAGGGTTCAATTCTTGGGTCGACTCTCTTCTCTGTATACATCAATGATGTCGCTCTCGCTGTGGGTGATTCTCTGATCCACCTCTACGCAGACGACACCATTCTGTATACTTCTGGCCCCTCTTTGGACACTGTGTTATTAACCTCCAGACGAGCTTCAATGCCATACAAATCTCCTTCCGTGGCCTCCAACTGCTCTTAAATGCAATTAAAACTAAGTGAATGCTCTTTAACCGATCACTGTCCGCACCTGCCCGCCCATCCAGCATCACTACTCTGGACGGTTCTGACTTAGAATATGAGGACAACTACAAATACCTAGGTGTCTGGCTAGACTGTAAACTCTCCTTCCAGACTCACATTAAGCATCTCCAATCCAAAATTAAATCTAGAATCTGCTTCCTATTTCGCAATAACACTCATGCTGCCAAACATACTCTCGTAAAACTGACCATCCTACCGATCCTCGACTTCAGCGATGTCATCTATAAAACAGCCTCCAACACTCTACTCAACAAATTGGATGCAGTTTATCACAGTGTCATCCGTTTTGTCACCAACTCCCCATATATTACCCACCACTGCGACCTGTACGCTCTCGTTGGGTGGCCATCGGTTCATACTCGTCGCCAAACCCACTGGCTCCAAGTCATCTGCTAAGTCTCTGCTAGGTAAAGCCCCGCCTTATCTCAGCTCACTGGTCACCATAGCAGCATCCACACGTAGCACGCACTCCAGCAGGTATATCTCACTGGTCACCCCCAAAGCTAATTCCTCCTTTGGCCGCCTTTCCTTCCAGTTCTCTGCTGAAAATGACTGGAAGGAACTGCAAAAATCAATGAAGCTGGAGTCTTATATCTCCCTCTAGCTTTAAGCACCAGCTGTCAGAGCAGCTCACAGATCACTGCACCTGTACATAGCTCATCTGTAAACAGCCCATCCAACTACCTCATCCGCATACTGTATTTATTTATTTATCTTGCTCCTTGGCACCCCAGTATCTCTACTTGCACATTAATCTTCTGCACATCTACAATTCCAGTGTCTAATTGCTATACTGTAATTACTTCGCTACCATGGCCTATTTATTGCCTTACCTCCCTTATCTTACCTAATTTGCACTCACTGTAAATAGATTTTTCTTTTTTCTACTGTATTATTGACTGTATTCCATGTGTAACACTGTGTTGTTGTATGTGTCAAACTGCTGTGCTTTATCTTGGCCATGTCGCAGTTGTAAATGAGAACTTGGTCTCAACTAGCCTACCTGGTTAAATGAAGGTGAAATAAAAATAAATAAAAATGTTTTGCATAAAATATGAACAATGATGAAAGTATTTGTGTTAAGATAGAAATGTGATTTTAGTTTTCTAATGAGATAATAGTTTTTGATATCCTTTGCACATTAAGTAGCCACACCCCGAGTGAGGTCAGACAGCTTGTTAGCATCAATGAATGCCCCGTTTGACCAACAGTGCATAAAGGCTTGGTGATGAAATTAACATCAGACCAGGAAACGTGAGGCGAGAGCTACGTGTTTTAAATGGTTGGAACTCTGAACCTCAACACGAGGTGAAGTAATAAACTCACCTTCCTTTAGACCAGAGAGACGAAGAGCTGCAGCTCATGTCCATTGTGGTCCGAATCCTGAATACCAACAAGAGGAGGAAGAGGAGAGAAGCTCATCTCAGACAATCACTGGTACAGCTGAATAGCTGTCTTAAGTCAAAGCGAATTTAAGTGAGACTATCCTACTACGCTCATCACCAATGGGAACCCTTGACATGGCTGGTTATCTTCCAGAGTGAACAAGAGTAGAAGACGGAAAAAGGGTGACCCCTTTCGGACAATCAGAGCCATACAGCTGGAAGGCCAACAACTTGCCGAGAAGGCTTGGTTCCGCCCAAGATAAATAAATAATGAAGCCCCTTCCCCCCATCATACCTTGTCAGTCCACTAGGCTCCCTTTTCTCATGTAAGATCCAAGAATTTCTCATGTAAGATCCATGATTAATTTAACTGGGTAACAATTAAACATAGTTTGTGGATTAAATAAATAACAGTACTCAGATAAATGAATGTAAAGTCATAAAATAAAATAATAATAGGGGGCCCAAGAGGCAAAAAAGTAATACAAAATAATAAGAATTATTTTACAATTTATTTTTGCCTTTTTGCCTCTTGGGCGTAGCCCCTGACTCGCACACTTGACCAGTCAAATGTATAAATTATTATTTTTATTTTTATTTTTGTATTAATCAGTTACCCAATCAAGGCAGGACCCCCCCTACCACCTCTCCTTCCCCCATCTGACAACTAGCAGAGCAGCAGCAGGCTGTCTACACTCATTGAGAGCGAGCTCCTGAATCTTCCTGTGGTTGGTGGTTGCAATATATATATATATATTACATATATAATATACACTGAGTATACAAAACACTAAGGGCACCTGCTCTTTCCATGACATAAACTGACCAGGTGAATCCAGGTGAAAGCTCACTTGTTAAATCCACTTCACAGATTTGTGTCAAGAGCTGCAACGCTGCTGGGTTTTCACACTCAAAAGTTTCCCGTGTGTATCAAGAATGGTCCACCACCCAAAGGACATCAAGCTAACTTGACACAACTGTAAGAGGCATTGGAGTTAACATGGGCCAGCATCCCTGTGGAACACTTTCGACACCTTGTTGAGTCCATGCCCTGAAGAATTGAGGCTGTCGTGAGGGCAAAGGGGGGTGCAACTCAATATTAGGAAGGCATTCCGGTAAGCCCCTGCATTAATCGAGCCTTGAACATGACTCAGCCAGTGTAGCCAATTCAGCACCATGGACAGGGCAGATGACTCAGGGTACATACAGAGTGCTGGCTGCTGCCTGTGCATAAGGAAGCACCAGAGATGGAAGAGGAAGCGAGACATCCCACTCCCTCATTTTTTCTGGTTGATATACAGTCAATGAACTAGGTAGACCATACCCAGCTGCTATTGCATTTTTGTCAATGGGAGAGCCACCCAATAAGTTTACTTTTTTCCCCAATGATAAACGGGCTTCTTTTGAAGCACATGAAGAGAGGTCAGGCTCATTAGGGCATGGGGAAGGTGGGCCAGGGTTAGGGCAACATGGTGAACCAACTTGTGTGCATGACATGCACACAATAATGCCTTGACTCCGGGGCTCTCTAGCTCTCATCCATAGATACCAAGAATGTACAATCTTTCAACATTTTATATACAGCACAGCAGACAATGCAATTTCCCAATGCTATTATTTACGAATGAATCCAAAGCACTAGCCTTTATCACTGCATGCTAACTAAGTAGCATAATGGGCCACAGCTGGGGGGGAGGCTAATTTCATGTAAGTATTAATCAAGCAGACGGGTGGGTTCAGCTAATTACTCTAGGAAGGGTTCCAGCTCTTTACTTTCTCATCAGCCAAGCTTCTTTGTCTCTCCTCAAATGATGAAATAAAATGATCCTTTAGCTTGTCACTTAACTTTTTTTCTGCAAATCTCTTGTTAAAAGGGATTGTTTGAACATGTCCCTATGTCCAATAATCAGTCGCGACTCCCCTGCTTGCTAACGGCTAAACAGCTCGATCACACACCAGACAGCATCACATTATGTTCCATGCAAGAGGATTATGCCTCAGATCCAGGGGTAACAATACATATTTCAATTTGACACTTTATTACCCTCTAAATTTTTACAAATAAAGTCCTTCCATTTGCAGATGCAATGTTTTAGGGTAGATTGCCATAGTATATTTGACAGGTATTGAAACAGGTACACATTTTTTCTATCAGCTTTTCAGCAGGAAGTTGTCATCACGCCTAAATGGCCGTCAAACTCCTTTCATCCATCATGCTCATCCTGACAGAGAGGGCTCTTTCTGGGCCCAACTGCTGCTTCATTCCACATCCCCTCAGAGAGAAAGAGAGGGCCCGGGTGGTACCAGGTGGAGACTCTTTGCTCTGTAACTAACCAAAGCCTACTTTATGTCAGCAAATTAATCACCCAACCCTGTGCTGCGAATAATCAATACACTCATCACACACACTCAGAGGAGGCCTCCACTCAGACTGCCAGACACCAGTGCTGGCACACACATGCTAACACACGCCGGTGCACACACACACACACAGACACACAGACACACACACAGACACACACACACACACACACAGACACACACACACACACACACACACACACACACACACACACACACACACACACACACACACACACACAGACACAGACACAGACACAGACACACACACACACACACACACACACACACACACACACACACACACACACCCCTCCATCAGTGAGCAGCTCCTGCCTGAAGACCCTGTGGATCCAACCCTAGACTCCATGGCTTAGTGACTAATGGCTTACAATGGAGAAACCCGCCTCTGGCGCCTAAACTGCAGCAAGTTGAGTGCAGGACGAAAGACAAGACATGCTGCATATCATATATTCTGTTACTTGCATTCATCCTATCATCCACTGCTCTCTCTCTCTGAGATGTGGATAACCTGAAGCCAACAGCTTAGCTCAACACAACACAGTGCTGCTCCTGCACCTCCTTCTGAACGCTGTCACGTTCATGACCAATTGGATTAGAGGTTGTTGTTGGTGGTGGTAATTTAGTTACTGCAGAAACCTTCTCCTAGAGCAACAACCATGACATGAGAAGCAACATTTTTATGGTGGCAATAGATGCCATCATACTATATTAGACATAGCTTTGATCTAAGCATAAATCCTTATTTGACATGTTACACCTCTTCCTCAGAATGAAGCTATAAATATTATTTTAATTTTTTTGCAGTTTTGTTGAATAACCTGGGCATAAAATGTCATCTATAAGGCAGTTTAGTCTTTCATCCTCTAGTTCTAACCCCTCCCATCTCTGGTTCTTTATTGGTAACAAATAAACAATCCATGAAAATAAGAGGGTCATAAACAATAAACCAACACAGGATCTATACGCATGCTGTTTCAAAAAGAGTGAATTCATTTATTTACAGCAGATTCCCTAACACATACTGTTTATAGTCTATGGTGTCAATGCTGCCGTTGACTCTCAAATCAACTGTAGATTCCCTTGTTGTCAGCTCACCAGGTAGCTTCTCGTGTTCCTTATACAGTATAATTGTAACAGGGTTGTTGAAGAAACAAACACACTCCCCCTGGGGAACAAGCTACTCCTTTAACCACCATCTGGGTCAGCTGTGTTTGGGCTCGGACTCAAACAGGGACATAACATACACTATATATACACAAGTATGTGGACAATGCTTCAAATTAGTGGATTCAGCTTTTTCAGCCACACCGGTTGCTGACAAGTATATAAAATCAAAGCACACAGCCATGCAATCTCTAAAGACAAACATTGAAGTAGAATGGAATAACACTGAAGAGCTCAGTGACTTTCAACGTGGCACCGTCATAGGATGCCACCTTTCCAACAAGTCAGTTCTTCAAATTTATGCCCTGATAGAGCTGCCCCGGTCAACTATAAGTGAGGTTATTGTGATGTGGAAACGTCTAGGAGCAACAACGGCCACACAAGCTCACAGAACAGGACCGCCGAGTGCTGAAGCGGGTAGTGTATTAAAACCATCTGTCCTCGGTTGCAACACTCACTACCGAGTTCCAAACTGCCTCTGGAAGCAAAGTCAGCACAATAACTGTTTGTCGGGGGCTTCATGAAATGGGTTTTCATGGCCGAGCAGCCTCACCCAAGCCTAAATTCACCATGAGCAATGCCAAGTATCACTGCCATTGGACTCTAGGAGCAGTCACTAATGCTCTTGTGGCTGAATGGAAGCAAGTCCCAGCAGCAATGTTCCAACATCTAGTGGAAAGCCTTCCCAGAAGAGTGGAGGCTGTTATAGCAGCAAAGGGGTGACCAACTCCATATTAATGGCCATGATATTGGAATGAGATGTTTGACAAGCAGGTGTCCACATACTTTTGGTCATGGCTTCTTTAGAAAATAGCACACACTACGCTACTGTTGGGCTCAGCATCTGCTATCCTAGTGTTAAACAGCTAGGGTAACATAGCATGCGAGCACTGTGAATATTGAATTAATAATGAATTCAGATGAAACAGTTTAACTGCATCGTTTTCTACTGGAATTCTAATTGCAAGTAATGAGCTAGAGGTCAACGAAGCATTTGCCAGTGGGATGTACTGCCATAACAATCTCTGCCCCCTGCTATTTTAATGAGCAAACACTTGCATTGTTTCTCTCCTGCTAATCCAGATACATGGTGCATACTTTCCGGGCACTAATCATAGATATCATGAGTAATAATTGCCATATGTCCTTTTCTATGGAAATTGAGAGTCATTTTATCAATTAACACAGTCTTTCTAAGCACCTCAATTAGTCCTCCAAAATCTCCAGCAAGAGCATTTCAGGATTCTGTACAGTCAGCCTATGAGCTCATCCTAAGCCTTTGTTCTCAACCCCAATAGAAAAGGGGACCTAATCCCTGATCCTTTACCCTATCCCACAGTACCCTCCTGTCCTTACTATGTGCAGCTGCAGGTAGTCTCCCAGTCCACTGGTGCTCTCCACTCTGACCAAGATGGCGTCTTTCTGTTGAGTACTGAAGCCCACAGCTAGGCGGTCAGCTCTGGTGCTCGGCCTCTCATTAGGGGCCCAGATGTACGTGATGAGGGCTCCTCCTCTCCCAAAGATATACGTGGTCCCAGCTAAGGAAAAATGGAGACAAACAGAAATATTATAAGGAGATTGAGAGATAGGGACAGGATATTGAGGGAGAAGGGGGAGACATTATTAGAGAGAGAGAGAGTTGTTAGAGAGCGTTCCTTCAGGATAGGTTTTTTTCATTTCTTCCCATCAGACCTTACTATCTTTACAGAGATTTCTCTTCAGTAACACTCAACCTAAATTTAGATGCCTATTTTCTTTCCAAGTACAAGACTGTGACAGCTTCATCACATTCCCTAACACAAGCCATTATTCCCTTTGCAGAAACAACATGTCATACACCGGCGCATCAAGACTGACACCAACAGGCTCTTGAACAGCTTCTATCCCCAAGCAATCAATACAACTGATAAATAGCTACACGGACCGAGTTTACCTTGTATCTTTATTGACCTGTTATTTCAGTATTTGCACTGTCTCTATGCCCACTCATAGGGCCCTACACACTGTCTCTATGCCCACTCACAGGGCCCTACACACTGTCTCTATGCCCACTCACAGGGCCCTACACACTGTCTCTATGCCCACTCACAGGGCCCTGTCACTGTCACTCCAACACACACACAAACACTCACTCCATCATCTGTTCACTCACACATAATATGCACATACATTTAGACTGACTCTACACACACCCACACCCACTCACATACAAGCTGCTGCTAGTCTGTTTATCTTATATCTTGTAGCCTACTCACCTTACCCCTATACATATCTACCTCCATCACTCCAGTATCCCTGCACATGCAGACAATGATATTAGAACTAACTTTTTGAATATTTCTTGTATATATTATACTTACTTACTTTATTTTGTATTTCATATTTCTTATTCTTGTTTCTTTGTGTGCGTGTTTCCAGTAATACATTGTTATAGCTTATTCCCCCAAGTTACCCCACAATGTCACTTTTCAAATTTCAGCACACATTTAAAACACTAAAACAGACACAGCCCATAATCTCACAATTTGTTTTATGCATTCGTGTGCTTTTCTTGTGTCCCATTGGAACACTATTATACAGGAATTGCATCACACCTACCACTTCCATGAGTGGTGTAGGCTGTCAGTTGAGCTGACATGGATCTGGCATTAGGTTATGTAAACCTGCCAGTACTGCAGAGTGGGCAAGGTGCCACCATGTCCAAACATGCCAGCATAACTGTAATTACAAGGCTATTGAGTTGCAGTATGCTGCAGTAGTACGTCTTGCCCTGCCCAGGGAGTCAACACTGTGCATTGAGTTAAACTGAGATGAATAATTCATGTGGACGTATGGGAGTAAGCTATGAATCACACTGAATACTGTGAATCACACTAAATACTATGAATCACACTGAATACTATGAATCACACTGATTCATGTCAAGATATGAATCACTTGAATGAGTCTCATACATACTGTATAATCCTCTTGACACTTATAACAATATATATCCCTATATAGTTTTTGTTACCCAAAACTATACCTGCAATATTAAAGCTGATCTACGCTCTCGTACATTTTTAACTAGTCAGTGGCCACGCCCCCGTGAGGCCAGACATTACATCAGGCGTCATGGAATCGTCTCTTTTTTGAAGCACAAACACCAGGAGATTTGGTTGAATGGTTACAGCCATTCTCAACGCGGCCGCTGACAACTCGTACATAAGGTCCTACCTATTAGTTTGTGCCTCGAATACCAACACCAACCACTGGTGGGGGGGGGGTCCCGAGACACAAAAGGGGGGAATACTAGCCCAGACCCATGATGAGCCTCATCAAGGCCGTTGGGGGGGTCGAGATTACGTGCAACACCGTACGAGGCCGCCAGAGCAGAAAACAAATCTAGTTGTAAACTCCCCTATGAGAACAGTGAGGAGCAGACAGGCCCCTAGACTGGGATTATCTTAGAACACATCTAAGATAGCACTGAGGTGTACCACACTGGTCGTAAAAGAAGTCCAGTGGACTTCCACCTCCAAAACAAATGGCAAAAATAGTCATGATTTTCCATGTGTTGTTTCAACTATAATAGTAAAGTGCTCTAATCATGTGTTCCGGTAGGATAATATTCCATAAATCGGTAGGATAACTGGTCCCCTTGAGTACCAGCGCCAATACCAGCACAGTCAGTCCAGCCACAATCAGTAAGAGGATTAGAGACCTCACAAGTCAAATTGCTTTTGATAACAGCGACAGAGGAGTTTGTAGTCACTCAGATTGCAACACGGGGAAGGGAATCTCCAGAACACTCTTCTGATGGTCAACACACATGCCACTAATAAATAGAACCCTCCATTCAGGAGGAAAGTTATTAGAAGTCATGAACCATGATCACACCGCGTACGACTGGTTCAGTGCTTAGAGAGCACTTCCGTCGCAAGGCTTGCTCCTCCGTGGATAACATAGCTATGAAATAGACTCCTTCATACCTATCACCACTACAATGGTTTAAGACACATTGACGTGTAGGACAACTACTACAGGTCCCCTTAACACATGTCTTGAGGTCGACATCAATTCTTACTGACCTCCAGGCATTGACCTGGAAATTATCTGATGACTTTGCAACCTACCAGGATACTTGGTTCTTTCGCTTGGCATGTGCGCTTATGTAAGCATAAACACACACGTACAACGGAACATTTAATGAGGATTTATGATCGGATCACTTAAGGGGCCAAAAAAATCCCAATCTTAGCAAAAACATTTTTCTACACTGAGGCCTTTGACTCTATACTGTAGCTACAGTACTCACCAGTTTCTCCACAGAGGTCTATAGGTCATCCCTGTAGATTGCCTGAAGCTTGGGCCTTACAGCTGTAGACTTATCATGTAGTTATCCACTTAGGATAGTGCCCTAAGCAACACACTGCGAATTAGGAACACCCTAGATATGACATTAGACAATGCCATGATAGGGTCATTCTGCCAAGACCTTGGACGTATATAGAATATAGTCCAATTAGATGAAGGTGTGATAACTATATTTTGTACATCTTTTGTTTATGATTTTATTCCTTTTCATTTCATTTCCTTTGACACTTAGGAGGTGATAGAGCCATAAAAAAGTTCCTCATACAAACAGCACTTAGTGCAACAATGGCGCTCATTTGTATATTTTGTGAGTGTGTGTGCATTGTTAACATCTGCCTAAATTACAGCCCAGATCTTCCAGTCTGGATGACCAGATAACAGGTCCGGAACGGCGATCCCAATCCGGACATCCACTGCCATTCCTTGTGGCGGCCTGCTCCATTTGCAGAAATCCTACCCCGGTTGAACACCAGAGGGGGACTGCAACGATTATCCACAACCAGGGCATCAAGTTGGTTTACAACTTGCAGAATCCTTCCAAGTTGAATCCACCAGAGGGGGACCGTCATAACTCTCCTGTGACGATCTGAAGGATCAGGTTACCGTGGGTCCGCTCTAAAGCGTGCTCTCCCTCGTAGAGGAGGAGAGCGGGAAGTCGGCTGTTCATGGTCGGTCATAAATACGCTGCCCCTATGCTCTGGGGTGTTAGAGATTGGAATGTAAACTGTGGAACACAGGGAGATCCTTGGACATAAAAAGTTTGAATAATTAAATAATATTTATATTTTTGAGAATGCGGGAGTGGTGAGTGGACACTTAAGGGACAGTCAAAACAAGTGTGTTTCATTTGGTGATCTCATGAAGAACAGGAAACACACATAACTGTATCTCTTAAAGTGTACATTCCCAGCTGTCAGGTTTACATCTAGATGTTGGATAACATGAATGAGTAAATATGAAACTATTTGTGAGAAGATGTAATATGATGTTGACCTTCTAAATGAGATAATTGTTAAGATGTAAAGTTTTAACTAGTCAGTGTCCACACCCCCTTGAGGCCAGACATTGCATCAGGCGTCATGGAATCGCTCCTTTTTCCACAGAGTATAAAAGTATTTCCTACAAAATCCTACAAAATACATTAAGTCAGAGAACGCCAGGATGGAGTCCCCACGTTGGAATGGCTACAATTCTATAGACCATTAGACCAGATAATATGGAGCTGAGGCTACATAGGCCAGGGAGACCATACAGTGTGTAGAGCTGGCTACACGGCTGGAAATGGTTCAACTCTGAGACGATCGATCACTACAGAATAAGAGCAAACCCTAGACGTAGAATTACTAGTCTGCAGCGGGAAATTACGGAACTCTAGTATGAGAATACTGACAACCGCAAAAGCATCTATTCTATGCAACAACCATCTGTACGCCTGACATATCCATTTCAACAAACAATATCCAGAGCCGCTGAGAAAGAGACAACCACGAAAGACATTGTGACTTCTGGGGAAGTTAACCAGAGACTTTCTGATTATCTGACTCTCCAGCAGATGGACCGGCAAATTCCAACAGAGAAGACAACGACATACGGGCGTTAATATAAACATTGCAATTATTCTCGAATGAGTGGCCATTCATGTGCAAAGGATTATCATTTCAATTAATATAATTATCAACTGTGTGTAGTGAATCCATTTGGTCTCTCCTGCTCTTTTCCTGTCCCCACCCCTTTCCATTGTCTACCAAGCAGTCATACCGGTTTAGCCCACAAGGGACTTATAAATGCATTGTGTTAGTAACCAATATCTACTCTTTGTTATGTATTTCTGTGATTATTTAGTCAGCTAGTAAATAAATAATTAAGCCAATTTGTATATTGCTGATTCATCATTTAGGCTAGGGTTCGTGCAGATATCCAAGGGTTTATAATGTTCAGTAATGAGAACTAATGAGGTAATAATGATACATTAATAGAAGGCTAATCAATAAGATATGAAAATATCTGAAGAGTCGATTCGGGAAATAGAGACTCTATAAACATTTTCCTGTGGTGCCCCGACTTCCTAGTCAATTAAAGTTTACATGATTAGTTCACGTAATAATAATTACACATAGAGAATTTATTTGATAAAATAAGTCTTCACATTAAATGAGTCACAGACATGACAACTGTTGACACGACAACTGTTTACCAAACATAACCTGGTTAACATATTATCTAAGTATTTTCTACAACTGTTTTAATTAGCTTCATCAGAAGATTGACGTTATATTTCAGTTATGAGTGGTTCGTTCGCCTCCACAGAACCCCAGGTTGGAAGGTCTGTTCCCCTGTCGTTCTGGCACTTACGTCCCTCTACGAGAGGATGTGAGGGGAATGATCTGGCAGCTAGTCCCCCAGGTGGAGCAGGGTTTGGGTGGCAGAGCACCTGCTCTCCTGGAACCTGAGAAATGTGCCAGTACTGCATGTGATAGAACCATGACAGCCACAGCTAAATCCATGACAATCACAGCTAAAACTATGACAATCACAGCTAAAACCATGACAACCACAGCTAAAACCATGACAACCACAGCTCGTACGGAAAATGAGGCTCACCCATTAAGTCACAGCAGGTGCCATGATCAGGGGTGAAGATGTCCTCTCTTAGGAAGAAAGAGCATGTGAAACTGTCTTGTCTAATTCTGTAGCTTAGTAGACCTGCCTGGGTTGGGGACTTGGAACAGTGGGTGGTGGGTTCTAACATGTTCTGTTGTGTGAAATGACTTGCATACTATTTGTAAATATATCATGCAAAGAATATGGTGAGTAAGTCGGAAATTGCTTTCAGGTTGCAACTTGTACGTCCTTTTTCCAATACGAGCCGTAGTGGTGGTTGAATGACATGCAGTCTAGCGTGAGTACTTGCACTGAGCTAACATCATTCTGGGTCATGGTTTAGTCTTAGATAAAAGTGAAATGAAGAAGAAGAAGATGATCAGAGGAACACCTGCTGCCAGTGCCCTCCAGTAGAATAAACACTACTACATGTGGGTCAGGCGAGCCTGAGGCCCTGTTCTAATATTAATAGAGAGACTGACACCAGGAGCAGCACTTTGATGCAGGCCTCACTGGAGAATGAGACTGTCTCTAGGCTCTGTGTGATGCAGGCCTCACTGGAGAATGAGACTGTCTCTAGGCTCTGTGTGATGCAGGCCTCACTAGAGAATGAGACTGTCTCTAGGCTCTGTGTGATGCAGGCCTCACTGGAGAATGAGACTGTCTCTAGGCTCTGTGTGATGCAGGCCTCACTGGAGAATGAGACTGTCTCTAGGCTCTGTGTGATGCAGGCCTCACTAGAGAATGAGACTGTCTCTAGGCTCTGTGTGATGCAGGCCTCACTGGAGAATGAGACTGTCTCTAGGCTCTGTGTGATGCAGGCCTCACTGGAGAATGAGACTGTCTCTAGGCTCTGTGTGATGCAGGCCTCACTGGAGAATGAGACTGTCTCTAGGCTCTGTGTGATGCAGGCCTCACTAGAGAATGAGACTGTCTCTAGGCTCTGTGTGATGCAGGCCTCACTGGAGAATGAGACTGTCTCTAGGCTCTGTGTGATGCAGGCCTCACTAGAGAATGAGACTGTATCTAGGCTCTGTGTGATGCAGGCCTCACTGGAGAATGAAACTCTAAGCCAGGGCTCCCCAACCCTGTTCCTGGAGAGCTCCTGTCCTGTAGGTTTTCGCTCCAACCCTAATCTAGTGCACCTGATTCTGATAATTAGCTGGTTGATAAGCTGAATCAGGTTAGTTACCACTGGGGTTGGAGCTAACCTACAGGATGGTACCTCTCCAGGAACAGGGTTGGAGAGCCCTAGCCTCGGCTGTTTTCCATGACCTAATTGGCTAGTAGCCATTAATGTCTTGCTGGTTGAGATAAAGACATATACAGTATGTCAGAAGTTTGTGCGCTATAATGAACAGCATAGTCCCAGTGCCATTGCTCAATCATTCTGGGCACGTGACGATATGCCTGTGGTCTCGACAGGTAGAATAATAATCTTCCATTTCACAGCTCAGTTCCTAATAAATCAAAACGATATTATTAAAAACACATCAATATTTCTGCTTGAGTTGAACAGAAAATTAATTGGTTGAGTTCTGCTCCTCTGGGTTCAGAAGGTTTAATGGAGAAATGATTGATGAGGTATATCATATTACTATTTAAATGAGTAAGGACACAGGCCTGCAAGCAGGCATACACAACATTCAGCAATAACACTTGTCTCTAGTATACAGCTTTTGCATCGGTTGTTTGTACAGTTCTTTGTTCTTATGAGAGCATTGGCAATATATTGTCCTGCATTTAAACAGTACACCTATCAAGCACTCCTAAAGCATTGAGCTGAGCCACACACATGATTGTGATTCCTGACAGCATGTCATCCTGGCAGCATGTTAACCTCACACATCTGTGAAGACCAAACAAGATTGTCACTCCTTCTCAGCCTCAGGACACTTTTTGCCTAAAAATGGAAATGGTACCTACTTAAGCTGGCAGACACAGGATGTCTTGATAAGTCTATTCCTTACACATAACGCTCACGTCCACATACCAATATCATACTAGATTATTCAGATAATCCTATTGGGCGGTGCAGTCGCACACAGAATCAGTTTTTTTGTTTGTTGACGAGATAGAAGCTGGATCAAATCTAGATCATTTCTGCACACCCAGTCACACGAAGGTATATCAAACGTTTTTCCTATCGCAAAGTCTGATACCAGTGTTCTCATTCTATTCATAAAATATTTAGAAATAGTTTGTCGCTTTGATTGAAACTGCGATTCTGGCCAATCTCAGTTTAAGCCAAAGCGACAAACTATTTCAACATATTTTATGATGTGGCACTAATGGCAAGGGCTGCGGAGAGGGTTTGTCTAAAATGGAGAGGGTTCGTCTAAAGTGGAGAGGGTTTATCTGAAGTGGAGAAGGTTCGTCTGAAGTGGAGAGGGTTCGTCTAAAGTGGAGAAGGTTCGTCTGAAGTAGAGAAGGTTCGTCTGAAGTGGAGAAGGTTCGTCTAAAGTGGAGAGGGTTCGTTTAAAGTTGAGAGGGTTCGTCTAAAGTGGAGAGGGTTTGTCTAAAGAGGAGAGGGTTCGTTTAAAGTGGAGAGGGTTTGTCTAAAGAGAAGAGGGTTCGTTTAAAGTGGAGAGGGCTCGTCTAAAGTGGAAAGGGCTCGTCTAAAGTGGAGAGGGTTCGTCTAAAGTGGAGAGGGTTTGTCTAAAGAGGAGAGGGTTCGTTTAAAGTGGTGAGGGTTTGTCTAAAGAGGAGAGGGTTCGTTTAAAGTGGAGAGGGTTCGTTTAAAGTGGAGAGGGTTCGTCTAAAGTGGAGAGGGTTCGTCTAAAGTGGAGAAGGTTCGTCTAAAGTGGAGAGGGTTAGTCTAAAGTGGAGAGGGTTAGTCTAAAGTGGAGAGGGTTTGTCTAAAGAGGAGAGGGTTCGTTTAAAGTGGTGAGGGTTTGTCTAAAGAGGAGAGGGTTCGTTTAAAGTGGAGAGGGTTCGTTTAAAGTGGTGAGGGTTTGTCTAAAGAGGAGAGGGTTCGTTTAAAGTGGAGAGGGTTCGTTTAAAGTGGAGAGGGTTCGTCTAAAGTGGAGAGGGTTCGTCTAAAGTGGAGAAGGTTCGTCTAAAGTGGAGAGGGTTAGTCTAAAGTGGAGAGGGTTAGTCTAAAGTGGAGAAGGTTCGTCTAAAGTGGAGAAGGTTCGTCTAAAGTGGAGAAGGTTCGTCTAAAGTGGAGAGGGTTCGTCTAAAGTGGAGAAGGTTCGTCTAATGTGGAGAAGGTTCGTCTAAAGTGGAGAGGGTTCGTCTAAAGTGGAGAGGGTTCGTCTAAAGTGGAGAAGGTTCGTCTAAAGTGGAGAAGGTTCGTCTGAAGTGGAGAAGGTTCGTCTAAAGTGGAGAGGGTTCGTCTAAAGTGGAGAAGGTTCGTCTAAAGTGGAGAAGGTTTGTCTAAAGTGGAGAGGGTTAGTCTAAAGTGGAGAAGGTTCGTCTAAAGTGGAGAAGGTTCGTCTAAAGAGGAGAAGGTTAGTCTAAAGTGGAGAAGGTTCGTCTAAAGTGGAGAAGGTTCGTCTAAAGTGGAGAGGGTTCGTCTAAAGTGGAGAAGGTTCGTCTAAAGTGGAGAGGGTTCGTCTAAAGTGGAGAAGGTTCGTCTAAAGTGGAGAGGGTTCGTCTAAAGTGGAGAAGGTTCGTCTAAAGTGGAGAAGGTATGTTTAAAGTGGAGAGGGTTAGTCTAAAGTGGAGAAGGTATGTTTAAAGTAGAAACAGTTTGTCTAAAGTGGGGATCTACGAACTAGACACTGGCCACATTTCACAGCTGAATGTGGAATCATCTACTTGATCGCTTTCCCACTGTTATGTGGAATACCGACAAATGGGTTTCTATTAACCAACAGCACTGATACCAGAGAGCACTGTTATTAATGACCCAATGACACCAGAGAAGTATTTGTTCAAGTGGATTTTCAAGAGTCTCGCTGGCTAGAAGGCTGGACTGAAGGGCTCTCATAGGGAGGAGGAAGCCAGTCCATATCAAATTACTCAGCTGTCCAAATCCTCAATACATTGGTGATGATAGGAGCTGCAGCCAAACAGCAAGACAGAGGATGGGAGAGGGAGACCTGTCCATGTGCAGTGATGCATGCATGTAGGGATTGCTATAGGTGTGATCCTTTGTATTTCAGCGATATCTAGAGGCATTATTTGTTTTGCCTACATTTAGGAGTGTGTGTGCGCACACAAGTGTATGTGTGTTGTTTGTTTGTGTGTGTGTGTATGTGTGTTTAGTGTATATGTGCTGAATATCCCATAATTGATTGCTGCTGAGGGTGTGTCTGACTGCTGAGGGTGTGTCTGACTGCTGAGGGTGTGTCTGACTGCGGAGCGTGGGTGGTCTGACTGCTGAGGGTGTGTCTGACTGCTGAGGGTGTGTCTGACTGCTGAGGGTGTCTGACTGCTCAGGGTGTGTCTGACTGCTGGGGGTGTGTCTGACTGCTGAGGGTGTGTCTGACTTCTGAGGGTGTCTGACTGCTGGGGGTGTGTCTGACTGCTGAGGGTGTGTCTGACTGCTGAGGGTGTGTCTGACTGCTGAGGGTGTGTCTGACTGCTGAGGGTGTGTCTGACTGCTGAGGGTGTGTCTGACTGCTGAGGGTGTGTCTGACTGCTGGGGGTGTGTCTGACTGCTGGGGGTGTGTCTGACTGCTGAGGGTGTGTCTGACTGCTGAGGGTGTGTCTGACTGCTGAGGGTGTGTCTGACTGCTGGGGGTGTGTCTGACTGCTGGGGGTGTGTCTGACTGCTGAGGGTGTGTTTTTTGTCTTCGCTGTATCTATTGTTAAGTGGGTCAGCCAAGAGAGGAGGAAGTATGGCGTTCTGCCCCCCTGCACTGCACAACCATGCCTTAAAATAGAGCTCATTTGGCACTCTGGGGAAATATTGTGGGGGTGCATGAGTTCCTGTATGTAATTATTGCAACAGTAAATAAGACTCATAATGCCTCCAGTGTAAAACTCTCTGGTAATGTAGGAGTAGCATAGCAGCCAAGTCTAACAGAGGCAGAGAATTGTTGAGCTGTGAAAATCACCAGCCCTTTCTCTGCGTAGTGAGACCAAATTGTGTTTTTAGGTTTATCCTCTGATTAAAATGCAGCTTCCACAGCCCCCGTTTCCAGTCTCACTTTAACAGAATTTCAGTTTTCCTTCTGTTAGCAGTTTAACACATTCTGTGGCAGCCTGGTTCTGCATGGCTCAGTTGGTAGAGGATGGCACCTGCATCAACAGGGTTGTGGGTTTGATTCCTGGGGCCACCCACACGTAAAATATATGCACATTTTGGATAAAAGCGTCTGCTATATGGCATATATTATATTAGGATGCATTCTGTAACCATCAACAGGAGCCATAATATTGTACTAAAAGGCTAACAAATCTGGACATAGACATGGTCAGTATTAATGATTATATTGTATGCCTTATACAGAGGTATAGAACAGTAGGCTTTTGCTCTAATACAATGTTGCAGTAATGATGCTCCCTAGAATTGAGACATGCCACAGCCTTCACAAGCAGAATCCTGCACCTAACCATGTTGCTTTCAGACACTACCTTCTCAGGGTATGACCTCACCGCAGGGTTTCAACAAGTTTTAAAATTAGCATGATATTTCTCTGTCTTGTTCCTTGCCATTTAGCGCTGTGCTTTGTCTAATCTTATCTTTTCTGCCGGCTACAATTATGGCTGTGGCAGTAGATGCCACGCTAGAGGTCAGGTTCAGCCTATGTTTCAGACACTGATGACATACAGACTGGGACCTTGTTGAACTGCCCTCCACCTCCTCATTTAGATGAGGAGAGAAGAGGATTAACAAGTAGAGAATAAGGTTGTGGTTCTGAATCACTACACTATTAGACAAAAAGGTGCTATCTAGAACCTAAAAGAGTTATTTGGCTGTCCCCATGGTACAACCCTTTGAAGAACCCTTTTTGGTTCCATGTAGAACCTTCTTGGGATCCTTGTAGGACCCTTTCTACAGAGGGTTCTACATGGAATCCAATAGGGTTTTATGTGGAACCAAAAAGGTTTCTCCCTGGAACCAAAAAGGGTTGTTCTTTAGCGACAGCCAAAGAACCCGTTTGGAACCCTTTTTTCAAAGAGTGTACTAGGGGTTGATACTCTAAAGACCCCCCCCCCCCCCCCCCCCCCCCCTGCTGCCTACAATTTACCAAAGAGGACTTAAACCTATTGAAACTGTAATCACCTTACTCTTTTTCCCATGACTACAGTGTACTTGGAATGGTTCACGATAAAAATGGCTAGTCACCCTGGCCTTTATCATTTCTAAGCACAATGTGTGATAGGATTCTTCTAAATTCTCTAACAAAGGTCAATCGGTTATTAATTTACCTGGCTGGTGTTGGAAATGAGACGTGTAAGAGTGTCGCACCCTGACCATAGAGAGCCCTTGTTTCTCTATGGTGTAGTAGGACAGGGCGTGACTAGGGGGTATTCTAGTTTATAATTTCTATGTTGTGTTCTAGTTTATATTTTCTATGTTGGTGTTTTGAATGATTCCCAATTAGAGGCAGCTGGTAATCGTTGTCTCTAATTGGGGATCATATTTAAGTAGCTATTTTTCCCACCTGTGTTTGTGGGGTATTGTTTTGTGTTTGTGCATCACGTAGTCACGTGTAGGTGTTCGTTTATTGATATATTTAGTTTTTTTAAAGTTTCTCTTTGAATTAAATATGTGGAACTCAACATCCGCTGCGCCTTGGTCCCGTTCTTACGACAGCCAAAGAGAGCTGTGGTATGACGTGATGACATGGCTGCTAGTGTTTCAACCAGTTCACTAGGATTACAAAGCCCTGAGGAACATCTGGACAACAAAGGTTGAGAGAAATCCTCCACTGTTTACCAGCCTGGTCTCTAGCTTTTACAAGGCCACATGAATACGGTTAATTCCATTGTATTACAGGATCTGAGTAAGAACAATCTTTTGAATATTTAATTCTTCCAGAAGTGTTATGTTTTATTTATTACTGTAGTAGGAACAAGTCTTTCTCAGCAATATTTTGGGACACACTTTTTCTTATAGGGATTTTGGAATGACAGAATTGATTACTGAGCTTCAACCTGTGAACTTGCGTTCCCTGTTGCTGCCATTGCAGCTGGGCCCTAAACCTGGTGGCAGGTATGTTAACAATGTTTCATTAACCTCATTACCTGCCATCTGGCCACCACAAGAACACCATCTAACAAACAGGACATGAAAGTCAGCTCACCTAGCTAACAACTCAGTGGCCATGCTCACCTCCCACTATATTGTAAGGTGGATGTGTTTTTTTTCTCTCTCTCTCTATCTATCTATCTATCTATCTATCTATCTATAAGAAAAGAGGGACTGTTAGCAGGCAAGGAACTGTGGCAGACAACTTGTGACCACTGTGAAACTGATAACAGGGAAGGAAGCCTCCCCATCCAGGGAGGGGAGAAACCTTGGGATTGCAGTAGATTGTGTAACATGTTGCAGGATGTGATAAGCAATGTAGGAGAATACTTGTTAACTTCATTGTCTGGGAGGAGGAGGGACATTTATGATGAAATGAGAGGTATATAAACCAATGTACATGTAATGATGGGCAGAGCTCTCGTAAATAAACCTACTAACTATTGTAGACTGGCCTCTGTCTGTTTCATTTCAACAAGAATCTTACACATTCTTGGTAACAGACCGAGTAGTTCAATAGAAGTTCAGTTTATGAACATTGAGAACATTATTCTCTAAACAGTCTGGTTTAGAGGGTGAAACCAAGACCAGGGAACTATGTTGCTCTTCTCACTGTAAAGCCTATGTAATATAGTGAATATATCTGTCATGCATATGGTCAAACTGATTAATAGGTCTGCTAATGAGCTTTTCTTGGCGACATAATTAGGTTTTCAGATTTACAGTAGAGAGGAAAGCATCTTCTGTTTACTGATGTACAGACTGTAATGACTAATGCTGCTGAATCTCATCCATTATATCAGGGACCTCTACTGAAGACAGGCAGAAATGTTTCATTCATCCTAAATTGGCATCCTCCGTTCAGAATGACAGTTATATTTGAGTCATTTAGCAGGCACTCTCATCCAGAGCGACTTACAGGAGCAATCAGGGTTAAGGGCCTTTCTCAAGGGCCCATCTACAGATTTTTTACCTTTCGGTTACTAGCCCAACGCTCTTAACCGCTAGGCTCCCTGCCACCCCTGCACTGCAAAGGTGCAAAATAGAAATGTGAAAATGAGAAGTACATGTTTCAGGTGGGCATCATTATGTACATGTTTCAGATCTGTACAAAAGTAGAGCTGTCTCCTTCACTGTCCATTAAAGGCTTTAGAGTGTGAAGGATGCACAGATTTCAAATATATAGTGGGAACAGTTACAGGATTCATGTTGTAGAGGGAAAAACGTGCTTTAATGTGTGCTGTATATTGTTTGTAGTTTTTACTGTGGGTAGACATGTTGTATGGATGGGAACATTGTGTTTGAATATAGCATAGCTAAGAAAACCCACTGTGCATTTGTGTGCTGCATTTTTCAGAAAGTCTGGTCCATTTAATGAGAGCTCAATCTGCACATTAGCACTGATTTTTCTTTCTTTCTTTCTTACCTTTATTTGAATAGGGAAGACATATCTCTTATTCAGATGCGCCCTGTATAATACAACATAAATATACACTTTATACATACTATACAGTACCAGTCAAAGGTCTATTCCTGGGTTTTTCTTTATTTTTACTATTTTCTACATTGTAGAATAATAGTGAAAATATCAAAACTATATAATAACCAGCTTCATGGGGTAGTCACCTGGAATGCATTTCAATTGACAGGTGCGCCTTGTTAAAAGTTAATTTGTGGAATTTCTTTCCTTTGTAATACGTTTGAGCCAATCAGCTGTGTTGTGACAAGGTAGAGGTAGTATGCAGAAGATAGCCTATTTGGTAAAAGTCCAAGTCCATATTTTGGCAAGAACAGCTCAAATAAGCAAAGAGAAACGACAGTCCATCATTACGTTAATTAAGACATGAAGGTCAGTCAATCCGGAAAATGTCAAGAACTTTGAAAGTTTCTTCAAGTGCTGTCGCAAAAAACAAAGCGCTACAATGAAACTGGCTCTCATGAGGACCGCCACAGGAAAGGAAGACCCAGAGTTACCTCTGCTGCAGAGGATATGTTCATTAGAGTTAACTGCACCTCAGATTGCAGCCCAAATAAATGCTGAACAGAGTTCAAGTAACAGACACATCTCAACATCAACTGTTCAGAGGAGACTGTGTGAATCAGGCCTTCATGGTCAAATTGCTGCAAAGAAACCACTACTAAAGGACACCAATAAGAAGAAGAGACTTGCTTGGTCCAAGAACCACAAGTCTGATGAGTCCAAATTTGCGATTTTTGGTTCCAACCGCCGTGTCTTTGTGAGTAGGTGAATAGAAGATCTCAGCATGTGTGGTTCCTACCGTGAAGCATGGAGGAGGAGGTGTGATGGTGTGGGGTTGCTTTACTGGTGACACTGTCTGTGATCTATTTAGAATTCAAGGCACCAGCATGGCTACAACAGCATTCTGCAGCGATATGCCATCCCATCTGGTTTGCGCTTAGTGGAGCTATCATTAATTTTTCAACAGGACAATGACCCAAAACACACCTCCAGGCTGTGTAAGGGCTATTTGACCAAGGAGAGTGATGGAGTGCTGCATCAGATGAACTGGCCTCCACAATCAACCAACCTCAACCCAATTGAGATGGTTTGGGATGAATTGGACTGCAGAGTGAATAAAAAGCAGCCAACAAGAATGCCAAGAGTGTGCAAAGATGTCATCAAGGCAAAGGGTGGCTACTTTGAAGAATCCAAAAAATTAAATATATTTGGATTTGTTTACAACTTTTTTCATTACTTCATGATTCCATATGTGTTATTATATAGTGTTGCTGTCTTCACAGTTATGTTTGTCACACCCTGATCTGTTTCACCTGTCTTTGTGATTGTCTCATCTCCCTCCAGGTGTCGCCCATCTTCCCCATTATCCCTAGGGGTATTTATACCTGTGTTCTCTGTTTGTCTGTTGCCATTTTGTCTTGTTTGTTCAAGTAAACCAGCGTTTTGTGCCTCAGCTCCTGCTTTTTCCAGTCTCTCTTTTCTCGCCCTCCTGATTTTGACCCTTGCCTGTCCTGTCTCTGAGCCCGCCTGCCTGACCACTCTGCCTGCCCCTGCCTGCCGCCCAGTACCGTTACCCCACCTATGGTTTACTGACCCCTGCCTGCCTTGACCTGTCTATTGCCTGCCCCTGTTGGAATATTAAACTATTGTTTATACGACGTGGTCTGCATCTGGGTCTTACCTTCATACCTGATAGTACAAACTGGCCATGACTGACCCAGCAGACCCGGGCCAGCTGCGCAACGCCATCTCCTCCCAAGGAGCCTCCATTGGTAGGAACAAGGAATTGCTTCGTGTGCTGATGGAAGGGGTCCAAACATTGGCTGAGCGCCAGGACTGGGCATGGGACATGCTGCTGGAGCAATTCCGCGGGTCGTCTGGGGGGCAGCCTGCCACGGTGGTAACCCCACTGCCCCCCAGCAACTCGGTGGTTAGCAGCGCCTCCCCCACTGGCCACTCCACCTTCCTGGGAGTCCCAGTTACCTCCTCTGGAATGCTTTAATGGAGAGCCGAGCACCTGTCGGGCGTTTCTAGCTCAGTGTGCCCTCATTTTCGAGCTTCAGCTCTTCTCCTTCCACTCGGATCGCTCCAAAATAGCCTGTGTCCTCGTGACCTGTGAAAGACCACTCCTACCACCTGGTGCAGATACAAGAGGGGGACGAGTGGAAGATTGCCTTCAACACGGCCAGAGGCCACTACGAATATCTGGTCATGCACTTTGGCCTCACCAATGCCCCTGCCATGCTCCAGGCTCTGGTGAATGACGTGCTCCGTGACATGCTGAACTGGTTAGTCTTCACTACATTGACATCCTCATCTTCTCCCACTCCCACCAAGAACACGTGCTCCATGTCCGGCAGGTTCTCCAGCGCCTTCTGGAGAATCAGTTGCTCGTTAAGGTGGAAAAGTGTGAGTTGCATCACTCCACCATCATCTCTGCTGTGAGTATCAAGATGGATCCCGAGAAGGTGAAAGCAGTGGTGGATTTGCCTCAGACTACGTCCATGGTGCAGCTGCAATGCTTTCTGGGGTTCGCCAACTTTTATTGCCGCTTTATCCAGGGTTACAGCACCCTGCCTCCCCTGCCTGTCCTCACCTCTTCCAAGGTTCCGTTCACGTGGTCCATGGCCGCAGACCGGGCGTTCTGGGACCTTAAACACCATTTCACCACGGCTCCAATCCTGGTTCATCTGGACCCTTCCCGTCAGTTTGTGGTGTAGGCCGATGTTTCGGATGTCGGAGTGGGGGCTGTTCTGTTCCAACGTTCTGCCCTGGACCTTAAGCTGCATCCCTGCGCTTTCTTCTCCCACCGCCTCACTGCCACGGAGAGGAATTACGATGTGGGGAATCAGGAGCTTCTCACGGTGAAGATGGCACTGGAGGAATGGAGGCACTGGCTCGAAGGGGTGAAACATCCGTTCATTGTGTGGGCCGACCACAAAAAAATGGAGTATCTCCGCACTGTCAAGCGCCTCAACTCCAGGCAGGCGAGATGGGCCATGCTGTTTACCCGGTTCAACTTTTCCCTCTCCTACCGGCTGGAGTCCAAGAATGTCAAGCTGGATGCCCTGTCTCACCGCTATAAACCCACGGCTACCACCCCGGAGCCCGAGACCATCCATTCCACCTCGTGCCTGGCGATAGCAGGTCCGGGAGGCGCAGCGGTCCTGACGCTGTCCGCTCCGCGGTCCTGGAGTGGGCCCATTCCTCCAGGCTTGCCTGCCACCCGGGCTCCCAGTGGACCCTGGAATTAACAGCTTACAGACAGTAGGCAATTAAGGTCACAGTTATGAAAACTTAGGGCACTAAAGAGGGCTTTCTACTGACTCTGAAAAACACCCAAAGAAAGATGCCCAGGGTCCCTGCTCATCTGCGTGAATGTGCCTTAGGCATGCTGCAAGGAAGCATGAGGACTGCAGATGTGGCCAGGGAAATAATTTGCAATGTCTGTACAGTGAGACACCTAAGACCGCGCTACAGGGAGACAGGATGGACAGCTGATTATCCTCGCAGTGGCAGACCATGTGTGACAACATCTGCACAGGTTAGGTACATCCAAACATCACACCTGCGGGACAGGTACAGGATGGCAACAACAACTGCCCGAGTTATACCAGGAACGCACAATCACTCCGTCAGTGCTCAGACTGTCCGCAACAGGCTGAGAGAGGCTGGACTGAGGGCTTGTAGGCCTGTTGTAAGGCAGGACCTCACCAGACATCACCGGCTACAACGTCACCTATGGGCACAAACCCACCGTCACTGGACCAAACAGGACTGGCAAAAAGTGCTCTTCACTGACGAGTTGCGGTTTTGTCTCATCAGGGGTGATGGTCGGATTTGCATTTATTGTCAAAGGAATGAGCATTACACCGAGGCCTGTATTCTGGAGAGGGATCGATTTGGAGGTGGAGGGTCCATCATGGTCTGGGGCAGTGTGTCACAGCATCATCGGACTGAGCTTGTTGTCATTGCAGGCAATTTCAACGCTGTGCGTTACAGGGAAGACATCCTCCTCCCTCATGTGGTACACTTCCTGCAGGCTCATCCTGACAAGACCCTCCAGCATGACAAAGCCACCAGCCATTTTGCTCGTCCTGTGCGTGATTTCCTGCAAGACAGGAATGTCAGTGTTCTGCCATGGCCAGGGAAGAGCCCGGATCTCAGTCCCATTGAGAACGTCTGGGACCTGTTGGATCGGAGGGTGAGGGCTAGTGCCATTCCCCCAAGAAATGTCTGGGAACTTGCAGGTGCCTTGGTGGTAGAGTGGGGTAACATCTCACAGCAAGAACGGGCAAATATGGTGCAGTCCATGAGGAGGAGATGCACTGCAGTACTTAATGCAGCTGGTGGCCACACCAGATACTGACTGTTACTTTTGATTTTGTTCAGGGACACATTATTCCATTTCTGGTAGTCACATGTCTGTGGAACTTGTTCAGTTTATGTCTCAGTTGTTGAATCTTGTTATGTTCATACAAATATTTACACATTTTAAGTTTGCTGAAAATAAACGCAGTTGACAGTTTATTTTTTTGTTGAGTTTATATATGTATGTATATATATATATATATATATATATATATATATATATATATATATATATATATATATATATATATATATATATATATATACACACAGTGCCTTCGGAAACTATTCAGACACCTTGACTTTTTCCACATTTTGTTGCATTACAGATTTATTCTAAAATGTATTAAATAAATAAAAAAACTCAGCAATCTACACACAATACCCCTTAATGACAAAGCAAAACAAGGGTTTTAACTTTATAAAAATATAAAGTATAAAATATATAAAATATAATAACCTTATTTACATAAGTATTCAGACCCTTTGCTATGAGATTCGAAATTGAGCTCAGGTGCATCCTGTTTCCATTGATCATCCTTGATATGTTTGTACAACTTGATTGGCGTCCACCTGTGGTAAGTTCAATTGATTGGACATAATTTGGAAAGGCACACACCTGTCTATATAAGGTCCCACAGTTGACAGTATATGTTAGAGCAAAATCCAAGCCATGAAGTTGAAGGATTTTTCTGTAGACCTCCAAGACAGAATTGATGTCGATGCACAGATCTGGGGAATGGTACCAAAACATTTCTGCAGCATTGAAGTTCCCCAAGCACAGTGGCCTCCATCATTCTTAAATGGAAGAGCTGTCCACCCGGCCAAACTGAGCAATCAGGGGAGAAGGGCCTTGTTCTGGGAGGTGACCAAGAACCCGATGGCCACTCTGACAGAGCTCTGTGGAGATGGGAGAACCTTCCAGAGGGACAACCATCTCTGCAGCACTCCATCAAATCAGGCCCTTATGGTAGAGTAGCCAGACGGAAGCCACTCCTCAGTAAAAGGCATATGACCCCTCTCCTCTCCTGACCCCTCCTGTCTCAGCCTCCAGTATTTATGCTGCAGTAGTTTATGTGTCGGGGGGCTAGGGTCAGTTTGTTATATCTGGAGTACTTCTCCTGTCCTATTCGGTGTCCTGTGTGAATCTAAGTGTGCGTTCTCTAATTCTCTCCTTCTCTCTTTCTCTCTCTCGGAGGACCTGAGCCCTAGGACCATGCCCCAGGACTACCTGACATGATGACTCCTTGCTGTCCCCAGTCCACCTGGCTGTGCTGCTGCTCCAGTTTCAACTGTTCTGCCTTATTATTATTCGACCATGCTGATCATTTATGAACATTTGAACATCTTGGCCATGTTCTGTTATAATCTCCACCCGGCACAGCCAGAAGAGGACTGGCCATCCCACATACGCTCTCTCTAATTCTCTCTTTCTTTCTCTCTCTCGGAGGACCTGAGCCCTAGGACCATGCCCCAGGAATACCTGACATGATGACTCCTTGCTGTCCCCAGTCCACCTGACTGTGCTGCTGCTCCAGTTTCAACTATTCTGCCTTATTATTATTCGACCATGCTGGTCATTTATGAACATTTGAACATCTTGACCATGTTTTGTTATAATCTCCACCCGGCACAGCCAGAAGAGGACTGGCCACCCCACATAGCCTGGTTCCTCTCTAGGTTTCTTCCTAGGTTTTGGCCTTTCTAGGGAGTTTTTCCTAGCCACCGTGCTACTTCACCTGCATTGCTTGCTGTTTGGGGTTTTAGGCTGGGTTTCTGTACAGCACTTTGAGATATCAGCTGATGTACGAAGGGCTATATAAAATAAATTTGATTGATTGATTGATGACAGCCCTCTTGGAGTTTGCCAAAATTCACATAAAGACTCTCAGACCATGAGAAACAAGATCCTCTGGTCTGAGGAAACCAAGATTGAACTCTTTGCCCTGAATGCCAAGCGTCACGTCTGGAAGAAACCTGGCACCATCACTACGGTGAAGCATGGTGGTGGCAGCATCATGCTGTGGGGATGTTTTTCAGCGGCAGGGACTCCATCATCTCCTTGATTACCTTCCCTATATGTGTCACTTCCTGATTACCTTCCCTATATGAGTCACTCCCTGATTACCTTCCCTATATGTGTCACTCCCTGATTACCTTCCCTATATGTGTCACTCCCTGATTACCTTCCCTATATGTGTCACTCCCTGATTACTTTCCCTATATGTGTCACTTCCTGATTACCTTCCCTATATGTGTCACTCCCTGATTACCTTCCCTATATGTGTCACTCCCTGATTACCTTCCCTATATGTGTCACTCCCTGATTACCTTCCCTATATGTGTCACTCCCTGATTATCTTCCCTATATGTGTCACTCCCTGATTATCTTCCCTATATGTGTCACTCCCTGATTATCTTCCCTATATGTGTCACTCCCTGATTACCTTCCCTATGTGTCACTCCCTGATTACCTTCCCTATATGTGTCACTCCCTTTGGTTCCTTCTCTATATGTGTCACTCCCTGATTACCTTCCCTATATGTGTCACTCCCTGATTACCTTCCCTATATGTGTCACTCCCTGATTACCTTCCCTATATGAGTCACTCCCTGATTACCTTCCCTATAGGTGTCACTCCCTGATTACCTTCCCTATATTTGTCACTCCCTGATCACCTTTCCTATATGTGTCACTCCCTTTGGTTCCTTCTCTAGGCGTTATTGTTTCTGGATCTGCTTCATGTCGTTGCGCTGTTCATGTTTCTTGTTTTGTTCATATTCGTTTATTTATTAAATGTATTCACTCACTGAACTTGCTTCCCGACTCAGCGTACATCGTTATAAATCCATTTTAGAATAAGGCTGTAACGTAATAAAATGTGGAAAAAGTCAAGGGGTCTTAATACTTTTTGAATACAATTAAAATACAAAAACACAGTCATGGGAAGCACAAATAAAACATCACACTGATTACTTGAAGTAAAGTTGTTTCTGATCTGTCCTATTAAAATTGAAAGCATGTGCTCTGCTTTGAAGCCTTTTATACATATTATTTATATATTATTACATGGTACATGTGCTCTGCCTTGAAGCCTTTTATACATATTATTTATATATTATTACATGGTACATGTGCTCTGCTTTGAAGCCTTTTATACATATTATTTATATATTATTACATGGTACATGTGCTCTGCCTTGAAGGCTTTTATACATATTATTTATATATTATTACATGGTACATGTGCTCTGCTTTGAAGCCTTTTATACATATTATTTATATATTATTACATGGTACATGTGCTCTGCCTTGAAGCCTTTTATACATATTATTTATATATTATTACATGGTACATGTGCTCTGCTTTGAAGCCTTTTATACATATTATTTATATATTATTACATGGTACATGTGCTCTGCCTTGAAGCCTTTTATACATATTATTTATATATTATTACATGGTACATGTGCTCTGCCTTGAAGGCTTTTATACATATTATTTATATATTATTACATGGTACATGTGCTCTGCCTTGAAGGCTTTTATACATATTATTTATATATTATTACATGGTACATGTGCTCTGCCTTGAAGCCTTTTATACATATTATTTATATATTATTACATGGTACATGTGCTCTGCCTTGAAGGCTTTTATACATATTATTTATATATTATTACATGGTACATGTGCTCTGCCTTGAAGCCTTTTATACATATTATTTATATATTATTACATGGTGCATGTGCTCTGCCTTGAAGCCTTTTATACATATTATTTATATATTATTACATGGTACATGTGCTCTGCCTTGAAGGCTTTTATACATATTATTTATATATTATTGCATGGTACATGTGCTCTGCTTTGAAGGCTTTTATACATATTATTTATATATTATTACATGGTACATGTGCTCTGCCTTGAAGGCTTTTATACATATTATTTATATATTATTGCATGGTACATGTGCTCTGCTTTGAAGGCTTTTATACATATTATTTATATTTACCTGGAAGTAAAAGGGTTCTACGTGGAATAAAAAAGGGTTATTCAAAGGGTTCTCCTATTGGGACAGCCGAATAACCATTTTAGGTTCTAGATATTACACTCTTTGAAAAAAAGGTGCTAACAACAGTTAGTTTGTCTCAATAAATGACTGCATATGGTAGCAGAGGTTAGAGAACAGTGCCTGAGCAGACATCACTCAGACATCAGTTCCAGGACATCTTACACCAGAATAAATTAAAGTCAAGTATCGGAGCTTCTCACACTGAGCACTTTTATTGCCTACCTATTGTGAAGATATCACAAACCCCAAGCTTACAATTTCCCTTCAACTGCTATTTGTAGGTCTACACTATCACGGAAGGAGAGCTCGTAAACCAAACTAACTACTTATCCATTTGTAATTCATGCTTTTGAAAAGTCATATGTAAGTCCTTATTCTCAAAGTCAACACAGAGGACTAGTACAACACATTTTAATTGTATATTCTAGTATAGATGTTTTTTGTTGGTCAGGTGTACTAGCCAACACAACATCACATTTGTTCTTTGCAACATAGTCACAAATGTGTGACTTGAGTGTGAGGTGCTTTTTAAAGGCAAAAGCATCAACATGTTCTCACGCCGTTCTAATTATGAGAAACCTTCATCATTACGACAGCTCCCTCCCGTCTCTTTAATTCAATTGACTTTGATTAGATGCTCCATGCGCTTTAATAGAAAAATACAATGAGGAACAACAGGAATCTGAGCAGAAAAAGATGGATGCATTATAACCACATTAATTCAGCACAGCAATGTTGCTTCACCACCTTACCTGGAACCTGTGAAAGTAATGACCCCAATTAATGACCTGATGCTCTCTGTCTTTTTCACAACACAAACCCAGTGTCCTCAGATTTAGCAAAAATACCATTGTTTGGATAGTTGAGAATCTGCAGACGATCTAGTAAAAAACGTTCCATTATATTGAAATAGGTAGCAAATGTATTTTCTACAGTGTGATAAGGCCCACAGCCAGGTATACCCATTATCGCTTGAAAAGCCCACAACAGAAAAGGGATTGCGTTGTGCAGAATGGCCCTAGACAACGTGATCAGGATAACATGGCCATTAAAAAAGGAGGACTGGAGTGAGCCAGTAAAACCCACTCACTGTGACTTCTGAATGTAATTACTGCCATCGACTAGCAATTGACTGCAATGGCCAGACATTAATTCAATGCTACCACAGCTATGCATGCCCCCTAAACAATAACATTAGCAGGAGAGAAACAGAGTAGAACACACAGCCGGGAGAGAATGCTTTTCAATCCTTCGTACAGCGTACTTATTTACGTTGAACATACATCCACGCTATAACAGCTTATTGTCAACAGACCTTGGTGGGGGAAGGTGGGGGCTCACAGACTCAAATGAAGAACTACAGTTTGTTTCAGCCATAGTAACATGACAGAGATTGCCGATAACTACTTTATTGAGGAAAAATGTACTTACTACGACTGTGATTTGTGGTTCTCTCACCCAGCGATCTTAAGATGAATGCACTGAATGTAAGTCGCTGTGGATAATAGCGTATGCTAAATGACTAAAGTGTAAATGCATAAACGAGATGGTCTTCTGTCTCAGCATGATACTGCTTGGGGTACAAACAGCACTGCTTTGATGTCTCCTCCACCAAAGGGACCACACTACTCAAGCATTTTACTGGCATTTTGTTTAAAACATACATTTAATAAATTTTCTCTCAACTCAACAGCTGTTACTAACAGTGCTAAAGCCTATTTTTGACAGAGTTGCACCTGTATGTGTTTAATCCAACAGCTATTTCCCACAAGGTGTAAGGAGTCAAGTGTGAACTAGAGCACCTGAAGGCTCTCTACAGGGGAGTGTCTCTCACCAAAGGCCCCAAACTATTTCCATTGATATCCTCAAATTGGTACATAAGTGGCACTTTCCAGAGAACCAGCGAGGCCTTTTCACAGCTAGTCCATACAACCCCAGACATTCTAGCTATTTGGTCTGACTGTACACGGGACATTCAGAGGAAATTACAGCTTTTATCTGCTCTGGAGAGAGTCATACAGAAATGGTAGGCCTACAGATGGGCTTTTTATGAGTAAAATGTGCATTTTAGCCATTTTAAACACAGTCACACAGGTTAATCACATACTATATAATTGCAATGGTATTTCAGAGGCTGTAGCATGGTAACCAGATGATCCACATCAGGACAATGAATAGGACTTTTACTTATTATACTCTGTGGTGTACTGAATGAATAGGATGTTTACTTATTATATTCTGTAGTGGACTCAATGAATAGGACTTTTACTTATTATACTCTGTAGTGTACTGAATGAATAGGATGTTTACTTATTATATTCTGTAGTGGACTCAATGAATAGGACGTTTACTTACTATACTCTGTAGTGTACTGAATGAATAGGATGTTTACTTATTATATTCTGTAGTGGACTCAATGAATAGGACTTTTACTTATTATACTCTGTGGTGTACTGAATGAATAGGACGTTTACTTATTATATTCTGTAGTGGACTCAATGAATAGGACGTTTACTTATTATACTCTGTAGTGTACTGAATGAATAGGATGTTTACTTATTATATTCTGTAGTGGACTCAATGAATAGGACTTTTACTTATTATACTCTGTGGTGTACTGAATGAATAGGACGTTTACTTATTATATTCTGTAGTGGACTCAATGAATAGGACGTTTACTTATTATACTCTGTAGTGTACTGAATGAATAGGACTTTTACTTATTATACTCTGTAGTGTACTGAATGAATAGGACGTTTACTTATTATATTCTGTAGTGGACTCAATGAATAGGACGTTTACTTATTATACTCTGTAGTGTACTGAATGAATAGGACTTTTACTTATTATACTCTGTAGTGTACTGAATGAATAGGACGTTTACTTATTATATTCTGTAGTGTACTCAATGGATAGGACTTTACTTATTATACTCTGTAGTGTACTGAATGAATAGGACGTTTACTTATTATATTCTGTAGTGTACTCAATGGATAGGACTTTACTTATTATACTCTGTAGTGGACTCAATGAATAGGACTTTTACTTATTATACTCTGTGGTGTACTGAATGAATAGGATGTTTACTTATTATATTCTGTAGTGGACTCAATGAATAGGACTTTTACTTATTATACTCTGTGGTGTACTGAATGAATAGGACGTTTACTTATTATATTCTGTAGTGGACTCAATGAATAGGACGTTTACTTATTATACTCTGTAGTGTACTGAATGAATAGGATGTTTACTTATTATATTCTGTAGTGGACTCAATGAATAGGACTTTTACTTATTATACTCTGTGGTGTACTGAATGAATAGGACGTTTACTTATTATATTCTGTAGTGGACTCAATGAATAGGACGTTTACTTATTATACTCTGTAGTGTACTGAATGAATAGGACTTTTACTTATTATACTCTGTAGTGTACTGAATGAATAGGACGTTTACTTATTATATTCTGTAGTGGACTCAATGAATAGGACGTTTACTTATTATACTCTGTAGTGTACTGAATGAATAGGACTTTTACTTATTATACTCTGTAGTGTACTGAATGAATAGGACGTTTACTTATTATATTCTGTAGTGGACTCAATGAATAGGACGTTTACTTATTATACTCTGTAGTGTACTGAATGAATAGGACTTTTACTTATTATACTCTGTAGTGTACTGAATGAATAGGACGTTTACTTATTATATTCTGTAGTGGACTCAATGAATAGGACGTTTACTTATTATACTCTGTAGTGTACTGAATGAATAGGACTTTTACTTATTATACTCTGTAGTGTACTGAATGAATAGGACGTTTACTTATTATATTCTGTAGTGTACTCAATGGATAGGACTTTACTTATTATACTCTGTAGTGTACTGAATGAATAGGACGTTTACTTATTATATTCTGTAGTGTACTCAATGGATAGGACTTTACTTATTATACTCTGTAGTGGACTCAATGAATAGGACTTTTACTTATTATACTCTGTGGTGTACTGAATGAATAGGATGTTTACTTATTATATTCTGTAGTGGACTCAATGAATAGGACTTTTACTTATTATACTCTGTGGTGTACTGAATGAATAGGACGTTTACTTATTATATTCTGTAGTGGACTCAATGAATAGGACGTTTACTTATTATACTCTGTAGTGTACTGAATGAATAGGATGTTTACTTATTATATTCTGTAGTGGACTCAATGAATAGGACTTTTACTTATTATACTCTGTGGTGTACTGAATGAATAGGACGTTTACTTATTATATTCTGTAGTGGACTCAATGAATAGGACGTTTACTTATTATACTCTGTAGTGTACTGAATGAATAGGACTTTTACTTATTATACTCTGTAGTGTACTGAATGAATAGGACGTTTACTTATTATATTCTGTAGTGGACTCAATGAATAGGACGTTTACTTATTATACTCTGTAGTGTACTGAATGAATAGGACTTTTACTTATTATACTCTGTAGTGTACTGAATGAATAGGACGTTTACTTATTATATTCTGTAGTGTACTCAATGGATAGGACTTTACTTATTATACTCTGTAGTGTACTGAATGAATAGGACGTTTACTTATTATATTCTGTAGTGTACTCAATGGATAGGACTTTACTTATTATACTCTGTAGTGGACTCAATGAATAGGACTTTTACTTATTATACTCTGTGGTGTACTGAATGAATAGGATGTTTACTTATTATATTCTGTAGTGGACTCAATGAATATGACTTTTACTTATTATACTCTGTGGTGTACTGAATGAATAGGACGTTTACTTATTATATTCTGTAGTGGACTCAATGAATAGGACGTTTACTTATTATACTCTGTAGTGTACTGAATGAATAGGATGTTTACTTATTATATTCTGTAGTGGACTCAATGAATAGGACTTTTACTTATTATACTCTGTGGTGTACTGAATGAATAGGACGTTTACTTATTATACTCTGTAGTGTACTGAATGAATAGGACTTTTACTTATAATACTCTGTAGTGTACTGAATGAATAGGACGTTTACTTATTATATTCTGTAGTGTACTCAATGGATAGGACTTTACTTATTATACTCTGTAGTGTACTGAATGAATAGGACGTTTACTTATTATATTCTGTAGTGTACTCAATGGATAGGACTTTACTTATTATACTCTGTAGTGGACTCAATGAATAGGACTTTTACTTATTATACTCTGTGGTGTACTGAATGAATAGGATGTTTACTTATTATATTCTGTAGTGGACTCAATGAATAGGACTTTTACTTATTATACTCTGTGGTGTACTGAATGAATAGGACGTTTACTTATTATATTCTGTAGTGGACTCAATGAATAGGACGTTTACTTATTATACTCTGTAGTGTACTGAATGAATAGGATGTTTACTTATTATATTCTGTAGTGGACTCAATGAATAGGACTTTTACTTATTATACTCTGTGGTGTACTGAATGAATAGGACGTTTACTTATTATATTCTGTAGTGGACTCAATGAATAGGACGTTTACTTATTATACTCTGTAGTGTACTGAATGAATAGGACTTTTACTTATTATACTCTGTAGTGTACTGAATGAATAGGACGTTTACTTATTATATTCTGTAGTGGACTCAATGAATAGGACGTTTACTTATTATACTCTGTAGTGTACTGAATGAATAGGACTTTTACTTATTATACTCTGTAGTGTACTGAATGAATAGGACGTTTACTTATTATATTCTGCAGTGTACTCAATGGATAGGACTTTACTTATTATACTCTGTAGTGTACTGAATGAATAGGACGTTTACTTATTATATTCTGTAGTGTACTCAATGGATAGGACTTTACTTATTATTCTCTGTAGTGGACTCAATGAATAGGACTTTTACTTATTATACTCTGTGGTGTACTGAATGAATAGGATGTTTACTTATTATATTCTGTAGTGGACTCAATGAATAGGACTTTTACTTATTATACTCTGTGGTGTACTGAATGAATAGGACGTTTACTTATTATATTCTGTAGTGGACTCAATGAATAGGACGTTTACTTATTATACTCTGTAGTGTACTGAATGAATAGGATGTTTACTTATTATATTCTGTAGTGGACTCAATGAATAGGACTTTTACTTATTATACTCTGTGGTGTACTGAATGAATAGGACGTTTACTTATTATATTCTGTAGTGGACTCAATGAATAGGACGTTTACTTATTATACTCTGTAGTGTACTGAATGAATAGGACTTTTACTTATTATACTCTGTAGTGTACTGAATGAATAGGACGTTTACTTATTATATTCTGTAGTGTACTCAATGGATAGGACTTTACTTATTATACTCTGTAGTGTACTGAATGAATAGGACGTTTACTTATTATATTCTGTAGTGTACTCAATGGATAGGACTTTACTTATTATACTCTGTAGTGGACTCAATGAATAGGACTTTTACTTATTATACTCTGTGGTGTACTGAATGAATAGGATGTTTACTTATTATATTCTGTAGTGGACTCAATGAATAGGACTTTTACTTATTATACTCTGTGGTGTACTGAATGAATAGGACGTTTACTTATTATATTCTGTAGTGGACTCAATGAATAGGACGTTTACTTATTATACTCTGTAGTGTACTGAATGAATAGGATGTTTACTTATTATATTCTGTAGTGGACTCAATGAATAGGACTTTTACTTATTATACTCTGTGGTGTACTGAATGAATAGGACGTTTACTTATTATATTCTGTAGTGGACTCAATGAATAGGACGTTTACTTATTATACTCTGTAGTGTACTGAATGAATAGGACTTTTACTTATTATACTCTGTAGTGTACTGAATGAATAGGACGTTTACTTATTATATTCTGTAGTGGACTCAATGAATAGGACGTTTACTTATTATACTCTGTAGTGTACTGAATGAATAGGACTTTTACTTATTATACTCTGTAGTGTACTGAATGAATAGGACGTTTACTTATTATATTCTGTAGTGGACTCAATGAATAGGACGTTTACTTATTATACTCTGTAGTGTACTGAATGAATAGGACTTTTACTTATTATACTCTGTAGTGTACTGAATGAATAGGACGTTTACTTATTATATTCTGTAGTGGACTCAATGAATAGGACGTTTACTTATTATACTCTGTAGTGTACTCAATGGATAGGACTTTACTTATTATACTCTGTAGTGTACTGAATGAATAGGACGTTTACTTATTATATTCTGTAGTGTACTCAATGGATAGGACTTTACTTATTATACTCTGTAGTGGACTCAATGAATAGGACTTTTACTTATTATACTCTGTGGTGTACTGAATGAATAGGATGTTTACTTATTATATTCTGTAGTGGACTCAATGAATAGGACTTTTACTTATTATACTCTGTGGTGTACTGAATGAATAGGACGTTTACTTATTATATTCTGTAGTGGACTCAATGAATAGGACGTTTACTTATTATACTCTGTAGTGTACTGAATGAATAGGATGTTTACTTATTATATTCTGTAGTGGACTCAATGAATAGGACTTTTACTTATTATACTCTGTGGTGTACTGAATGAATAGGACGTTTACTTATTATATTCTGTAGTGGACTCAATGAATAGGACGTTTACTTATTATACTCTGTAGTGTACTGAATGAATAGGACTTTTACTTATTATACTCTGTAGTGTACTGAATGAATAGGACGTTTACTTATTATATTCTGTAGTGGACTCAATGAATAGGACGTTTACTTATTATACTCTGTAGTGTACTGAATGAATAGGACTTTTACTTATTATACTCTGTAGTGCACTGAATGAATAGGACGTTTACTTATTATATTCTGTAGTGTACTCAATGGATAGGACTTTACTTATTATACTCTGTAGTGTACTGAATGAATAGGACGTTTACTTATTATATTCTGTAGTGTACTCAATGGATAGGACTTTACTTATTATACTCTGTAGTGGACTCAATGAATAGGACTTTTACTTATTATACTCTGTGGTGTACTGAATGAATAGGATGTTTACTTATTATATTCTGTAGTGGACTCAATGAATAGGACTTTTACTTATTATACTCTGTAGTGTACTGAATGAATAGGATGTTTACTTATTATATTCTGTAGTGGACTCAATGAATAGGACGTTTACTTATTATACTCTGTAGTGTACTGAATGAATAGGATGTTTACTTATTATATTCTGTAGTGGACTCAATGAATAGGACTTTTACTTATTATACTCTGTGGTGTACTGAATGAATAGGACGTTTACTTATTATATTCTGTAGTGGACTCAATGAATAGGACGTTTACTTATTATACTCTGTAGTGTACTGAATGAATAGGATGTTTACTTATTATATTCTGTAGTGGACTCAATGAATAGGACTTTTACTTATTATACTCTGTGGTGTACTGAATGAATAGGACGTTTACTTATTATATTCTGTAGTGGACTCAATGAATAGGACGTTTACTTATTATACTCTGTAGTGTACTGAATGAATAGGACTTTTACTTATTATACTCTGTAGTGTACTGAATGAATAGGACGTTTACTTATTATATTCTGTAGTGGACTCAATGAATAGGACGTTTACTTATTATACTCTGTAGTGTACTGAATGAATAGGACTTTTACTTATTATACTCTGTAGTGTACTGAATGAATAGGACGTTTATTTATTATATTCTGTAGTGTACTCAATGGATAGGACTTTACTTATTATACTCTGTAGTGGACTCAATGAATAGGACTTTTACTTATTATACTCTGTGGTGTACTGAATGAATAGGACGTTTACTTATTATATTCTGTAGTGTACTCAATGGATAGGACTTTTACTTATTATACTATGTGGTGTACTCAATGCCCTCTATCCTCTGTTTAACAGAGTCAATATGTTGGAGGATGGCGCTGGAATAGAGTATCGAGCACCCTGGCTCTTTGACTGAAGCTAAAATACAGTATGTAGAACCCTGGCTCTTTGACTGAAGCTAAAATACAGTATGTAGAACCCTGGCTCTTTGACTGAAGCTAAAATACAGTATGTAGAACCCTGGCTCTTTGACTGAAGCTAAAATAGAGTATGTAGAACCCTGGCTCTTTGACTGAAGCTAAAATAGAGTATCTAACACCCTGGCTCTTTGACTGAAGCTAAAATACAGTATGTAGAACCCTGGCTCTTTGACTGAAGCTAAAATACAGTATGTAGAACCCTGGCTCTTTGACTGAAGCTAAAATACAGTATGTAGAACCCTGGCTCTTTGACTGAAGCTAAAATACAGTATGTAGAACCCTGGCTCTTTGACTGAAGCTAAAATACAGTATGTAGAACCCTGGCTTTTTGACTGAAGCTAAAATAGAGTATCAATATTGTTCTGATTCAGTATCAGTATTGCTCTGATGAAGGTCTGACAATGGAAAGCTCAGCCTAATACATTTTAAATTGTGCATTGATCCTGAGTGTGCGCAGACTCCTTTTCATTTTAGTAAAATACAGCATCTACCACCCTCTTTGACCTAAGGGTTGGGGCATTAGTCTTCCCAGTAGGAAAGTGGTTCTCAAAGTGGATAACTCAACCCTCCTGTACAGCTTTTGTTCATCTCTGTCTCTGACTGTCTCACTCCCTCAATGCTCATTTTGGCCTGCATTGATGGCCAGACCACTGGTCCGAATCTGGAGCATGGGTCCATGTAGGACAGACCATAGAAATACAATGATATAATTCTACTCTAAAATGTATATAATTTATGGAAGGATATGCCCCTTAAGCGATAACTTTACATCCATATCTGGCAAAGAAAAAGCTGTGGTGGACTATATAGTTACCCTCCATGACTGTCTAGAAACTTGTTTTGGAATTGAAGGTGTTATCTCCTACACAGATGGTTGAAGAATGTGGATGTTTTGACTTAATTGGAGAAAAAGTAGACTTCCTGTAACGGTTGTCTGTGGTGGAAGAAGGTGAGGACCAATGCACAGCGTGGTAAGTGTTCATATTCTTTAATAGAACTCAGAACACTAAAATACAAAACTAACAAAAGAACGAAATGAAACCGAAACAGTTCTGTCTGGTAACAGATACGAAACAAAAAAATAATCGCCCAAAACTCAAGGGTGAAAACAGGCTGCCTAAGTATAGTTCTCAATCAGGGACAACGATTGACAGCTGCCTCTGATTGAGAACCATACCAGGCCAAACACAGAAATACCAAATCATAGAAAAAAGAACATAGACTGCCCACCCAACTCACGCTCTGACCATACGAAAACAAAGACATCACAAAGGAACTGAGGTCAGAACGTGACACTTCCTGATCATTCTCTTTTATTTATTCTCTTTTCTATTGGCCATGAACTTTCTCAACCAGGTATTACTGTGCATCACTCGGGGGAAAAGATACATACCCTGTAAAGGCCTAAATGTAAGAAAATAATGGTGCCAAATTATTTTCTATGTTCTGAAATTGAATGTAGAGCTCTTGTGGAACTCATCAAAACTCTGCAAACATGCCAAGAAACAACATTTGATATGTGGTATGACACAATTTGTGATATCATATATTCTGAAATGGGAAAAAACTATGCGATTAAGACCAGGAAACTTGACAAGCCGAACAAGCCTTATTGGAATGATGAGTTAAGGGACCTATGGTCTGTAATGCGCAAGGCTGAGTATGTCTTTTTTACAGTGTAAAGATAGGAATACAAGAGAACATTTTAGGAAGGAATTTAAGAGACTGCGCCTACTCAAACAGAGACATCAGAGAAGTTTATCTCAATACTTTGTTATATACCCTTTGTTGGCAATGACAGAGGTCAAACATTTTCTGTAAGTCTTCACAAGGTTTTCACACATTGTTGCTGGTATTTTGGCCCATTCCTCCATGCAGATCTCCTCTAGAGCAGTGATGTTTTGGGGCTGTTGCTGGGCAACGCGGACTTTCAACTCCCTCCAAAGATTTTCTATGGGGTTGAGATCTGGAGCATTGTCATGCTGAAAGACCCAGCCACGTTTCATCTTCAATGCCCTTGCTGATGGAAGGAGGTTTTCACTCAAAATCTCACTATACATGGCCCCATTCATTCTTTCCTTTACACGGATCAGTCGTCCTGGTCCCTTTGCAGAAAAACAGCCCCAAAGCATGATGTTTCCACCCCCATGCTTCACAGTAGGTATGGTGTTCTTTGGATGCAACTCAGCATTCTTTGTCCTCCAAACACGACGAGTTGAGTTTTTACAAAAAAATTATATTTTGGTTTCATCTTACCATATGACATTCTCCCAATCTTCTTCTGGATCATCCAAATGCTCTCTAGCAAACTTCAGACGGTCCTGGACATGTACTGGCTTAAGCAGGGGGACACATCTGGCACTGCAGGATTTGAGTCCCTGGCGGTGTAGTGTGTTACTGATGGTAGGCTTTGTTACTCTGGTCCCAGCTCTCTACAGGTCATTCACTAGGTCCCCCCGTGTGGTTCTGGGATTTTTGCTCACCGTTCTTGTGATCATTTTGACCCCACGGGGTGTGATCTTGCGTGGAGCCCCAGATCGAGGGTGATTATCAGTGGTCTTGTATGTCTTCCATTTCCTAATATTTGCTCCCACAGTTGATTTCTTCAAACCAAGCTGCTTACCTATTGCAGATTCAGTCTTTCAGGCCTGGTGCAGGTCTACAATTTTGTTTCTGGTGTCCTTTGACAGCTCTTTGGTCTTGGCCATAGTGGAGTTTGGAGTGTGACTGTTTGAGGTTGTGGACAGGTGTCTTTTATACTGATAACAAGTTCAAACAGGTGCCATTAATACAGGTAACGAGTGGAGGACAGAGGAGCCTCTTAAAGAAGAAGTTACATGTCTGTGAGAGCCAGAAATCTTACTTTTGTTTGTAGGTGACCAAATACTTATTTTCCACCATAATTTGTAAATAAATTCATTAAAAATCCTACAATGTGATTTTCTGGATTTTTTTTCTAATTTTGTCTGTCATAGTTGAAGTGTACCTATGATGAAAATTACAGGCCTCTCTCATCTTTTTAAGTGGGAGAACTTGCACAATTGGTGGCTGACTAAATACTTTTTTGCCCAACTGTAAATGATTTGGCAAAATAAATGAAACAGTTAAATATTGGAATATTGGAGTAAGATATGATGATGAAATGCAAAGTATCCTTTTATATGCAGATTATATTATTTTGATGGCAGAAACTGAACAAGACCTGCAGAACATGTTATTGTGTGCAGTCAATTGGTGTAAAAGATGGAGACTCATGATCAACCAGACAGATCAACCAGGCAGATCAACCAGACAGATCAACCAGATAATGCACTGTAGAAAACCAGGTACAAAGAGAAGTGTTTTTCATTTTTTTGGGGGGGTGAAAACATTCTTAAGTTTACTAGCAATTATAAATATTTGCGTCTCTTTACTGATGAACATATTACCTTTCTATGATGGCACATCTGCCCTGGCCGACTCAGCAAGTAGAGCTCTTGGAGGAGTTACAGAAAAACGAGAACACTCAAAGACATTGGTTATGCTTTGTATTCCCAACTGTATCAGACATGTGTGAGTCCTGTTCTGGACTATTCAGCAGGAGTGTGGGGTGCTAAGTATCCCAAAAATGAACATGTCCATAACAGAGCAGTACGTTACTTTTTAGGTCTCCACAAGTTTTCACCTATACTTGTAATAACCGTGGACATGGGCTGGGAACCCTGTGAGGTGAGCTGTATATATGGCGTGTATGGTGTGACTGGAATAGACTGTTGGATATGCCGACTGCCAGAATAGCTAGTCAAGTTTTTCAATGGGATCTATCCCACTGTGTCTGACCTGTTTCAACAGTTTTATTGTCAACATCTGTACGAAAACCACATTTAGGGAGATATTATTAAAAAACAACTGTTGATGCAATATGAAGAAAAATTGGATGGAGATTAACAATACACCCAAATTGAGAACTTTTTGTTTAATTAAATCATTTGTGGAGATATATATTATGAATAACCTAGCGAAAAGCAAGAGATTGCTATGTGCACAGGTAAGATCAGGGATATTGCCTCTGTGTATTGAAACAGGTAAGATCAGGAATATTGCCTCTGCGTATTGAAACAGGTAAGATCAGGGATATTGCCTCTGCGTATTGAAACAGGTAAGATCAGGGATATTGCCTCTGCGTATTGAAACAGGTAAGAGCAGGGATATTGCCTCTGCGTATTCAAACAGGTAAGAGCAGGGATATTGCCTCTGCGTATTGAAACAGCTCGGTATTGCAGTGAAATTGAAGAGGAAAGTAACTATTGTGACCTCAAAGAAATAGAGAATGAAACAACTGTTATCCTCTTTTGCCCTTTCTATCACGATTTATGCTTGATCTTATTCTAGAAAGCACACCAGATATACCCTGGTATTACGTGGCTGAGCCATGAGGAGAAACTGAAATTGTGTTTTGTCCATTGTGTATTTCCGTTTGCAGAATATCTAGATAAAGCCTGGAATAACAGAAAAAGGGCTACCTATAACTAAATTATAAAAAATATTTAGCTTCTTTGTGGTAAATGGCAAGTGTGTATATAGATTGTGTGTAGGCTTGATACCCGTATGAACCTTCTCTTTGTGCCAGACTGGGTTCAAATGCCTTCTGTATCATTTTTCTGTATTTATTTATCCACATATATTATGTTTGTATGTTTGTATGTATGTATGTATGTCTGTATGTACAGTACCAGTCAAAAGTTTGGACACACCTACTCATTCAAGAGTTTTTCTTTATTTTTACTATTTTCAAGTGAAGACATCAAAACTATGAAATAACACATAGGGAATCATGTAATTACCAAAAAAGTGTTAACAAATCCAAATATATAGATATATATTTTAGATTTTAGATTCAAATACCCCTTACGCAGCCTGGAGGTGTATTTTGGGTTATTGTCGTGTTGAAAAACAAATGATAAGCGCAAACCAGATGGGATGATGTATCGCTGATGAATGCTGTTGTAGCCATGCTGTAGCCACACCTCCTCCTCCATGCTTCACTGTGGGAACCACACATGCAAAGATCATCTGCTTACCTACTCTGTGTCTCACAAAGACAGCGGTTGGAACCAAAAATCTCAAATTTGGACTCATCAAACGAAACGACAAATTTCCACAGGTATAATGCCCATTGCTTGTTTCTTGGCCCAAGCAAGTCTCTTATTTTTATTGGTGTCCTTTAGTAGTGTTTTCTTTGCAGCAATTCAACCATGACGGCCTGATTCACACAGTTGAGTTTTTGAGATGTTGAGTTTTAATGACTTCAACCTAAGTGTACTGTATGTAAACTTCCGACTTCAACTGTAGGTTGATACTTCCGGCGCCGACAGAGATGGCCGCCTCGCTTCGCGTTCCTAGGAAACTATGCAGTTTTTTGTTTTTTTACGTGTTATTTCTTACATTAGTACCCCAGGTCATCTTAGGTTTCATTACATACAGTCGAGAAGAACTACTGAATATAAGATCAGCGTCAACTCACCATCAGTACGACCAAGAATATGTTTTTTGCGACGCGGATCCTGTGTTCTGCCTTACAAACAGGACAACGGAGTGGATCCTATGCAGCGACCCAAAAAAACGACTCCGAAAGAGAGGGAAACGAGGCGGTCTTCTGGTCAGACTCCGGAGACGGGCACACCATGCACCACTCCCTAGCATTCTTCTTGCCAATGTCCAGTCTCTTGACAACAATGTTGATGAAATCCGAGCAAGGGTAGCATTCCAGAGGGACATCAGAGACTGTAACGTCCTTTGCTTCACTGAAACATGGCTCACTGGAGAGACTCTATCCGAAGCGGTGCAGCCAACGGGTTTCTCCACGCATCGCGCTGACAGAAACAAACATCTTTCTGGTAAGAAGAGGGGCGGAGGCGTATGCCTCATGGCCAACGTGACATGGTGTGATGAAAGAAACATACAGGAACTCAAATTCTTCTGTTCACCTGATTTAGAATTCCTCACAATCAAATGTAGACCGCATTATCTACCAAGAGAATTCTCTTCGATTATAATCACAGCCGTATATATCCCCCCCAAGCAGACACATTGATGGCTCTGAACGAATTTTATTTAACTCTCTGCAAACTGGAAACAATTTATCCGGAGGCTGCATTCATTGTAGCTGGGGATTTTAACAAGGCTAATCTGAAAACAAGACTCCCTAAAATTTATCAGCATATCGATTACGCAACCAGGGGTGGAAAGACCTTGGATCATTGTTACTCTAACTTCCGCGACGCATATAAGGCCCTGCCCCGCCCCCCTTTCGGAAAAGCTGACCACGACTCCATTTTGTTGATCCCTGCCTACAGACAGAAACTAAAACAAGAGGCTCCCACGCTGAGGTCTGTCCAACGCTGGTCCGACCAAGCTGACTCCACACTCCAAGACTGCTTCCATCACGTGGACTGGGAGATGTTTCGTATTGCGTCAGATAACAACATTGACGAATACGCTGATTCGGTGTGCGAGTTCATTAGAATGTGCGTTGAAGATGTCGTTCCCATAGCAACGATTAAAACATTCCCTAACCAGAAACCGTGGATTGAAGGCAGCATTCGTGTGAAACTGAAAGCGCGAACCACTGCTTTTAATCAGGGCAAGGTGTCTGGTAACATGACCGAATACAAACAGTGCAGCTATTCCCTCCGCAAGGCTATCAAACAAGCTAAGCGCCAGTACAGAGACAAAGTAGAATCTCAATTCAACGGTTCAGACACAAGAGGCATGTGGCAGGGTCTACAGTCAATCACGGACTACAGGAAGAAATCCAGCCCAGTCACGGACCAGGATGTCTTGCTCCCAGGCAGACTAAATAACTTTTTTGCCCGCTTTGAGGACAATACAGTGCCACTGACACGGCCTGCAACGAAAACATGCGGTCTCTCCTTCACTGCAGCCGAGGTGAGTAAGACATTTAAACGTGTTAACCCTCGCAAGGCTGCAGGCCCAGACGGCATCCCCAGCCGCGCCCTCAGAGCATGCGCAGACCAGCTGGCCGGTGTGTTTACGGACATATTCAATCAATCCCTATACCAGTCTGCTGTTCCCACATGCTTCAAGAGGGCCACCATTGTTCCTGTTCCCAAGAAAGCTAAGGTAACTGAGCTAAACGACTACCGCCCCGTAGCACTCACATCCGTCATCATGAAGTGCTTTGAGAGACTAGTCAAGGACCATATCACCTCCACCCTACCCGACACCCTAGACCCACTCCAATTTGCTTACCGCCCAAATAGGTCCACAGACGATGCAATCTCAACCACACTGCACACTGCCCTAACCCATCTGGACAAGAGGAATACCTATGTGAGAATGCTGTTCATCGACTACAGCTCGGCATTCAACACCATAGTACCCTCCAAGCTCGTCATCAAGCTCGAGACCCTGGGTCTCGACCCCGCCCTGTGCAACTGGGTACTGGACTTCCTGACGGGCCGCCCCCAGGTGGTGAGTGTAGGCAACAACATCTCCTCCCCGCTGATCCTCAACACTGGGGCCCCACAAGGGTGCGTTCTGAGCCATCTCCTGTACTCCCTGTTCACCCACGACTGCGTGGCCACGCACGCCTCCAACTCAATCATCAAGTTTGCGGACGACACAACAGTGGTAGGCTTGATTACCAACAACGACGAGACGGCCTACAGGGAGGAGGTGAGGGCCCTCGGAGTGTGGTGTCAGGAAAATAACCTCACACTCAACGTCAACAAAACTAAGGAGATGATTGTGGACTTCAGGAAACAGCAGAGGGAACACCCCCCTATCCACATCGATGGAACAGTGGAGAGGGTAGCAAGTTTTAAGTTCCTCGGCATACACATCACAGACAAACTGAATTGGTCCACTCACACAGACAGCATCGTGAAGAAGGCGCAGCAGCGCCTCTTCAACCTCAGGAGGCTGAAGAAATTTGGCTTGTCACCAAAAGCACTCACAAACTTCTACAGATGCACAATCGAGAGCATCCTGGCGGGCTGTATCACCGCCTGGTATGGCAACTGCACCGCCCTCAACCGTAAGGCTCTCCAGAGGGTAGTGGGGGGCAAACTACCTGCCCTCCAGGACTCCTACACCACCCGATGTCACAGGAAGGCCATAAAGATCATCAAGGACATCAACCACCCGAGCCACTGCCTGTTCACCCCTCTATCATCCAGAAGGCGAGGTCAGTACAGGTGCATCAAAGCTGGGACCGAGAGACTGAAAAACAGCTTCTATCTCAAGGCCATCAGACTGTTAAACAGCCACCACTAACACTGAGTGGCTGCTGCCAACACACTGACACTGACAACTCCAGCCACTTTAATAATGGGAATTGATGGGAAATTATGTAAATATATCACTAGCCACTTTAAACAATGCTACCTTATATAATGTTACTTACCCTACATTATTCATCTCATATGCACACGTATATACTGTACTCTATATCATCGACTGTATCCTTATGTAATACATGTATCACTAGCCACTTTAAACTATGCCACTTTGTTTACATACTCATCTCATTTGTACATACTGTACTCGATACCATCTACTGTATCTTGCCTATGCTGCTCTGTACCATCACTCATTCATATATCCTCATGTACATATTCTTTATCCCCTTACACTGTGTACAAGACAGTAGTTTTGGAATTGTTAGTTAGATTACTTGTTATTACTGCATTGTCGGAACTAGAAGCACAAGCATTTCGCTACACTCGCATTAACATCTGCTAACCATGTGTATGTGACAAATAAAATTTGATTTGATTTTGATTTGATTTGAGTCAATAAAACTCATTTTTCAACCACTCCACAAATGTCTTGTCAGCAAACTATAGTTTTGGCAAGTCGGTTAGGACATCTACTTCGTGCATGACACAAATCATTTTTCCAACAATTGTTTCAGAAGCTTCTGATAGCTTAAGAGGTTTAAAAAATACTATAGTAAGTGCCAAATAAAGTAACAGGGTTGACCGTAACAGGGTCCACAACCTCATCTTAAATCATCCATAAATTCCCTTGTTACAAGGGTGATGGAACAGGGTTGACCGTAACAGGGTACACAGCCTCATCTTAAATCATCCATAAATTCCCTTGTTACAAGGGTGATGGAACAGGGTTGACCGTAACAGGGTACACAACCTCATCTTAAATCATCCATAAATTCCCTTGTTACAAGGGTGATGGAACAGGGTTGACCGTAACAGGGTACACAACCTCATCTTAAATCATCCATAAATTCCCTTGTTACAAGGGTGATGGAACAGGGTTGACCGTAACAGGGTACACAGCCTCATCTTAAATCATCCATAAATTCCCTTGTTACAAGGGTGATGGAACAGGGTTGACCGTAACAGGGTACACAGCCTCATCTTAAATCATCCATAAATTCCCTTGTTACAAGGGTGATGGAACAGGGTTGACGTCTTATGCTTGACCCGGTCCCTTTTCCTCCACAAAACACCAGAAAATGGCAAAAAATAGTAGACATGCTCACATGCACTATGATTTGACTTTTAGATTTTCAATGTTTCTTTTGAAAAAATACATGTTTTTAAAGGAATAGTTTCACCATATTAAAATGAGAGTTCAGTTCACTTAACAGGGTTGACCTTAAATTGAGGGACAGAAGGTAAATGCTGTGCTTTATCTTGGCCAGGTCGCAGTAGTAAATGCTGTGCTTTATCTTGGCCAGGTCGCAGTAGTAAATGCTGTGCTTTATCTTGGCTAGGTCGCAGTAGTAAATGCTGTGCTTTATCTTGGCCAGGTCGCAGTAGTAAATGCTGTGCTTTATCTTGGCCAGGTCGCAGTAGTAAATGCTGTGCTTTATCTTGGCCAGGTTGCAGTAGTAAATGCTGTGCTTTATCTTGGCCAGGTCGCAGTAGTAAATGCTGTGCTTTATCTTGGCCAGGTCGCAGTAGTAAATGACAACTTGTTCTCAACTGGCCTACCTGGTCAAATAAAGGTGAAATAAATAAAAAAATGATTCACTAATTTATTGGAAATAAATAATAATCTAATCAACGATGGTCAAAACATGGACAAAGTTTTTTTTTGTGGGTTAAAATCTTCCTAGAAGTCAGAGTGAATTTATTGAATTCTCCAATTGGTTATATTGAAGGGCACTTCATTAAATATAACAGGCTTTTAAAATGTTAATAATGGTGCACAATTTCTACTTATAATATCAAAGAGATGGAAAAAGGACTCTTTTGTGGAACGACTCAGGTATGAAGTGGTTGAAAGGGTTGTAATTAGCCTTGATTTCAACTGTTACAGACGTCATCACAGCAGCACGGTGAGACAATGGAAGGCCATTGGTCACAGATAGAAGTTGATAATCTTTGCAATTAAAAAGCCTTACTGTATAATTACCTGAACTAATATGTTGTGAAGAACACATAAGCCTGTTTCCATGTCAATTTTATAAAAAGTCAAGGAACGAAGACTTCATAACAAAAACTTGAAAGACACCATATATCAGAATATGATTAAAAATGCAATCTAAAATAAGATGTGTTGCCCATCTGGCCCTCTGCTTTCTGTCAAAAAATGAAATGGTTATTATTTTTCACTGTGCTGATTACATTTTGAGGAGCTGCTAGGAAAATCAATTCTCATTTAAAGAGTGCTATTAATCTTGCCTCTCTGGCTGTCCATCATATTGGAACTACACATGAATGTCAGCCATTTTACATACAAGAGGTCAGGGGATATTCAATGGTCTCTGACCATTCAACCAGACAGGTTTAGGGGAAAGAAAGACAAGAAATAGAAACAATATCCATAACATAAGACTGAGGGCAGTAATATCTTTAGAATGTCAATACAATAGAAGTGTTATCAATATCTGTCTCTCTGTGGAAGTGGACTTGAAGTAGCTGTTTTTTTTCCTCTACCATTGAGTGTGTCCGGCCATGTGCTGGTCTGAGAGAGTCTGGGAGAGATTAGGCCCTCTCTCTCTCTCTCTCTCTCTCTCTGTCTCTCTGTCTGTCTGTCTGTCTGTCTGTCTGTCTGTCTGTCTGTCTGTCTGTCTGTCTGTCTGTCTGTCTGTCTGTCTGTCTGTCTGTCTGTCTGTCAGAGATTAGGCCCTCTACAAGAGACTGCCATTCATTCATACGTGCCTCTCCTGTCCAACTCTATTGAAGTGTAATCATATTGAAAACACAGTGAAACACACCATTGAGCTTCTTGTGTTTTGCTCACCACTGGTTTGGTTGAGAGACAGCCAAATAAAGGACCAATGGGTGAAATAAACAACCTCCTCCACAGCCTCATCCTTTATTACCATAAGCAGTGGCACACTGGGCTGAGGCTGTAGTCATTGACGACATGGTACTTCACTCTACAAATCAACGATGACACACCTACAAGCCAAGGCATGCATCATTGAACAAGCATTAGATGTTATAAAAAGTGAAACATTCATCAACATGATGTCATCGGCTGGAGTCCAGTTCACCAGATAGATGAGTTGGAGCCACTTGGATTGACAGCAGAGAGTAATGAGATGTGCCTTGCGGTAATGAGATGTGCCTTGCAGTGTATAGATGTCAGCAGCAGAAACAAATCGTCTCAGTGAATAACAGCTGTCTTTAGAGTATCTTCCCGTTATCCGGGTCCATGATTCAAAATTACCGAATCCACATATTTTTATTCATAGGTGTCGTATACAACTGGTGTAGATTTTACCATGAAATGCTTGCTTACGAGCTCTTCCCAACGATGCAGAGTTTAATGTTTGCTTAGTATATACTGGGAGAACCAATACCAGATCAATGTGCAGAGGTACGAGGTATTTGAGGTAGATATGTACATGCGTTCAGGGTAAAGTGACTAGGAATTTGGATCGATAACAATAAGAGTAAAATAAAGAACAGAGTGGCAGCAGCATATGATGAGTGTAAAAGTGTGTGTGTTTGTGCATATGTAGTGGATGTGAATGTGTGTGTGTTTGTGCATATGTAGTGGATGTGAATGTGTGTGTGTTTGTGCATATGTAGTGGATGTGAATGTGTATGGGTTTGTGTGGGTTTTTCACTAATGGATAAGAATGACGAATATACTTTTTTTTTTCTGTTCACACTTTCCAAAATAGAATCCTTTTCAACTACAGTTAACAACGTATATAGCTACACATTCTTTCTTCAAGTCCCCCCCCTCAACGCTGCAGGGAGCACGTTCTTGTTTGCGTGTGTGCAGACCTGCTTGTACCTGATCAACAGTGGAGGATTATCCATTACCTGCAGTCTCGTCTTTCTGAATCAGGTGTTTGTCTTTGAAAAATGAGCTAAATAAAGACAACTAAAGAAGACACGATAAATATCGAATGTTCCTTCACTGTGTGTGGTAATAGAACATTTAGACTGTAGGCTTCTCTCACATCTCTTACTGGCTGATTTCTTCTTATTCTTCTTATTATTTCCATAGAGGTGCAGGTGGATCCTCCTCTGTACCTAGTGCGCACTGCGAAAACATGCTTCAGTATTCTGCTCAACTCTCCCTACCTACCTTCCTCATCTCAACAGCTTTTTCTCCTGCACACAGGGAACAGAGTCCGAATGTATAGGGACGGGGGGTAGGGGAAAATGGAGAATAAGAAATGAGACCAAAATAAATGGACATACTGAAAAACAGTACAGATGTAGGATCTTAATTTGATCACCCTGTCGCAGGTGTGTAATACAGGACATTAAAAACTTGTAGTGTATTCCAGGTTTAAAAAGGCTTATGAAGTTTATAATTTCCTGCTGTAGCAAACTGGCTCAAGTTAAGATCCTACATCTGTAGCCTGGTATTTCTGAAGCTGTGACTGTGTCACCATCACTGAATCTCTTTATATTTGTTTGATTATGGAAATCACTATGCCAGTCTCAGAAAAAGCGCTCCAAAAGACTGAAGGTAGTTAACCTATAAAGGGAGTATTCTGCAGTCATACAGATCTAAGCAGGCTCAGAACTCATGCAAATAACCGTTTGTTTATCCTTGTAAAATTGGAATGATTGCTAACTAGGTGGCCAGTTGAGAGGCAATATGCAGGTGGTCACCTTAATCAGTGGAGGCTGCTGAGGGGAGGACGGCTCATATTGACGGGAATGGAGCGAATGGAATGGCATTCAACACATGGAAACTATTTGTTTGAAGTATTTGATACCATTCCACTTATTCCGCTCCAGACATTACCACAGCCCCGTCCTCCCCAATTAAGGTGCCACCAACCTCCTGTGACCTATGTACAGTAGCCCGCATAGATGTAAAGGATCTTCACAAACAGGCAGGCTGAGAGAGGGAACCAAGAAGACGAGTGAGGACCACTGAGAGACCGCTCTGAATGATTATTATGTTGGCAGGAGCTGTCCACATGTGTGGTGCTGAAACACTATGTCACCAGGGCCCTTTCCCAGTCCAACAAGCCCAACTATCAGAGGGGAGCTGGGGTCAGCACAGAGATCTCTCCCCTGTAATGGGGTTTGGTTGAATTGGGCAAAGGCACATTAAAACCCCTCTAGTAAACAAAGAGGTCCAGTCTGGGTCACAAGAAAATACCGGAATTGTAGTATTCTTTATCCTTAGTCTGCAGTGAGAATATGCGAAGAGACAGAATAAGTGGAGGGGAGAGAGCATAAAAGGAAACATATGAAATAGTAATAAGGAGCATGAAATATGCAGAGCTAATGCGCCAGAGAGGACATGTGGACACACTTGTGTAACGAACGCAGTAACTCCATCAGCATTAGTCATTACGCTTCTTCTCTCTCTCTCTCTCTCTCTCTCTCTCGCTCTCTCTATCTCTCTCTCTCATGTATTAAACAAATCAGTGTTAGGAAGGTTTATCATACAAAAAAAGGTTCCCATCTCTCCCTCCCTCTCTCACAGCCTTTTCCTTTCTGTTTCTAACAACATTTGTTCATCCTTATTAAAATTCCATTCTCATGGCCTCCCGAGTGGATCAGTGGTCTAATGCTCTGCATCACAGTGAAGCTGTGCCACTAGAGATTCTGGGTTCGAGTCCAGGCTCTGTCGCAGCCGGCGATGACCGAGAGACCCATGGGGCGGCGCACAATTGACCCAGCGTCGTCTGGGTTAGGAGTGGGTTTGGCTGACAGGGATATCCTTGTCCTATTGCGCACTAGCAACTCGCCGTGCACGTTGACATGGTGTTTCCTCCGATGCATTGGTGCGGCTGGCTCCTGGGTTAAGTGGGCATTGTGTCAAGAAGCAGCACTACCAATTGGATACCATGGAATTGGGGAGAAAAAGGGCAAAAACATTTTTTATAAGAATAAAAGTGTACAGAAGTGTACAGTGATGGTGGTTCTGGAGAGACCAGGAACCCCTGGGGGTTGTGAACTGCGGTGCAGTACAGTTCTGTATGTACAGCTACTGTAACCTTGGTAGCTGCTCAGTGTTCTGGTCAGGAATATTATACATAGTAGACCTAATAACATAGATATACAATTAACATTATAAGTGAACACTATAAAATACTTTGTTCATGTGATGCCATACTGCGATGCACTGAAGACAATCCATCCTTATTGGTCTTTCAAAGCAACATCTACAATCAGTCTTATATCAGGTCCCCATAGAAATACCCCTTTGTCAATAGTTCATCTGATTACATAACCTGCTCCCTAACAGTAACTAACATATCTTATAGCCTGTATACAATGTTTGTAAAAATAAAAACACTGGTTTGATTTGATTTGGATCTCTTTTAATCCCCATTTGGACTAATCTTCCAAGAGTCCTTAAACATTAAAATACAATTTATAATACAAACACACTTTCACATATAACACACTATTACAAACATACATAATACACTAACAATAATAAATACTCAATCTAAAATTTTTTTTTATTTTTCATCTACTATAGTCCCACAACATTTCTATATACTATATTTAAATTGTTTTAAAATAATGTTTACATTTATATATTGAAAGGTTTCTAGTTTGCTCAGCTAATTTATTCAATTTCTGTATTGCTCTAAATCGAAATGTTATTTTGCCTAATTCTCTTTTCTGTCTGGATAACGCACAGATGGTGGACAATCTATTCCTAGTATTTACTGAATGTCTGTCTCTTACCAACTGAATACTGTTGTGAATAGAACTTGGCCGTTTTAAATGATGTATATTATAAAATAAAATAAGCATGTTTTTTTTCAATTACCTTGTCAATTGATGACCAACCAAGAATGGTTGATGACCAACCTGGTCATTGCTAGGAAGAGTGTTGCGGAGTGCATGCTAATTTATGGAGCCCAGAGATGTTGAGCATGTCATATACTGCTGCTAAGCAAGTCATTTGACACAGAGGACAACAGAGAGTCACTAATCATGCAAATGTTGACAAGTCCTAATAACTAGAGTAAGATTAGAAACAGGAGGCACTGGACCAGAGACTGACTAGGGTTGACTCCAACGCCATTTAAAGACAAACAGGAGGTCATGACCAATATGGCAAACAGTAGGCAACGGCAGCAGAGAAAGATGACCCTGCTTTCCTTAAGCATTCAAGATGTATTAGGGCTGTCAGTCCACACATTAAAACTCCCAGCAGCCTCCCAGCCTACTGTAGCATGCCTCACCCAGCCTGCATGGGCCTATTAGGCAGAGCAATCTCTCCCCATGCCTGCTGTGAGACATGAGACTGCCAGTCAGCGCAGTGGATATGTGGCACAAGTTTATAATAAATGGCATGCATACTAAGCTGGAATTATACATTTCCAATCTGTGCTAAAGTGCAAAACATTATTAATCAAGTAAGATGACAGAACTGCAATGTTAAAGCAAGTCAATATAAAAGCTATACCACTTTCATTGAGAAAGGAGGTACCTTATAAAGAGTCAACCTCAGACGCTGTTTATTTGTGAGGAGTTTTTGCATCACTGATCGGTTGGAGCTGGTCTGATATGCTCTGGTGTAAAGCACACTACAGAAGTCAAGTCATTGTAGTTGGAAGGATAAAGGGAGCTGTGCCTCCTCTACATTAACTAGTCGAGCCATAAGACATACGGGCCTATGGTTTCCCTGCTTGTTAACTGTCAGTATCGATACTGTGCCTCAGTGATCTTTGACAGAGTCAGTAGACAGAGTCAGTCGATGCTCTTGGTACAGACAGTAGAGGGCCTGGACGGGTCCAATTAAAAGTGTTGAAGCTGCATCTCCAGTCCTGACAAGACACCTATTAGAGCCACAGCCCACTGTAATACCCCAGCCTCTCCCTAGGTGGACAAAAGGTCTGGAATCAAACACAGGACATGCTCTATATCTCTTGAACAACAGAACAAACCAACCTGAGTCTGACAAAAACAAGAGAGACATATTAAAGAAAGATGGACAGAAGGAAAGAAGGAGGGAGGGACAGAGGGAGGGATAGATACAATATGCACTATTCAATGGTCATGTCTAGCAGTGCATTAAATATATTAGATGCTCTGTGGATCTGTTATTCCTGTGTCTCTGTGAAATATGTGTGTGTGTGTGTGGGGGGGGGGGGGGCTTAATTACCTTCTGCATGTATTGCTTATGCATTTTATCTGAAGCTTGACAGTGTTATAGTAAGTATTTTTTATCTATACCTGCATATACAGGGAACTCTGCGGCTACTTACTTTAAGAGGATCAGACACAAACGCCTATTCTTCCTGTTCTTCATTGATAAATGCCCTTTTATATTTGGATAGTGAGTCAAGCAGGTATGTGATGTGGCTGATTTATTGAGCAGCACCTGTCTTTGTGCCTGTGTGTTGTGGCCTGGCCAGGAGGACTGCCTCTTACCATGAGAGATGGGCCTATCTGTTGCAGAGAGCGAGAGAGAGAGAGAGAGAGAGAGAGAGAGAGAGAGAGAGAGAGAGAGAGATCTCCGACTCATTAACACTCAGTGGCCACCCTGTCAGAACCAGAGCAGAGCGGGGCAGACATCAGCTCTCCTTGGAGTGGTGGCACTACCCGGCCCACACTAGAAACACTTAGCTGAGTTACAGTACATGGCAGACAGTCTGAAGCCAGATAAAGACTGGGATGAACAAAGAACACCTGGATGGAAGCACTCACTTATAGATCTGGCTACAAAGCTTGCGATTGGCTGTGCTAGCCCTCTCATTCTGAGGTCTCCCTGTGATAGGTGGCTCGGGACATTCAGAGTAGGCAGTGCTTACCATACGATAAACTCATTCAGAACAGTTATGAAAAGACAAATAAAAAAATGTATTATGCGTAATCGTGCCTTCCTTTCCATTCCTTTAAATCGTTGATGAGTGTGGTCGTTACTAACAGTCGTTGTTAATGGACAGGGTCAGCATAGGTGTCGCTGCTTTTCCTAGCTTGAAGTAGCTTCATTCGTTGCATTGAGACGATTTCATATTTTGTGCATGCGTGTTGCCTAAACATTTTGTATATACACCTTTGGCCGTGTCTACATAATTTGGCGCTCGCATCCCTTGAAGTGAACAAAGCTAGCTAGCAAAAACAACCTGACAAATGGACACTATACTGTACCTCAAACAATGTTCTGCACTGTTTGGAGGGTTTTAAGACTGGAACGTCAACTATAATGAAACTTAAAACCAGACAGAGGCAGCAAACAAAATGAAATGTAATTCATCAAATGCTTCGTAAGCAACATGTGTGGACTAAGAGTGAAATGCTTACTTACATACAGTACAAGAGCTCTTCAAGAAGTGACTTATTCATGACAGGCAACCGCTATCTCCCTCGCTGCTAGCTGTCGGGCAGGCAAACAGAGAATACTGGACTGTCAACTTGTCTGAAACATCATTAACAATTCACTCTTTACTCAGACTTTTACACATCTTGGACATTTACTTTTGCTTCGTGGACGTAATGGGAAGGGGCTTCTCCCGCCATTCAATGAGGGCCCGAGCCTTGGCTTCTACGCTCAACGCGGGAAGATTCTGCTCTCCAACTGTCTGGATGCCCTAATGGACGGAGCAGCCTACCTGTGTGCTGTGTAGGAGAACTGTGCTATCAGCTACTGTTTGTGTGTGTGTGACTTTTTGTGTCAGTGTGAAAATGGAACCGAAGGAGGCCTTGTGGACGTGTCTCCGACATGACTGTGGGCCTGCCATGTCCATGCAGAAAAAAAGTCATGGACATGGGGGTTCTGCTGTGACATCTACAACGTTGTGATCAAGAGGTTCACCCTGAAGGACAGACCAATGGACTTCATTTACAAGTAAGACATGCCTAAATGCATACTGTTGAATGAACATGAGAATAGAAAACATACCTTTGATGCATTTGATTTATCAAGATAGAATGTCCTTTTCAAAAAAAAAATAATATTGATATGGAAATTTCGTTAGAAACATATATTTTATAAGTGTGTGTAAATAATATTTAAATGTGTGTGTGTGTTTGCGTGCAGTGCATTGGAAGAATTGTAAATCCATTGTGAAAGGCTATGGAGTTTGCGTTGTAAACTATTTGGATGAAATGCATTTTAGTGCCACCTATTGGTTGTAACTGTGGAAACTACATCCGTCTATGGCTGAGCTGAGTTGAGCAGTGTGTCATTTTGGCAGATGATATGACATATTCTGCCATTGGAGGCTATCGTTTGTGAAGCTTGGCTACATTGGTATTTAGATTTTTATTTTTTTGTTGTCAATTTCATTTAATAGCCAATATCATTATGCTTGTTGGAGCTATCTGTTGTATGGAGAACTTGGGCTTTATCAAGGTTTATTTGGGAGTAAATCTGGCTTTGATAATAGCCAGTGCCTACCCAGCCACTGACCTCACCTCACGTCTCTGGGGTGGAGGGAAAAGTAGTTATGGCTTAGCCTTTCTACTTTTACTCTCTTTCTTCTTCTCCCTTTAGCCTCTCTAAAGCTTGGAATGTGAGATATGGCATGACTCACCCAGCAGTTTTAATACACCCAGCCCACAAAGGATTAAACAACAAGCATTAGCCAGTTTTTAAGACACTGAAAACTCCCTAACAATTTCCTTTAGGCTCCCAAACATTCAATCACTTCAGCTAAAATAGCATGCTTACAGTAACTACCAAAAAAAGTAGTGTCAAGTGGCATAAAGGAATTTGACTCTCACTTCATATGATGTCATTACATCTCCGTAGGGTATAGGCCCCCCAGATAAAGCTTTGTGGAGACTATCTCAGTCACCATATTCCATTTGTAACAGACTGAAAGTAGTTAGTCAACGATATGTGAGCAGGATCTCGCAATTACACTAGAGATCGAAAAATGTATTTGAATGACACGTAAGAGGCGGTAATACTACAAAGGTGCCGAATGGTATTTTCCCCTTTATGCCGGGTATGGAGGAAATGAAAGAGTGCGTCAAACAAATGTGAAGGGTGATCTGAGCTGAACATTTTTTCTGGCACTGTGATGTATGGTGCTATTGAAGAGACAGAGACACTCCGAGAGATGGATATACACACAGCATTATTTTTTAGAAGGCAATTGAGCTGGCATGCAAATTAATCTCTTCAACAGACTAGAACAGTGTCACTGATCACTGGCAAATCCTTTCAAGTCCTTCTCTGTTGTTTAGATCATTCGTTCATATGCATTTGTACAAAAGCCCATTTTATGGCAAATAATGTCCTCATTCCTTTCTTTCATCTCAAGTGATCAGATGTTTAAAAAAAATCTGCATCTTTATCGATCTCCTTGTTTAATTATTTATGTATGGACAAGGGACCTGTTCAGTCTAATACCGGTTCTCCAATACCCTATTTGCTTTCAGCAGCAGTGAGATTTAATTGGCTATAAAAGCATAGCAATATGACCACAACACAGATTATACCATGTGATTAATACAACCAATGTTCAGCTGATGTAGGCTCTTTTTGCCAGGTGTCTAATTACAAAATGTGATCGTCACAGCTCTCACACATTCTGCGGTTGGAACAAGATCATCGCCGCAGGAAAGAGGGCCCATAAGCGAACAGCAATGTGGAACAAGAACAGTGTAAGAGCTTGTGATTTAACCCTGGCTAACTATCCAATCTCCTGACTTTGGGGAAGTAGGTTGTGCAGTCTCACACAGCCATCTTCAACAGCTGTGTTGTATGGATGAATCATATCCACAAATGGTTTGGTTCTGCTCATCAACGTGTTGCTGTGACTCATTCTCCAAGATACAGAAAGGACTTTAAATGTTGGTTAAACATTTTGGGGGAGCTAGTCAAAACACAAAGCCCATTTTACAAGAATACACTGTCTGCAGTTTATTCAAACAGGATTTTATTCAATATCATACCATCAGATCTTGAATCACTATTTGTTTTTCAATTGCACACAGCAGTTTGACAGCATGTACTGTATCCTCTCTCACGGTTCTGTATCGTGATGAGAATTTGAACAAAACTTAAATGGACACTTCAGGATTTTGGTAATGATGATCATCTACTTCCCCAGAGTCAGATTAACTTGTGGATACCATTTGTATGTAATGTTAGCAAATACCGATAGACTTCCAAGTCATTGCGTTAGCATTGGTCCGCAAAACTACCTCTAACTTCCTTCATACTGGACACAGAGACATAACATTTTTATCCACTAGTTCATTTGATTCCAGGGAAGTAGATAAAGGGCCTCATTGCCAAAATCCCGAAGTATCCTTTTAAATGTACCATACTTATGATGTCATTATATTGTCCCACAAAAAAAGGACGTAGGGGAGAGCCAAAGACTAAAGACTATGGTCTGACTGGGGCACACACCACTCTGCATCAGTCCATCATGACTCCATGTCTGTTGTAATGGAGGCCTTCTGAGAGGCAGACGCGTTTCCTACCAAGCCCTTGTTTGATTGGAGTGTCTCTAGTGTCCCTTTGCAATCACGGACATTGCCTGATCTGTTTACTCTATTGTCTCAGATGAATCCTGGTCTTTCACAAAGAGGAGCTATTGAAAAGTATGTATTTCGAGACAATAGGAGTAAGCAATGTATGGACAGTGGTGGTCGTGTCATAGACTACAGGCACATGTTCCAAACTGCAAGTACACTGCCTTCAGAAAGTATTCTTGTTCCACATTTCGTCATGATACGGCCTGAATTTAAATGGATTAAATCTAGATGTTTATTCACTGGCCTACTCACAATACCCCATAATGTCAAAGTGGAATTATGTTTTTAGACATTTTAATTAAATGTCTTGAGTCAATAAGTATTCAAGCCCTTTGTTATGGCAAGCCTAAATAAGTTCATGAGTAAAAATGTGCTTAACGAGTCACCTAATAAGTTGCTTGGACTCACTCTGTGTGCAATAGTGTTTTAACATGTATTTTGAATGACTACTGTATTGCATGACTACTGTATTGAATGTCTACTGTATTGAATGTCTACTGTACTGAATGTCTACTGTATTGAATGTCTACTGTATTGAATGATACTGTATTGGATGTCTACTGTATTGAATGTCTACTGTATTGAATGACTACTGTATTGAATGACTACTGTATTGAATGTCTACTGTATCTGTACCCGACACATACAATTATCTGTAAGGAACCTCAGTCGAACAGTGAATTTGAAACACAGACTCAACTTCAAAGACCAGGGAGGTTTTCCAGTGCCTCGCAAAGAAGGGCACCTTCTTTAGATGGGTAAAAATAAAAAGCAGATTGAAAATTCCAATGAGTGAATGGCATGGTGAAATTATTAATTCAACTTTGGATGGTGTATCAATTCACACAGTCACTACAAAGATACAGGTGTTCTTCCTAACTCAGTTGCCAGAGAGGAAGGAAACCCCTCAGGTGTTTCACTATGAGGCCAATGGTGACTTTAAAACAGTTACAGAGTTTAATGGCTGTGATAGGCGAAGACTGAGGATGGATCAACAGCATTGTAGTTACTCCACAATACTAACCTAAATAACAGAATAAAAATATTCCAAAACATCCATCTTGTTTGCAACAAGGCACTAAAGTAATACTGCAAATAATGTGGCAAAGCAATTAGCGTTTTGTCCTGAATACTAAGTGTAAATGTGTGTTAGGGGCAAATCCAATACAACACATTACTGAGTACCTTTCTACATATTTTCAAGCATAATGGTGGCTACATTATATAATGGGTATGCTTGTAATCGTTAAGGACTTGGGAGTTTCAGAATGGAGCTAAGCACAGGGAAAATCCTAGAGATAAAACCTGGTTCAGTCTGCTTTCCACCAGACACTGGGAGATTAACCTTTCAGCAGGACAATAACCTAAAACACAAAGCCAAATCTACACTGGAGTTGCTTACCAAGAAGACAGTGAATTTGTGGCCGAGTCCTGATGGGCAAGACCTGAAAATGGTTGTCGCGCAATGATCAACAACCAATTTGACAGAGCTTGAAGTATTTTTAACAGAATAATGGACAAATATTGTACTCACCAGGTGTGGAAAGTTCTTAGAGACTTACCCAGAAAGACTCACAGCTGTAATCGCTGCCAAGGACGATTCTACAAGGGATTGACTCAAGGGTGTGAATACTTATGTAAATGAGATATTTATGTATTTACTTTTCAAAATATTTGCTAAAATGTCTAAAAACATGTTTCACTATGACATTTTGAGGTATTGTGTGTATATATGGGTGGGGAATACTTTCTGAAGGCACTGTATGTGAAGAGCAATGAGAAATACATGTATTTAATCAACAAAAGTTATATTTTTATATAATAATTGTATGCAAATGATGCATAAACCCCATCTTAGACAGTTGAGTAGAAGAGGAAGACAGCCTTAGAACACAGTGTGCTCGTTGATCTGTGAAATAAATACAGTTCTAGAGCATGTCTTCAATAGAAACAGTAATAGTTTGATTAAAATAGCACAATCATTTGCTCGATCAGACTATTTACTAAAATAGTGATACTATTGATATCAATGGTGTCTTACATACATGGCTTCTAAGGACTTCAGAAATAATAATTCCCCCCCCCCCCCCCCCCCCCCCCCACCACCGCGGTCGCTGCAGCAGTCACTAGTATTCACACAGGATATCAATCAATGCCCTGACATCTTTCATGAAATGAACTAGAGCAGGAAGAAGGGAAGCCCTTGATCAAAGAACTACATGGTCTACATGTTTTTCATGTTCAATCTCTCCCATCCCAAGCAAAGGATAGCTCAACTAAAAGAATCATTTACATTATGGGAATTTACTTCCTTCTTATACTTTCATGCTTCTTTTTAAATGTATTATTTTAATTACCTCTTAGCCCCCCAGAACTACTGCACCTACCACTATGAGGAGAGTAGAAATCTTTGATGTTAGATTCTGTGTGAGTGAGTGTGTGTGATGAAAGGGGAGAGCTGTGAGGTGGGTGAGTTACTGACTATGCAAGTGTGTCCATACTAACATTTTCCTTCACTAGAAGAATACTTGTTAACTCAGTCAGGGGAGAAAATGCGTGGGTAACAGAACTGACGCAGAGGATCAGGGAAGACCAGGAAAGGTCATTGTGTTCACACGACTGCAGTTAACACATAGCAACATACACATCCACCCATATTAAGACAATAACAGCTACTGAAATAAATGTATTTAAGGCACTTAAATCAGATTATGCCTTAGTGTTATTTAATAATTGACCTACTATGAAGATTCTCTTCAGGTTTTTGGCATTTTTAGACCCCAGCAGTCCTGCTGTTGTATTCCTCCCATCTGCTGTCCTGTGAAGATCTATAATCTACATCACCCTCAACTCTGTCCTGTGAAGATCTATAATCTACATCACCCTCAACTCTATCCTGTGAAGATCTATAATCTACATCAACCTCAACTCTGTCCTGTGAAGATCTATAATCTACATCACCCTCAACTCTGTCCTGTGAAGATCTATAATCTACATCACCCTCAACTCTGCCCTGTGAAGATCTATAATCTACATCACCCTCAACTCTGTCCTGTGAAGATCTATAATCTACATCACCCTCAACTCTGTCCTGTGAAGATCTATAATCTACATCAACCTCAACTCTGTCCTGTGAAGATCTATAATCTACATCACCCTCAACTCTGTCCTGTGAAGAATCTACATCACCCTCAACTCTGTCCTGTGAAGATCTATAATCTACATCACCCTCAACTCTGTCCTGTGAAGATCTATAATCTACATCAACCTCAACTCTGTCCTGTGAAGATATATAATCTACATCAACCTCAACTCTGTCCTGTGAAGATATATAATCTACATCACCCTCAACTCTGTCCTGTGAAGATATATAATCTACATCACCCTCAACTCTGTCCTGTGAAGATATATAATCTACATCAACCTCAACTCTGTCCTGTGAAGATCTATAATCTACATCACCCTCAACTCTGTTCTGTGAAGATCTATAATCTACATCACCCTCAACTCTGTCCTGTGAAGATCTATAATCTACATCACCCTCAACTCTGTCCTGTGAAGATCTATAATATACATCAACCTCAACTCTATCCTGTGAAGATCTATAATCTACATCAACCTCAACTCTGTCCTGTGAAGATCTATAATCTACATCACACTCAACTCTGTCCTTTGAAGATCTATAATCTACATCACCCTCAACTCTGCCCTGTGAAGATCTATAATATACATCACCCTCAACTCTGTCCTGTGAAGATATATAATCTACATCAACCTCAACTCTGTCCTGTGAAGATCTATAATCTACATCACCCTCAACTCTGTCCTGTGAAGATCTATAATCTACATCACCCTCAACTCTGTCCTGTGAAGATCTATAATCTACATCAACCTCAACTCTGTCCTGTGAAGATCTATAATCTACATCACCCTCAACTCTGTCCTGTGAAGATATATAATCTACATCAACCTCAACTCTGTCCTGTGAAGATCTATAATATACATCAACCTCAACTCTGTTCTGTGAAGATCTATAATCTACATCAACCTCAACTCTGTTCTGTGAAGATCTATAATCTACATCACCCTCAACTCTGTCCTGTGAAGATCTATAATCTACATCACCCTCAACTCTGTCCTGTGAAGATATATAATCTACATCAACCTCAACTCTGTCCTGTGAAGATCTATAATCTACATCAACCTCAACTCTGTTCTGTGAAGATCTATAATCCACACCACCCTCAGTTTTCTTCTGTCTGGTGCCTCTGCATGATACCTCCCTACCGTTTTGTCCTTTCAAAACAACCCCCAGGCCGTTTCATTTCAGAGAGAAGGTAACAACCCTCAACACTGCTGCCGCTCACACCACAGACAGTTACAACCCAGCACCATGGTAACAACCTCTCACACCACAGACAGTTACAACCCAGTACCAGGTTAACAACCACTCACCCCACAGACAGTTACAACTCAGCACCACGGTAACAACCGCTCACACCACAGACAGTTACAACTCAGCACCATGGTAACAACCGCTCACACCACAGACCGTAACAACTCAGCACCACGGTAACAACCGCTCACACCACAGACAGTTACAACTCAGCACCATGGTAACAACCTCTCACACCACAGACCGTTACAACCCAGCACCACGGTAACAACCGCTCACACCACAGACCGTTACAACCCAGCACCACGGTAACAACCTCTCACACCACAGACAGTTACAACCCAGTACCATGGTAACAACCGCTCACACCACAGACAGTTACAACCCAGTACCATGGTAACAACCGCTCACACCACAGACAGTTACAACCCAGCACCATGATAACAACCACTCACCCCATAGACAGTTACAACCCAGCACCATGATAACAACCACTCACCCCACAGACAGTTACAACCCAGCACTAACGTTGAAAATAATGGCCAGTTCCTAGCAGATGCTCATGTCCCCTGAAATGAAATTACAATCAGAAAGTGTTATCATCATAGCCTGTGTCACTAAGGGTGGAAGGTCTTACATCTATTATCATGAACATATTGGCATATGTCTTGGTCCTTATGGCATCATGACAAAAAAATTATATGATTGCATTGTCAGGAGTAAAAATGAAACATTTTGACAGCAGTGTTGTGCAATTTATAGGCTGAGATCACTTGAATAGTACCACCTATCTCACTCAGTATACTGTAACTGTCCTCATAATGGAGGTACAGGAAAATGGTTTATCTGTGATTATATTAAACCTACATACTGAGATGTCAACAAATTCATGTGAATGAAGGATTAATCAACGAGGAGCTATGCGTCCTATGGAAATGATGAACGACGAGGAAGGAGTCGAACTGACCCTTCACAGAGTTGCATTATTTTCCAGAGAACGCATAGAGCCTCGAGTTGATTATCCTTTTATACCATGGCTATAATTGAACACATTTGCCGCTAGAAATGTGTTCATTTGCCGCTAGAAATGAGTTCATTTGCCGGTAGAAATGTGTTCAACATCCACTGTCTGAAGTAGCTAGGATATTTACGAGCTAGCTACTTTAGTTGCCGCGGTAACCCAACAAACAGACTTTCTAGTTTAGCTTACCAAACCATCGGTCCTAGCGTGCCATTATGAAAACCACATTTAATAATGTTTTCAATTAGACTTTTTCTTTCAAAAGCAACTCAAACATAGAACATGTAAGAATTAATGATAGCCATTGAATTGTACCGTGCTCCAGGGTGCCCCTTCAAGCCAATCAGGAACAACTATTCAACAATGCCATGGTAGTCCTTATAAGATGTCATGAGGACACAATGAAGGAACACTCTGCATCATAGTTATAGAATGACACTTAAACACTAACACTTTATTTGAAGTGTTGTCTATGGCACATTATACCATGGCATTGTTGAATACTCATTTCTGATGGGCTTGAAAGGCATTCTAAAGCACGCATTATTTCCCTATAACGCACGTTATTCATGGTTGGCACGTTTCATCACAATAATGTTTTGAATGTTCGTTTTAGGACTGATGCCCAGCTGAGCATTTTTATTTTTTATTTATTTCTCCTTTCTTTAATTGCGACCTGGCCAAGGTAAAGCAAAGCAGTTCGACACATATAACTACACAGTTACACATGGAGTAAAACAAACACACAGTCAATTATACAGTAGAAAAATAAGTATATATACAATGTGAGCAAGTGAGGTGAGAAAAGGGAGGTAAAGGCAAAAAAAAGGCCATGGTGGCGAAGTAAATACAATATAGTAAGTAAAACACTGGAATGGTAGATTTGCAGTGGAAGAATGTGCAAAGTAGAGATAGAAAAAAATGGGGTGCAAAGGAGCAAAATAAATAAATACAGTAGGGGAAGAGGTAGCTGTTTGGGATAAATTATAGATGGGCTATGTACAGGTGCAATAATCTGTGAGCTGCTCTGACAGCTGGTGCTTAAAGTTAGTGAGGGAGATGTGTTTCCAGTTTCAGAGATTTTTGTAGTTCGTTCCAGTCATTGGCAGCAGAGAACTGGAAGGAGAGGCGGCCAAAGGAAGAATTGGTTTTGGGGGTGACCAGAGAGATATACCTGCTGGAGCGTGTGCTACAGGTGGGTGATGCTATGGTGACCAGCGAGCTGAGATAAGGGGGGACTTTACCTAGCAGGGTCTTGTAGATGACCTGGAGCCAGTGGGTTTGGCGACGTGTATGAAGCGAGGGTCAGCCAATGAGAGTGTACAGGTTGCAGTGGTGGGTAGTATATGGGGTGACAAAACGGATGGCACTGTGATAGACTGCATCCAATTTATTGAGTAGGGTATTGGAGGCTATTTTGTAAATGACATCGCCGAAGTCGAGGATCGGTAGGATGGTCAGTTTTACAAGCGTATGTTTGGCAGCATGAGTGAAGGATGCTTTGTTGCGAAATAGTAAGCCAATTCTAGATTTAATTTTGGATTGGAGATGCTTAATGTGAGTCTGGAAGGAGAGTTTACAGTCTAACCAGACACCTAGGTATTTGTAGTTGTCCACATATTCTAAGTCAGAACTGTCCAGAGTAGTGATGTTGGATGGGCAGGCAGGTGCAGGCAGCGATCGGTTGAAGAGCATGCATTTAGTTTTACTTGTATTTAAGAGCAATTGGAGGCCACGGAAGGAGAGTGGTATGGCATTGAAGCTCGTCTGGAGGTTAGTCAACACAGTGTCAAAGAGGGGCCAGAAGTATACAGAATGGTGTCTGCGTAGAGGTGGATCAGAGAATCACCAGCAGCAAGAGCAACATCATTGATGTATACAGAGAAGTCGGTCCAAGAATTGAACCCTGTGGCACCCCCATAGAGACTGCCAGAGGCCCGGACAACAGGCCCTCCGATTTGACACACTGAACTCTATCAGAGAAGTAGTTGGTGAACCAGGTGAGGCAATCATTTGAGAAACCAAGGAGAGTCTGCCGATGAGGATGTGGTGATTGACAGAGTCAAAAGCCTTGGCCAGGTCAATGAACACAACTGCACAGTATTGTTTCTTATCGATGGCGGTTAAGATATCGTTTAGGATCTTGAGCGTGGCTGAGGTGCACCAATGACCAGCTCTGAAAACAGATTGCATAGTGGAGAAGGTGCGGTGGGATTCAAAATGGTCGGTAATCTGTTTGTTGACTTGGCTTTCGAAGACCTTAGAAAGGCAGGGTAGGATAGATATAGGTCTATAGCAGTTTGGGTCAAGAGTGTCCCCCCCTTTGAAGAGGAGGATGACTGCAGCTGATTTCCAATCTTTGGGAATCTCAGACGACACGAAAGAGAGGTTGAACAGGCTAGTAATAGGGGTTGCAACAATTTCTGTAGATCATTTTAGAAAGAGAGGGTCCAGATTGTCTGATTTGTTGGGGTCCAGATTTTGCAGCTCTTTTAGAATATCAGCTGACTGGATTTGTGAGAAGGAGAAATGGGGAAGGCTTGGGCGAGTTGCTGTGGGTGGTGCAGTGCTGTTGACCGGGGTATGGGTAGCCAGGTGGAAAGCATGGCCAGCCGTAGAAAAATGCTTATTGAAATTCTCAATTTTAGTGTATTTATCGGTGGTGACAGTGTTACCTATCCTCAGTGGGCAGCTGGGAGAAGGTGCATTGTACTCAAAGCAGTCTCAATAGGTGCTGATGAAGATTTTATCTGAAGTGCATTACTGTGGCTTGGACACACGATGACATTTCAAAAGGAGGCAAATAATTAGTAGGACAAGCTTGTGTCATCATTGTAATGTTGCCAGATTGACTTTAGATGCAGTATAATTTTAGCTAGCTCCCATAGAGTATATCAGATGACAATTAAGAGACCAGGAAACCAATCATAGTTAAGGACTGGAACTGAGTGCCCTACTGTAAAGAAAGGATAATGGGGATGATAGAAGTATTCATGAATCTATTTACTGCACTTACAGAGAATAATGTTAACATGCCTTATCACACTTACTTTAAATGATTTAGAAACCTAGATGCTCATATGCATCTTTAATAGAGCTAGAATAGAACGTACTGTACTGTATGTACAGATAATGGGCATCCCAAAACAATTATACTATTTAGTTTGTCCTAAACCATAATTAATAGTGTAAGTTCGATCGTCAGTAATCAGCCTACCTCAGGAGCAGCTGTAACTGTTCCAAAATTGAAATCTATAAAAATACCTAATTATTGCAAAACCATTTTTTTAAAAAAGGGAACTGTCTATAGTAAGTATACATTCAGTCATTTGCTAATGAGAAGACCTTTGGTACAGATCTGCTATCTTAATTTGATCGCTCTGTTTTCGCAGAGAATTTTACAGTGCAGCAGGGATATGCACATTGTAGTGTATTCAAGGTTTAAAAAGACATCTAAAGTTTGTAATTTTGCCTTTAAAAAGTCAGACTTGATTTGCCCGAACAAAAAACTGGAAATACTAACTTGTTGTGTACTTGAGTTTTTAAAAAGCTTCTAAACATTTGTCATTTCCACTTTGAAAATGTAAGACTTGAGTTGCTCAAAGGAAAATGTATCAACCCCTACAAAAATGTCCATTAATTATAATGGACATAATAATAATTCCACATAATAATTCACATTTCATGTTGCTGCAGGATTATTTTCCTGCTGTGAGAAAAAGGGTCAAATTAAGATAGCAGATCTGTATTTTTGGTTCTTGCCGTTCACTGCCCTAGGCTCCCTTAGTGAGAGGGAAAAGGAGTACTACCAGGCAACGTAATCACTGGGGGGGAGTGTTCCAGTGTTGCATTTCAACAGAAAGTGCTCTAACAATTTAAATGGGTGAGAACAACTTATAAAATTAAAGAATTTCAGTGGAATGCCCCCAGGGCCCAAGAGACGTGTAAACAGAAACCACCCATTGGCCAAATCAAGTAAAGGTTGTACTGTAGCTGTAATGGTTCTGTCCACTCAACACTGACATCAGTAGACCTAGATAACCCATCATCAACGACTAGTAACGGGAGAGGGGAGCTGTGAATGTGACAGTCTACCTGGGCTATTTGGTTAATGTAGTCCCTGAGCACCCAACTAATTGCTGTTACATCAAAGAGTTGTGGTAGCAGAGGAGGCTGGTGGGGGAAGCTATAGGAGGACAGGCTCATTGTAATGGTTGGAATGGAATCAATGCAACTGAGTAAAAAAAAAGTTGTTTCCATGTGTTTGATGTATTTGGTACCATTCCATTGATTCCATTCCAGCCATTACAATGAGCCTGTCCTCCTATAGCTCATCCCTCCAGCCTCCTCTGTGTGGTAGCTACTCCTCTGACTTGCTAACCGTGATTGGACAGGCATGGAAAGCAATCATCAACATGCATGAGCGCGGGCCTGGCTGAACAAACAGGGACAGGCATGGGCTAATGCGCTCGTCAAACAGCAGGCTTTCATCTGTGCATTGAGCATTGAGTATTAGGGGGTTGAGAGGCACCTCTCTACATAGTAATGGGGGGGAGCACCGGACTCACACAAGTCTGGAGAAGATACTTCTGAGTAACAGGCACGAGGCACTAAAGCCATGCTGGAAAAAAGGTAACAAGGACACATCAACAACGTTACTTAAGGACAGATGGCCAGACAGAGGTGTGGAGCAGAGAGAGGACGTGACCTGCATCCAGATTGCCTTGATGCTTGACAACAACGCTGGAGGGTCAATGCTTTCACATCCTGGAAAAGCCTCAAAAGTCTGCATGTTTTGTACTAACAGTATCTACAGATGCAGGATCTTAATTTGATCACGCTTTTGTTGCTGAGAATTATCCTGCACACAGGAAATACTAACCTGTTGTGTATTTGACTTTTGAAAAAGCTTCTAAAGTTTGTCATTTCCACTTTGAAATATAAGACTTGAGTTGCACAAAGGAAAATGTATCAACCACAAAAAAAGTCCATTAATTATAATCCACATAATAATTCACACGTTCTGTTGCTGCAGGATTATTTTCCTGCTGTAGCAAACTGGCTCAAATTAAGATGCTACTGCCTATTTACAGTACCTTTTGTTAGAGGGCTTCAGGGGTATACATTTCACACCAGTAAATATCCACTACGGTTCCACAAGTAACGTGGCATTTCCTGTCACATGGTTCATAGTGTTAGGGGGCTTCTTGTTGTTTGACAAAAACACACTAACCCTACTGCTGCCCACCCAGTCAGACTCACATTAGGTAGGTTGGTGTGTGTGTGTTAGTGAGTGAGAGAAAGAAAGAAAAAGACAATTAGAGAGTGAGTATTGTTTCTTGATCTGAGAGGATGAATCCCAGGTAAAATTGTACCCCACTCTATTCCCCTCTCTTCGCTTCCATTTCTCGCCCTAACCACACACAGTGATGCCCACGAGCTAAATACAGTATAGAGCACTTGAATTTGGAATAAAACAGCGAAGAGCAGTGAGGGTTGAAGCCACATGTAGAACGACACTGAGAGCTCCGGGAAGTCCCTAATCATAGAGTATTCAGACCTATGCAGAGTTTATCAGCTATTGCTTTGCTTTGATTAAACCTTTTTTTATTAGTAGGCTCTATTTTATTGAACCGGTGTCTGTAAAAGGCAAGCTGCTGTATAGTGGGATTGGGACAGATATGGCTGTAATAGCACAGATGTAATTCATCATATGTTCAGCTCTTTTACAACTCTCCCACCTGCTACTGCAAGATAAGGGCACTTGAACATGCATTAGATGGTTTCTAATAGGAGATGAATGGGAGTCTTACATTTTACCAGACACCTCTTATCCAGAGCCACTTATAGTAGTGAGTGCATACTTTTCCATACTGGTGGGAATTGAACCCACAACTCTGACATTGCAAGCACCACGCTCTACCAACTGAGCCACACGGGGTATAGATGTCAGAAGGTGGAAGCTGGATAAAGATATACAACAGTGAGCAGTGTTCTCAGAGACAGCTGTTTTGTTGGTTCGATTATAGTACAGAGACACATTTGGAATTTGGATGGAGGACAAGTCAATACTTAACCTCGCCGCTGAGAGAGGATCAATAGTGAATTCATCTAGACTAATCTTAACTAAGCAAGTCAGCGCATGGATCGCAGCTTGTTTTCTGTCTTAGCATGAATCAACATGACAATACATCCAGCAGAATAATCACATCAGAAGAAAGAATGGATTTTGTAATTTGACTAGTTTAGGATATTTTGCAAGGCTTATCCCATGGCTTACTGAATGAACACTATGGTAATAAGAACATTTTGAGAAGATTCTGTGCAATGGCTTTGTTCTGTGCATATTCCATTCAAAATGCATTGTGAGGGACACAATCCCCATAATGGTGCAGTGAATCCACAGTGTTATATATGTAAGCACAGATCTCTGAAGGAACATGGACTAATGGGGGTGATAATTCCACCCTTTACATTGGTATGTACTCCTAGTCCATACAGAATACACAGAGGGTTTTATAGCATCAAAAACTACTGACTGACTAAACAGCATGGGCTATTGGGCTATTCTCTGGATGTGGTAGGCTGTCAGCACCATGGGAAAAGGGCAACCAAGAGTGATGAGCACATGAAAGAGTTCAGCGATGCAGAGAGGCTACGGCTGGTCCACACACAGGCACAGTTAATGAGGGTTCCATCACACAACGTCACATCACCCACCGTCCTCACAAATACCACAGCTCTGGTCCTGTCAGTTTCACTGTCCTCACAAACATCACAGCCCTGGTCCTGTCAGTTTCACTGTCCTCACAAACACCACAGCCCTGGTCCTGTCAGTTTCACTGTCCTCACAAACACCACAGCCCTGGTCCTGTCAGTTTCACTGTCCTCACAAACACCACAGCCCTGGTCCTGTCAGTTTCACTGTCCTCACAAACACCACAGCCCTGGTCCTGTCAGTTTCACTGTCCTCACAAACACCACAGCCCTGGTCCTGTCAGTTTAACTGTCCTCACAAACACCACAGCCCTGGTCCTGTCAGTTTCACTGTCCTCACAAACATCACAGCCCTGATCCTGTCAGTTTCACTGTCCTCACAAATACCACAGCCCTGGTCCTGTCAGTTTCACTGTCCTCACAAACACCACAGCCCTGGTCCTGTCAGTTTCACTGTCCTCACAAACACCACAGTCCTGGTCCTGTCAGTTTCACTGTCCTCACAAACATCACAGCCCTGGTCCTGTCAGTTTCACTGTCCTCACAAACACCACAGCCCTGGTCCTGTCAGTTTCACTGTCCTCACAAACACCACAGCCCTGGTCCTGTCAGTTTCACTGTCCTCACAAACACCACAGCCCTGGTCCTGTCAGTTTCACTGTCCTCACAAACACCACAGCCCTGGTCCTGTCAGTTTCACTGTCCTCACAAACACCACAGCCCTGGTCCTGTCAGTTTCACTGTCCTCACAAACACCACAGCCCTGGTCCTGTCAGTTTCACTGTCCTCACAAACACCACAGCCCTGGTCCTGTCAGTTTCACTGTCCTCACAAACATCACAGCCCTGGTCCTGTCAGTTTCACTGTCCTCACAAACATCACAGCCCTGGTCCTGTCAGTTTCACTGTCCTCACAAACACCACAGCCCTGGTCCTGTCAGTTTCACTGTCCTCACAAACACCACAGCCCTGGTCCTGTCAGTTTCACTGTCCTCACAAACATCACAGCCCTGGTCCTGTCAGTTTCACTGTCCTCACAAACATCACAGCCCTGGTCCTGTCAGTTTCACTGTCCTCACAAACACCACAGCCCTGGTCCTGTCAGTTTCACTGTCCTCACAAATACCACAGCCCTGGTCCTGTCAGTTTCACTGTCCTCACAAACACCACAGCCCTGGTCCTGTCAGTTTCACTGTCCTCACAAACACCACAGCCCTGGTCCTGTCAGTTTCACTGTCCTCACAAACATCACAGTCCTGGTCCTGTCAGTTTCACTGTCCTCACAAACACCACAGTCCTGGTCCTGTCAGTTTCACTGTCCTCACAAACACCACAGCCCTGGTCCTGTCAGTTTCACTGTCCTCACAAACATCACAGCCCTGGTCCTGTCAGTTTCACTGTCCTCACAAACACCACAGCCTTGCCAGCAACCGCCTACCCAAACCAACCCATACCACTAAACCAACCCATACTACTAAACTATACCACTAAACCAACCCATACCAATAAACCAACCCATACCATTAAACCAACCCATACCACTAAACCAACCCATACCACTAAACCATATCACTAAACCAACCCATACCACTAAACCATACTGCTAAACCAAGCCATACCTCTAAACCAAGCCATACCTCTAAACCAAGCCATACCGCTAAACCAACTCATACCGCTAAACCAACCCATACCACTAAACCAACCCATACCGCTAAACCAACCCATACCACTAAACCAACACATACCACTAAACCAACACATACTACTAAACCAACCCATACCGCTAAACCAACCCATACCACTAAACCAACACATACTACTAAACCAACTCATACCGCTAAACCAACCCATACCACTAAACCAACCCATACCACTAAATCAACACATACTACTGAACCAACCCATACCGCTAAACCAACCCATACCACTAAACCAACACACACTACTAAACCAACACATACTACTAAACCAACCCATACCGCTAAACCAACCCATACCACTAAACCAACACATACTACTAAACCAACACATACTACTAAACCAACCCATACCGCTAAACCAACCCATACCACTAAACCAACACATACTACTAAACCAACTCATACCGCTAAACCAACCCATACCACTAAACCAACACACACTACTAAACCAACACATATAACTGAGTAGAATAAGTACCAAGAGGGACTTCGGTTACAGCACCAGAGTAAAGACAAGTCAGCCTGTGTTATTGGCCAACAACCTCTACTACATCTTAAGCCAAACCAACTCCTCCACTAACTGTGTGGACATGGACCAGACTCAAGAGACACCAGTGTAAAGAGTGTAAGAGCCCTTACCATGGCCTCCTCGGGTGAGGAAAGGCATCCTGTTAATGGCGATGGGCACTGTGCCATGCTTATTGTGGAAATGGTGGACATGGTGCGTGGTGCTTAGACTGGAAGACACGCGGGCCGTCCCTGCCTGGGTGGGGAGTGCAGCCAGCAGGGCCAATAACAAGACCAGCCTCCACCAACACCCCAGGCCTAGGCCTGTCCAGCCTGAACCCTGGCCCAGCCCAGGCCCCCCTGCTGGGAGTCTGCTCCCCACCACCATCACCTCCAGATGGGCACAGGAGCCCCCCAGGGCCTCCCTCAGTCCCACCCCACGAAGACAGGACATCTCAGAGGGCCGGCAAGCCTGTCACCTCCATAATCCTGGGGACCGGGTAATGTTAAGTTGGAGGATAGGACCAGATCTCTCCTTAGTTATGGCTGGGGGAAAAACAACTTCTGACCACGCAGGTTTTTCAGGATGTGAAACAAAGACAAAATACAGTTATTGCCTCTTATGATGAAATCCCAGTGAGAATCCTATTTTTGTTTGTTCAAAACATGTTGAGATATCTAGAGATGTTTGTTGGACTGAGGACTAAATACCTTCGAGTGGTGTGCAATCATCCTGAGATAAAGTCTTTAAAAAGTCAGCATCCAGGCACCAAAATGGATACCAAAAGTATTTAGTTGACACAATGCTAAATCCACGAGTAATTTAGAACCATACATTTCAATTATGATATTGAAGTATAACAAAGCAGAGGGGGCTTCAGGTGCCAGTATCACTGGGAGGAGGCTCTTCTCTCCCACCCACAGGTAGGGCTGGAGGGCAGTGGAGAGACTACAACCCCCTAAGACGAAAGCCCCTACACTGCAGAGAAGCAGATAAGACACCTCCCCACGGGAAACAGGATGATTTCATTAAGAAGGAGGAAAAAAGATCCAAGCTGATGGAGGGACATGCAGAACCCAGCGCTATCGTTTCCCTTTAGCCGGAGGAGAGTGAGGGAGGAAGGGAGGGAGGGAGGGAGGGAGGGAAGATATCTGCAGCGGCGAGGTAAAAGAGAAAAATCCTGAAGATAAATAAATAAATATTCCTGCGACTCCTCACACGCTCACACAGACGCACCAAACCCCTTTGAATGGTCACTTCTGTTTTGGTAACAGCCCCACTATAACCCACTAGACGAGGGACAGCAGTGAGTGGTCCAGAAGCAGCATCCTTGCCCCTCTCACCCTCCTCCTACTGCCCAGTCTCACGCAGTGAACACTACTGCTGCATTCCCTTCCCTCACTACTGCTGCATTCCCTTCCCTCTCCTGCTTTTTTCTCCAAATCTATTTGCGTCCTGACGATGTTCAACCGGACAATTCCATGCGTCTGGATGTGGATGATGGCAGTAAATTCCCTCCTGCGGAGACAGTGTGGATGACTGAGAAGACGTTGACTCTGGCTGCTGTCACTGTGAAATTAATGCTAATTAAAACTGGAGCAGTGGCTTGAGCATCGACTCCCTGAATGCTGGTTGGCTGAAATCCCAGGACAGCCTGGACTCCATACACACATTGAAAATAACAGTCACTGGTCACTACGGTCTCACCGACGAGGAAGCACAGCACAGCACTCTTCTGAAGCATAGTCAGAGACTGTGATAGAGCGAGGCACAGTGTGTGCCGGTGTGTGTGTGTGTGTGCAAGCGAGAGAGAGAGAGAGAGAGAGAGAGAGAGAAGCAGAGAGAGAGAGAGAGAGAAAGAAAGAGAGAGAGACAAAGAGGGGTGGGTGAGAGAGAGAGAGAGCAGCAGCTACGAGAGAGAGAGAGAGAGAGAGAGAGAGAGAGAGAGAGAGAGAGAGAAAAGCAGAGAGCAGCAGCAGAGAGAGAAAGAAAGAGAGAGAGACAAAGAGGGGTGGGTAAGAGAGAGAGAGAGCAGCAGCTACGAGAGAGAGAGAGAGAAGCAGAGAGAGCAGCAGAGAGAGAAAGAAAGAGAGAGAGACAAAGAGGGGTGAGAGAGAGAGACAGAGAGCAGCAGCTACAAGAGAGAGAGAGAGAGAGAGAGAGAAAGAGGGGGAGAGAGCAAGAGGGAGAGAGAAAGAGAGAGCAGCAGAGAGAGAAAGAAAGAGAGAGGGAGAGAGAGACAGAGGGGGTGGGTGAGGGAGAGCAGGCATAAACAATGCAAAGAAACACAGAGGCCAGAAAATGGGTTGTGTGAGAATAAATACACATCCCAGGTTACTGATTCACAGCCAATGTACAGTACAGACAGACAGATACCCAGTACAGACAGATACCCAGTACAGAGAGATACACAGTACAGAGAGATACACAGTACAGACAGATGCCCAGTACAGACAGATACCCAGTACAGACAGATACACAATACAGACAGATACCCAGTACAGACAGATACACAATACAGACAGATACCCAGTACAGACAGATACCCAGTACAGACAGATACACAGTACAGACAGATACCCAGTACAGACAGATACCCAGTACAGACAGATACACAGTACAGACAGATACACAGTACAGACAGATACACAATACAGACAGATACCCAGTACAGACAGATACCCAGTACAGACAGATACCCAGTACAGACTGATGCCCAGTACAGACAGATGCTGTGAAATTAATGCTAATTAAAACTGGAGCAGTGGCTTGAGCAGATACACAATACAGACAGATACACAATACAGCCAGATACACAGTACAGACAGATACACAATACAGACAGATACACAATACAGACAGATACACAATACAGACAGATACCCAGTACAGACAGATACCCAATACAGACAGATACCCAATACAGACAGATACCCAGTACAGACAGATACCCAGTACAGACAGATACCCAATACAGACAGATACCCAGTACAGACAGACCCAATACAGACAGATACCCAGTACAGACAGATACCCAGTACAGACAGATACCCAGTACAGACAGATACCCAGTACAGACAGATACCCAATACAGACAGATACCCAGTACAGACAGATACCCAGTACAGACAGATACCCAGTACAGACAGATACCCAATACAGACAGATACCCAATACAGACAGATACCCAGTACAGACAGATACCCAGTACAGACAGATACCCAGTACAGACAGATACCCAATACAGACAGATACCCAATACAGACAGATACCCAATACAGACAGATACCCAATACAGACAGATACCCAATACAGACAGATACCCAATACAGACAGATACCCAGAAATAGAAAAGCAGGATGATGCTGCAGAGGAAGAAACCGATTCAGCTCAACTGTCAAAACTGCTACATCAGGAGAACAGGGGTGCCTGTCTCTGTGGTGGTGTACCTGGGAAAAATAGGCTTTGGAATGATACCACAGGGAGAGGAGAGAGCTAAAGATAGCTAGCAATACATTCAGACACAGATCTGCTATCTTTGATCACTCTGTTGTCTCAGACAATTTTCCTGCACAGCAGGAAATGCAAATTGTGGTGTATTCAAGGTTTAAAAAGGCTTTTAAAGTTTGTAATTTCCACTTAAAATGTCTGACTTGATTTGCCCTAATTTCATGTTGCTGCAGTATTATTTTCCTGCTGTGAGAAACAAATTAAGATCTGTACCAGATGCAGACAATAACCCCCATTACCAAGAAAACTATGGTTGGTCCCTGATTCTACTGAATTATTTAGTTCCAGTCAAAATTCTGTGACAAGCGTAGCCCTCTCTCTTTCTCTCTGGCATCGCCACATGTAGCCATCCCGAAGAGTGCTCTCACCCTTTCCTCCTCTCCCTCAGCCCTCTCTATTCATTTCTGGTATGTGTAGCACTGTACTTATGCTGAACTTAAGAGAGAGTGTGGGGGAGGAGAGCGAGAGAGAGAGAGAGAGAGAGCAAGAGAGCGAGCGAGAGAGAAGCAGAACTGTAGCTATATCAGATAAATCATGGTCGATAGAGATCTCAGCTGGGATTGCCTGGCCAGTTAAAAGGACACACATGAAAAAAGGAGAACAGAGCAGAGCCAGCACTACCTCTCATGGTGACAGGAAGGTAGAGGCAGGCCATTACTCAGGCAGAGAGAGGGGAGGCAAAGAGAGAGAGAGACAGAGTGAAGGGGAGAAATAGAGAGGAGAGGGAGGGAGGGAGAGAGAGAGAGGGGGAGGCTGAAGAGGGCTGGAGAGGGGAGAGGACTGGAGAGGGCTGGAGAGGGGAGAGGACTGGAGAGGGCTGGAGAGGGGAGAGGACTGGAGAGGGCTGAAGAGGGGAGATGGCTGGAGAGGGCTGGAGAGGGGAGAGGACTGGAGAGGGCTGAAGAGGGGAGAGGACTGGAGAGGGCTGGAGAGGGGAGAGGGCTGGAGAGGGGAGAGGACTGGAGAGGGCTGGAGAGGGGAGAGGACTGGAGAGGGCTGGAGAGGGGAGAGGACTGGAGAGGGCTGGAGAGGGGAGAGGACTGGAGAGGGCTGGAGAGGGGAGATGGCTGGAGAGGGCTGGAGAGGGGAGAGGACTGGAGAGGGCTGAAGAGGGGAGAGGACTGGAGAGGGCTGGAGAGGGGAGAGGACTGGAGAGGGCTGGAGAGGGGAGAGGACTGGAGAGGGCTGGAGAGGGGAGAGGACTGGAGAGGGCTGGAGAGGGGAGAGGACTGGAGAGGGCTGAAGAGGGGAGATGGCTGGAGAGGGCTGAAGAGGGGAGAAGGCATGAGAGGGCTAGAGGGGGAGAGGGCTAGATAGGGCAGGATATAGCTAGAGAGGAGAGAGGGCTGGAGAGGGGAGAGGGCTGGAGAGGAGAGAGCTGGAGAGGGCTGGATAGGGCTGGAGGACAGGAGAGGGGAGAGGGCTGGAGAGGGGAGAGGGCTGGAGAGGGGAGAGGGCTGGAGAGGGGAGAGGGCTGGAGAAGGGAGAGGGCTGGAGAGGGGAGAGGTTTGAGGGGGAAGAGGGCTGGAGAGGGGAGAGGGCTGGAGAAGGGAGAGGGCTGGAGAGGGGAGAGGACTGAGGGGGAAGAGGTGCTGGAGAGGGTTAGAGGGCAGGAGAGGGGACAGGGCTGGTGAAGGGAGAGGGAAGAGGGCTGAGTGGTAAGAGGGCTGGAGAGCACTGGAGAGGACTGGAGAGAACAGGGCTGGAGAGGCCTGGAGAGGACTGGAGAGAACAGGGCTGGAGAGGCCTGGAGAGGACTGGAGAGAACAGGGCTGGAGAGGCCTGGAGAGGACTGGAGAGAACAGGGCTGGAGAGGCCTGGAGAGGACTGGAGAGAACAGGGCTGGAGAGGCCTGGCAAGGCCTGGAGAGGACTGGAGAGAACAGGGCTGGAGAGGCCTGGAGAGGGCTGGAGAGGGGAGAGGACTGGAGAGGACTGGAGAGGGGAGAGGGCTGGAGAGGCCTGGAGAGGCCTGGAGAGGGCTGGAGAGGGCTGGAGAGGGGGGAGGGCTGGAGAGGCCTGGAGAGGGCATAAGGCTGGATAGGGCAGAGGCCTGGAGAGGGCTGGAGAGGGGAGAGGGCTGGAGAGGGGAGAGGGCTGGAGAGGGCTGGAGAGAGCTGGAGAGAGCTGGAGATGTATGCAGAGGTGAGAGGGCTGGAGAGGGGAGAAGAGGGCATAGGGCTGGAGAGGGCAGAGGCCTGGAGAGGGCTGGAGAGGGGAGAGGGCTGGAGAGGGGAGAGGGCTGGAGAGGGCTGGAGAGGGGAGAGGGCTGGAGAGAGCTGGAGAAGGCTGGAGATGGATGCAGAGGCGAGAGGGCTGGAGAGGGGAGGAGAGGGCATAGGGCTGGAGAGGGCAGAGGCCTGGAGAGGGCTGGAGAGGGGAGAGGGCTGGAGAGGGGAGAGGGCTGGAGAGGGCTGGAGAGGGCTGGAGAGGGGAGAGGGCTGGAGAGAGCTGGAGAAGGCTGGAGATGGATGCAGAGGCGAGAGGGCTGGAGAGGGGAGGAGAGGGCTGGTGAAGGGAGAGGGCTGGAGTGGGGAGAGGGGAGAGGGCAGAGGGATAGAGAGGGCTGGAGAGGGGTTGGAGAGGGGAGATGGCTGGAGAGGGTGAGGGCTGAATATGGCTGGAGAGGGGAGAGGGCTGGAGAGGGCTAGAGAGGGCTGGAGAGGGTGAGGGCTGGATGCAGAGGATGCAGAGGCGAGAGGGCTGGAGAGGGGAGGAGAGGGCTGGTGATGGGAGAGGGCTGGTGATGGGAGAGGGCTGGAGTGGGGAGAGGGGAGAGGACCAAAGGTGGGTTGGACAGGGGAGAGGACCAAAGGTGGGTTGGAGAGGGGAGAGGACCAAAGGTGGGTTGGAGAGGGGAGATGGCTGGAGAGGGGAGAGGGCTGGGGATGGTAGGAGAGGGTTAGAGGGCTAGAGAGGGGAGAGTGCTGGAGGGTGGGAGAGGGCTGGAGAAGGCTGGAGAGGGGAGAGGACTGGAGAAGGGCAGAGAGGGCTGGAGTGGGCTGGAGGGTGTTAGAGGGCTCGAGAAAGCTGGAGATTTTTATTTTTATTTTTTTATTTTACCTTTATTTAACCAGGCAAGTCAGTTAAGAACAAATTCTTATTTTCAATGACGGCCTGGGAACAGTGGGTTAACTGCCTGTTCAAGGGCAGAACGACAGATTTGTACCTTGTCAGCTCGGGGGTTTGAACTCGCAACCTTCCGGTTACTAGTCCAACGCTCTAACCACTAGGCTACCCTGCCGCCCCGCAGGGATGGGAGAGGGCTGGAGAGGGCAGAGACAGCTGGGGAGGGGAGAGGGCTGGAGAGGGCAGAGACAGTTGGGGAGAGGAGAGGACTGGAGAGGGCAGAGACAGCTGGGGAGGGGAGATGGCTGGAGAGGGCAGAGACAGCTGGGGAGGGGAGAGGGCTGGAGAGGGCAGAGACAGTTGGGGAGGGGAGAGGGCTGGAGAGGGCAGAGACAGCTGGGGAGGGGAGAGGGCTGGAGAGGGCAGAGACAGCTGGGGAGGGGAGAGGGCTGGAGAGGGCAGAGACAGTTGGGGAGGGGAGAGGACTGGAGAGGGCAGAGACAGCTGGGGAGGGGAGAGGGCTGGAGAGGGCAGAGACAGCTGGGGAGGGGAGAGGGCTGGAGAGGGCAGAGACAGCTGGGGAGGGGAGAGGGCTGGAGAGGGCTGTAGAGGGAAGAGGGCTGGATGGGGCTGGAGAGGGCTGGAGTGGGTAGAGGGCTGGTTGTGGCCAATGAGCTGGGCTTACTGAACTGAGAGAATTGAGCAGAAGGTGAGGGGGGCAGGGGGTTATCATTGGAGATGATTTGCGGTGACCTTGGCTGGATACTACCCAGACTGTCTGAGCCAACTAAGCTTTTACGTGGCATTAGACAGGCAGAGGTGCTTGGTAACTCACTATCTGTTGTGAGATGCCTGAACACCCAACACAAATCAGCCAAGTCTCTGATGCAGATGGCTGCCCTGTAGTTGCCATTACATGAGTGAAAGACAATCCTCTATTAACGTAATACTTTCAAACGCTTCAACATTCAAAGTCAATGTCAATGTTATAAAGTTAGGTTGAAATTGGCAAAAAATACAAAATTGTGATATACTGTATAATAAATGAGCAGTTTAATCAATAATCCCTAATAAATTATGCACACACTATGTGCAATGCAAGAGTCCTGTCCAATAGGCCTAAAGGGGGTAATGTGTGGAAGATGAGGGTATTTGAGAGGGTGGCTTTAACAATGATTGATGTTTGTATTGTATTGTATATTGTGTTGTATTGTATAGTGTATTGTGTTGTGTTATATTGTATTGTATATTGTATTGTATATTGTATTGTATTATATATTGTATTGTATTATATATTGTATTGTATATTTTATTGCCTTGTATTGTATATTGTATATTGTATTGTCTTGTATTTGTATTGTATTGTATATTGTGTTGTATATTGTATTGTATATTGTATTATATATTGTATTTTATATTGTATTGTATATTGTATTGCCTTGTCTTGTATTGTATATTGTGTTGTATATTGTATTGTATATTGTATTATATATTGTATTTTATATTGTATTGTATATTGTATTGCCTTGTCTTGTATTGTATATTGTATTGTATTGTGTTATATTGTATTGTATTGTATATTGTCTTGTATTGTGTTATATTGCATTGCATTGTATGTTGTATTGTATTGTGTTCTATTGTATTGTGTATTGTATTGTATTGTGTATTGTATTGTATTGTGTTGTATTGTATTGTATGTTGTATTGTATTGTGTTCTATTGTATTGTGTATTGTATTGTATTGTATATTGTATTGTATTGTATGTTGTATTGTATTGTGTTCTATTGTATTGTGTTCTATTGTATTGTATATTGTATTGTATTGTGTTATATTGTATTGTATTGTATATTGTATTGTATTGTATATTGTATTGTATTGTGTTCTATTGTATTGTATATTGTATTGTATTGTGTTATATTGTATTGTATTGTATATTGTATTGTATTGTATTGTATATTGTATTGTATTGTGTTCTATTGTATTGTATATTGTATTGTATTGTGTTCTATTGTATTGTATATTGTATTGTATTGTGTTCTATTGTATTGTGTATTGTATTGTATTGTATTGTATATTGTATTGTATTGTATATTGTATTGTATTGTGTTCTATTGTATTGTATATTGTATTGTATTGTGTTCTATTGTATTGTGTATTGTAGTGTATTGTATATTGTATTGTATTGTGTTGTATTGTATATTGTATTGTATTGTGTTCTATTGTATTGTATATTGTATTGTATTGTGTTCTATTGTAGTGTGTATTGTATTGTATTGTATATTGTATTGTATTGTGTTCTATTGTATTGTATATTGTATTGTATTGTGTTCTATTGTATTGTGTATTGTATTGTATTGTGTTCTATTGTATTGTGTATTGTAGTGTATTGTATATTGTATTGTATTGTGTTGTATTGTATATTGTATTGTATTGTGTTCTATTGTATTGTATATTGTATTGTATTGTGTTCTATTGTATTGTGTATTGTATATTGTATTGTGTTCTATTGTATTGTATATTGTATTGTATTGTGTTCTATTGTATTGTGTATTGTAGTGTATTGTATATTGTATTGTATTGTGTTGTATTGTATATTGTATTGTATTGTATTGTATTGTGTTGTATTGTATATTGTATTGTATTGTGTTCTATTGTATTGTATATTGTATTGTATGTTGTATTGTATTGTGTTCTATTGTATTGTATATTGTAGTGTATTGTATATTGTATTGTATTGTGTTGTATTGTATATTGTATTATATTGCATTGTATATTGTATTGTATATTGTATTGTATTGTGTTCTATAGTATTGTATTGTGTTCTATTGTATTGTATATTGTATTGTATATTGTATTGTATTGTATATTGTATTGTATTGTGTTGTATTGTATATTGTATTATATTGCATTGTATATTGTATTGTATTGTGTTCTATTGTGTTGTATATTGTATTGTATTGTGTTGTATTGTATTGTGTTATATTGTATTGTATTGTGTTCTATTGTATTGTATATTGTAGTGTATTGTGTTGTATTGTATTGTGTTATATTGTATTGTATTGTGTTCTATTGTATTGTATATTGTAGTGTATTGTATATTGTATTGCATTGTGTTGTATTGTATATTGTATTACATTGCATTGTATATTGTATTGTATATTGTAGTGTATTGTATATTGTATTGTATTGTATTGTGTTGTATTGTATTGTATATTGTATTGTATTGTGTTCTATTGTATTGTATATTGTATTGTATTGTGTTATATTGTATTGTATATTGTAGTGTATTGTGTTGTATTGTATATTGTATTATATTGCATTGTATATTGTATTGTATTGTGTTCTATTGTATTGTATTGTGTTGTATTGTGTTGTGTTCTATTGTATTGTATATTGTATTGTATTGTGTTCTATTGTATTGTATATTATATTGTGTTCACTTGTATTGTGTTGTATTGTGTTCTATTGTATTGTATTGTATTGTGTTCTATTGTATTGTATATTATATTGTGTTCACTTGTATTGTGTTGTATTGTGTTCTATTGTATTGTATTGTATTGTGTTCTATTGTATTGTATATTATATTGTGTTCACTTGTATTGTGTTGTATTGTGTTCTATTGTATTGTATTGTCTTGTATTGTGTTCTATTGTATTGTATATTGTATTGTGTTGTATTGCATAGTATATTGTATTGTATTGTGTTCTATTGTATTGTATTGTGTTCTATTGTATTGTGTTGTATTGTGTTCTATTGTATTGTATTGTATATTGTATTGTGTTCTATTGTATTGTATATTGTATTGTGTTGTATTGCATTGTATATTGTTTTGTATTGTGTTCTATTGTATTGTGTTATATTGTATTGTATTGTGTTGTATTGTATTGTGTTCTATTGTATTGTATTGTGTTGTATTGTATTGTGTTGTATTGTATTGTGTTGTATTGCATTGTATATTGTATTGTGTATTGTATTGTGTTCTATTGTATTGTATTGTGTTGTATTGTATTGTGTTGTATTGCATTGTATATTGTATTGTGTATTGTATTGTATTGTGTTCTATTGTATTGTATCGTGTTGTATTGTATTGTGTTGTATTGTATTGTGTTGTGTTGTATTGTGTTGTATTGCATTGTATATTGTATTGTGTATTGTATTGTATTGTATATTGTATTGTGTTCTATTGTATTGTGTATTGTATTGTATTGTGTTCTATTGTATTGTCTATTGTATTGTGTTCTATTGTATTCTATATTGTATTGTGTTGTATTGCATTGTATGTTGTATTGTATTGTGTTCTATTGTATTGTATATTGTATTGTGTTCTATTGTATTGTATGTTGTATTGTATTGTGTTCTATTGTATTGTATATTGTATTGTATTGTATTGTGTATTGCATTGTATATTGTATTGTGTATTGTATTGTATTGTGTTCTATTGTATTGTATATTGTATTTTGTTGTATTGTATTGTATATTGTATTGTATTGTGTATTGCATTGTATATTGTATTGTGTATTGTATTGTATTGTGTTGTATTGTATTGTATATTGTATTGTGTTGTATTGTATTGTATATTGTATTGCATTGTATATTGTATTGTGTTGTATTGTATTGTGTATTGTATTGTATTGTGTTCTATTGTATTGTATATTGTATTGTGTTGTATTGTATTGTATATTGTATTGTATTGTATATTGTATTGTGTATTGTATTGTATTGTGTTCTATTGTATTGTATATTGTATTGTGTTGTATTGTATATTGTATTGTGTTGTATTGCATTGTATATTGTATTGTATTGTATATTGTATTGTGTATTGTATTGTATTGTGTATTGTATTGTATTGTGTTCTATTGTATTGTATATTGTATTGTATTGTATTGTATTATGTATTGCATTGTATATTGTATTGTATTGTATTGTGTTCTATTGTATTGTATATTGTATTGTATTGTGTTCTGTTGTATTGTATTGTATTGTATTGTATGTTGTATTGTATTGTGTTCTATTGTATTGTGTATTGTATTGTGTTGTATTGTATTGTATGTTGTATTGTATTGTGTTCTATTGTATTGTGTTCTATTGTATTGTGTTGTATTGTATTGTATTGTGTTCTATTGTATTCTATATTGTATTGTGTTGTATTGTATTGCATGTTGTATTGTATTGTGTTCTATTGTATTGTGTTCTATTGTATTGTATTGTATTGTATTGTATGTTGTATTGTATTGTGTTCTATTGTATTGTGTATTGTATTGTGTATTGTATTGTATTGTGTATTGTATTGTATTGTGTTCTATTGTATTGTATATTGTATTGTATTGTATTGTATTATGTATTGCATTGTATATTGTATTGTATTGTATTGTGTTCTATTGTATTGTATATTGTATTGTATTGTGTTCTGTTGTATTGTATTGTATGTTGTATTGTATTGTGTTCTATTGTATTGTGTATTGTATTGTGTTGTATTGTATTGTATGTTGTATTGTATTGTGTTCTATTGTATTGTGTTCTATTGTATTGTGTTGTATTGTATTGTATTGTGTTCTATTGTATTGTGTTGTATTGTATTGCATGTTGTATTGTATTGTGTTCTATTGTATTGTGTTCTATTGTATTGTATTGTATTGTATTGTATGTTGTATTGTATTGTGTTCTATTGTATTGTGTATTGTATTGTATTGTATTGTGTTCTATTGTATTGTGTATTGTATTGTGTTGTATTGTATTGTATGTTGTATTGTATTGTGTTCTATTGTATTGTATTGTGTTGTATTCTATTGTATTGTATTGTTAATGCTACACTCGCATTAACATCTGCTAACCATGTTTATGTGACAAATCAAATTTGATTTGATTTGATTTGTGTTGTATTGTATTGTGTTGTATTGTATTGTATAGGCAAGTCCCCCAGTATTGGAGACATCTTTCTAGGTAGTGATGAAATCTTCATGAGGGCTGTTTGGGATAAAAGGTTTGCATTAATCAATTTGCAAACTCCAGGGTTTCTCAACATGATAAAATGATGCTATCTGGAGGACACAGGGGGTGGTTGGGGGAAGCATTGGTGAATTAACCATCTGTTGTCCTGGCTCTTTTCACTGTTAGGACTCCTTCTCTATCCTGATGCCACTGAGTAAGTAGGTTATCCTCCCCTTCACACTGGAACACACCCAGTCATACAAAATACGTCCATGCAGAATTCAACAAAACACAGAGTGAGCGTATTCTAAATGAAAGCAACCAATCAAGTAAACAGTCCCAGTCTAGCGCCCAGAAATCATTCATTCCCACCAGTAAAAGTCAATTGAATAAATAAGTGCTCAACTCCCCCCTCCTCCCAGAATGTACGAACTGCATCTACATGTGTTGTCTGCTGTAGTTATTGCTTGTGGTTAATGTATATATGAACTGCATCTACATGTGTTGTCTGCTGTAGTTATTGCTTGTGGTTAATGTATATATGAACTGCATCTACATGTGTTGTCTGCTGTAGTTATTGCTTGTGGTTAATGTATATGCATTTATGCACCTTGTGGTGATGCTGTGCTGTTATGTGTTGAGATGGAAAACACATTTCCAGAAAGGGAAACACAATACCAAATTATTATTATTATTATTATTAGAGCTTCTTTGCAAATGCCAAGAGTGATTTCATCAGATCGTGAAAATTATACGAGTCTATGTATAGCTAGCTAGGTGTTTTCCAATTCTGTGATAAAAACATGTATAGAACGCATCAAAGGAAGCAATGAAGTTTTGCTGTTAAATCATTAGCTACATTTCAAGGGCATCACCCTACAATTATTTTGTTAGAGCAGAGTGAAAGGTATTTTTATGCAGAGTGAAAGGTATTGCGAGCACAGAATTTAAAAGATGATGTTTTCCTGGCTTAGGAGACTTAAATACACAGTGTAGGGTGTCAGGGGGATTTGTCGGGGAGACAGTTTTTGCCCAGGCATTGAGGCTAGCCTCAGGGGTGAACGTAGCAGGATTAATCATGACACTTTTCACATTAATTACCCATAATGCCAACCTCCTCTGAAATAAATGGCCTGCAGTTAAGATATCCAGTTGATTTCATTAGATTTAAAGCGACAGCACCTCAAATAGGTCTGGCTGGGAAAGAGGAAGGGAGGGGAGGGGTGGTAATCCAACGTACAGAGCTTTAGCAGGGAGAGATACATGTCCAATGTTGGGCCCAGGTCCGTGGTGAATATAAAACACAATGTTGGGCCCAGATCCGTGGTGAATATAAAACACAATGTTGGGCCCAGATCCGTGGTGAATATAAAACACAATGTTGGGCCCAGATCCGTGTGAATATAAAACACAATGTTGGGCCCAGATCCGTGGTGAATATAAAACACAATGTTGGGCCCAGATCCGTGGTGAATATAAAAGAACGTTCCGGGAGCATCTCCCATTCTGTGTCCCTACTGTTTAATCATCACACATCAATCTGCCATTTACTTTTGTCCTCTATCTGCCATCTGTTCTGCTTAACAATAATTCAATTACAACATGACATTACGGAGGTGACCTTTCTCTGTGGGGTCAAGAGACATGAATCCATGTTCGATTGATTGGCACTTCTTTGTATTGTGGTTTGAACAGAGACATTTGGATGTATGACTTCTGATACTTGATAGGCAGCCACTATGCCAGTAATCTCACGGTGAAACAGAGGTCTTGTTTTCTGTTAGGCCAGATAAGAGGTTAAGCAGAATCACATGGGACCATCACTTTATTGGTATGACCTGTCTATACACACTTGTTGTATCACTCAACCATAGAATGGTGTTATCTGTCAATTGAAAATGAAATTGTTTGTTTATAGTTGAAGTTAATGAAAAGCACATGGGTGTGCCACTCAACGGGTCTAGGTAGCAGACCTACAGATGTAGGATCTTAAATGGGAATTATTAAGTCGATTATAATTCATGGACATTTTATGTAGGGGGTTGATACATTTTTCTTTAGTGCAAATCAAGTCTGACATTTTTTGTTGTTGTGGAAATTACAAACTTTAGAAGCCCTTTTAAACCTTGAATACACTAAAAGAGTGGTCTAATTAAGGTCCTACATCTGTGCAGTATACAGCCAACAGCTATAGCCAAATGAAACTGACTGTTGCGTTTCAACAGCTTTTAAGAGAATGATCATATTGATCCCAGTTTAATAGAGAATGATCATATTGATCCCAGTTTAATAGAGAATGATCATATTGATCCCAGTTTAATAGAGAATGATCATATTGATCCCAGTTTAATAGAGAATGATCATATTGATCCCAGTTTAATAGAAAAGGATCATATTGATCCCAGTTTAATAGTAGTGGGCTGTGGCTGGCGCTAAATCAAATGCACCAAATGGGACAAAACTAACTCTATAGTTGTCAACCTGTGAAGGCCCACCTGTGCAGAATCTACCTACTACCTCTATAGTTGTCAACCAGTGAAGGCCCACCTGTGCAGAATATACCTACTACCTCTATAGTTATCAACCTGTGAAGGCCCACCTGTGCAGAATCTACCTCCTGACAAATACCCAGTCATTTGTACCATAGGCAGCGTATTGGCACTTTCAATGTAGGCACTTTCTCCATGAGCCACAACAGGTTACAGTCTAGTACCAACCCAATGTCTAGGATGATTGAAGGGTGATAACAGTGAGTCATTAACAAGGTATTCCCCTGCCACTGCTTTGTGTGGGCTGTGGAGGGGGAATGATGGTCAGACAGATGCTGTGTAGGGAGTGGGAAGGCAGGCAGGCAGGTAGAGGCAGGGTGGCCTGGGGTGGAAGGATGATGCTGTGTATAGGGATGGGACAGGCAGAGGCTGACGGAGGTTGAGTAGGAGATGGGCAGGCAAGTAGAGGTAGGGTGGGGCTGTCAGCTTGGCTCAGCAGCATGGATGGATGGGTGAATCAGGTGGAGGTAGGAAGAGCTCAGGGGGCTGAGGCAGTCTATTGGCTGTAGGCTGAAGTGAAGGAGAGGAGACACCCAGGTCTGTCCTGGGCTCTATGGGCTTGGGGGTAGGCACAAAAGAACAGCCTATAGCCTCTAGGGAGCAGAAATAGCCCTGTTTTCCAAGCAATCATCCCAGCAATCTGTTTCTTTACAGTGGTTACCATACCCAAGCTGGAAAGTCACTATCAACAAAGACAGTATCTAGAAAGACAGGATCTACAAAGACACTATCTAGAAAGACACTATCTACATAGACACTATCTACAAAAACACTATCTACAAAGGCAGTATCTACAAAGACACGATCTACAAAGACACTATCTACAAAGACAGTATCTAGAAAGACAGTATCTACAAAGACAGTATCTACAAAGACAGTATCTACAAAGACAGTATCTACAAAGACACTATCTACAAAGACAGTATCTACAAAGACCGTATCTACAAAGACACTATCTACAAAGACACTATCTAGAAAGACACTATCTAGAAAGACAGTATCTACAAAGACAGTATCAACAAAGACACTATCTAGAAAGACAGTATCTACAAAGACAGTATCAACAAAGACACTATCTAGAAAGACACTATCTACAAAGACACTATCTAGAAAGACAGTATCTACAAAGACAGTATCTACAAAGACAGTATCTACAAAGACACTATCTAGAAAGACAGTATCTACAAAGACAGTATCTACAAAGACACTATCAACAAAGACACTATAAACAAAAACACTATCAACAAAGACAGACTTGAATAAATGGTGAATGCAAAATATTGAAAATGATGTGTAGATAGCTACAGTGTTTGTTTGAGGTTTAGCGCCAAGCAAACAAAGTAAAATAAAGTTTATTTTGTGTTTTTTTTACCTACAACCCAGTGTGATGTGTTTTAAATGGAAACATCTTTCATTAGGGTCAAATTTGAAACATTCAAAAAAATAATATGAATCCGTTTTTAACTATAGAAAGCCATGTGGATATCTTGATAAAAAAAACGTCATTGTCTGACAGTCCTAAAACAGACAGAGTAGAGTGACCTCTAAGAAAATGCTCTGGTTTGCATCTCTTCAATAAAAGGGTAGCATATGCTGTGTGCCCCGGCAGATCTGTCAACACTCTGTCATGACAGGTCACGGGCAATGCCAAATAGATGGAGAGGAGGCCAATAGAAACCTCACACAGGCACCTGCAGGGATGCTGATGGTTAATCATTACATTTTAGTCATTTAGCAGACACTGAGTACAAATGGGCTATGTACAGGTGCAGTGATCTGTGAGCTGCTCTGACAGCTGGTGCTTAAAGCTAGTGAGGGAGATATGAGTCTCCAGCTTCAGCGATTTTCGCAGTTCGTTCCAGTCATTGGCAGCAGAGAACTGGAAGGAAAGACTACCAAAGGAGGAATTGGCTTTGGGGGTGACCAGTGAGATATACTGTGTGCTATGAGTGGGTGCTGCTATGGTGACCAGTGAGCTGAGATAAGGCGGGGCTTTACCTAGCAGAGACTTGTAGATAACCTGTAGCCAGTGGGTTTGGTGACGAGTATGAAGCGAGGGCCAACCAACGAGAGCGTACAGGTCACAATGGTGGGTAGTGTATGGGGCTTTGGTGACAAAACGGATGGCACTGTGATAGACTGCATCCAGTTTGTTGAGTAGAGTGTTGGAGGCTATTTTACAGATGACATCACCGAAGTCGAGGATCGGTAGGATGGTCAGTTTTACGAGGGTATGTTTGGCAGCATGAGTGAAGGATGCTTTGTTGCGATATAGGAAGCCGATTCTAGATTTAATTTTGGATTGGAGATGCTTAATGTGAGTCTGGAAGGAGAGTTTACAGTCTAACCAGACACCTTAGAAAGACAGGGTAGGATAGATATAGGTCTGTAGCAGTTTGGGTCTAGAGTGTCACCCCCTTTGAAGAGGGGGATGACCGCTGCAGCTTTCCAATCTTTGGGAATCTCAGACGATACGAAAGAGAGGTTAAACAGGCTAGTAATAGGAGTTGCAACAATTTCGGCAGATCATTTTAGAAAGAGAGGGTCCAGATTGTCTAGCCCGGCTGATTTGTATGGGTCCAGATTTTGCCGCTCTTTCAGAACATCAGCCATCTGGATTTGGGTGAAGGATAAATGGTCGGGGCGTTGGCGGGTTGCTGTGGAGGGTGCCGGGCATTTGACCGGGGTAGGGGTAGCCAGGTGGAAAGCATGGACAGCCGTAGAAAAATGCTTATTGAAATTCTCAATTATAGTGGATGTATCGGTGGTAACAGTGTTTCCTAGCCTCAGAGCAGTGGGCAGCTGGGAGGAGGTGCGCTTATTCTCCATGGACTTTACAGTGTCCCAGAACGTTTTTGAGTTAGTACTACAGAATGCAAATTTCTGTTTGAAAAAGCTAGCCTTAGCTTTTCTAACTGCCTGTGTATATTTGTTCCTAACTTCCCTGAAAATGTGCATATCAAGGGGGCTATTTGATGCTAATGCAGAACGCCACAGGATGTTTTTGTGCTGGTCAAGGGCAGACAGGTCTGGAGTGAACCAAGGACTATATCTATTCCTAGTTCACATTTTTTTGAGTGGGGCATGCTTATTTAAGATGGTGAGGAAGGCACTTTTAAAGAATAGCCAAGCATCAGCTACTGACGGGATGAGGTCAATGTCTACTTGCAGAAGTGTTTTAGGGAGTGTTTGACAGTGATGAGGGGTGGTTGTTTGGTCGCTTACCCATTACGGATGCAGGCAATGAGGCAGTGATCGGTGAGATCTTGATTGAAAACAGCAGAGGTGCACTTGGAGGGCGAGTTAGTTAGACGAGTTAGTTTGAACTTATATGGTGATCGCATCCAAACTTTCATAGTATTACCATGACCACCGGCAAAACAGTTCGTCTTTCAATCACCCACGTGGGTATAACCAATGAGGAGATGGCACGTGGGTACCTGCTTCTATAAACCAATGAGGAGATGGGAGAGGCAGGACTTTCAGCGAGATCTGCGTCAAAGTTCTATTTTAGCCCTTGGCATCGCAGACGCTCGTTGGCGCGTGTGAGCAGTGTGGGTGCAATAATTGAATAACATGGGTTTCTACATTTATTTTGTGACTCTCGCGCACGCGACGTGTCCGGTCTGGTCAGCATGTTAGAATTCTTACGCCGCTCTCAAAGCATCCCTTAAGGAATGAGGATGCTTCAGTTTGGCTGGCACCACAACAAAAAACTCACAAAATGTTGTCACAATATATGTGTAACAGTATAACTTTAGATCGTCCCCTCGCCCATACCCGGGCGCGAACCAGGGACCCTCTGCACAATCAACAACAGTCACCCACGAAGCATCGTTACCCATCGCTCCACAAAAGCCACGGCCCTTGCAGAGCAAGGGGAACCACTACTTCAAGGTCTTCGAGCAAGTGACGTCACCGATTGAAACACTATTTAGCGCGAACCACCGCTAACTAAGCTAGCGTTTCACAAACTTTTCCAAACTGTATCGGCTGGGAAGCATGTGCACGCCTTTACTGTGCAATAACAACCACACTCTGTGGAAAGTATTATCAACTGTCATTAAATATTAAAAGTTAATGTTGAGATTGCTAGAGTTTCTGCTTGTCTTGCCTGAGAGAGCACTCTCTCATTCCTCTTCCACTTCCATGGGACAGAAATCATTATTCATTCACTATGCAGTATCTCTACATCATCTTAGATTTAATTGAAGCGCCTTATGCAACACAGAGAGATCTTCTCTGACTATAGTTTTGGGGTAATGGAAAAATGAGAGAAAGTGTTTGCATTATGTGACTTGTGTTTCTGGGAAGGAAATCAACTAGTAATTCCTTGATTTACTGTGACAATAAAATCAAAATCCATGTAGTTCAGTCTCACTGAAATTCATGAAGACACTGAAGAACTATACAAAAAGACAAAGTCTCAAGATTGAAATGAAAATCTAAGACTAACACTGCAATAGACATGAGAAGTCAATGTAATGAATTACGAGGAGGCTTTTGCCTATAGGTGTCAGCTGTATGAATTATTCAATGGCAATTGATATGACAGCTTGGGATTATAAGGTTCTATCTACATTTTTGTCAAAACGTAGTTATTAACACAGCCCTTTTCTGTCCAATGTTCTCTACCTACATGTATATAGCATTCTGAATACCCCATTTAGTTAAAACAACATCTGCTGACATCATTCAAACCAATGAGGGTTCGGAACTTTAAAGCTAATTATCTCAGAATCATATTTTTGTAGATAGAACTTTAGAGTCCCAAGCCCTCGATAAAGTGTTATGAATATTATGAAATAATATATATGAATATATATGAAATATAACATTTTGCACGCCCAAATTTTCAGTTTTTGATTTGTTAAAAAAGTTTGAAATATCCAATAAATGTCGTTCCACTTCATGATTGTGTACCACTTGTTGTTGATTCTTAACAAAAAAATACAGTTTTATATCTTTATGTTTGAAGCCTGAAATGTGGCAAAAGGTCGCAAAGTTCAAGGGGGCCGAATACTTTCGCAAGGCACTGTATCATCATCTATATGACTGCACCTGGACTGAAATATATGATTCAGTATACAATAACAGTGTAATTTATTCTGGTAAAAACGTAATGTTATTCTTGTTATTAATAATGTTATTATTGTTATTAGTAATGTTATTCTTGTAATTAATACTGTTATTATTGTTATTAATAATGTTATTAATAATGTTAGTATCGTTATTGATCATGTTATTCTTGTTATTAATCATGTTAATATTGTTATTAATAATGTTATTATTGTAATTAATAATGCCAATAATGGTAGTATTGTTATTTATATGTTGTTGTTGTTATTAATAAAGTAAATATGGTTAATAATAGTGTTATTCTTGTTATTTATAATGTTATTGTTATTAATAATGTTATTAACAATGGTAGTATTGTTAATGTTATTCTTGCTATTAATAATGTTATTATTGCTATTAATAATGTTATTAATAATGTTATTCTTGTTACTAATAATGTTATTAATAATTAAATTCTCGTTATTAAGAATGTTATTCTTGCTATTAATGTTATTCTTGTTATTCTTGCTATTAATAATGTTACTAATAATGCTTTTCTCGTTATGAATAATGTTATTCTTGTTATTAACATTGGTATTCTTGTTATTCATAATCTTATTGTTATTAATAATGCTATTTTGCTATTAATACTGTTATTAATATTATTATTGTTATTAATAATGTTAATATTGTTATTCATAATGTTATTATTCACTGGAAAGTAGAAATGGAGGGAACAATAAAAAATGAATTGGTAGAGGAGAAGATAATGAGTTTCCTTTGGCTGAGCGAGCGGGTCGTTTCTGTACAATAACTACCAGAGCCTGTGTCGAGAAAGAGAGAGAGAGAGAGAGAAAGAGAAAACAAGAGAGAGAGAGAGAGAAAGAGAGAGAAACGAGAGAGAGAGAGAGAGAGAGAGGAGAGATGAGGGCCCTTTGGAGGCAAAGATTTGTGGCCAAAGACCAATCCACACAGAATGTGAAGATCATTCCAATCACTAAGACATGTACCCCTATACTCTGTCATTTTAATGTTATATGGCATGCATGCATTGAGAAAATCTTACAAGCTAAGCTGCATTTGGCACTTGCCATTCTCTGATGGAACACACACATAATCAAAAATATTATGCTAAATCAAATCTGGAAATGTTCCTATAATCCAGTACTAAACTTGCTGAGTGAATTCCACTTCCCAAATTGTGTGGCAATAGCAGAAGCCTGTGGCTTATTACGTTGTTATGGGTCCATTTAGAGAAAAGCCAGGCTGTTAAAGTGATTTAGTGGCATGGCTTGGCAGAGGTGAAAGGAAACTGCCATTTCGCATAGCACTATGTGTGACTCCACTTGGCCTGCTGAAACTACATACTGAAGCTGTGGTATTACTGGCCTGACAAACACCGGCCTGACAAATACTAAAACAACTGAGACGCATCTTATACACATACCGTATTCACACAAAAATGATTTATTGATTTATTTCTGCATAATTAAAATATAAAAATATACTCGACCAGACAGCTGTGTTATTAAGGTGTTGGTGAAATGGCTCTCTTCTAAGAAATTACAAAGAGTACAGGTGGCTGTGCTTTTCACACTGAAATCACACTCTAAATTGGAAAAACTAGTGTGTCAGATGACTGTAATATACTCATGGTGTAGCAGACAGTAGAAGGCTTTTGCTAGCTCCTAATGTCAGCATCGCCAATGAGAACATTTGCTCCAGATAAAACACTGCCATGTGGGGACTGAGGAAACTGGAGAATCAGCATAGACTTGTTATTCTGAGCCAAGTCTGCAGCCTCTGCCACTGGCTGTCACTCACCAACAGGATCAGGATGGGAGCCAGAGATAATGATCGATTTTAGGAAGAACCCTGCTCCCCCACACGACAGCAGCAGAGAAGGCCACTGATACACCAGGCAAAACTAACAGATAACAGATATCACAACTATAAGGAGGAGATGCAAAGTAGCTGCTCTGGTTACATAGTCGGCTGATAAAACACCAGTATGGGTCAGATGATAATGCACCAGTCTGTGTCAGATGATAATGCACCAGTCTGTGTCAGATGATAATGCACCAGTCTGTGTCAGATGATAAAGCACCAGTCTGGGTCAGATAATAAAGCACCAGTCTGGGTCAGATGATAATGAACCAGTCTGTGTCAGATGATAATGCACCAGTCTGTGTCAGATGATAATGCACCAGTCTGGGTCAGATGATAAAGCACCAGTCTGTGTCAGATGATAAAGCACCAGTCTGTGTCAGATGATAAAACACCAGTCTGTGTCAGATGATAAAGCACCACTCTGTGTCAGATAATAATGCACCACTCTGTGTCAGATGATAAAGCACCAGTCTGTGTCAGATGATAAAGCACCAGTCTGTGTCAGATGATAAAGCACCACTCTGTGTCAGATAATAATGCACCACTCTGTGTCAGATAATAATGCACCACTCTGTGTCAGATGATAAAACACCAGTCTGTGTCAGATGATAAAGCACCAGTCTGTGTCAGATAATAATGCACCAGTCTGGGTCAGATAATAATGCACCAGTCTGGGTCAGATAATAATGCACCAGTCTGTGTCAGATGATAAAGCACCAGTCTGTGTCAGATGATAATGCACCAGTCTGGGTCAGATGATAATGCACCAGTCTGTGTCAGATGATAAAATACCAGTCTGGGTCAGATGATAATGCACCAGTCTGTGTCAGATGATAAAACACCAGTCTGTGTCAGATGATAAAGCACCAGTCTGGGTCAGATAATAAATCACCAGTCTGTTTCAGATGATAAAACACCAGTCTGTGTCAGATGATAAAGCACCAGTCTGGGCCAGATGGTAAAGCACCACTCTGTGTCAGATGATAATGCACCAGTCTGGGCCAGATGATAATGCACCAGTCTGGGTCAGATGGTAAAGCACCAGTCTGGGTCAGATGGTAAAACACCAATCTGGGTCAAAACAGCAAACTAAGAGACAGGGATTTTCAAAGCAATGGAAATAACCATGTAGCTGCCTCCTTTTGTCTCCAGCCAATAAAACACAGATCTTGTACAGTGAGTCATAAAGTATTTTCTCTCCCTCCCTCCGTCCCTCCCTCCCTGACTGGTTGTACCAGGTTTAACACACTGCAGTGCTACCTCTGAAGTAGCAATCAAGTGTTGTTGAATGCGTTCCTGAATAAAAGCTGTGTTATGTCAATGTTTGATATTTCACCAAGACGGCCACAGGGACTGAGGTTGTTTTCTGGTTTCAAGGCTGGGCTAGAACTGTTTGTCAGACCTCAGTATGGATGGATGCGTTGAGTGACAGAGGAACAGATATACCAGTAAATAAAAGACATGGTAAATTAAACATCCAGTCAAAAACCCAATGACGCTCAAATAGGAGCTTCAGAATCAGAAACACTTGAAATAAGATATACAGTGCAGCCAGAGCTTTCACTATGCTGAATAATGTAAAGTACTCTTTCATCCGGCAAACCATTTACATTTTGTCATCAACATCTGTCATCAGAAACATTTTTGGTGTCAAAATGGAGTTAGTTTGCATGACTGATTTCCAATCACTACAAGAGTATATGATTTTCTTTTGTTGCATCGCTACAACATTGTTCCATCAGCATTGGTTTGGCAACAATGTCCCTGAGCTCTCTCTATGACATTCTAAGAATACAATACGTACGGCTCAGTCTAACAAGAGAATGCATATTGCTAAATGACAAGTACAGCCAAATATCCAAGGCAGTGGTTACTCTTCCTGGGGTCCAAACAGGAAACAAAACAATGTAAATAAATAAAATACATAATATACATAACACTACATAATAAAATACCTAATACACATAACACTACATAATAAAATATCTAATACACATAACACTTCATAATAAAATACCTAATACACATAACACTACATAATAAAATACCTAATACACATAACACTACATAATAACATACCTAATACACATAACACTTCATAATAAAATACCTAATACACATAACACTACATAATAAAATACTTAATACACATAACACTACATAATAAAATACCTAATACACATAACACTACATAATAAAATACTTAATACACATAACACTACATAATAAAATACCTAATACACATAACACTACATAATAAAATATCTAATACACATAACACTACATAATAAAATACTTAATACACATAACACTACATAATAAAACACCTAATACACATAACACTACATACATAACACATAACACATGGGGTGAACAGGCAGTGGCTCGGGTGGTTGTTGTCCTTGATGATATTTCTGGCCACCCGATGTCACAGGAAGGCCAAAAAGATCATCAAGGACAACAACCACCCGAGCCACTGCCTGTTCACCCCGCTATCGTCCAGAAGGCGAGGTCAGTAAAGGTGCATCAAAGCTGGGAACGAGAGACTGAAAAACAGCTTCTATCTCAAGGCCATCAGACTGTTAAACAGCCATCACTAACATTGAGTGGCTGCTGCCAACATACTGACTCAACTCCAGCCACTTTAATAATGGAAAAATTGATGTATTAAAATGTATCACTAGCCACTTTAAACAATGCCACTTTATATAATGTTTACATACCCTACACTACTTATCTCATATGTATATACTGTACTCTATACCATCTACTGCGTCTTGCCTATGCCGTTCAGCTATCGCTCATCCTTATATATTTTTATGTACATATTCTTATTCATTCCTTTACACTTGTGTGTATAAGGTAGTTGTTGTGAAATTGTTAGGTAAGATTACTTGTTAGGTTAGATATTACTGCATGGTCGGAACTAGAAGCACAAGTATTTCACTACACTCGCATTAACATCTGAGAACCATGTGTATGTGACAGATAAAATGTGATTTGATTTGATTTGACAATACTATACATAATACACATAATACACATAACACTACATAATAAAATACATTATACAATATAAAATGTATAAAATGTCTGTCTCTTCACATTCCCCGTCATGCAGTAAGGTGTTCTCATCTGTTTTTTTCTCATCTGGTTTTATTGCTAGCTTGAGTTACCTGGGGTGGCAGAGAGTTCCATGTAGTCATGGCTTTATTTAATACGGTATGTTTCCTAGCCTCTGTTCTGGACCTGGGGACTGTGAAGAGACCTCTGTCTGCATGCCTTGTGTGGTACTGATGAGTGTCTGAACTGTGGGCCTACTGCTTGAACAGACAGTTCTGTACCTTTCACCCATCAACACCTCACACAAAGACCAATAGTGATGCAGTCAATCTCCCCATCCACTTTGAGCCAGTAGACTGACATGCATACCATTGACATTCGCCCTCCGTGTACATCTTAGTGCAAAACGTGCTGCTCTGTTCTGAACCAACTGCAATTTTCCTATGTCCTTCTTTGCCGCATCTGACCACACTGGGCAGTAGTCCAGGTGTAATAAAACTAGGGTCTGTAGGACCTGCCTGGTTGATTTAAAAGCAGAGCAATGCCTTATCATGGACAGACCTCTTCCCATTTTGGAAACCACTGAGCCTATATGTTTTAGATTATGTTGAGGGTTGAGTGAGGGATATGTCCGAAAAACAATGCCTATTGCTTTTGAGATGGTTAGCACCAGCCTATTGCTTGTTACCCATTCTAAAACTGACTGGAGCTCTATGTTAAGGGTGTCAGTTGTTTATTTTACTGGGATTTTAGCTGGGATCTGCTTTTATTAAATGGTGGCTTATAAAAACACTTTTCACTAGGCTCTCTCTGTAGGTTATGGGCTCTCCAGCCATGTTCCAGGGGTCTTGGGCCTATTGGCTACATTTGGAGATATTTGGCCACTTCAGTTGTGATACAAACCTTATCAAAACACAAACAGTAGGCCTATGGGCTAGGCTACATGGTGCATGCCACAATGATTTGAAAAAGTAGCAAAAATAAATGCATAATTCACAAGTGATAATATTCTCACCATTCAGAATATTCTCAATGTAATCTTGTCTTTACATATACTAAATAATATGCGTGAAATTAGTGTTGATTTAGAGGGGGGCATTATCATGCACCTGTTGGAACAGGAGCAGGCAAAAAAAGACATGTCATCCATTTGCACTTAAATAGCAAATGGAGGATGCTTTCCCCGCGGTTCATTTTCATGCCAGCCAGGTAGGCTACTCTGATTGTAAAGGTGATCCTATTCTGCTCAAACTCTGAATGCCAGGGCTCTCCTGAAGTGTTTGATTATATTTTCCATTGCATTTGCTTTGGTCAGAGTGATTAGAGGGACAATACAGCGCTGAGTACCGTACATTGGCGATTGGCCATTACAAGTTTGGTAGGCTACTAATAATCATCAGAGGCATCAGAGTTCAGTTTTAGTTACTGTGACCCAACGGTCACATGGAATTTGACTTATATGTCATGACTCCTGACTGCTGGTGTGGTGGTAATTCAGTCACCGTAACAGCCCTATCCATAATAGGTTATGATCAATGGTATCAAAAGCTGCACTGAAATCTAACAAAACAGTTCCCACAATCTTCTTACTATCAATTTATTTCAACCAATCATCAGTCATTTGTGTCAGTGCCGAGCATGTTGAGTGCCCTTCCCTATAAGCATGCTGAAAGTCTGTAAATCATTTTTTTGTCTTCTGTAAAATAACATTGTATTTGGTCAAACACAATGTTTTCCAAAAGTTTGATAAGCACTGGTAACAGGCTGATAGGTCAGCTGTTTGAACCATTAAAGGGTGCTTTGCCTCCCTCCAGGCCTGAGGGCCCATACCCTCTTCTAGGCTTAGATTAAAGATGTGGCTAACAGAAGTCCAATGTTTTCCGCTACCAACTTCAGAAATGTACCATACAGGTTGTCGGTACCAGGTGGCTTGTCCTTATTTATAGATAGCAAAAGACATTTAACCTCTTCCACACCAACTTTGCAGAACTCAAAACTACAGTGCTTGTCTTTCATTATTTGGTCCATTATGCATGAATATGAAGGCTCAGCGAGTGTTGTTTGAATGTCATGCCTAAGTCTGTTAATCTTGTCAACAAAAAAGTTATTAAAGTGGTTGGCAATATCAAAGAGTTTTGTTATGAACAAGCCATCTGCCTCGATGAAGGATGGAGCCGAGTTTGCTTTTTTGCCTAGAATTTCATTTAAGGTACTCCAGAGCTTTTTACTATCATTATTTATTTAATTTATATTTGTTCTTTAGTATAGTTTCTTCTACTTTTTGTTTAGTTTCGTTACGGGATTTCTCCGACTTATTTGCTATTCCATTTGCCTCATCTCTCTCAGCCGTATAGTTTTTCAATTCATCATCTACCCATGGAGCAGTTCTAACAGTCAGTTTCTTGATGGGTGCATTCCTATCAGTAACCGGAAGAAGCAATTTCATAAATGCTTCAAGTGAGCCGTCAGGTTGTTCATCATTACACACATAAGACCAACAAATATTTTTCACATATTTGACATAGGAATCATTGCAAAACCTCTATGTTCATTTATACACAATTTTAGGTCCAGTCTTTGGAACTTTGTTTTCTCTAGATATGGCTATTATATCATCATCACAAGATCAGATGGGTGTGGATACGCTTTAGAGCAGTTTTCTGACACATTAGTAAAGATGAGATCAATCCAGGCTATATCACAACCGGCTGTGATCAGGAGTCCATCAGTTACAGTTGTTGTCCTTGCACCACACGGCCAGGTCTCTGACCTCCTCCCTATAGGCTGTCTCGTTGTTGTCGGTGACCACTGTTGTGTCATCGGAAAATGTAATGATGGTGTTGGAGTCGTGCCTGGCCGTCCAGTCATGAGTGAACAGAAAGTACAGTAGGGGACTGTGTTGTTACCTACCCTCACCACATGGGGGCGGCCCGTCAGGAAGTTCAGGATCCAGTTGCAGAGGCAGGTGTTTAGTCCCAGAGTCCTCAGCTTATTGATGAGCTTTGAGGGCACTATGGTGTTGAACGCTGAGCTGTTCCTTTTGTCCAGGTGGGAGAGGGCAGTGTGGAGTGCAATAGAGACAATCATCTGTGGATCTGTTGGGGCGGTATGCAAATTGGAGTGTGTCTAGGGTTTCTGGGATGATGGTGTTGATGCCTTTCAAAGCACTTCATGGCTACAGACGTGAGTGCTATGGGTCGGTAGTCATTTAGGCAGGTTACCTTAGTGTTCTTGGGCACAGGCACTATGGTGGTCTGCTTAAAACATGTTGCTATTACAGACTCAGACAGGGAGAGGTTGAACATGTCAGTGAAGACACTTGCCAGTTGGTCAGCGCATGCTCGCAGTACACATCCTGGTAAAGGTCTTACATCGGCTGCGGACAGCGTGATCACACAGTCTTCTGGTACAGCTGGTGCTCTCATGCATATTTCAGTGTTATTTGCCTCGAAGCGAGCATAGAAGTAGTTAGTCTGTTAGGCTCGTGTCACTGGGCAGCTCTCGGCTGTGCTTCCCTTTGTAGTCTGTAATGGTTTACAAGCCCTGCCACATCTGACGAGCGTCAGAGCCAGTGTAGTACGACACGATCTTAGTCCTGTATTGATGCTTTACCTGTTTGATGGTTCGTCGGAGGGCATAGCGGAATTTCCTACAAGCTTCTGGGTTAGAGTCCCGCTCCTTGAAAGCGGCAGCTCTAGCGTTTAGATCAGTGCGGATGCTGCCTGTAATCCATGGCTTCTGGTTGGTGTATGTACGTACGGTCACTGTCGGGACGATGTCATCGATGCACTTATTGATCGAGCCAATGACAGATGTGGTGTACTCCTCAATGCCATTGGAGGAATCCCGGAACATATTCCAGTCTATGCTAGCAAAACAGTCCTGTAGTTTAGCATCTGCTTCATCTGACCACTTTTTTATTGGTCTAGTCACTGGTGCTTCCTGTTTTAATTTTTACTTGTAAGCAGGAATCAGGAGGATGGAATTATGGTCAGATTTGCCAAATGGAGGGCGAGGGAGAGCTTTGTATGCGTCTCTGTGTGTGGAGTATAGGTGGTCCGGAGTTATTTTCCCTGTGGTTACACATTTAACATGCTGATAGAAATTTGGTTAAACTGATTCCCTGCATCAAAGTCCCTGGATACTAGAAGCGCGTGAGCGTTTTCTTGTTTGCTTATGGCAGAATACAGCTCATTCATTGCTTTCTTAGTGACAACCTCTGACTGAGGTGGTATGTAAACAGCTACGAAGAATACAGATGAGAACTCTGTCGGTAGGTAGTGTGGTCTACAGCTTATCATGATATACTCAACCTCAGGCGAGCAATTGCTCTAGACTTATTTAGATATAGTGCACCAGCTGTTATTTACAAAAATACATAGTCTGCCGCCCCTTGTCTTACCAGACTCCGCTGTTCTATCCTGACGGTACATTGTATAACCAGCCAGCTAGCTGTATGTTGATATTGCCATAATTCAGCCATGACTCCGTGAAGCATAAGATGTTACAGTTTTTAATGTCCCGTTGGTAGTTTAATCTTCCCCGTAGCTCGTCGATTATATTGTCCAAAGATTGCACGTTTGCTAGCAGAATTGAGGGAAGTGGGGGTTTATTCGGTCACCTTTGAATTCTCAGCAGGCAGCCCGCTCTCCGGCTTCTCTTTCGCCGCCTCCTCTTCACGCAGATCACAGGGGTTGGGGCCAGTTCCTGAGGGAGCCGTATATCCTCTGCCTCGGGCTCGTCAGGGTCGTGAAAGAAGAAAAAGGATTCTGCTAGTCCGTTGTGAGTAATCGCAGTCCTGATGTCTAGAAGTTATTTTCAGTCATAAGAAACAGTAGCGGCAACATTATATACAAAATGAGTAAAAAAATAAGTTACAAACAACGCAGATAAACAAACAAAAAAACACAATCGGTTGGGGGCACATAAAACATCTGACTTCTGCTCCGGCCCCATTTACATATGCCCTGAGACATTCCTTCCTCCATCCTCTGAACATATTGCAGACTCCGTCACGCTTCAACACACATTCTGGGTGCAATTTCAGATAAGGGATTTCATGGACAATTGATCTCTCTCTCTGAACAGTGAAATAGTTACAGTACTAGTCAAAAGTTTGGACACACCTACTCATTCTTTATTTTTACTATTTTATAAATTGTATAATAATAGTTAAGACATCAAAACTACGAAATAACACATATGGAATCATGTAATAACCAAAAAGGTGTTAAACAAATCCAAATACATTTAATATTTAAGATTCTTCAAAGTAGCCACCCTTTGCCTTGATGACAGCTTTGCACACTCTAGGCATTCTCTCAACCAGAATCATGAGGTAGTCACCTTGAATGCATTTCAATTAACAGGTGTGCCTTGGAAAGAAAGTCCACAAATGAACTTTTAACATCTTAATGTGTTTGAGCCATTCTCCAAGTGCAGTCGCATAAACCATCAAGCACTATGATGAATCTGGCTCTGATGAGAACCGCCACAGGAAAGGAAGACCCAGAGTTACCTCTGCTGCAGAGGATACGTTCATTACAGTTAACTGCACCTCAGATTGCAGCCCAAATAAATGCTTCACAGAGTTCAATTAACAGACATATCTCAACATCAACTGTTCAGAGGAGTCTGCGTGAATTAGGCCTTCATGGTGGAATTGCTGCCAAAAAACACTACTAAACGACACCAATAATAAGAAGAGACTTGCTTGGGCCAAAAAACACAAGCAATGGACATTAGACTGGTGGAATTCTGTCCTTTGGTCTGATGAGTCCAAATTTTAGATTTTTGGTTCCAACCGTTGTGTCTTTGTGAGCGCAGAAGCACGGAGAAGTTGGTGTGAGGGTGTGGGGGTGCTTTGCTGGTGAAACTGTCAATGATTTATTTAGAATTCAAGGCACACTTAACCAGCATGGCTACCACATCATTCTGCAGTGATACGCCATCCCATCTGGATTGCGCTTAGTGGGACTATCATTTGTTTTTCAACAGGACAATGACCCAAAACACACCTTCAGGCTGTGTAAGGGCTCTTTGAACAAGAAGGAGAGTGATGGTGCTGCATCAAATGACCTGGCCTCCACAATCACCCGACCTCAACCCAATTGAGATGGTTTTGGATGAGTTGGACCGCAGAGTGAAGGAAAAGCAACCAACAAGTGCTCAGCATACACTACCGTTCAAAAGTTTGGGGTCACCTAGAAATTACCTTGTTTTTGAAAGAAAAGCAATTTTTTTGTCCATTAAAATAACATCACATTTATCATAAATACAGTGTAGACATGGTTAATGTTGTAAATTACTATTGTAGCTGGAAACGGCTGATTTTTTTAGAGGTGACTCCGGGATGCTGGCATTCTAGGCAGAGTAAAAATAAAAGATTAACATGGGCAAAAGAACACAGACACTGGACAGAGGAACTCTGCCTAGAAGGCCAGCATCCCGGAGTCGCCTCTTCACTGTTAACATTGAGACAGGTGTTTTGCGGGTACTATTTAATAAAGCTGCCAGTTTAGGACTTGTGAGGCATCTGTTTCTCAAACTAGACACTCTAATGTACTTGTGCTATTGCACCGGGGCCTCCCTCTCCTCTTTCTATTCTGGTTAGAGACAGTTTGCTCTGTTCTGTGAAGGGAGTAGTACACAGCGTTGTACAAGATCTTCAGTTTCTTGGCAATTTCTCGCTTGGAATGGCCTTCATTTCTCAGAACAAGAATAGACTGACACGTTTCAGAAGAAAGTTATTTGTTTCTGCCCATTTTGAGCCTGTAATCGAACCCACAAATACTGATGCTCCAGATACTCAACTAGTCTAAAGAAGGACAGTTTTATTGCTTCTTTAATCATCACAAAACTTTTTAGCTGTGCTAACATAATTGACAAATTAACTCCTCAATGCAATTGGATGAATACCTGAACATATTCCAGTCTGTGCTAACAAAACAGTCCTGAAAGATACCAGAGGAGACAGGTAATGGCGAACTGAACAAAGTTATGTAGAGCACCTCAAGATAAAACGTAATATTCAATATGGGCAAGTTAGACTAAAATATTAGCACTACACAATCTGGTGGGTGATAACCTTCAATCTGGATAATAACACAAAACAAATCTTAAGACTAGAGACATTTATTGACAAATATTACGAAAACTAGCAACACCCAAACATGACGGAGAGTAAGACAGGGGAACCGATTTCAAAACGAAAACGTGACTCTTTTACAGACACAGACGTTTTAATATTTTCACCACCTTGAATGGTAAAGGTCGAAACCGATCTGTTAAAATCAATAAATGACAAACTGGGTATACTTTAATTAGTTAGTGAGGATATAAAAGAGTTGAAGGCAAGCCTCGAGATGAGTGATGAAAAAGCTGCGACATTGGAGAAGGAAACAAACAAGCTAAAAGGGACAGTCAATAAGATTGAAACCGAAATGAACGAAATTAAAAAGGAGAACACCGTGCTGAAGGAAGCCTTACTGGACATACAAACTAGATCAATGAGGGAGAATCTGGTACTTCCAGGTATCCAGGAGAAAGAAGGGGAAGTTCCTGAATCTGTAGTTAGAGTGTTCCTCCTTACAGCGCTTCAGATCCCACGCGAAGTTATCGACAAAATCCAACTTGAACGTGTAGACCGCGTCGGACAGAGAGGCCAAAGGTATGAACGCCCAATCGTTGCCAAATTTGCTTCATTAATGGTTAAAAGCCTGGGTAAAAGACTTGCTGGGACCAAAATTGTCATGAATGATCAGTTTCCAAAGGAAATTGCAGAACGGCGTAAAGTTCTCTATCCAATTTTCAAAGAAAATAGATTAAAAGGGAAACGAGTAGCTCTCGTTGTTGATAAACTATATATTGATAACCAGTTGTTCAGAGACACAAAGACTACTCCATGGTTATTTTATAGATGACAAAGATCTCATAGATGAGGAAAATAATGAAACACAATTCTAGCCCGGTTATGGATTGTAATAATACAATAAAAAAAAGATAGCTTTTGTATATCTTCACATATGACTAATTGGAACACACAAGCACTAATTCAACATGGTGAAGATAAAAACTATGTAAACTGATGGCACAGTATGTGTGGTGTGTGTTTATTGTTTATTTTATTTGTTATGTTTGGCAAAGTTGAGTGAGTGAGTAATGATATGGTTGCATATCCCAGAACCAATGTATTGCTGTGAGCCGAGGTATGAGAGAGCTTTCAATGTTGTTCAGATGATGGATATACTTTTATAATTAATTATGCATCTTATTTATTTATTGTCCTATCATGGGGAACTACATTTTTAAAATAAATGATATCTAATTATTTATTTATGATCCTAATTTAATGGTATGGTCCATGACCCTATACCCTAGACACCTATATGCTAAGGAGAAGTCCCTAACTGTTTTATGTGCAAGTAGTCTGTATGCAGCCAAATGATGGTCAGAGACCAAGAGCAGCACTGCCCCCTCAAGATTCTGAGATTGCTTGGCAGGGTTGGTCCTGCAAAGCCAAAGCCCCCTAAAGGGAGAGCATAATATAGAAGGAAATTCTCAAAGCTGCTAATGAGAACCTTGACGACCTTGTACCCAGCCGGTGTGGATTCCGGTGGGGTGCCCCCACCCAAGCAGTGGCAGTGCTGGCAACACTAGCTGCAGTAACCCATGGGGAGGGGGTCACACTCGGACATTCAGAGAGGGGGTATATTATTGTGACCCTGGTGGCACAAAATCAAAAGTCTGACTGCATGGAGATGCTTGGGAATGTGACCGTATTGTAGGGGTTTCAGGGTAGTGGTGTACATTTGAATGGTTAATAAAATCTCTCAATTTCTGCCATTTTTTTTTGCGCGGTCTTACAGACCTTCTCATGCAGCTGCAACAGTAAGTGCATTTGTAAATCAGGACCTTTCTTGAGTTGGGCTCTGGGATGGTGCAACTGTTGAGAATGGGAGTTTGTGGTTGTGTGGGTGGAAAGGGTTGAGTGTGTATGAGTGCATGTGTGTATCCCACAACTGTTGCAAAGGAGTAAAATATGTTAGGGACAATAGAGGATGATCCACAGCTATATATAATACAAATCGAGGTGAGGGCGATGGAAATGCATTTGGCAGTTGATCTACTTCAATTCGGTAAATGGCACGGTGTGCTCTTTTCGAAGGATGGATCCCAGTCTGTTCAGGGCTATGAGATGTGGGGGGTCAGAGGTGGTCTGACGGGCATTGGGATGACGGCCCAGCTCGGGATGAGGAGGTCTTTTAGCGGGCGGAATGGTGGGGACCAATTGGAGGTTTACTTAGTAGCAATGCAAATATCATGGTACAGCTATATAGACACTCAATCATCATGTTACTTTTCAATGGTACGTTTACAAACATATATTTTGATAAATAGAATTGAAAGTTGTGTCTCATTATGGTAAGTGGTGAAATAAGTATAGCCAGTTACAATTGTAATGGCCTAGCAGATAATAAGAAAAGACGATCAGTATTTACCTGGCTAAAAGAGAAGGAATATAATATCTATTGTTATATCTATTGTTTACCCATTCAACAATTTTAGATTAAGTTTTGTGGAAAAGAACTAGGGGGGTGAAATATATTTCTCCCATGGGCAAAGAAATTCAAAAGGGGTGATGGTTTTAATTAACAGTAATTTTGATCCAAATGTGCAAATTATCCAAACAGATTATCAAGGTAGATGGATTATTTTAAATATGTTATTGGACAATAAACAGATATGGCTTATTAACCTATACGGTCCGAATAATGACGATCCAAGCTTCTTTGAAAATATATATAAGAATCTATCAACTCTACAAGCAACACTAGACTCTATTATTATGGTGGGAGATTTTAATACAGTCTTTAATACCTCTATGGACCGGAAAGGAAATCACACTACAAACTATCACCCTCAAGCACTTAAGGAAATCATGAATGTCATGGATATATTGGAATTAGTGGATATATGGAGACTTAAATACCCTGACCTAGTGAGATATACATGGCGGAGGCTTAATCAAGCTAGTTGTCTTGAATACGTTCTTATTCTCTCTGGCACCAAAAGTTTAAAAAGTGTTGATAGGGGACAGAATGCGGTCGGATCATCACATAATTGGCATATATATTACGCTTATGGAATTTCCACGTGGGCGAGGATATTGGAAATTTAATCAAAGCCTACTAGATGATGAATTAATAAGATCTAGGACAGAAGAATTTATAACAGACTTTTTTCAGACATAACATAGGTACAGCAGATCCCCTTATTGTATGGGACACTTTTAAATGTGCCTTTAGAGGCCATGCAATTCAGTACTCATCAATAAAACAAAAGCAATTTAGATCAAAAGAGTCCATATTAACAAAGGAAATTGAAGGACTAACAGTTAGATAGCAATAAAACGGTACCATAGAGGCACAGAATAAGTTAGAGGAAAACCAAAAAGAAATGGAGGAACTTATTCAAGAAAGATCCAGTGTAATAGAATATAAAAATAAAGCTGTGATAAGGTGCGTCTCGGTGAGAGGTGTAGGAGTCAGGCGCAGGAGAGCAGGGATTTCTGAGAAGCGTGTTTAATATACACTGCTCAAAAGAGTTACATTGTGTTGTTTAAGTGTTCCCTTTATTTTTTTGAGCAGTGTATATATAGTCCACCAATACAAAAATGGCACAGATAAAAATCCCAAACTACGCTCTCGAAGGATCAGAAACTTGTGCGAAACACACGAAGGAACAACCACAGTTCCGACACTTACATACACGTGCCTAAATAGTGAAAACAATACAGAAACTCATGCAAAACGCACGGAGGAACAAACTCAGTTCCGAAACTTAACTACACGTGTGTAATAGTGAAAACAATGAACATCAAAGATAATCGAGCGCAAATACACACAAGCTTAATCCCGCACGAACTAAGGCAGGCAACAGGTGCCCTATATACACACAGAAATAAACGCAAATGAAACCAGGTGTGAAAAGGAACACAGACAAAACAACCAGAAAAGGAAAAAGGGATCGGTAGCGGCTAGTAAACCGGCGACGCCGAGCGCCGAGCGCCGCCCGAACAGGGAGAGGAGTTACCTTCGGTAGAAGTCGTGACAAAAGCGAACTGGATGGAATATAGGGAAAAATGCACATAATTCATTTTTAATCTTCAATATAGAAATGCTACCAAAAAAAGTATTAAAACTGATTACAAATGATGGAGTCACACATGATTCACCAAATGATATTTTGAAAGAGGAAATACTTTAAGAATATGTTTGTATTTCAGGCTCCTCCATCTCTACTAACTGAAACTAATTGTATAGATTTGTTTCCTAATAATATTGTCAAATTAACATCTGTACAGAAAGACTCATGTGAAGGCCAAATTACAGAGGAGGAACTGCTTGAGGCAATTGGGGCCTTTAAGGATGGGAAAACTCCAGGGCTGGATGGCATACCAGCAAAGCGACCAGGACGACTGATCCCTGTAAAGGAAAGAATGAATGGGACCATGTATTGTGAGATTTTGACTGAAAACCTCCTTCCATCAGCAAGGGCATTGAAGATGAAACGTGGCTGGGTCTTTCAGCATGACAATGATCCCAAACACACGAAGGAGTGGCAACGAAGGAGTGGCTTCGTAAGAAGCATTTCAAGGTCCTGGAGTGGCCTAGCCAGTCTCCAGATCTCAACCCCATAGAAAATCTTTGGAGAGAGTTGAAAGTCCGTGTTGCCCAGCAACAGCCCCAAGACATCACTGCTCTAGAGTAGATCTGCATGGAGGAATGGGCCAAAATACCAGCAACAGTGTGTGAAAACCTTGTGAAGACTTACAGAAAACGTTTGACCTCTGTCATTGCCAACAAAGGGTATATAACAAAGTATTGAGATAAACTTTTGTTATTGACCAAATACTTATTTTCCACCACAATTTGCAAATAAATTCATTATAAATCCTACAATTTGATTTTATGTTTTTTTTTTCTAATTTTGTCTGTCATAGTTGAAGTGTACCTATGATGAAAATTACAGGCCTCTCTCATATTTTTAAGTGGGAGAACTTGCACAATTGGTGGCTGACTAGATACTTGTTTGCCCCACTGTAAGTACATTACTGATTCCCCATCCCGCATGCGGGAGCGTAATCATCGCCTGACACTAATTAGCATAACGCAACGGACATAAATATCCCTAGAAAATATTCATATTCATGAAAATCACAAATGAAATATATTGAGACACAGCTTAGCCTTTTGTTAATCACACTGTCATCTCAGATTTTCACAATATGCTTTACAGCCAAATCTAGACAAGCATTTGTGTAAGTTTATCGATAGCCTAGCATAGCATTTTGTCAAGCTAGCAGCAGGTAACTTGGTCACGGAAATCAGAAAAGCAATCAAATTAAATCGTTTACTTTTGATGAGCTTCGGATATTTTCACTCACGAGATTCCCAGTTAGCTAGCCAATGTTCCTTTTTTCAAAAAATATTATTTTTGTAGGCGAAATAGCTCAGTTTGTTCTTCACGTTTGGTGAGAAATCGCCCGGAAATTGCAGTCACGAAAACGGTGAAAAACATTCAAAATTAGCTCCATAATATCGACAGAAACATGGCAAACGTAGTTTATAATCAATCCTCAAGGTGTTTTTCAAATATCTATTCGATAATATATCCTTCGGGACAATTCGTTTTTCAGTAGGACCGATTGGAGTAATGGCTACCTCTGTATTTTACGCGAGAGTCACCCTGGGAGCCATCAGGTGACCACTTACGCAATGTAGCCGCCTACGGCTATTCTTCAACATAAATGCGTAAAACTACGTCACAATGCTGTAGACACCTTGGGGAATACGTAGAAAGCGTAAGCTGGTTGATAGCACATTCACAGCTCAATAGGGACTCATTGGAATGCAGCGCTTTCAAATATGGGGCACTTCCGGATTGGATTTTTCTCAGGCTTTCGCCTGCAACATCAGTTCTGTTATACTCATAGACAATATCTTTACAGTTTTGGAAACGTTTTCTATCCTAAGCTGTCAATTATATGCATATTCTAGCATCTTGTCCTGACAAAATATCCCGTTTAAAACGGGAACGTTTTTTTTCCAAAAATGAAAATACTGCTCCTAGAGTCGCAACAGGTTTTAATGACGACATGTACTGAAACAAGATTTCCTTTGTGCAGATATAGCAGACATTATTTGTAGTGTCCGGTAGGCATTGCAAATGAGGATTTGCTTTCAACTGATCAGGGAAGACAATGTGTAAGGTTATGATGTAGGTAGGCCTACAGCAAGCTGTGGCTAGTACACACAAACTGTAGCATGTAAAACCATACTACATTATCTAAACAGAATGGTTAAATGGCAGTATCCTAGTCGCTACAACAGAACAACATGTTTTTTTGCCAACCAAACAACAGTTGCCTATGCCTGTTTGCATTATTAACAACCATTTACTGTTTTATTCTTTCATCTATGGAACTCTGTTTTGTTCTTCGTGAGGCACAATGCCCTCTAACATAGACAGACCAGGCTGCCAGGCAGGCAGCAATAACACAGACAGACCAGGCTGTCAGGCAGGCAGCAATAACACAGACAGACCAGGCTGTCAGGCAGGCAGTAATAACACAGACAGACCAGGCTGTCAGGCAGACAGACCAGGCTGTCAGGCAGGCAGCAATAACACAGACAGACCAGGCTGTCAGGCAGGCAGCATTAACACAGACAGACCAGGCTGTCAGGCAGGCAGCAATAACAATCTGAACAGCAGAGACTTAGAGCAGAGCAGAGTAGAGCAGAGCAGAGCAGAGCAGAGCAGAGTAGAGCAGAGCAGAGTAGAGCAGAGCAGAGTAGAGCAGAGTAGAGCAGAGGAGAGTAGAGCAGAGGAGAGCAGAGTAGAGCAGAGCAGAGCAGAGTAGAGCAGAGTAGAGCAGAGCAGAGTAGAGAAGAGCAGAGCAGAGTAGAGCAGAGTAGAGTAGAGTAGAGTAGAGTAGAGCAGAGCAGAGTAGAGCAGAGCAGAGTAGAGCAGAGCAGAGTAGAGCAGCATTGATGTTTCTCAGCCACCAGTGTGTTGAGCTGCACAGCAGGTCTGCATTATATGCCATTAGCAGAGATGAGAGGGGCATGCCGAATCCCACACATTTGTGATGAAGAGGCTCGCTGAGAGAGAGGGAAGAGAGAGGGAAGAGAGAGAGAAGGACAGAGCACACCTGGATTCCTGTTCAGGATGGAGAGATGGGAGCGGGAGAGGGGGATGATGAAATCGACCGAAAAACAATGAGAAAACAACCAACCACAATGCACCATCATTGAATTGTACAAACACAGAACGTATGTGTAAAAACACACATTATCACACACGCGCTCTTCCGCACACCTGCACACACCCACCATCGAAGTCTCCTCACAGAAGGAAGGGGAAGACCATCCTACTCAGTGAATTTTATTTGAAAAAAGATTGTGGAACATTTAAAAAGTTATCCTTTTTAGATTAAACTGTAATAAATACATTCACATCACCAAATAACTGATTAAAAAACACTGTTTTGCAAGGAAGGTCAATACATTGACTTCAATACAAAACCTAGGAGGCTCATGGTTCTCACCCTCTTCCATAGACTTACACAGTAATTCTGACGACTTCCAGAGCTATTGGAGCATGTTGTTCATCAAATAAAGGGTCAGAGAATGAATCTAGTATTTAAAGCATAAGCTACAGCTAGCTAGCACTGCAGTGCATACAATATGGTGAGTAGTTGACTCAAAGCGAGAGAAATACAATTTGAACAAATGTATTTATTATAAAAATGAAGAAGCAGCAGAGATATATATATATATTTTAATCTTCCACTTTCACTTATGCTAGCTAATACAGCTAATTTAGCCTACTCAACAACCTGACTCAAACAGAGAGGAATGATGCATCATGTTAACTAGCTGGCTAAGGCTAAACAACAACTCTTCCAAGTCAAGGTAAGCTTTGTATTCATTTATTGCCTCTTGGGCCCGCTGGTGTAACTACTAAACTGCTTGCTGTAGACTGTACTGCATGATTGTACTGTACACATGGATTGGATTGTGGGTTTACTAACGTGTTAGTTTTAGTAGCTATGTTGACAATGATGTTAACTTGGTGACAAAAATGTAGGCTGTGTGTAGCGAATAGCGGTTATGGAATGAAGGTTTGGCTTGGAGAGGTTTTTTCACCTGGTCACAGACGGCTGTTGTGTTGTGCACAAGCAAAGGGAAAATGTGAGAGGAGGAGGGCACATAGATGTGATGATGCTGTTTGTATGGCTGCTATGAAAGTGAACATGTCAGAGCAAAAACAAAGTCATGAGGTCGAAGGAATTGTCCGTGGCACAGATCTAGGGAAGGGTACCAAAGAATATCTGCAGCATTGAAGGTCCCAAGAACACAGTGGCCTCCATCATTCTTAAATATAAGAAGTTTGGAACCATCAAGACTCTTCCTAGTGCTGGCCTGAGCAATTGGGGGAGAAGGGCCTTGGTGATAAAGAACTCAATGGTCACTCTGACAGAGCTCCAGAGTTCCTCTGTGGAGATGAGAGAACCTTCCAGAAGGACAACCATCTCTGCAGCACTCCACCAATCAGGCCTTTATGGTAGAGTGGCCAGACAGATACCACTCGTCAGTAAAAGGCACGACAGTCAGCCTGGAGTTTGCTAAAAGGAACTTACAAGATCCTCTGGTCTGATGAAACCAAGATTGAACTCTTTGGCCTGAATGCCAAGCGTCATGTCGGGAGGAAACATGGCACCATCCCTACAGTGAAGCATGGCGGTGGCAGCATCATGCTGTGGGGATGTTTTTCAGCGGCAGGGACTGGGAGACTAGTCAGGATTGAGGGAAAGATTAACAGAACAAAGTACAGCAAGATCCTTGATGAAAACCTGCTCCAGAGTGCTCGGGACCTCAGACTGGGGAAAAGGTTCACCTTCCAACAGGACAATGACCCTAAGCACACAGCCAAGACAACGCAGGAGTGGCTTCGGGACAAATCTCTGAATGTCCTTGAGTGACCCAGCAACAGCCGAGACTTGAACCTGATCGAACATCTCTGGAGAGACCTGAAAATAGCTGTACAGCGATGCTCCCCATCCAACCTAACGGAGCTTGAGAGGAGCTGTGTTGAAGAATGGGAGAAACTCCACAAATACAGGTGTGCCAAGCTTGTAGCATCATACCCATGAAGACTCCAGGCTGTAATCGCTGCAAAAGGTAATGAGTCTGAATATTTATGTAAATGTGATATTTCCGTATTTCTTTCATACATTTGCAAACATTTCTAAAAACCTGTTTTTGCTTTGTCATTATGGGGTATTGTGTGTAGATTGAATAGATTTTTTTCCTCATCAATCAATTTTATAATAAGGCTGTGACATAACAAAATGTGGAAAAAATATAGGCTGGGTTTTAGCAAGCTCATGATGGGAATAGGGCAAATTCAAGTATCATGTAGAAGCTTAAACCTATTGATGTTACATTGAGCTCGGTGAATGGAATATGAATGAGTCATCAAACATGCTGCAATAGAAATAAAGACAATATCATAAAAAATAAACTGTCCTCCCTAATCTTAAACGGCACCGACCGCCACTGACAGGCAGGCAGAAAGTTTCGCACACACACACACACACACACACACACACACACACACACACACACACACACACACACACACACACACACACAGACACACACACACACACACACACACACACACCAATTTGTGACCCTGTAAATCAGAGGCATCAAAGCTTTCCTGAACACAAGCTCAGTTCTTTAGTATGTCAACGTTGATCTGCCTTGAGAGTCATGAGACAGCTTCACATCACACATCACACCACGGCCACTCCTTACTATTACTCAGTAAAATGGCCCCGCTAATTTCATGTATTAAAACAATTACTACAGCAGGGATCATGATTACAGCACAAAGGCTGCCTACAATCAATCACTTCTCACCTGAGCCATTACTTTAACTACTGCACATGAACACAGGTACAAGTCATAGTAAGATAGTAAACTTGTCAAATAACAAATGCCGGTGTATCTATGTGTAACTGTGTGTGAGTGAGAAAAAGAGGAAGACACGAGGCAAGCAGTACCGGAGCGGCAAGCAGTACCGGAGCGCCGAGCGGTACCGGAGCGCCGAGCGGTACCGGAGCACCAAGCGGTACCGGAGCACCAAGCGGTACCGGAGCGCCAAGCAGTACCGGAGCGGCAAGCGGTACCGGAGCGCCAAGCGGTACCGGAGCGCCAAGCGGTACCGGAGCGCCAAGCAGTACCGGAGCGCCAAGCGGTACCGGAGCGCCAAGCGGTACCGGAGCGGCAAGTCTGGGAAGTCTGATTGTCACTTTTACCCCTATCAACATGTACAGTGCCTTGCGAAAGTATTCGGCCCCCTTGAACTTTGCGACCTTTTGCCACATTTCAGGCTTCAAACATAAAGATATAAAACTGTATTTGTTTGTGAAGAATCAACAACAAGTGGGACACAATCATGAAGTGGGACGACATTTATTGGGTATTTCAAACTTTTTTAACAAATCAAAAACAGAAAAATTGGGCGTGCAAAATTATTCAGCCCCCTTAAGTTAATACTTTGTAGCGCCACCTTTTGCTGCGATTACAGCTGTAAGTCGCTTGGGGTATGTCTCTATCAGTTTTGCACATCGAGAGACTGAATTTTTTTCCCATTCCTCCTTGCAAAACAGCTCGAGCTCAGTGAGGTTGGATGGAGAGCATTTGTGAACAGCAGTTTTCAGTTCTTTCCACAGATTCTCAATTGGATTCAGGTCTGGACTTTGACTTGGCCATTCTAACACCTGGATATGTTTATTTTTGAACCATTCCATTGTAGATTTTGCTGGAAGACAAATCTCCGTCCCAGTCTCAGGTCTTTTGCAGACTCCATCAGGTTTTCTTCCAGAATGGTCCTGTATTTGGCTCCATCCAACTTCCCATCAATTTTTAACCATCTTCCCTGTCCCTGCTGAAGAAGAGCAGGCCCAAACCATGATGCTGCCACCACCATGTTTGACAGTGGGGATGGTGTGTTCAGCTGAGTTGCTTTTACGCCAAACATAACGTTTTGCATTGTTGCCAAAAAGTTCAATTTTGGTTTCATCTGACCAGAGCACCTTCTTCCACATGTTTGGTGTGTCTCCCAGGTGGCTTGTGGCAAACTTTAAACAACACTTTTTATGGATATCTTTAAGAAATGGCTTTCTTCTTGCCACTCTTCCATAAAGGCCAGATTTGTGCAATATATGACTGATTGTTGTCCTATGGACAGAGTCTCCCACCTCAGCTGTAGATCTCTGCAGTTCATCCAGAGTGATCATGGGCCTCTTGGCTGCATCTCTGATCAGTCTTCTCCTTGTATGAGCTGAAAGTTTAGAGGGACGGCCAGGTCTTGGTAGATTTGCAGTGATCTGATACTCCTTCCATTTCAATAATATCGCTTGCACAGTGCTCCTTGGGATGTTTAAAGCTTGGGAAATATTTTTGTATCCAAATCCGGCTTTAAACTTCTTCACAACAGTATCTCGGACCTGCCTGGTGTGTTCCTTGTTCTTCATGATGCTCTCTGCGCTTTTAACGGACCTCTGAGACTATCACAGTGCAGGTGCATTTATACGGAGACTTGATTACACACAGGTGGATTGTATTTATCATCATTAGTCATTTAGGCCAACATTGGATCATTCAGAGATCCTCACTGAACTTCTGGAGAGAGTTTGCTGCACTGAAAGTAAAGGGGCTGAATAATTTTGCACGCCCAATTTTTCAGTTTTTGATTTGTTAAAAAAGTTTGAAATATCCAATAAATGTCGTTCCACTTCATGATTGTGTCCCACTTGTTGTTGATTCTTCACAAAAAAAATACAGTTTTATATCTTTATGTTTGAAGCCTGAAATGTGGCAAAAGGTCGCAAAGTTCAAGGGGGCCGAATACTTTCGCAAGGCACTGTACATACTTTATTACCTCAACTACCTTGCACTCCTGCACATTGACTCAGTACTGGTACTCCTTGTTTATAGCCTCGTTATGGTTTCTATTGTGTTACTAGCTCCTTTTTTTATTTAGCAAATATTTGTCTTACTTTTTAACTCTGCATTGTTTGGAACGTCTAAACCTGTTGTATTCGGCGCATGTGACCAATACAATTTGATAGATCATTTATAAATAAATATATGATTCATTAGGATCCCCATTATCCAACGCCAATGGCTACTGGGGACCGACACATAACAAAAAAAGGTGGCATTTCCGGTGGGGTGTGTGTCAGTGTTGTGTGTAAGTTGACTATGCAAACAATTTGGAATTTCCAACACATGAATGTTTCTTATAAAAAGAAGAAGTGATGCAGTCAGTCTTTCCTCAACTCATAGTCAAGAGAGACTGGCATGTATAGTATTAATATTAGCCCTCTGATTACAATGAAGAGCAAGACGTGCCGCTTGGTTCTGGGCCAGCTGCAGCTTAACTAGGTCTTTCTTTGCAGCATTTGACCATATGACTGGGCAATAATCAAGAGAAGATAAAACTAAAGCCTGTAGGACTTGTCAAAAAGCAGAACATCTCTTCAATACGGACAGACATCTCCCCATCTTTACAACCATTGAGTCTTTATGTTTTGACCATGACAGTGGTTTGTCTCCTCAACTTGCTCAAATTGTTTTTAAAATGGTATAACTGCCTTAATTCTGCCAGACCCCAGGCAGATATGATTTGTACCAAATACAATGCTCTTAGTTTTAGAGATGTTTAGGACCAGTTTATTACTGGCCAACCATTCCAAAAACGACTGCAACTCTTTGTTAGGGTTTCAGTGACTTCATTAGCTATGATTGCTGAAGCGTATACTGTTGAATCATCAGCATACATGGACACACATGCTTTATTTAATGCCTTCTCTTATTATCAATTTCTTTTAAACAATCGTCAGTCATTTGTGTCAGTGCAGTACATAAACACAAATTTTCCCCCAAAGTTTGCTAAGAGCTAGCAGCAAGCTTTTCATTGTTGGCATTTCCTGCCTAAGTTTGCCCACTTTTCCAATGAAGTAATCATTAAAACAATTGGCAACATCAAATGATATTGTGATGAATAAGCCATCTGATTTGATGAAAGATGTTGAATTTGACTGTCTTTCTGTTCATGATTTAATTTAAAGTACCACAAAGTTCTTTCCAATCATTCTTTATATCATTGATGTTGGCTTCACAATACAGTTTCATCTAACATATTTTCACATCATTTCTCAATTTGCAGTAAGTCAGCCAGTCAGATGTGCAGCCAGACTTATTAGCCACTCAATCAAACAGTTTTTCAATTCCTTATCTATCCATGGAGCCTTAACAGTTCTAACAGTCAGTTTCTTAACAGGTGCATGCTTATCAATAATTGGAAGAAGCAATTTCATAAATGCATCAAGTGTAGCGTCTGGATGCTCCTTATTAATCACATCAGACCAACCAATATTTTTTTACGTCATCCACAAAGGGGTCACAGCTAAATATTTTGTGTGATCTCCTATACACTATTTTAGACCCAGCTTTTGGAACTTTGTCTTTCCTGGATATAGCCACTATATTGTGATCACTGCATCCAATGTGTACGGATACAGCTTTAGAACAAAGTTCTACAGTATTAGTAAAAATGTGATGTGGATGATCTTATCCCTGTAGTGTTTGTAAACACCCTGGTTGGATGATTAATAACCTGCACCAGATTACAGGCACTGGTTACAGTGAGAAGCTTGAAAACCAGTCAATATTCAGTTCCCCAAGAAAGTAGACCTCTCGGTTTACAACATATACACTAGTAGACCTCTCGGTTTACAACATATACACTATCAAGTATTTCACCCGTATTATTTAGATACTGACATTTGGCACTTGGTGGCCTACAGCAACACCCCAAAAGAAAAGGCTTAGTTAGATGTGCCAGTTGAACCTGCAACCACAACACTTCAATAACACTTGACCTGATATCTTCTCTAAGCATTACAAGGATAAGGCTCTGAATATACAATACCAGTAAAAAGTTTGGACACCTACTCATTCAAGGGTTTTTATTTCCTTCTTACTGCGTTTGAGACAAACAGTTGAGTTGTGATAAGGTAAGTGTGGTATACAGAATATAGCCCTATTTGGTAAAATACCAAGTCCATATTATGGCAAGAACAGCTCAAATAAGCAAAGAGAGACTACAGTCCATCATTACTTTAAGACATGAATGTCAGTCAATCTGGAACATTTCAAGAACTTTGAAAGTTTCGTCAAGTGCAGTCACAAAAACCACCAAGCTCTATGATGAAACTGGCTCTCATGAGGACCGCCTTAGGAAAGGAAGACCCAGATTTACCTCTGCTGCAGAGAATTAGTTCATTAGAGTTACCAACCTCAAAAAAGTAACAGACACATCTCAACATCAACTGTTCAGAGGAGACCACGTGAATCATACCTTCATGGTCAAATTGCTGCAAAGAAACCACTCCTAAAGGACACCAATACAAAGAAGAGACTTGCTTGGGCCAAGAAACACAAGCAATGGCCATTAGACCAGTGGAAATCTGTCCTTTGGTCTGATGAGTTAAAATTTTAGATTTTTGGTTCCAACCGCTGTGTCTTTGTGAGATGCAGAGTAGGTGAACGGATGATCTCTGCATGTCTGGTTCCCACTGTGAAGCATGGAGGAGGAGGTGTGATGGTGCTTTGCTGTGATTTATTTAGAATTCAAGGCACACTTAACAAGCATTGCTACCACAGCATTCTGCAGCAATACGCCATCCCATCTGGTTTGCGCTTATTCTTTGTTTTTCAACAGGACAATGACCCAACACACCTCCAGGCAGTGTACGGGCTATTTGACTAAGAAGGAGAGAGAATTGAATGCTGCATCAGATGACCTGGCCTCCACAATCACCCGACCTCAATCCAGTTGAGATGGTTTGGGATGAGTTGGGCCGCACAGTGAAGGAAAAGCAGTCAACAAGTGCTAACCATATGTGGGAACTCCTTCAAGACTGTTGGAAAAGCATTCCAAGTGATGCTGGTTGAGGGAATGTCAAGAGTCTGTTAAGCTGTCATCAAGGCAAAGGGTGGCTACTTTGAAGAATGTCAAATATAAAATAGATTTTGATTTGTTAAACACTTATGTTGCTACATTGTAGAAAATAGTCAAAATAAAGAAAAACCTTTGAATGAGTAGGTGTGTCCAAACGTTTGGCTGGCACTGTATACAGAAACACCTCCCCCATAAGCATTCCTGTCTCTTCTAAAGATGTCATATCCTTGTATTGCTTCTGCTATATCATCAAAATAATTATTTAAGTGAGTTTCAGAAATGGCTAATATATGAAAGTTATTTGATATTAGCAAGTTATTGATTTCATGAACCTTATTTCTAAGGCTACATATATTAATATGGGCTATTTTCATCCCTTTCCTGGGTAGCCTATCAGAGATAGAAAAGAGCTAACAGAGAAGAGAAAAACATATACATTCAGCAGTCCATTCATCAGTTGGCATGTGTGTGTGTGCCCATAGGCTTCGCTCTCTCATCCCTTCCAGGCTTTTGGGAGGGAGGGTGGACAATGAGCCTGTCATAGCAGATGTAAGCAATGTCCCCACGTGCTCTGGCAGCTTTCATGGCTGGGATAACTTCTTTCCTCTTCTGGCGCACAGCTTCAGTATAGTCCTTGTTGAGGAAGATATACGTTCCTCTCAAGTTCTTACCTCTTTCCAGAACAGCTATCTTTGTCCTTCAACCTCAGGAACCACTACTGGCCAGGGCCTATCACCTGGGCCGGTTGTGGGTTTTCCAGTCCTGTGGGAGCGCTCCACCTCAATCTTCAAGTGGTCCATCTTCAGTTTCTCTGAGATCATTTCTCTCACTTTGTCCTCAGACTCTGTCCTGGTCTCATGTGGAGATTCTGCAATTCCGTCCACAACCATGTTGTTCCGCCTTGATTGTCCCTCAAGATAATCTGATTTATCCTATCTCGGTGACTTACAGGTTGCTGTCATCTTGCCGTTCTCCTGTTAAAACTCATCAAGCTGACCCAGGGAAGAACTGTAAATTGTTCTTCACATCCTGGACCACTCTGGTTAGGTCATCCATTCTTTTATTAGTTGACTCCACCAGTATTTGGACAAAACTCTTTGAATCATTTTTGTTGTTGATGTAACTGCTTGTAGAACTATTTTGTTAATTTAAAAGATCTTTCAACTGGGATAGCGAGACACCACTGCCCTCAACGGTACACCCACCGGCTTTACTTTATGTCACGGTAGCAAAGTAGGTTATGCCGTTACTCTTCGCAGTTCCAGACAGGGCCGGTCACAGGGAAGATTGAAAACAACAACAAACAGCAGGGATCTAAATAGCCACAAGCCTGGGACAATCCGCAGTCACAGCCACAATGGCTAATTGCGTCGCAGGCTGCGTTCAAGCCCTCAAGAAAAACCCCGCTAGCTTGATCGGCAGCTAGCTAGCAGCTAGGCTAGCTGCTACACCAAACAGTTCCTCAGACCCGGCCTTGGTCGGCAGGATCACTGGACAGATAGTAGCGGTCGCAGCAACTGATGCCAACTGATGGATTATGGTTGAATGTGTTTAGGCATAACTCTCTATGATGTAAAATGAATGTAACTCTTCTCCCCTTACTAAGATCATGTAGTATGGGCCATGCAGGCAGCACCAGTCCCATGAGAGCAGCCAAAGAGGAACAAATGCATTAATCTCAGCCTGAGCTGCTGCGTGGTCTGAGTGTACAATGAACCAGTCCATGTTATCCCAGCAGCACAGGGCACTGAGGGAGGCTGAGAGAAAGCTGGGGAGACAGACAGGGACAGGGATTCTCTCTGCTCAAGTTCCGCCGGCCCAGAGACATAGATGAAAATTAGAATGAGTGTAGGGGAGGTCATCCTCAACGCATGAGAGTGAATATAAGATGAGGAAAGCCACGCAGCCTTGACTATCAACATTTCCTTTCTTTTTCTCCTATCTCCTGTAAAAAATAGTTGATCAAATGTCTCCAAAATGTAAATGGCGCTTATCGTAGACGGGCCCTGGACATAAAACAGTGGTGCAGAGTTAACTTATCACCCATGTCTTATCTACCAAACAGACAGAGAGGAGTCAGTCTCATTATCTACCAAACAGACAGAGAGGAGTCAGTCTCATTATCTACCAAACAGACAGAGAGGAGTCAATCTCATTATCTACCAAACAGACAGAGATGAGTCAATCTCATTATCTACCAAACAGACAGAGATAAGTCAGTCTCATTATCTACCAAACAGACAGAGATAAGTCAGTCTCATTATCTACCAAACAGACAGAGATAAGTCAGTCTCATTATCTACCAAACAGACAGAGAGGAGTCAGTCTCATTATCTACCAAACAGACAGAGAGGAGTCAATATCATTATCTACCAAACAGACAGAGAGGAGTCAATCTCATTATCTACCAAACAGATAGAGATGAGTCAATCTCATTATCTACCAAACAGACAGAGATAAGTCAGTCTCATTATCTACCAAACAGACAGAGAGGAGTCAATCTCATTATCTACCAAACAGACAGAGAGGAGTCAATCTCATTATCTACCAAACAGACAGAGAGGAGTCAGTCTCATTATCTACCAAACAGACAGAGGAGTCAGTCTCATTATCTACCAAACAGACAGAGAGGAGTCAGTCTCATTATCTACCAAACAGACAGAGAGGAGTCAGTCTCATTATCTACCAAACAGACAGAGAGGAGTCAATCTCATTATCTACCAAACAGACAGAGAGGAGTCAGTCTCATTATCTACCAAACAGACAGAGAGGAGTCAATCTCATTATCTACCAAACAGACAGAGAGGAGTCAATCTCATTATCTACCAAACAGACAGAGAGGAGTCAATCTCATTATCTACCAAACAGACAGAGAGGAGTCAATCTCATTATCTACCAAACAGACAGAGAGGAGTCAATCTCATTATCTACCAAACAGACAGAGAGACGAGTCAGTCTCACTATCGACCAAACAGACAGAGAGAAGTCAGTCTCATAGTTCTGTCAACACTGCAGGTGTGAGAGATGTCATCTGAACATGTAATGTAGGCAAAACGTCCCAGAGAGCTGGACAATATTTTCATGATATACATTGCAGAAATAATATTATTGCATAGAGTGCCAATTCCCTTTGTAATGAACACGAGGGGAGACAGAGAGCTGTTTTCAAGTGCAGGGCGCAGCAGGTGTTTATTGCAAAGGACCACAGGAGGAGGCAGGTAGCTGGGTGAGGGGCAGGTAGAAGGTAGATATCAGAAAATCCGATAGGCTAAAGTACAGGCAGGGGATAGGCAAAAAAGTGTCGTTAGTGAGGCAGGCAAAAACGATCATACAAGGTAGGAGTAAATCACGGGAAAACCAGAGCTCTGAAAGACGTGCATCACAAAACAATACCTCAGAGTGATGGGGTGCAAAGAACTTAACTAAATAGTGTGTGATAATGACATACGGGTGTGTGAACAGGTGATTAGAATTCAGGTGATTGGGATCTGGAGAGTGAGCTGCGTTCAAGAGATCTGGGTGTTTGAGAGTGTGAGTTGGAAGCAGACGTTACACACTTGCTATAAATCAATAAAACTTCTTCACAATATGTATGAAAGAGAAACATTTTCAAGGAATGCAGAAAACCTCAAGGTACCCCAGATGGATCTTATAGATAAGGAGTTGGGCTAACGGGGAGTATTCCCTTACAAAAAAGGCACATGTCAAATTTGCAGTTTGTGAAATACTGTAGCTGTTTTCACGTTAAGCTTAAATTTCACATGAAACCATATTTTCACATGTGAGGAGAATAACATGTTTTCAGCTCACATGTGAAATGTGCAGTTTCACATGTTAAAAACTTTAACTTGAAAACTGGATATGCATTTCTAAATGTGAAAAACATTCACATGTTAAAATCTCATTCGAATTTTCACATGTACAGTTGAAGTCGGAAGTTTACATTCACCTTAGCCAAATACATTTCAACTCAGATTAAATGTCAGGAAATGTGAAGAACTGAGTAAAAATTCCCTGTCTTAGGTCCGCTAGGGTCACCACTTTATTTTAAGAATGTGAAAAGTCAGAATAATAGTAGAGAGAATGATTTATTTCAGGTTTTATTTCTTTCATCACATTCCCAGTGGGTCAGAAGTTTACGTACACTCAATTAGTATTTGGTAGCATTGCCTTTAAATTGTTTAACTTGGGTCAAACATTGAGTAGCCGTCCACAAGCAATAAGTTGGGTGAATTTTGGCAAATCCCTCCTGACAGAGCTGGTGAAACTGAGTCAGGTTTGTAGGCCTCCTTTCACTCTTTCTCAGTTCTGCCCACACATTTTCTATGGGATTGAGGTCAGAACTTTGTGATGGCCACTCCAATACCTTGACTTTATTGTCCTTAAGCAATTTTGCCACAAATTTGGAAGTATGCTTGGGGTCATTGTCCATTTGGAAGATTTGTGACAAAGCTTTAATTTCCTGACTGGTGGCTTGAGATGTTGATTAAATATATCCACATAATTTTACCTCCTCATGATGCCATCTATTTTGTGAAGTGCACCAGTCCCTCCTGCAGCAAAGCACACCCACAACATGATGCTGCCACCCCCGTGCTTCACAGTTGGGATGGTGTTCTTCAGCTTGCAAGCCTCCCCCTTTTTCCTCCAAACACAACGATTGTCATTATGGCCAAAGAGTTCTATTTTTGTTTCATCAGACCAGAGGACATTTCTCCAAACAGTACGATCTTTGTCCCCATGTGCAGTTGCAAACCATAGTCTGGTTTTTTTATGGCGGTTTTGGAGCAGTGGCTTCTTCCTTGCTGATCGACCTTTCAGGTTATGTTGATTTAGGACTCGTTTTACTGTGGATATAGATACTTTTGTACCTGTTTCCTCCAGTATCTTCACAAGGTCCTTTGCTGTTGTTCTGAGATTGTTTTGCACTTTTCACACCTAAGTACGTTCATCTCTAGGAGACAGAACGCATCTCCTTCCTAAGCGGTAGACTGCGTGACCCCATGGTGTTTATACTTGCATACTATTGTTTGTACAGATGAACGTGGTACCTTCAGGCATTTGGAAATTGCTCCCAAGGATGTACCAGACGTGTGGAGGTCTACCATTTTTTTTCTGAGGTCTTGGCTGATTTCTTTTGATCTTCCCATGATGTCAAGCAAAGAGGCACTGAGTTTGAAGGTAGGAAATACAGCCTTGAAATACAGCCACAGGTACACCTCCAATTGACTCAATGATGTCAATTAGACTGTCAGAAGCTTCTAAAGCCATGACATCATTTTCTGGAATTTTCCAAGCTGTTTAAAGGCATAGTCAACTTAGTGTATGTGAACTTCTGACCCACTGGAATTGTGATGCAGTGAATTATAAGTGAAATAATCTGTCTGTAAACAATTGTTGGAAAAATTACTTGTGTCATGCACAAAGTAGATGTCCTAACCGACTTGCCAAAACTATAGTTTGTTAACAAGACATTTGTGGAGACCCATTTCTCAGCTTTTTACTGAAACTGTGTTGGGGAGAACACTTTGCTAATGTTTCTATTAAGGATTGTTGCTTTAAACACCTTTAATAGAGTCATAGTGTTATTATATGGAGCAATCCTTTAGTGACTGAGTTACTTTTGTGCCATTAATATCAAGCAAAACCTCTGAAGTCGATAACAAAATTCTTTGTATTGCAAACAAAAACAATGATATTGAAAGCAAAATATAAACCCAAATGTAATTGATAGCAAAACTACATTTTGCAAATAAAATCATTTGAAATGCGAGAAGAAATTAATTGTAAATCGATGCAAAAAATAGATTTCAGGTAAACATGTTTTATGATAACATGATTAAATAAAATAGCTTTTCTGTCATTTCACCTCTCTGTGTTTATGTTAGCCTTTGCTTTTGCTGCATTATTTCCAGTTGCATTTGTAATTCGAGCAACATAGCACCCTGCATCCCACTGTTGGTTTGCCTCTGAAACTAAGCAGGGTCAGTCCTGGTTGGTCCCTGGATGGGAGAACAGATGGAGCTGGAAATGGTGAAAAAATTCACAGGGGAAAACCTCTCTTGCAGCCCATTTAGGAGCCCTCAAAGCTTTATTACTCACTCACTGTACTGCAGCAGAGGGACTAGAGCCTCTTTCATGAGCTACCTTCTGACACTCACCACTAGAGAACTAAGATAAGTAGTTTTTTATTTTACCTTTATTTAACTAGGCAAGTCAGTTAAGAACAAATTCTTATTTTCAATGACAGCCTAGGAACAGTGGGTTAACTGTTCAGGGGCAGAACGACAGATTTGTACCTTGTCAGCTCGGGGATTTGAACTTGCAACCTTCCGGTAACTAGTCCAACTCTTAAACCACTAGGGTACCCTGCCGACCCCAGTCAACTGTGTCGCATCTCTCAAAGCTGTTTCAATATTTCACTAGAGACTATTCAAAGAAAAGCATACGTGGACGCAAATATAGTATTCTGTGTATTCAAAAAAATACTGTTTTATACTATTGTTACACATTTATGACATTTTCAACAGTTCTTTATCTGGCTTGAATACCTGTATACCCTATTCCATTACAGGGGTGAGGGGGTCAACAGGTACCATCATAACAAGAACTCTATTTTCTACTGGGAGTGGGTTTGAGAGGGAGAGAAACACGAGTTTTATGAAAGATTCAATTGTTTTTAATAATTCTAATGGAACGTGTGATAAAAACATAGTCAAACCTCAGGACTGTCTGTAATGGTTTCTCTAGTCTCTCGCTGAGGGGCGAGATAAGAGGAAATGGGAAGAAATGTTATCACCATTGTGAGTCCTCTCACTCAATGTGTGCCTGTTCCAATGCAATAAAACATCTGCTTTACAGAAGCCAACTCCGCTCCGTGAGAAGCCTACCTGAGGTGTTATAGCTCTATCACAGGGAGAGCTACGGTGTAGGGTTGATAAACAAGGGGGTGATGTATTTTTGCATGAAAGAGAGTCATTGTCAATGTTAGAGAGATACGACTGGATATTGACCAATATATTTCATTATTTCAACTGAGTTCAAAAGAGTCCTGTGTAATATTCTGATACAGTAAATTGCATTTGTTTAAGCCAGCGTTCTTCTTAAGAAACCCTTTGGAGACAACCAATTTCAATCACAGCAGCAAACAACGTATCCACAGGCCCCCTGCAATGTAACAGCGTGAACAGCCATGCTAACTCCAAAATGGTTTTAATAAAAAGAGAGCTGCAGGATGGAAATAATCTATTCAATTCCCATGTCAAGCTCTGCCCTGATGAAAATCACACTCTATTTCATGCCTGTGGAACCCACTGATTTATTTTGTGTGATTATTTAATATTTTTTTATACAAAGATGACCGTCGGCTTCTATGGTAACACAATGTAGATGTCGAATCGAGGTGAGCTACAAGGGAACATGGAGGGATGGATAGGTATAGCTCTGTTGTGAAAACAGAACCTGTGTGATAAACTGTGGAAAAGCACAGTGTAAGTCTTTGTGTCAATGCCTCTTATGCACATCACTACAGCAAGTACTTTCTAACTACATCACTAAGTACATCACAAAGCACTCTTTACGCACATCACTAACCACTCTGGGCAGGATCAGTAAGTACAATGCAGTGACAATGGAGTACAATGCTCAACGGACCTAACTACAAGTACTGTATATCCCAGGGGGTATTCAGTACAATATGCAAGCTACAGAAGCAGGTAATAATCCACCTCAGAATTTGCTGGTGAGAAGTAGGCTATCGTATGCTGAGATAGAGATCTATGGTATGGTATGCAGCGGTGTAGATTAGGCTTAATGCCCTAACCCGCACCAGCAGCCCTAACCCTAACCTGCCGCGGCAGCCCTAACCCTAACCCTCCCCAGCATCCCTAACCCTAACCCTCCCCAGCATCCCTAACCCTAACCCTAACCCTAACCCGCCCCAGCAGCCCTAACCCTAACCTGCCGCGGCAGCCCTAACCCTAACCCTCCCCAGCATCCCTAACCCTAACCCTCCCCAGCATCCCTAACCCTAACCCTCCCCGGCATCCCTAACCATAACCCTCTCCGGCAGCCCTAACTATAACCCTCTCCGACAGCCCTCTAACCCTTCCCAACAGCCCTAAACTAACCTGCCCCGGCAGCCCTAACCTTAACCCTTCCCGGTAGCCCTAACCATAACCCTCCCCAGTAGCCAGTGTACAGAGTGAGTCATGACTGATCATCATACACTATGTCTCCTATCTGAGAGATCCTGTCAGGGACTCACACTAGCTGGTATTTTCTAATCTGCTAAACATAGCTGAACACTGCCGCTGCCTGTTTGCACTCTAATGAGCTGCAGGGCATCATCAGCTTGCATCAAATTATCTCTGTCTATAATACGTAACCCAAAGGTTGGAAAAGGTCAGGGGAGCACTGTCTACTAGATCTGATAAAAAAATGGGTTATTGGAGTGGGGTGGTGTTGGGGGAATGCTGATATCAAACACGGGACTAATGAAAGCTTCACATACAGGGCTTACTGCATGGGCCTCTGGTCAATAACACAGTTCGATCCAAATACAAACACAACAAGCATGTAATTGACTACTGTAGGAAGAGGACATTTAATGTATCACTAAACTCGTCTAATTTTACTAGTAATTCGTTAGAAACACACACTGTCAACACTGAATTGATCCCACAACGAACTCCGAAGAGCCATCAAACAGGCAAAGCGTCAATGCAGGACTAAGCTCAAATGTTACTACTCTGGCTCTGACGCTCAACGAATGTGGCACGGATGCAAACTATCATGGATAGAGCACCAGCTGTTCTAGATGACTGTGTGATCTTGCTCTCTGTAACCTTCAAACAGGTTAACATTTTCAAGGCCACAGGGCCAAACGGAATACCAGGACACATACTCAGAGCATGTGCTGACCAGCTGGCAGGTATCTTCACTGACATTTTAACCTATCCATGACCTGGTCTGTACTACCAACTTGTTTCAAGCAGACCACCATAGTCCCTGTGCCCAAGAATGCCAAGGTAATGTGCCTAAATGACTAGCATTTACATCTATAGCCATGAAATGCTTTGAAAGGCTGGTCATGGCTCACATCTACACCATCATTCCAGACACCCTGGACCCACTCCGATTTCCATACCGCCCCAACAGATCCACAAATTAAGCAATCTGATCATCTGATCATGGACTACAGAAAACAAAGAGGCGATCACACCCCCATACACATTGATGGGGCTGTAGTTGAGTGGGTCGAGAGCTTCCAGTTCCTCGGTGTCCACATCACTAAGAAATTAACATGGTCCACAAAAAAACCCACACAGTTGTGAAGAGGGCACGACAACGTCTCTTCCCCCTCAAGAGGCTGAAAATATTTGGCATGGACTCTCAGATCCTAAAAAAGTTCAACTGCTTGGCATCCGACGCAAGGCACTACAGAGGGTAGTGCGTACGGCCCAGTACATCACTGGGGCCAAGCTTCCTGCCATCCAGGACCTCTATACCAGGTGGTGACAGAGGAAGGCCCCAAAAAATTGTCAAAGATTCCAGCCACCCAAGCCATAGACTGTTCTCTCTGGTACCGCACAGCAAGCAGTACCGATGCAACAAGTTTGGAACTAACAGGACCATGAACAGCTTCTACCCCCAAGCCATGAAACTGCTAAACAAGGCCGCTAAATAGCTAATCACTGTGCACACACACTATTCTCGACCCACACACTTACACCCCAACACACACATACTTCATACGCCCCCACACACATAACATGAGCACACAAGCATACTGACGCCACACACACACTCACCACATACACTGCTGCTACAGCCCAGTCTATAATCTATCCTGTTGCCTAGTCACTTCACCCCTACCTATACAGTACATTCACTCACCACATACACTGCTGCTACAGCCCAGTCTATAATCTATCCTGTTGCCTTGTCACTTCACACCTACCTATACAGTGCATTCGGGAAGTATTCAGACCCCTTGACTTTTCCCACATCTTGTTACTTTACAGTGTTTTCTAATAATTGATTCAATTCAATTTTCACTCATCAATCTACACACAATACCCCATAATGACAAAGCAAAAACAGGTATTTAGACATTTTTGCAAATATATTACAAACTAAAAAGATAAATATCACATTTACATAAGTATTCAAACTCTTTACTCAGTACTTTGTTGAAGCACCTTTTGCAGCGATTACAGCCTAGAGTCTTATTGGGTATGACTCTCAAGCTTGACACACCTGTATTTGGGGAGTTTCTCCCATTCTTCTCTGCAGATCCTCTCAAGCTCTGTCAGGTTAGATAGGGATCGTCGCTGCACAGCTATTTTCAGGTCTCTCCAGAGATATTCAAGGATCTCATCAAGGATCTCTCTGTACTTTGCACCGTTCATCTTTCCCTTGATCCTGACTAGTCTCCCAGTCCCTGCCGCTGAAAAACATCCCCACAGCATGATGCTTTCACCACCATGCGTCACCATAAGGATGGTGTCAGGATTCCTCCAGACATGATGCTTGGCATTCAGGCCAAAGAGTTTTGTTTCAACATTGGTTTCATCTCCCCTCTCCACTGAGGAGCTCTGGAACTCTGTCAGAGTGACCATCGTGTTCTTGGTCACCTCCCTGACCAAGGCCCTTCTTCCCCGATTGCTCAGTTTGGCTGGGCAGCCAGCTCTAGGAAGAGTCTTGGTGGTTCCAAACTTCTTCCATTTAAGAATGATGGAGGCCACTGTATTCTTGGGGACCTTCAATGCTGCAAAAATGGTTTTCACGTCTTTATTGAACATACCGTGTAAGCATTCACCCTGCAGGTTGGAAAAAGTACGTGAACCCTTGGATTAAATAACTGGTTGACCCTCCTTTGGCAGCAATAACCTCAACCAAACATTTTCTGTAATTGCAGATCAGACCTGCACAACGTTCAGGAGGACTTTTGGACAATTCCTCTTTACAAAACTGTTTCAGTTCAGAAATATTCCTGGGATGTCTGGGGTGAACTGCTCTCTTGAGGTCATGCCACAGCATCTTAACTGGGCCACTCCAGATGGCTCAATTTCATATGTTGAAGCCATTCTGTTGTTCATTTACTTCTGTGTTTTGGGTGTTCCTTCCAAACAACTCAATTGTAGTTTCATCTGTCCACAGAATATTTTGCCAGTAGCACTGTGGAACATCCAGGTGCACTTTTGCAAACTTCAGACGTGCAGCAATGTTTTTTTGGACAGCAGTGGCTTCTCCCGTGATGTCCTCCCATGAATACCATTCTTGTTTTGTGTTTTACGTATTGTAGACTCGTCAACAGAGATGTTAGGATGTTCGAGAGATTTATGTAAGTCTTTAGCTGACACTCTAGGATTCTTCTTAACCTCAATGAGCATTCTGCTCTGTGCTCGTGCAGTCATCTTTGCAGGACGGCCACTCATAGGGAAAGTATGAAGAGTGCTGAACTTTCTCCATTTATTGACAATGTGTCTTAGTGTGGACTGATGCAAGGCCTTTACAGATACATTTGTAACCCTTCCCAGATTTATGCAAGTCAACCATTCTTAATCTTAGGTCTTCTGAGATCTCTTTTGTTCGAGGATTGGTTCACATCAGGCCATGCTTCCTGTGAATAGCAAACTCAAATTTTGTGAGTGTTTTTTTATAGGACAAGGCAGCTCTCACCAACATCTCCAATCTCGTCTCATTGATTATACTCCACACTAGCTGACTCCTGACTCCAATTAGCTTTTGGAGAATTCATTAGCCTAGAGGTTAACATACTTTGTCCAACCTACACTGTGAATGTTTAAATGATGTATTCATTATAGACAAGAAAAATACAATCATTTGTGTGTTATTAGTTTAAGCACACTGTGTTTATTGTTGTGACTTAGATGAAGATCAGATCAAATTAGATGACCAATTTATGCAGAAATCCAGGTAATTCCAGAGGGTTCACATACTTTTTCTTGCCACTGTATATACCGTTGAAGTCAGAAGTTTACATACAGTTCTGTTGGAGTCATTAAAACTAGTTTTTCAACCACTCCACAAATTTCTTGTTAACAAACTATAGCTTTGGCAAGTCGGTTAGGACATCTACATTGTGCATGACACTGTCATGTATTGTCATGTTGTGTCTTTCTGTCCTTTCCTTTCACCCTGTCTCCCTCTGCTGGTCGTATTAGGTTACCTTTTCTCCCCCGCTTTCCCCCAGCTGTTCCTTGTCTCCTCCTGACTACCTCGTCACCCCTTTTCCCACCTGTTCCCTTTTTCCCTCTGATTAGTCCCCTATATCTCTCTCTGTTTTTGTTCCTGTCCTTGTCGGATTCTTGTTTGTTGTGTTTCATGCCTGAACCAGACTATCGTCATGTTTGCTGTAACCTTGTCCTGTCCTGTCGGAATCTGCCGGTCTATCTGAGCCTACCTATGTTTGGTTATTAAAGAAGCTCTGTTTAAGTTAGTTCGCTTTTGGGTCCTCATTCACTCACCGTAACAGAAGAATCCGACCAAGAATGGACCCAGCGACTTCGGATCCTCTCCACTCAGCCGTCGAGATCCAGGGAGCGATGCTAGGCAGACACGAGCAGGAATTGTCTGCTGCTCGACATGCCGTTGAGACCCTGGCCACCCAAGTCTCCAACCTCACAGAACAGGTTCACCATCTCCGCCTCGATCCACCGGCCACTTCCAGGGCTTTCGAATCTCCGGAGCCCAGAATCAATAACCCGCCGTGTTACTCTGGGGAGCCCACTGAATGCCGCTCGTTCCTCACCCAGTGTGATATTGTGTTTTCTCTCCAGCCCAACACTTACTCCAGGAGCACTGCTCGTGTCGCCTACGTCATATCTCTCCTTATTGGACGGGCTCGTGAGTGGGGCACGGCAATCTGGGAGGCAAGGGCTGAGTGTACTAACCAGTATCAGGACTTTAAGGAGGAGATGATACGGGTTTTTGATCGATCTGTTTTTGGGGAGGAGGCTTCCAGGGTCCTGTCTTCCCTATGTCAAGGTAATCGATCCATAACAGACTACTCTATTGAGTTTCGCACTCTTGCTGCCTCCAGTGGCTGGAACGAGCCGGCTTTGCTCGCTCGTTTTCTGGAGGGTCTCCGCGCAGAGGTAAAGGATGAGATTCTCTCCCGGGAGGTCCCTTCCAGCGTGGATTCCCTGATTGAACTCGCTATTCGCATTGAGCGACGGGTTGATCTTCGTCACCGAGCTCGTGGAAAGGAGCTCGCGTTCTCCGTTGCCCCCCTCTCCGCATTACTACCATCTTCCTCTGCCGGCTCGGGTGCTGAGCCTATGCAGCTGGGAGGTATCCGCATCTCGACTAAGGAGAGGGAACGGAGAATCACCAACCGCCTCTGTCTCTATTGCGGTTCTGCTGGTCATTTTGTCACTTCATGTCCAGTAAAAGCCAGAGCTCATCAGTAAGCGGAGGGCTACTGGTGAGCGCTACTACTCCTGTCTCTCCTTCAAGATCCTGCACTACCTTGTCGGTCCATCTACGCTGGACCGGTTCGTCAGCTTCCTGCAGTGCCTTAATAGACTCTGGGGCGGAGGGCTGTTTTATGGACGAGACCTGGGCTCGGGAACATGACATTCCTCTCAGACAGTTAAGGGAGTCCACGGCCTTGTTCGCCCTGGATGGTAGTCCTCTCCCCAGGATTCAGCATGAGACGCTACCTTTAACCCTCACTGTTTCTGGTAATCATAGCGAAACCATTTCTTTTTTGATTTTTCGTTCACCTTTTACACCTGTTGTTTTGGGCCATCCCTGGCTAGTTTGTCATAATCCTTCCATTAATTGGTCTAGTAATTCTATCCTCTCCTGGAACGTCTCTTGTCATGTGAAATGTTTAATGTCTGCTATCCCTCCTGTTTCCTCTGTCTCTTCTTCACAGGAGGAGCCTGGTGATTTGACAGGGGTGCCAGAGGAATATCACGATCTGCGCACGGTGTTCAGTCGGTCCAGGGCCACCTCTCTTCCTCCACACCGGTCGTATGATTGTAGTATTGATCTCCTTCCGGGAACCACTCCCCCCCGGGGTAGACTATACTCTCTGTCGGCTCCCGAACGTAAGGCTCTCGAGGATTATTTGTCTGTAGCTCTTGACGCCGGTACCATAGTCCCCTCCTCCTCTCCCGCCGGAGCGGGGTTTTTTTTTGTCAAGAAGAAGGACGGGTCTCTGCGCCCCTGCATAGATTATCGAGGGCTGAATGACATAACAGTTAAGAATCGTTATCCGCTTCCTCTTATGTCTTCAGCCTTCGAGATCCTGCAGGGAGCCAGGTTTTTCACTAAGTTGGACCTTCGTAACGCTTACCATCTCGTGCGCATCAGGGAGGGGGACGAGTGGAAGACGGCGTTTAACACTCCGTTAGGGCACTTTGAATACCGGGTTCTTCCTTTCGGCCTCGCTAACGCTCCAGCTGTCTTTCAGGCATTAGTCAATGATGTCCTGAGAGACATGCTGAACATCTTTGTTTTCGTTTACCTTGACGATATCCTGATTTTTTCACCGTCACTCCAGATTCATGTTCAGCACGTTCGACGTGTCCTCCAGCGCCTTTTAGAGAATTGTCTTTTTGTGAAGGCTGAGAAGTGCACTTTTCATGCCTCCTCCGTCACATTTCTCGGTTCTGTTATTTCCGCTGAAGGCATTAAGATGGATCCCGCTAAGGTCCAAGCTGTCATTGATTGGCCCGCCCCTAAGTCACGCGTCGAGCTGCAGCGCTTTCTCGGCTTCGCGAACTTCTATCGTCGTTTCATCCGTAATTTCGGTCAGGTGGCAGCTCCTCTCACAGCCCTTACTTCTGTCAAGACGTGCTTTAAGTGGTCCGTTTCCGCCCAGGGAGCTTTTGATCTCCTCAAGAATCGTTTTACATCCGCTCCTATCCTTGTTACACCTGACGTCTCTAGACAGTTCGTTGTCGAGGTTGACGCGTCAGAGGTGGGCGTGGGAGCCATTCTTTCTCAGCGCTCCCTCTCTGACGACAAGGTCCACCCATGCGCGTATTTTTCTCATCGCCTGTCGCCGTCGGAACGTAACTATGATGTGGGAAACCGCGAACTGCTCGCCATCCGGTTAGCCCTAGGCGAATGGCGACAGTGGTTGGAGGGGGCGACCGTCCCTTTTGTCGTTTGGACTGACCATAGGAACCTTGAGTACATCCGTTCTGCCAAACGACTTAATGCGCGTCAGGCGCGTTGGGCGCTGTTTTTCGCTCGTTTCGAGTTCGTGATTTCTTATCGTCCGGGCTCTAAGAACACCAAGCCTGATGCTTTATCTCGTCTCTTCAGTTCTTCAGTAGCCTCCACTGACCCCGAGGGGATTCTCCCTGAGGGGCGTGTTGTCGGGTTGACTGTCTGGGGAATTGAGAGGCAGGTAAAGCAAGCGCTCACTCACACTCCGTCGCCGCGCGCTTGTCCTAGGAACCTTCTTTTCGTTCCCGTTCCTACTCGTCTGGCCGTTCTTCAGTGGGCTCACTCTGCCAAGTTAGCCGGCCACCCTGGCGTTCGGGGTACGCTTGCTTCCATTCGCCAGCGTTTTTGGTGGCCCACCCGGGAGCATGACACGCGTCGTTTCGTGGCTGCTTGTTCGGTCTGCGCGCAGACTAAGTCCGGTAACTCCCCTCCTGCCGGCCGTCTCAGGCCGCTTCCCATTCCCTCTCGACCGTGGTCTCACATCGCCTTAGATTTTGTCACCGGACTGCCTTCGTCAGCGGGGAAGACTGTTATTCTTACGGTTGTCGATAGGTTCTCTAAGGCGGCTCATTTCATTCCCCTTGCTAAGCTTCCTTCTGCTAAAGAGACGGCACAAATCATCATCGAGAATGTTTTCAGAATTCATGGCCTTCCGTCAGACGTCGTTTCGGACAGAGGTCCGCAATTCACGTCTCAATTTTGGAGGGAGTTTTGCCGTTTGATTGGGGCTTCCGTCAGTCTCTCTTCCGGCTTTCACCCCCAGTCTAACGGTCAAGCAGAACGGGCCAATCAGACTATTGGTCGCATCTTACGCAGTCTTTCTTTTCGCAACCCTGCGTCTTGGTCAGAACAACTCCCCTGGGCAGAATACGCCCACAACTCGCTTCCTTCGTCTGCGACCGGGCTATCTCCTTTTCAGAGTAGCCTCGGGTACCAGCCTCCGCTGTTCTCATCTCAGTTCGCCGAGTCCAGCGTCCCCTCCGCTCAGGCTTTTGTCCAACGTTGCGAGCGCACCTGGAAGAGGGTCAGGTCTGCACTTTGCCGTTATAGGACGCAGACTGTGAGGGATGCTAATAAGCGTAGAACTAAGAGTCCTAGATATTGTCGCGGTCAGAGAGTTTGGCTCTCCACTCAGAACCTTCCCCTTAAGACGGCTTCTCGCAAGTTGACCCCGCGGTTCATTGGTCCGTTCCGTATTTCTCGGGTCATTAATCCTGTCGCAGTTCGACTTCTTCTTCCGCGATACCTTCGTCGCGTCCACCCGGTCTTCCATGTCTCCTGTATCAAGCCCGTTCTTCGCGCCCCCGCTCGTCTCCCCCCCCCCCCACCCCCATCCTTGTCGAGGGCGCACCCATCTACAGGGTCCGCAGGATTTTGGACATGCGTCCTCGGGGCCGTGGTCACCAGTACCTCGTAGATTGGGAGGGGTACGGTCCTGAGGAGAGGAGTTGGGTTCCCTCTCGGGACGTGCTGGACCGTGCGCTGATCGAGGATTTCCTCCGTTGCCGCCAGGTTTCCTCCTCGAGTGCGCCAGGAGGCGCTCGGTGAGTGGGGGGGTACTGTCATGTATTGTCATGTTGTGTCTTTCTGTCCTTTCCTTTCACCCTGTCTCCCTCTGCTGGTCGTATTAGGTTACCTTTTCTCCCCCGCTTTCCCCCAGCTGTTCCTTGTCTCCTCCTGACTACCTCGTCACCCCTTTTCCCACCTGTTCCCTTTTTCCCTCTGATTAGTCCCCTATATCTCTCTCTGTTTTTGTTCCTGTCCTTGTCGGATTCTTGTTTGTTGTGTTTCATGCCTGAACCAGACTATCGTCATGTTTGCTGTAACCTTGTCCTGTCCTGTCGGAATCTGCCGGTCTATCTGAGCCTACCTATGTTTGGTTATTAAAGAAGCTCTGTTTAAGTTAGTTCGCTTTTGGGTCCTCATTCACTCACCGTAACAGACACAAGTAATTTTTCCGAAAATTGTTTACAGCCAGATTATTTCACTTATAATTCACTGTATCACAATTCCAGTGGGTCAGAAGTTGACTGTGCCTTTAAACAGCTTTGAAAATTCCAGAAAATGATGTCATGACTTTCAAAGCTTATGATAGGCTAATTGACATAATTTGAGTCAATTGGAGGTGTACCTGTGACTGCATTTGAAGGCCTACCTTCAAACTCAATGCCTCTTTTCTTGACGTCATGGGAAAATCAAAAGAAATCAGCCAAGACATTAATAAAAAAAATTGTAGACCTCCACAAGTCTGGTTCATCCTTGGGAGCAATTTCCAAATGCCTGAAGGTACCACGTTCATCTCTACAAACAATAGTATGCAAGCATAAACACCATGGGACCACGCAGCCATCATACCGCTCAGGAAGGAGACGCGTTCTGTCTCCTAGAGATGAACGTACTTTGGTGTGAAAAGTGCAAAGGACCTTGTGAAGATGCTGGAGAAAACAGGTACAAAAGTATCTATATCCACAGTAAAACGAGTCCTCTATCGACATAACCTGAAAGGCCGCTCATCAAGGAAGAAGCCACTGCTCCAAAACCGCCATAAAAAAGCCAGATTACGGTTTGCAACTGCACATGGGGACAAAGATCGTACTGTTTGGAGAAATGTCCTCTAGTCTGATGAAACAAAAATAGAACTGTTTGGCCATAATGACCATTGCTATGTTTGGAGGAAAAAGGGGGAGGCTTGCAAGCTGAAGAACACCATCCCAACCGTGAAGCACGGGGGTGGCAGCATGTGTTGTGGGGGTGCTTTGCTGCAGGAGGGACTGGTGCACTTCACAAAATAGATGGCATCATGAGGTAGGAAAATTGTGTGGATATATTGAAGCAACATCTCAAGTCATCAGTCAGGAAGTTAAAGCTTGGTTACAAACGGGTCTTCCAAATGGAAAATGACCCCAAGTATTACAATGACCAAGCATACTTCCAAAGTTGTGGCAAAATGTCTTAAGCAAGGGCTGATTTCAAGGTTTTACTGCTAACCTACAAAGCATTACATGGGCTTGCTCCTACCTATCTCTCTGATTTGGTCCTGCCGTACATACCTACACGTACGCTACGGTCACAAGACGCAGGCCTCCTAATTGTCCCTAGAATTTCTAAGCAAACAGCTGGAGGCAGGGCTTTCTCCTATAGAGCTACATTTTTATGGAACGGTCTGCCTACCCATGTCAGAGACGCAAACTCGGTCTCAACCTTTAAGTCTTTACTGAAGACTCATCTCTTCAGTGGGTCATATGATTGAGTGTAGTCTGGCCCAGGAGTGGGAAGGTGAACGGAAAGGCTCTGGAGCAACGAACCGCCCTTGCTGTCTCTGCCTGGCCGGTTCCCCTCTTTCCACTGGGATTCTCTGCCTCTAACCCTATTACGGGGGCTGAGTCACTGGCTTACTGGGGCTCTCTCATGCCGTCCCTGGAGGGGGTGCGTCACCTGAGTGGGTTGATTCACTGATGTGGTCACCCTGTCTGGGTTGGCGCCCCTCCCCCCCTTGGGTTGTGCCGTGGCGGAGGTCTTTGTGGGCTATACTCAGCCTTGTCTCAGGATGGTAAGTTGGTGGTTGAAGATATCCCTCTAGTGGTGTGGGGGCTGTGCTTTGGCAAAGTGGGTGGGGTTATATCCTTCCTGTTTGGCCCTGTCCGGGGGTGTCCTCGGATGGGGCCACAGTGTCTCCTGACCCCTCCTGTCTCAGCCTCCAGTATTTATGCTGCAGTAGTTTATGTGTCGGGGGGGCTAGGGTCAGTTTGTTATATCTGGAGTACTTCTTCTGTCCTATTCGGTGTCCTGTGTGAATCTAAGTGTGCGTACTCTAATTCTCTCCTTCTCTCTTTCTTTCTCGCTCTCGGAGGACCTGAGCCCTAGGACCATGCCCCAGGACTACCTGACATGATGACTCCTTGCTGTCCTCAGTCCACCTGGCCGTGCTGCTGCTCCAGTTTCAACTGTCCTGAGCCCGAGGACCATGCCCCAGGACTACCTGACATGATGACTCCTTGCTGTCCCCAGTCCACCTGACCGTGCTGCTGCTCCAGTTTCAACTGTTCTGCCTTATTATTATTCGACCATGCTGGTCATTTATGAACATTTGAACATCTTGGCCATGTTCTGTTATAATCTCCACCCGGCACAGCCAGAAGAGGACTGGCCACCCCACATAGCCTGGTTCCTCTCTAGGTTTCTTCCTAGGTTTTGGCCTTTCTAGGGAGTTTTTCCTAGCCACCATGCTTCTACACCTGCATTGCTTGCTGTTTGGGGTTGTAGGCTGGGTTTCTGTACAGCACTTTGAGATATCAGCTGATGTACGAAGGGCTATATAAATACATTTGATTTGATTTGATTTAAGGACAACAATGTAAAGGTATTGGAGTGGCCATCACAAAGCCCTGACCTCAATCATATAGAAAATGTGTGGGCAGAACTGAAAAAGCATGTGCGAGCAAGGAGGCCTACAAATCTGACTCGGTTACACCAGCTCTGTCAGGAGGAATGGGCCAAAATTCACCCAACTTATTGTGGGAAGCTTGTGGAAGGCTACCCAAAATGTTTGACCCAAGTTAAACAATTTAAAGGCAACACTATCAAATAATAATTGAGTGTATGTAAACTTCTGACCCACTGGGAATGTGATGAAAGAAATAAAACCTGAAATAAATCCTTCTCTCTACTATTATTCTGACATTTCACATTCTTAAAATAAAGTGGTGATGCTAACTGCCCTAAGACAGAGGATTTTTACTAAGATTATATCAGGAATTGCGAAAAACTGAGTTTAAATGCATTTGGCTCAGGTGTATGTAAACTTCCGACTTCAACTGTAGACAGGTGTGCCTTTCCAAATCATGTCCAATCAATTGAATTTACCACAGGTGGACTCCAATCACGTCTTAAGGCTGATCAATGGAAACAGGATGCACCGGAGCTCAATTTCGAGTCTCATCGCAAAGGGTCTGAATACTTATATAAATAAGGTATTTCAGTTTTTTTTTTTTTTTTTGTAAGAATGTGTAAATACCTGTTTTCGTTTTGTTATTATGAGGTATTGTGTTCAATGTTTCATGAGCTGAAATAAATCCATATGCTTATTTCTCTCAAATGGTGTGTATAAATTTGTTTACATTCCTGTTAGTGAGCATTTCTCCTTTGCCAAGATAATCCATCTACCTTACAGTTGTGGCATATCAAGGAGCTGATTAAACTGCATAATCATTACACAGGTGCACCTTGTGCTGGGGACAATAAAAGGCCACTAAAATGTGCAGTTTTGTCACACAACACAATGCGACAGATGTCTCACGTTTTAGGGGAGCATGCAATTGCCATGAAGACTGCAGGAATGTCCACCAGAGCTGTTGCCAGAGAATTTAATGTTCACTTCTCTCCCATAAGCAGCCTCCAATGTCTGAGGACTATTTCTGTCGGTAATAAAGCCCTTTTGTCTCTCTCAGGTCTGGTCAGTGGTAGGGCTGTCTGTCTCTCTCAGGTCTGGTCAGTGGTAGGGCTGTCTGTCTCTCTCAGGTCTGGTCAGTGGTAGGGCTGTCTGTCTCTCTCAGGTATGTCTGTGGTATGACTGTCTGTCTCTCTCAGGTATGTCTGTGGTAGGGCTGTCTGTCTCTCTCAGGTATGTCTGTGGTAGGGCTGTCTGTCTCTCTCAGGTATGTTTGTGTATGTCCAGCTCTGCCAGGTAGGTGATGTAGCCACCCTGCATGAGTCAGACAGAACTAAACATAACACAAGCCCTAAGGAACTGCCTGCTTGCTCAGCTCAGAAACGCTTCATTACACAGGCAACAAAGCATGAGCATCTTGTAATTCTATGGCAGGGCTCCCTGGGCCATAAACAGATACTTTTTAATAGGACACTGTGTTAAAATAAAATACAATTTTACTTGTCACATGCTTTGTAAACAACAGGTGTAGACTGACAGTGAAATGCTTACTTACTGGTCCTTTTCCAACAATGCAAAGTTTAAGATAAAAAAAATTAAAAATAGAAATAGTGACACAGTGAATAACAATAACAAGTAAAAAATGACATGACTATATACAGGGAGTACGAGTACCGAGTCGATGTGCAGGGGTACGAGGTAATAACATGACTATATACAGGGAATACGAGGTAATAACATGACTATATACAGGGAATACGAGGTAATAACATGACTATATACAGGGAGTACGAGTACCGAGTCGATGTGCAGGGGTACGAGGTACTAACATGACTATATACAGGGAATACGAGGTAATAACATGAATATATACAAGGAGTACGAGTACAGAGTCGATGTGCAGGGGTACGAGGACATTGAGGTAGCTATGTATACTGAACAAACATATCAACACAACATGCAACAATTTCAACTATTTTACGGAGTTACAGTTCGTGTAAGGAAATCAGTCAATTTAAAAACATTAATTGGGCCCTAATTGATGTATGGGCCTGGAGGGCAAAGGGAGGTCATAGGCCCACCCTTTTGGGATTCAGGCTCACCCACTGGGAACTCGTTTTTAACCACATTCTTCTCTGTGCAGGTACTCAAAACACAATACAAAGACACGTCTACAGAATTCTGTCAAAGGGCTGGGGAAGTTTACAGACAGGTCTTTGAGATGAAGAAGGTTGTTTCGGGTTGTGCTTAGAGACAGTAAATGTATTGTTGTGTATGAGAATGGTTGAAAGGTGCCATTTCTCCTCAATCTCCCATACACATAAATACATAGCGTGTAAGAACTGTCCTCCTAAGACTTTTCACAATGTAGGCATGCTAACTTAAAAAGAGAACTGGGTATTCAACAAGAATGTTATATGGTAAAAGTAACATACAGATAAATACAGTACAATGCAGTACAGTTCAGTGTGTCTTAGGTGTAGAGAAATGTAACTACAGATTGTCACAACAGATAATGAGATTTTACCAAAGATATTTGGTATCCTTTAATGAGAGCTACAGGATAGGTACTGTTTGGTTCTGCACAGAGAATTTGATCAACCTTGGCGATGCGGTCTTCGTTCTCGATTCGTGGAAACAGGAGTCTCAAAATGTCTGTGTCCAGTTTGAATTTAGAAAATGCTCCGTTATTAAAATAAAAACCTTTTTTTTCTCCTTGAAGAAATCCAACAGTGTACGCCGCCATCTTATCTATTTCAAGTCTTCTCTCATTGATCGAGACGGGTGAGCTTCTACCACAAAGTGCCGCATGTCATGATGACAGACACCTGTATTGATCAATGAGAGAAGACTTGAAAGTAGACAAGATGGCAGCGTACACATTGTTGGATTACTTAATGGTTTATATTTTTATTCAGTGTAGTTGGGTCATGAAAATAGTGGCAGCATGTACAGCAGTGGTGATTTGTTTTTTTACATACAAAAGTGAAATAAGTGCATTTATGCTGTTGATCCTCACAAAGAAACAACCGGTAATTTGAAAACTTGGCTTAATAATTTTGTAATGCTGCTTTGTTGACAATTCAATAACAGAGGACATGGAAGTTAGCATCTCTTTTGTGTATTTGCTAGCTGCAGCTCAAGGGTTGAGACTGAGGTGCAATCCAAAGCATCCTTAGCACCATGAACTCTGGGAAATCTGAGCAGCTACCATAGAGATGACTGACTGAAGAGCTACTGTTAAGCTGCGTCCTTAAGGGGAGCACATTAGAAGAGCTGAAACATGTTCTGCTTTCTAATGGTAGTCCAAGAGGTTAGGAGAAGAAATGGATAGGTGGGGTCCCTGAGAACCAAATGTGACATGATTCACTGTTGAACTTTTGGTAAGGTTCTTACCTTGAAATCAATTTTCTCAAACATATATTACAAATGAACCTTAGTAATTCAATTAAATACTTAATACTGTATATTGGTGTTATGTTTTTGTCTTTTGTTAAGGCTATTGCTATTGCTATTACAAAGTACAATAGCATATATCCCAAAGACAGTACGCAGTCTGTTGCTCATTCTTCGCCACATCCAGGCAGTGTGAAGACAGATCAGGAATATTGCAAAAAACATCCCATCTCATTACAGAGGTGAACCTATAATTACACCCTTTGTGTGTTTGCCTTGCAGAAAGAACCCTAGCGTGAGAACAACAACCTGGTGGCTCTCTATCCAAGCTCAGCATCTGGACGTCTGTGATGATTAGTCTAGGACCTAAAGCTATAGCATTGTTCAGACAACACACACAACAAGCATATTGATGGTCATTGTTTGAGTGTAGAACAACAAAGTAAGAACTGGAATATTTGTTTTTGTTTTTAAAATATCTGAACTGAGCCTGCACAGCTTAGTTCCCTTTTTATACTTTATTTGTACGTTTTCAAATTTGAGAACATAGAGACATTGACATCAATACAACATCCCCAGTCCTTTATCCTCTCAAATTGTGTGCACAAATTTGTTTACATCACTTCCAGTGAGCATTTCTCCTTTGCCAAGATAATCCATCTACCTGACAGGTGTGGCATATCAAGAAGCTGATTAAACAGCATGATCATTACACAGGTGTACCTTGTGCTGGGGACAATAAAAAGCCACTCTAAAATGTGCAGTTTTGCCACACAACAAAATACCACAGATGCCTCAAGTTTTGAGGGAGCATACAATTGGCATTCTGCCTGCAGGATTGTCCACCAGAGCTGTTATCAGAGAATTTAACGTTTATTCGTCTACCATAAGCCACCCCCAACCTTGTTTTAGAGAATTTGGTAGTACGTCAAACCGGCCTCACAAACGCAGACCACATGTAACCACGCCAGCCCAGAACCTCCACATTTGGCTACTTCACCTGCGGATTGGTCTGAGATGAGCCACCCAGACAGCTGATTAAACTGAGGCGTTTGCACAACCGAAGAATTTCTGTCAGAAACTGTCTCAGGGAAGCTCATCTGCATTCTCGTCATCCTCACCAGGGTCTTGATCTGACTGCAGTTCGGCCTCGTAACCGACTTCAGTGTGCAAATGAAATGCTTACCTTCAATGGCCACTGGCACGCTAGAGAAGTGTGCTCTTCCCATGGTGGCAGTGGGGTTATGATATGGACAGGCATAAGCTACGGACAACAATGTGAATGCACAGAGATAGCGTGATGAGATCCTGAGGTCCATTATCGTGCCATTCATCCGCCACCATCATCTCATGTTTCAGCATGATAATGCATGGCCCATTGTCGCAAGGATCTGTACAAAATACTGGAAGCTGAAAATGTCCCCGTTCTTCCATGGCTTGGATACTCACCAGACATGTCACTCATTGAGCATGTTTGGGATGCTCTGGATTGACGTGTACAACAGCGTGTTCCAGTTCCCGCCAATATTCAGCAACTTTGCACAGCCATTGAAGAGGAGTGGGACAACATTCCACAGGCTACAATCAACAGCCTGATCAACTCTATACGAAGGAGATGTGTCACGCTGCATGTTGGTCACACCAGATACTGACTGGTTTCCTGATCCACGCCCACACCTTTTTCTGTGACCAACAGATGCATAATGGTATTTCCAGTTGAGTAGAGAACCTATTGAATTTATTTCAATTGACTGAGTTCCTTATATGAACTGTAACTCAGTAAAATCTTTGAAATTGTAGAATGTGCGTTTACATATATTTTTCCAGTGTAGAATCCCTATTAATTGAATAGGATCTCTGTGGGCATAGTCGTAAAGATTTGTCATTTAACCTTAAAAAATGTGTTACCTTTTATTGTGGCATAAACTCAACCAGACACGATGTTTCATCTGATTGTCAAATAATCCCTCCAAAGGCCTCCTTTACTAGGCTACCGGCACACGTTCATCCACTCATAACACATTTCCAGCCTCCAAACAGTGGCAAAAGTTCAGTGTTCTCTTCAAACCACATCAAATTTTGGAGTGTAGGATATACGACACGTTTTCATGTCCATTTGCTAATTTCTCATTCCTCTGAAAGTGGTGTAGCAGACTAGTTTTAATTAAACACTGTTTTAAATTCTGTGATAGGCTCATGTTTCACCGGTACAGCGTACCCCCACTATTTATTTTGCTGGGAAGCCATACCGTACCCGCCATTACTTTCCCCCCCTGAGTAAGGCTACAGCAGTAGCTCAATCCTCCCTGTCTTTGTCATCGTAATGAGGCTGTAACAGTGTTTGTTGCTTTCTGAAAATGATCATCTAATGTAATGACTCCACCAGGGAGCTTGAAGAGAAAGTTACTAAAGCACCGCCTCATATATCCTCGTAGGTCTAGTAATTCTGAGGAATAGACACATGCAAGCACCATTACATATCATTATTTCTGCCCGTCACTGCAACAAATTAGGTTGAACTCTTCAAGGCCACTTCACAGAAAGCTTATGATAATCTCCACACACAAACCTCTCACCCCCCCCCACCCCCCCCCCCCCCCCCACACACACACAAACCTCTCACCACCCCCACACAACCCCCCCACACACACAAACCTCTCACCCCCACACACACACCTCTCACCCTCACCCCCCACCTCTTACCCCCCAGACACCTCTCCCACCCACACACACACCTATCACCCCTCCACACACACACACCTCTCACCCCTCCATATCCACACCTCTCAACCCCCCACAACAGAAAGATGAGCTGTTTTTGTTATCAAACAAAATGTTGTCTGACATTATAATAAATGATTTAAATGAAAGAAAAACATCTCCAGGGAAAATCGACTCCTGTTCCCCTACTATAGCATGAGTATGTTTCTATTGGCACACTACTCTAGAATCAGAAGTTCAGGGGAAACTTCCATTACAAGAGAGGTACCAATAATCAGTCATTTAGTGTGTACATACGTCTAACCTGGAAGTCAATAACAATGCCTAATGGATGAATGGACTCATTGTACTGCAGAGACATTAACACCTCAGACGAGAGGCTTTGAAGAAGTGCATAAGAGAAGCCTCCTTACAGAAAGGTCAACGTGGGTCTGTTAGTTTGACCCAGCCATAATGACATTAGGTGACCAGAAGTGGATCTGTCTCCTCTGCCATTGATGAGCCAGACGTCTCTAACTAGCAGCCACGAAGGACAGTTACAATGTTAATACTTGTTGATGAATGAAGGAAGGATGCATGATACTTCCTTACCTGTTCTGGTTTGCAGAGGACGCACGCACATCATTTGAGAAAAAGGTTTTGCAATTGAAGGCACATCATTATTTTGTGCCAACAATGACACAATTTGACAGGTGAAAATAATGCACACCAAAGGCATTTTCACATATGAAATTCGGTACCCTGGTTCGGTTTCCTGGAGAGTTTGTGAGAATTTTACAGAATACGTTTTGCTTTCACAAGACCTGAAAATAACCGTTTCAGGGTGCGATTAGCAAGATGCGCATTCTTCAAGCTAGTGAGTTCGCTTGTTTACAACATGCAAAAAAGTTCCACGCAACTCACGCTGCAGCGTCACAATACCTGGTACTCAGGTCCTGGATCTTGGACCTGCTTTCTCATGCAGGTCCAGGATTCGTTACAGCCGGGTTTCGTTTGAATTTCACACATGCTTTATAGCGTTGATCAGGGTACCGAAAGCTCCAGGATCCGGATCATAAGGGGATATGTGAAAGCGCCCTAAAATAAACCATTCAAATGCAACTTCAACCTTCTCTCCCTTCCTCACTCTGTGACGTTTTCCAACGATGTCAAGGTAAAGTCACAAGGAAAGGAGAAAGGAAAGATAGCGTAGTTTTGAACCAGTCAGATGAAAGAGTTAGTACTCACGGTCACTGCAGAATGCTCCTCCATAGGAGGTCATGGTGCAGTCACAGGAGAAGCCCTCCCACTGCTGGAGACACACCCCCTGGTGATGACACGAGTCCTCTGTACAGGTGCTGCTCGGGTCTGGGGAGGGGAGGGGGGAGAAAAAGTATGCTCATGCAGTGAACCATAAGGTGGATCCACAGGTGATGGCCTGCTCCTCGGAGGTGTTCATGACCCCATGGCTGTGCCCCTGTTAATACGTACCTTCACAGCCCCGCTCCACCTGGCCCACCCTGTGGAGGGCGTCTGCCATCAGGTCAGGAAGTCTCCCGTTCAGGTCCACGGAGGCCAGGCAGCCCTGGTACCCATCGCGGGACGCGATCAGCTTGGGCAGGCTACTGTACATGGTCTTCCCCACACCACCAACATACAGCTCCCCTGGAACACACAGCATCAATCAATCAGAGCATGTGTTCCTGGAAGAGAAAGATTATTCTCAGTAGTCACAGCAGATACGCCTCCAGGTAGTGGGAGGTTATAAGCAACCGTCACTCATTGAGTTAAAGCAGCCATGAACAAATCTGATACCCTAACACCTGCTTTGTGTTTGATAAATGTTCTGCAATTATAGGCCTCCGATAATGCTAGTTAACGTTCAGATCAGACAGATCTCCTTACGATTTACAACCTCCAAGAAGCCATTTTGGTGGCATGTTGCATCAGATGCAGGTGAACACAGCTCTAAGTCATTTAAACCACTGATGATCTGTTTTCATCAGATTGATGCTCCTCTCAAGAGACGGTTTACTTTAATAGAAACCCTCCCAGCCACAGTAATCATTCACAGATTCTATGTAAATTGCAAGCCGAGAAATGTACATGCAGTATCTGAGAATTCCACTGTGATGTGATGTTTATTGGCAGATATAGCAAAGAAAATCTGTTTATTTTCTCTGCAGAAATATGTGAAATGTTACATGGCTGATAACGCGAGGATAATACCAAGCTGGTGTACAGTCATTTAAAACCCGCAGGACATAAACATGAGAAGTGAAGTTTCATTTAACAGCATAGTAAAATGTCTTACATTGCTTTAAACGGTACCCTGTTAATTTATACAGCACAGGGGGAAAAAAGTATGATTTCATAGTCTGACATATTTTGGTTTATATGATTACACCAGAAGTTCAGCCAGCAGACCCTTGAGATATGGAGAAACTTCAATTCATCTTTCATGTTCTGAGGAATTAAGTGAGAGACAAAACTAGATGAAATAAAATAGAAGAGGACCTTCTATGCAGACCATATAAGATGAGGATTAAGGAGCATTAATGGTGAATGTCTACAACAACAAGATTGAAGAATAATATTAATTTGGGTCTACAACTTAAACTAACACATAATTGGCACAGCTGCTGTTACCCAAAATATTTATCCCAAAACATGTTGCCCAGTACTGTGCGTGGTTAGAATTTTTAAATTTTATTAAATTCTCTGTCACATAGGTAATGCTGGTGGCATTGTCATGCTGGAGGGTCATGTCAGGGTGAGCCTGCAGGAAGGATAGCACATGAGGGAGGACAATGTCTTCCCTGTAACACACAGCGTTGAGATTGCATGCAATGACAACAAGCTCAGTCCGATGATGCTGTGACACACTGCCCCAGACCATGATGGACCTTCCACCTCCAAATCGATCCCTCTCCAGAGTACAGGCCTTGGTGTAACGCTCATTCCTTCGACAATAAATGCAAATCCGACCATCACCCCCGGTGAGACAAAACCACAACTTTTTTGCCAGGCCTGTCTGGTCCAGCGACGGTGGGTTTGTGCCCATAGGCGACGTTGTTGCCGGTGATGTCTGGTGAGGACCTGCCTTACAACAGGCCTACAAGCCCTCAGTCCAGCCTCTCTCAGCCTATTGCGGACAGTCTGAGCACTGACGGAGTGATTGTGCGTTCCTGGTGTAACTCGGGCAGTTGTTGTTGCCATCCTGTACCTGTCCCGCAGGTGTGGTGTTTGGATGTACCGATCTTGTACAGGTGTTGTTACACGTGGTCTGCCACTGCGAGGATGATCAGCTGTCCATCCTGTCTCCCTGTAGCGCGGTCTTAGGCATCTCACAGTATGGACATTGCAATTTATTGCCCTGGCCACATCTGCAGTCCTCATGCCTCCTTGCAGCATGCCTAAGGCACGTTCACGCAGATGAGCAGAGACCCTGGGCATCTCTCTTTTGGTGTTTTTCAGAGTCAGTAGAAAGTCATCTTTAGTGTCCTAAGTTTTCATAACTGACCTTAATTGCCTACCGTCTGTAAGCTGTTAGTGTCTTAACGACCGTTCCACAGGTGCATGTTCATTAATTGTTTATGGTTCATTGAACAAGCATGGGAAACAGTGTTTAAACCCTTTACAATGAAGATCTGTGAAGTTATTTGGATTTTTTACGAATTATCTTTGAAAGACAGGGTCCTGAAAAAGGGACGTTTCTTTTTTGCTGAGTTTAGATAGCAGAGAAGTTCTACTGCGTTAGAAACCTTTTTCCTTGACTTTCCCTATCCTGATCTGTAGTGTTGTTGCCATGAGAGGAAGCACTAACACGTATGCTAACTGGTCAACAACATCTGTAAATACCTACAGCAAGGGCAATCTGTCAGGCATTAATCACCTAACGGTTCCCTATGTACAGCCCATCAGAGCTCTCATAATACCATTCCAGCCTCCAGTACAAAGCAAGGCCAGTGATCTGGATCATAGAAAATTGTGCAATTTCATGGGCCCATACCCCAGGATGGCATTATAATTGGGTAAATAGGCCTGTGTGCACTTGGATTGGTAACATGAAGGTCATGCAGGCTGCCTGTTGCAGGTAGATAAATGCTGCTGCTGCTCTCTGCTGCTCTCTGCTGCTGCTCTCTGCTGCTGCTGCTCTCTGCTGCTGCTCTCTGCTGCTGCTCTCTGCTGCTGCTCTCTGCTGCTGCTCTCTGCTGCTGCTGCTCTCTGCTGCTCTCTGCTGCTGCTCTCTGCTGCTGCTGCTCTCTGCTGCTCTCTGCTTCTGCTCTCTGCTGCTCTCTGCTGCTGCTCTCTGCTGCTGCTCTCTGCTGCTCTCTGCTGCTGCTCTCTGCTGCTGCTCTCTGGTGCTGCTCTCTGCTGCTGCTGCTGCTCTCTGCTGTTGGTGCTGCTGCATTTCCCTGCTGTTCTCCCTGCTGTTCTCTGTCCACTGCTGGCACTCTTTGATCACCTCTCTTTTAATCTCATTTCACTTTCATTCACTAAGTACAAAGACTTCATTTTCTTCCCACCCAAAGCATTCCTCTCCTCGGCATGACAGTCTACCAAAAAAACTAATTCATTTTGATTCCTTTATCTTCATAAAGCCTATTGAACAACACAGCAATCATAGCTGGTGTCTGTATTCAGCGTTGTGACAGCAACAAACACAGATGTGTGCTTCTGACAGTCGGATTTTAGTATCTGTTGATCTGAAATACTGCACTAAGTCCACTCCCTATATTGTATACAGTGCTTTCAGAAAGTTTCAGACTCCTTGACTTTTTCCACATTTGTTACATTACAGCCATATTCTAAAATGGATTAAACAATTATAATAACCCTTAGCAATACATTACTACATAATGACAAAATGAAAACAGGTTTTTAGACATTTTAGCAAATTTATTACAAATAAAAAACAGAAATAGCTAATTATTCAGACCCTTTGCTATGAGACTCAAAACGGAGTGACCAAGAACCCGATGGTCACTCTGACAGAGCTCCAGAGTTCCTCTGTGGAGATGGGAGAACCTTCCAGAAGGACAACCATCTCCGCAGCACTCCACAAATTTGACCTTTATGGTAGAGTGACCAAACTGAAGCCACTCCTCAGTAAAATGCACATGACCGCCTGCTTAGAGTTTGCCAAAAGGCACTTAAAGACTCTCAGACCATGAGAAACAAGATTCTCTGGTCTGATGAAACCAAGATTGAACTCTTTGGCCTGAATGCCAAGCATTACGTCTGGAGGAAACCTGGCACCATCCCTACGGTGAAGCATGGTGGTGGTAGCATCATGCTGTGGGGATGTTTTTCAGCGGCAGGGACTGGGATACTAGTCAGGGTCGAGGCAAAGCTGAACGGAGCAAAGTACAGAGAGATATCCTTGATGAAAACCTGATCCAGAGAGCTCAGCACCTCAGACTGGGGCAAAGGTTCACCTACCAACTGGACAACGACAGTAAGCACACAACCAAGACAATGCAGGAGTGGCTTCGGGACAAGTCTCAACATCCTTGAGAGGACCAGTCAGAGTCCGGACTTTAACCCGATCGAACATCTCTGTAGATACCAGAAAATAGCTGTGCAGAAACACTCCCCATCCAACCTAACAGAGCTTGAGAGGATCCGCAGGGAAGAATGGGAGAAACTCCCCAAATACAGGTGTGCCAAGCTTGTAGCATCATACCCAAGAAGACTTGAGGCTATAATCTCTGCCAAAGGTGCTTCAACAAAGTAGTGAGTAATTGGTCTGTATACATAAGTAAATGTGATTATTATAATAAAAAATAAAAAAATTGCAACATTTTCTAAAAAACTGTTTTTGCTTTGTCATTATGGGGTATTGTGTGTAGATAGAGGAGGGAAAAAACTATTCAATCAATGTTAGAATAAGGCTGTAACCTAACAAAATGTGGAAAAAGTCAATGGGTCTGAATACTTTCCGAATGCTCTGTACACCCAGCAGGAGTACCATGGCTGGAGACAGTTTTGAGGAGTGGTAACGTATACCATACCTTTGAGGTCCAGGTTACGGGCTCCGTTGTAGTGCTGGGTGACGGTGCGGGAGTCGGTCTTGAGGATGTGTACGTTGTTGTCATCCCGGGACACCACCACGTTGTGCCACTGATTGTCGTTGAGAGGCTTCTCAGAGTTGCCCTTCATGAGTGACGGTCCGTTACCCAGGTCAAACACATAATGGATGTACCTACAACACAACATTACATTGTGCACAAGTCAATTTACACAATGACTAAAATATACTGTATCTAGGTAAATATTAAAATGTAAAGGACATCTACAATTGATAGGGACGATATTACAACATCCTGTCCTTTTGAAATGCAGATTCAATGCATATTGATAATATTAACAGAAACATCCTCAGAGAAAGTGTAGTACCAGCAACACTGAGAGATATGACAGTTCTCTCTTCAGCCCATGGATCCAGTATTGCTGTGTGCCGCTGCCTAAAGGCTCCACAGCTTAGAATAACTCCTGCTGACTAATTGTTTACTGTATGACAGTATTTCTGGGCAAAACTGGACCGCGGTTAAACATCTGTGGGATTATTGTTCGCTCTTTCACTCTTACTCGCTCTATCCGTCTCGTTTCACTAAAACATTCTGAATACATTCCTTTATATGGCTCCGGCTGACAGAATCAAAGTATTCCATATAACATCAAATATCTTGTTGAGCAAGAGAACAGGGGATCAGTGGTAGGCAGCTGTGCTATTATTCATCTATCCCATACACACTCTGCATGGTTACAGAACCTAACAAAATATGTTGCAAAATAGGTTGAACACAATCTTTAAAAAATGATAATAATCCAACCCATTGGAATATGAGGTGGTGCTGGGATGCCTGGTCATCCCAGCACACCACTCACCCTTTGACCAGGCTCCACCATGATGAAGTCACTGCCGTCTTTACCCCAACACACCACTCACCCTTTGACCAGCTCCACCATGATGAAGTCACTGCCGTCTTTACCCCAACACACCACTCACCCTTTGACCAGCTCCACCATGATGAAGTCACTGCCGTCTCTACCCCAACACACCACTCACCCTTTGACCAGCTCCACCATGATGAAGTCACTGCCGTCTTTACCCCAACACACCACTCACCCTTTGACCAGCTCCACCATGATGAAGTCACTGCCGTCTCTACCCCAACACACCACTCACCCTTTGACCAGCTCCACCATGATGAAGTCACTGCCGTCTTTACCCCAACACACCACTCACCCTTTGACCAGGTTCCACCATGATGAAGTCACTGCCGTCTTTACCCCAACACACCACTCACCCTTTGACCAGCTCCACCATGATGAAGTCACTGCCGTCTCTACCCCAACACACCACTCACCCTTTGACCAGGTTCCACCATGATGAAGTCACTGCCGTCTCTACCCCAACACACCACTCACCCTTTGACCAGGCTCCACCATGATGAAGTCACTGCCGTCTCTACCCCAACACACCACTCACCCTTTGACCAGGTTCCACCATGATGAAGTCACTGCCGTCTTTACCCCAACACACCACTCACCCTTTGACCAGCTCCACCATGATGAAGTCACTGCCGTCTTTACCCCAACACACCACTCACCCTTTGACCAGGTTCCACCATGATGAAGTCACTGCCGTCTTTACCCCAACACACCACTCACCCTTTGACCAGCTCCACCATGATGAAGTCACTGCCGTCTTTACCCCAACACACCACTCACCCTTTGACCAACTCCACCATGATGAAGTCACTGCCGTCTCTACCCCAACACACCACTCACCCTTTGACCAGCTCCACCATGATGAAGTCACTGCCGTCTTTACCCCAACACACCACTCACCCTTTGACCAGGTTCCACCATGATGAAGTCACTGCCGTCTCTACCCCAACACACCACTCACCCTTTGACCAGCTCCACCATGATGAAGTCACTGCCGTCTTTACCCCAACACACCACTCACCCTTTGACCAGCTCCACCATGATGAAGTCACTGCCGTCTTTACCCCAACACACCACTCACCCTTTGACCAGCTCCACCATGATGAAGTCACTGCCGTCTCTACCCCAACACACCACTCACCCTTTGACCAGCTCCACCATGATGAAGTCACTGCCGTCTTTACCCCAACACACCACTCACCCTTTGACCAGGTTCCACCATGATGAAGTCACTGCCGTCTCTACCCCAACACACCACTCACCCTTTGACCAGGTTCCACCATGATGAAGTCACTGCCGTCTTTACCCCAACACACCACTCACCCTTTGACCAGGTTCCACCATGATGAAGTCACTGCCGTCTTTACCCCAACACACCACTCACCCTTTGACCAGCTCCACCATGATGAAGTCACTGCCGTCTTTACCCCAACACACCACTCACCCTTTGACCAGGTTCCACCATGATGAAGTCACTGCCGTCTCTACCCCAACACACCACTCACCCTTTGACCAACTCCACCATGATGAAGTCACTGCCGTCTTTACCCCAACACACCACTCACCCTTTGACCAGGTTCCACCATGATGAAGTCACTGCCGTCTTTACCCCAACACACCACTCACTCTTTGACCAGGTTCCATCATGATGAAGTCACTGCCGTCTCTACCCCAACACACCACTCACCCTTTGACCAGCTCCACCATGATGAAGTCACTGCCGTCTTTACCCCAACACACCACTCACCCTTTGACCAGCTCCACCATGATGAAGTCACTGCCGTCTTTACCCCAGCACACCACTCACCCTTTGACCAGGCTCCACCATGATGAAGTCACTGCCGTCTCTACCCCAACACACCACTCACCCTTTGACCAGGTTCCACCATGATGAAGTCACTGCCGTCTTTACCCCAGCACACCACTCACCCTTTGACCAGCTCCACCATGATGAAGTCACTGCCGTCTTTACCCCAACACACCACTCACCCTTTGACCAGGTTCCACCATGATGAAGTCACTGCCGTCTTTACCCCAACACACCACTCACCCTTTGACCAACTCCACCATGATGAAGTCACTGCCGTCTTTACCCCAACACACCACTCACCCTTTGACCAGGTTCCACCATGATGAAGTCACTGCCGTCTTTACCCCAACACACCACTCACTCTTTGACCAGGTTCCACCATGATGAAGTCACTGCCGTCTCTACCCCAACACACCACTCACCCTTTGACCAGCTCCACCATGATGAAGTCACTGCCGTCTTTACCCCAACACACCACTCACCCTTTGACCAGCTCCACCATGATGAAGTCACTGCCGTCTTTACCCCAGCACACCACTCACCCTTTGACCAGGCTCCACCATGATGAAGTCACTGCCGTCTCTACCCCAACACACCACTCACCCTTTGACCAGGTTCCACCATGATGAAGTCACTGCCGTCTTTACCCCAGCACACCACTCACCCTTTGACCAGCTCCACCATGATGAAGTCACTGCCGTCTCTACCCCAACACACCACTCACCCTTTGACCAGCTCCACCATGATGAAGTCATTGCCGTCTCCACAGTTGAAGAGGAGCAGGCCGTCGGGGGAGGTGGTCTTGAACTGGAAGAAGAGGTGCATGGAGGCGTAGGCCTGCAGGGTAGAGAAGGCTAGGTAGCTGGCCCGGCTGTGGAAAGTCACAGGGTAAGCCACGATGCGGCGCATGCCGAAGCGGGCGTTGAGTTCGCAGTAGGAGATGTCTCCGTTCTTACACTGGTCCAGGTAGGGCACGCCATTGAAGGAGAGGGCCTGCAGGTGCCCTATGAAGTTGGTTGGCACCACAGAGATGAATCGTCTCTCTGTCATGATGCCAGTCTCAATGTTGTGGAACTCCAGGCGGGTGTGGGCACCGGCCATATGGCCTGGGGAAGAGTAAATACATGATGATCGGCATAATATATATATTTAACAGACACTTCTATCTAAAGCGACTTACAGTGGAGCACCATGCTCTACCGCCTGAGCTACAGAGGATCACAAACTGAACGTGAAATGTTTTTGGTATTTAGTGTATTACTATGAGGATCACAGTTTCCCTTCATCTCATGGTTTGAGTCTGCTCTCCCCTCCTACCTTCCACAGTCACATTGTCCACAGAGAGCTGCAGGTTCTTCCCAAGACGTACCACCTTCACTGAGTGCCACTCATTGTCGTTCAGCTTCTGTCCTGCTAACAGCATCTCTGGGCCTTTACCTGAGGAAAGGTAAGGAGGAAGTCACCCGCAGAGCACAGTAATAAAGCATATCCCTATTTCCAAGAGATCCCCGAATAAAAGACACTTCCTGGTTAGAACACATTAACATACTATATCACTCATAAGCACACAAACACCTGCAACCTGGAAATGCCCTTCAGTGAGGGCAGTACTGTATGTAAAGAAAAACTACACAACCTCTCTCTCCTACACTTACTTGCACAATCCTTACCGATGTTGTCAAAGAGAAATTCCTGTAACCTATGAAATCTCAAATAAGAAACGCAGTTCAGAATGTAAGAGCTTTGTCAATGTGTGTGTAAACAAACTGTTGGTTTGAGTTGAGAGTGCTTATTACACAACTGTACTGTACTCATCACAAGTGCCAAAAAAGGAAAACCAGCCACGTCACAAACACCGACGTCTTGCTTCCAGACAAATTAAACACTTTCTTTGCCTGTTTTGAGGATAATACAGTGCCACAGACACAGCCCGCTACCAAGGACTGTGGGCTCTCCTTCTCCGTGTCCAATGTGAGTAAGACATTTAAACGTGTTAACCCTCACAAGGCTGCCGGCCCTGACGGCATCTCTAGCCGCGTCCCCAGAGCATGCACAGACCAGCTGGCTGGTGTGTTTATGAACATATTCAATTTCTCCCTATCCCAGTCTGCTGTCCCCACATGCTTCAAGATGGCCACCATTGTTCCTGTAACCAAGAATGCAAAGGTAACTGAACTAAACGACTAGCACTCACTTCTGTCATCATGAAGTGCTTTGAGAAACTAGTCAAGGATCATATCACCTCCACCTTACCTGTCACTAGTCCCACTTAAATTTGCTTACCACCCCAATAGGTCCACAGACAAAGCAATTGCCATCACACTGCACACTGACCTATCTCATCTGGACAAGAGGAATACCTATGTAAGAATGCTGTTCATTGACTATAGCTGAGCATTCAACACCATTGTACCCTCGAAGCTCATCATTAAGCTTGAGGCCCTGGCTCTCAACCCCGCCCTGTGCAACTGGGTCCTGGACTTCCAGCTGGGCCGCCCCCAGGTGGTGAAGGTAGGAAACAACATCTCCACTTCGCTGATCCTCAACACTGGGGCCCCACAAGGGTGTGTGCTTAGCCCCCTCTACTACTCCCTGTTCACCCACGACTGTGTGGCCATACACAAATCCAACTCTATCATCAAGTTTGCAGACAACACAACAATAGAAGGCTTGATTACCAACAATGACAAGACAGCCTACAGGGAGGAGATGAGGGCTCTCGGAATGTGGTGTCAGGAAAATAACCTCTCACACAACATCAACAAAACAAAGGAGATGATCGTGGACTTCAGGAAACAGCAGAGGGAGCACCCCCCTATCCAGATCGACGGGACAGCAGTGGAGAAGGTGAAAAGTAAAGTTCCTCAGCGTACACATCACTGACAAACTGAAATGGTCCACACACACAGACAGTGTGGTGAAGAAGGCGCAACAGCGCCTGCCTGTTCACCCCGCTATCATCCAGCAGGCGAGGTTGGTATAGGTGCATCAAAGCTGGGACCGAGAGACTGAAAAACAGCTTCTATCTCAAGGCCATCAGACTGTTAAACAGCCATCACTAGCACAGAGAGGCTGCTGCCTACATACAGACTTGAAATCATTGGCCACTTTAATACAAATGGAACACTAGTCACTTTAATAATGGCACTTTAATAATGTTTACATATCTTGCATTATTCATCTCATATGTACAGTGGGGCAAAAACGTATTTAGTCAGCCACCAATTGTGCAAGTTCTCCTACTTAAAAGATGAGAGAGGCCTGTAATTTTCATCATAGGTACACTTCAACTATGACAGACAAAATGAGAAAAAAAATCCAGTAAATCACATTGTAGGAATTTTTTTGAATTTATTTGCAAATTATGGTGGAAAATAAGTATTTGGTCACCTACAAACAAGCACGATTTCTGTGTTTCACAGACCTGTAACTTCTTCTTTAAGAGGCTCCTCTGTCCTCCACTCGTTACCTGTATTAATGGCACCTGTTTGAACTTGTTATCAGTATAAAAGACACCTGTCCACAACCTCAAACTGTCACACTCCAAACTCCACTATGGCCAAGACCAAAGAGCTGTCAAAGGACACCATAAACAAAATTGTAGACATGCACCAGGCTGGGAAGACTGAATCTGCAATAGGAAAGCAGCTTGGTTTGAAGAAATCAACTGTGGGAGCAATTATTAGGAAATGGAAGACATACAAGACCACTGATAATCTCCCTCGATCTGGGGCTCCACGCAAGATCTCACTCCGTGGGGTCAAAATGATCACAAGAACGGTGAGCAAATGACCTGTAGAGAGCTGGGACCAGGGTAACAAAGCCTACCATCAGTAACACACTACGCCGCCAGGGACTCAAATCCTGCAGTGCCAGACGTGTCCCCCTGCTTAAGCCAGTACATGTCCAGGCCCGTCTGAAGTTTGCTAGAGAGCATTTGGCTGATCCAGAAGAAGATTGGGAGAATGTCATATGGTCAGATGAAACCAAAATATAACTTTTTGGTAAAACTCAAATCGTCGTGTTTGGAGGACAAAGAATGCTTTGTTTTATCCAAAGAACATCATACCTACTGTGAAGCATGGGGGTGGAAACATCATGCTTTGGGGCTGTTTTTCTGCAAATGGACCAGGACGACTGATACGTGTAAAGGAAAGAATGAATGGGACCATGTATCGTGAGATTTTGAGTGAAAACCTCCTTCCATCAGCAAGGGCATTGAAGATGAAACGTGGCTGGGTCTTTCAGCATGACAATGATCCCAAACACACCGCCCGGGCAACGAAGGAGTGGCTTCGTAAGAAGCATTTCAAGGTCCTGGAGTGGCCTAGCCAGTCTCCAGATCTCAACCCCATAGAAAATCTTTGGAGAGAGTTGAAAGTCCGTGTTGCCCAGCAACAGCCCCAAGACATCACTGCTCTAGAGGAGATCTGCATGGAGGAATGGGCCAAAATACCAGCAACAGTGTGTGAAAACCTTGTGAAGACTTACAGAAAACGTTTGACCTCTGTCATTGCCAACAAAGGGTATATAACAAAGTATTGAGATAAACTTTTGTTATTGACCAAAATACTTATTTTCCACCATAATTTGCAAATAAATTCTTTAAAAATCCTACAATGTGATTTTCTGGATTTTTTCTTCTCATTTTGTCTGTCATAGTTGAAGTGTACCTATGATGAAAATTACAGGCCTCTCTCATCTTTTTAAGTGGGAGAACTTGCACAATTGGTGGCTGACTAAATACTTTTTTGCCTCACTGTATATACTGTATTCTATACTATCTATTGCATCTTAGCCTATGCCGCTCTGTCATTGCTAATCCATATATTTATATATTCTTATTCCATCCCTTTACTTAGATTTGTGTGTATTAGGTATGTGTTGTGGAATTTTTGGATATTACTTGTTAGATATTGCTGCGCTGTCGAAATTAGAAGCACATGCATTTCGCTACACTCGCAATAACATCTGCTAACCATGTGTATGTGACCAATAAAATTTGATTTGATTTTAAATGTTTAATTAATATCCACTGGTATATGACTCAAATCCTGTCTCCTCTATATTAAATGGTATATCAACTCTTTAGACAACCAGCTAACAACATGTGTAGTATCCAGAGGCTTGGCCGGTGGATAGAGTTTTATAGCTCCAGGATTTCTGCTAAATCCTCTGCTTTTTCCCCCAGCTCTCAAGGTTTGATTTGAAAATAGGTCACAATGCGGAAGCTTTGCCACTGCAGCACAGTCAACCCCGATTATTGGCTATGCAACAGGCCGACACAGCAATTCAAAGGAGTTCTGACATGGCTAGGAAAGCTAATTGGCCATGCCTAAGCCAGACGGCCTACAGGGGTTTATCTGTCTAATTGAGATCAGGGTGTACGACAATAACAGAGAGAGGACACTAGCTGGCTGCTACTGGGACGCTGCTACTGGGACGCTGCTACTGGGACGCTGCAGCTGATGATATGAATTGGTTTCCAAGTACTTCACTATTTCCTCCTCTGGGAGAGAGAGGCCACTGGCTTCTGGCGTTTTACAGCAGAGCAAGTGTCTCGGCAGGGGGCAACATTCTAGACCAACTACAAAGTTATCTGACACAGTAGCTATGGCACATAACACTGTGTTGTAACTCTGGGTGTCACAGGAACACATTAGTGTGACTGTCATGAGGCAGGGGGATTTCTCTCTCCATGTTCACACCAACAGACCCCTTTTGCCCAACCTTCATATATAATGAGTCATAAACCTTTCAGGAAGTGGTTATGTCTTCCTGCTCTTGCGTGATGGCTGACCTAAGAACGATGTACAAACAAAAGGAAGCAGTCACACCAGCTCGAAGGAAAAGGTTGAACTCTGACCTGTCAGGAGACACGAACGAGGTCATGTTGTGTGTCTAACAAAGGTTTCCTTGGTTCAACATCCCATGATGTTGGGCAGGAAAACACCCAACTCCCTCTCAGAAAAACATTCTTAATACACAGGCAAATGATAAAGTATTGCTTTTTATCCCTACTCTTAAATACATTTGAAATTACGACTTGGATCAACTTGGAGGAGAACGAGAATTGTCTTGCAGGAGGGTGAGAGGAGAGAAGGCATGACAAAGAGTTGTCAGTCTTGGACTGAAACAGAACTCACGGAAAAACATGGAACCCTGACAGGGACTGAAGAAAAATTGACAGACCTACACCTTTTTGAAAAACGAATGGCCCACGAGAGTGGCGTTTTGGACACCTTCACACCATGTGCTGCAACACAAAGCTGACTGCTCCAATAGAGGTCTTTACAACACTGTATATATAAATAATATGACATTTGAAATGGCTTTATTCTTTTGAAACTTCTGTATGTGTAATGTTTACTGTTCATTTTTGTTGTTTATATCACTTTTGTATATTATCCACCTCACTTGCTTTGGCAATGTTAACACATGTTTCCCATGCCAATAAAGCTCTTGAATAGGTACCGACGCGGGTCAAGGAGAGACAAAGAGAAAGAGAGGACCTGACCAGTGACTCAGTAAATATGACAGCATTCTCTGTGTTTCATCCTTGACAATTCGGCATTGCTTTATCAACCATAATCTTTGTGTTTATTTTAATTGTGTGTTTCTTAGGATAATAATAAATTCTGTCTTTATAAAGAAATTTGATTCTCTTGTTTTGACAAATGCTGGCTTTAATACAATTAAAGACTTTACATTTCCTTTCAAATTGTTGATACAAGACTTTATGAATGTAGGTTAAACTACTAATTAGATTTTCAAGTAAATTGTTCCCTTTGAATAAAAACAATTACTGGTGCCCTTATGAAATGTTATTAATTTAGAATAACAGGCAAATTAATTAATTAAGTCACCAATTATAACCAATTATTAGACTACTAAAGTCCCTACAACCGGTACATTGTCATCTTATAACATACAATTCAGCTTTAAGTACTATTGACATGTTTGATTACAGTATCCAACAATGACATCTAATCTTAGAAACGGTGAGGCATGGGGCAGAGCGGTGCTTTTCCAATATGAAACCTTGTTACAATTGTAAAACAACAATATACTGTCAGTCTCTTTTCAGACCATTATATCAGCATGTCTATTATTCCCAAATAACCTTCAGATCTTAGTATGGAACCCCGGTCATGTTCCTCTTTATTGACTGTGGGTTTATGTCCTACAAAACCCACGTTCACCTACTAAATCAACACAACAGTCTACTTTACTGAGCAGTTGGAGGGAGGTACAGACAAATATTTACAGAGCGGAGGAGATGGGACTATTCATCTGAAGTGAACTGTGTTAAAGCAGTGTTGGTCTGGTCTCCGAGGAGGGCTCCCCTGCCATCTAATAATGGAGCCTCCGCCCAAACACCTACTCTGTGGTTCAGCGGAGAGCATTTCTGCCAGGATCAAGCACATACACATTTTAGAGAAGTTCGCAAGCAAGTGATGCAAGGGCTGTATAGTGGTGTGCTGAACAGTAAGAATTCTGGTGTGTCAGAAAGCACAGAAATCACTAGATATCCACAGTGAAGTGAAGTGCTTTTTATGTCTACACACCCTAGCTGGAGATTGCGACCTATCCCCTCCATTCCCAACACACTTGTAGCCTAAGTCAAGTATTTCTCATTGTTGTTTTTCTAATATAGACCAATATCTCAAATACTATTTATACTATCGAATACTATTTAAAAAACTAAATTGCTTTCACATACATTTCAAAGTAAGTATTCAGATATATATAAAAAAAATACAATATCGGAATGTACTGTATTTGGAAAAACACTTGGAAAGTATTAGCATGTATTTGAAAATACAAAATTACACTGACTCAAATACACTCCCATGAATTTAACCCAGGTATTTGAAAATAGTATTTGATAATACTTTCAAAAAGTATGCTATTTTTAGGAAATACTTGTAAAAATACTTTTAAATACTTCCAATGATTCACATCATTTGAAAATATTCAAATACACAGAAAAATAAGTATTTAGATATCACATACTCGTGTATTTGAAGCCAGGTCTGATTCACAGCACAGTTTAATATTACGTTACATGATTTTAGTTCATTCGCTATTATGGGGAGTTGTTTATCAAGCAAACATTGTTTCTGTGGTTATTTCCTGTAATTGATCTGCTGTTTGATCGTCTGAGTGGATGCAATGTTTAGGAGCTAACATTAGCATAAACTTATCGGGTAGAAATGTAATTGCTTTATGTCATTTCATTCCATTTCATTTTGATACCGTTGTTTTTTTGGTCTTGGTGTTGCGGTGATTAATGGTTGGTCCTGTGTACTGCTGTGCTTCCTAGGGTGCGCACAAATATGTGCAATTATTTGAAGGCTCATGCAGTGTGTGCTCCACTCCCTCCAGTTGTGTTCACAGCATTCTGCAGCGATATGCCATCCCATCTGGTCTGCGCTTAGTGGGACTATCATTTGTTTTCAACAGGACAATGACACAACACAAGTCCAGGCTGTGTAAGGGCTATTTTGACTAAGAATGATATTGATGGAGTGCTGCTTCAGATGACCTGGCCTCCACAATCACCTGACCTCAACCCAATTGAGATGGTTTGGGAGTCGGACCGCAGAGTGAAGGAAAAGCAGCCAACAAGTGCTCAGCATATGTGGAAACTCCTTCAAGACGGTTGGAAAAGCATTCCAGGTGAAGCTGGTTGAGAGAATGCCAAGAGCGTGCAAAGCTGTCATCAAGGCAAAGGGTGGCTACTTTGAAGAATCTAAAATCTAAAATATATTTTGATTTGTTTAAAACTTTTTTGGTTACTACATGATTCCATATCTGCTATTTCATAGTTTTGATGTCTTCACTATTATTCTATAATTTAGAAAATAGTAAAAATAAAGAAAAACCCTTGAATGAGTAGGTGTATTCAAACGTCTGACTGGTACGGTATGTAAATGTGATATTTCTGTATACATACATATATACATACATATACACACATTTTCAAACATAGTACAGACTAAGGAAAGGGCTGGTTTGCATAGTCAAAGCCACTCTGAAGGAGTGAGAAGTAGTTTTCTCCACTCGGCTGACAAGATTTTTTCTCCACTCATACAGTAATAAAGGCCTAGTGCACAAATTTGGTGGAAATAATATATACATATATATATATATATATATATATATATATATATATATATATATATATATATATATATATATATACATACAGTGCCTTGCGAAAGTATTCGGCCCCCTTGAACTTTGCGACCTTTTGCCACATTTCAGGCTTCAAACATAAAGATATAAAACTGTATTTTTTTGTGAAGAATCAACAACAAGTGGGACACAATCATAAAGTGGAACGACATTTATAGGATATTTCAAACTTTTTTAACAAATCAAAAACTGAAAAATTGGGCGTGCAAAATTATTCAGCCCCCTTAAGTTAATACTTTGTAGCGCCACCTTTTGCTGCGATTACAGCTGTAAGTCGCTTGGGGTATGTCTCTATCAGTTTTGCACATCGAGAGACTGACATTTTTTCCCATTCCTCCTTGCAAAACAGCTCGAGCTCAGTGAGGTTGGATGGAGAGCATTTGTGAACAGCAGTTTTCAGTTCTTTCCACAGATTCTCGATTGGATTCAGGTCTGGACTTTGACTTGGCCATTCTAACACCTGGATATGTTTATTTTTGAACCATTCCATTGTAGATTTTGCTTTATGTTTTGGATCATTGTCTTGTTGGAAGACAAATCTCCGTCCCAGTCTCAGGTCTTTTGCAGACTCCATCAGGTTTTCTTCCAGAATGGTCCTGTATTTGGCTCCATCCATCTTCCCATCAATTTTAACCATCTTCCCTGTCCCTGCTGAAGAAAAGCAGGCCCAAACCATAATGCTGCCACCACCATGTTGGAGAGTGGGGATGGTGTGTTCAGGGTGATGAGCTGTGTTGCTTTTACGCCAAACATAACGTTTTGCATTGTTGCCAAAAAGTTCAATTTTGGTTTCATCTGACCAGAGCACCTTCTTCCACATGTTTGGTGTGTCTCCCAGGTGGCTTGTGGCAAACTTTAAACAACACTTTTTATGGATATCTTTAAGAAATTGCTTTCTTCTTGCCACTCTTCCATAAAGGCCAGATTTGTGCAATATACGACTGATTGTTGTCCTATGGACAGAGTCTCCCACCTGAGCTGTAGATCTCTGCAGTTCATCCAGAGTGATCATGGGCCTCTTGGCTGCATCTCTGATCAGTCTTCTCCTTGTATGAGCTGAAAGTTTAGAGGGACGGCCAGGTCTTGGTAGATTTGCTCCTTCCATTTCAATATTATCGCTTGCACAGTGCTCCTTGGGATGTTTAAAGCTTGGGAAATATTTTTGTATCCAAATCCGGCTTTAAACTTCTTCACAACAGTATCTCGGACCTGCCTGGTGTGTTCCTTGTTCTTCATGATGCTCTCTGCGCTTTTAACGGACCTCTGAGACTATCACAGTGCAGGTGCATTTATACGGAGACTTGATTACACACAGGTGGATTGTATTTATCATCATTAGTCATTTAGGTCAACATTGGATCATTCAGAGATCCTCACTGAACTTCTGGAGAGAGTTTGCTGCCCTGAAAGTAAAGGGGCTGAATAATTTTGCACGCCCAATTTTTCAGTTTTTGATTTGTTAAAAAAGTTTGAAATATCCAATAAATGTCGTTCCACTTCATGATTGTGTCCCACTTGTTGTTGATTCTTCACAAAAAAATACAGTTTTATATCTTTATGTTTGAAGCCTGAAATGTGGCAAAAGTTCGCAAAGTTCAAGGGGGCCGAATACTTTCACAAGGCACTGTATATATATTATTTAAAAACAAAATATCAGGGGGTGCTGCAGCACCCTCAGCACCCCTACTTCCCGCTATGGAAAACTAGTACATCTCTCCTCACCATTCTGCTCTCTGAATAATATATGATTATTTGTTATTTCATAGTTTTGATGTCTTCACTATTATTCACAATGTAGAAAATAGTAAAAATAAAGAAAAACCCTTGAATGAGTAGATGTGTCCAAACTTTTGACCGGCACTATATGTTGAAATTATGTTTATCTTCCATTGATGAACTATTAACCATGCTTAAGACATGGTTAATAGCTGTTGAGAATGCTATATTATGGTGTTTCTATCTTTTTTACTGAGTGAAATTAGATTTGTCCGCCTAGATTGTGGGCCACATGGGTATGCTCCGAGGTGTGTCCATGGAGGAGATCCTATATACCTGTGTGTAATTGTTGCTCTTATTTGCTAGTGTTTGAATGGGAGGCTGGTCAGAGCCTGGTAGACCCCAGCTGTGTCTTTTGGCAGGGATAGCTGCATAGGTTTGATATCCTTTCAGTGTTTTGTTTGTAAAAAACATTTAAAAAATATTTTTGGCAACTTTAATTTTGTATCACCTATTAGTAAACCAACACCAGATTTGGCACATTTAAGTTTGCCTTCTGCATTGAACATGCCCTAAAGACCGTGAAACACATGACCCCTTTCACACAGATGCACAATTATATCTAAACTTTTCACACAAAAATCCCATTGACATAAACACACAATTTACACCAGACTTTGAATAAGGCACAGTTTAGATTAATTTGTTTTTAAAATGCTGATTATTAAAGGGAAATGAATGCACATAGTTATTCTCTACATTACAGAAAATGACATGTCCCTGTGCAGCATTGTGAGGATGATTCTGTCTTGATATACTGCAGGCATAGTTGAGACTGAGTTGAGACTTTGAACATGCAAGCTATTGATGCAAATAAAAAAATGCTAATTTTGTAAAACAAATGTATCCTTTTTAGATGAAAGTATACTTACGACAATACGTAGTCCAACATTGGTTGGTCTATTCCATTAGAACTGGCACCGTGTTTTGTGTGCTGTGTTATGTACCTACTGTAACCGCAATGCTCTCTATGACTATTCTCCTTGTGTTATGTACCTACTGTAACTGCATTGCTCTCTATGACTATTCTCCTTCTGTTATGTACCTACTATAACTGCATTGCTCTCGATGACTATTCTCCTTGTGTTATGTACCTACTGTAACTGCATTGCTCTCTATGACTATTCTCCTTGTGTTATGTACCTACTGTAACTGCATTGTTCTCGATGACTGTTCTCCTTCTGAAATATAAGATCTCTATTCACCTTAAAAATATGGTTTACTATATGCTACTGTAAACATGTTTGTGATACTAGTATGTTGTAGGTTGCAGACGCTGTGCACCTTGGTGAGCAAATCAGGACCATGGACAGCTCCCCACCAGAATACCCTGCGGCAGAGTATATACCCCTCTATACACTGGCTGATGCAATCAGCCTGAGACAACATGGTGTGGGGAAAAGGTGGGAGCCATTACGACCTAGTCAGGTACCTGTGGTGTTTCTTATTTATGACTGTTACCACTGCCTCTACTGTATACAACAGATAACCTCCGCTTTGGGCCTACATTGGGTAACATCCACCCATACATTTTTTCCCCCTCCTGTTTTGTAAATTGTGCCGGTTCCTCTCTATGCTTACCTCCTAGCATAACTCCAATTATATGTTAAAATGGCGCTTGTAAGTGGTCAATTCACCGCATGTTTAAAATGCACAACAAGTTTTGGCCTAAAGAGAGGCTCTCCCAGATGGTCGAGGGCTCTAATTGACTATAATTTAGTTAAACTACTGGCAAATTTTGTCTGTTTAAAGTCAATTAAGATTTTATTTTATTTTACTGCCATTAAACTTCAATCCATCTAAATTCATAGGACAATTATTCAGCAACATACTTAAGGTTGCTATTTAAGGTAAAACATTTACTCTGTACACAATCTGTTGTCACGGTCTCACCTGTATAAAATTATTGAAGGAAAGTAGATGTAGAACAGATCTTCTGGCCCGTAGTAAAGAAGGTTTATACCTGTACTGACCAACATAAAAAACTAAGTAGTTACATCTTTCCTTGAATCCTAATAAATAGATTTGAAAAAGTCAATTGTAAGGACAACAGTTCAAATAGGTCACCCCCCCCCCCCCTCTCCCCGAAAGCCCAATGGTATATTGCCATCTGGTGGTAAAGTATATTACTGCTGGAAGTTAGTAGCAGGGACTGGGAGCTACTGCCACTGTCGTCACTATGAAAAGCACTGAGTACCCATAAACAGATGGTCTTTTTCTGTTGTAAAGAACAAGGGATCATTTTGTTATTCTGAAATGTGTTGCTTAGAGGATGAGTTTACCAAAGGATGTTCAGCATTATACAGTATTTGATACTTTCTTTACAGTCCCTTACATTTTCAAGACAACCATGTGATTGTTGTACTTCATGGGGATAAATATTTGATATGGCTAATGTTAAATTCATTTAACAGCATTAAAAGTAAAACAGACAGTGAGGTTTAGAATACAGTTGTTCGGAAGTAGAGTTAAACATGATAGGAGTAACTTACTGAGGTTACAGTCTATCCTGATACAATCTGGTGAGAGAGAGAGAGATGGTGAGATAAAAAATTATATATATATAAGAAGATAAAGTAAAAATGTCACATCCTTCAAGGTACATTCTGCAGTTTCTTTAGACAGAGACCACCATCCGGGGACAAGCTCCAGAGTCAAAACCAGCCTTTTCCTCACCATAGCCACCATTCAGCACCCACTAACATACGAGCTGAGGGAGGTAATGTTACACTCAGGAGAACCAGTAATGTGCAGAGCCTTAGGAAAATATTCAGACCCCTTCCCCTTTCCACATTACAGCCTTATTCTGAAATGGATTCCACTTCATCAATCTACACATAATACCCCAAAATGGCAAAGTGAAAACAGGTTTTTATAAAAATTTGCAAATGAAATACCTTGAAATACCTTATTTACTATAAGTATTCAGACCCTTTGCTATGAGACTTGAAATTGAGCTCAGGTGCATCCTGTTTCCATTGATCAACCTTGAGATGTTTCTACAATTTCATTGGAGTCCACCTGTGGTAAATTCAAATGATTGGACATAATTTAGAAAGGCGCACATGTCTGTATAAGGTCCCACAGTTGACAATACAATTCAGAACAAAAAAAAGCCATGAGGTCAAAGGAATTGACCGTAGAGCTCCGAGACAGGATTGTACCAAAACATTTCTGCAGCATCGAAAGTCCCCAAGAACACAGTGGCCTCCATCATTCTTAAATGGAAGAAGTTTGGAACCACCAAGACTTCCTAGAGTTGGCCGCACGGCCAAACTAAGCAATCGGGGGAGAAGAGCCTTGGTCAGGGAGATGACCAAGAACTCTATGGTCACTCTGACAGAGCTCTAGAGTTCCGCTGTGAAGATGGGAGAATCTTCCAGAAGGACAACCATCTCTGCAGCACTCCACCAATCAGGCCTTTATGGTAGAGTGGCCAGACGGAAGCCACTCCTCAGTAAAAAGCACATGACAGTCTGCTTGGAGTTTGCCAAAAGGCCCCTAAAGGATTCTCAGACCATGAGAATAAAGATTCTTTGCTCTGATGAAACCAAGATTGAACTCTTTGGCCTCTTTGGCCATCCCCACGGTGAAGCATGGTGGTGGCAGCATCATACTGTGGGATGTTTTTCAGCGGCAGGGAATGGGAGACTAGTCAGGATCGAGGGAAAGATGAACGGAGCAAAGTACAGAGACATACTTGATGAAGACCTGCTCCAGAGTGCTCAGGACCTCAGACTGGGGTGAAGTTTCACCTTCCAACAGGACAACGACCCTTAGCACACAGCCAAGGCTTTGGGACAAGTCTCTGAATGTCCTTGAGTGGCCCAGCCAGAGCCCAGACTTGAACTTGAATCTCTGAAAGAACTGAAAATAGCTGTCCTGCGATGCTCCCCATCCAACATGACAGGGCTTTAGATAATCTGAAGAGAATAATGGGACAAACTCCCCAAAAGTGGTGTGTCAAGTTTGTAGCATCATACCCCAAAATACTTGAGGCTGTAATCGCTGCCAAAGGTGTTCAACAAAGTACTGAGTAAAAGGTCTGAATACTTACAGTACCAGTCAAAAGTTTGGACACCTACTCATTCAAGGATTTCAGAGACTGTGTGAATCAGGCCTTCATGATCGAATTGCTGCAAAGAAACCACTACTAAAGGACACCAATAATAAGAAGAGACTTGTTTGGGCCAAGAAACACGAGCAATGGACATTAGACCGGTGGAAATCTGTCCTTTGGTCTTTGGTTCCAACCGCCATGTCTTTGTGAGACAGAGGAGGTGAACAGATGACCTCTGCATGTATGGTTCCCACTGTGAAGCATGGAGGAGGAGGCATGATTGTGTGGGTGTGCATTGCTGGTGACACTGTCAGTGAGTTATTTAGAATTCAAACACACTTAACCAGCATGGCTACCACAGCATTCTGCAGCGATACGCCATCCCATCTGGTTTGCGCTTAGTGGGACTATCATTTGTTTTCAACAGGGCAAAGACCCAGCACACCTCCAGGCTGTGTAAGGACTATTTTACCAAGAAGGAGAGTGATGGAGTGCTATATCAGATGACCCTGCCTCCACAATCACCCGACCTCAACCCAATTGAGATGGTTCGGGAGTCGGACCGTGCTCAGCATATGTGGAAACTCCTCCAAGACTGTTGGAAAAGCATTCTAGTTGAAACTGATTAAGAGAATGCCAAGAGTGTGCAAAGCAGTCATCAAGGCAAAGGGTGGCAAAGGGTGGCTACTCTATTTTGATTTGTTTAACACTTTTTTGGTGACTACGTGATTCCATATGTGTTATTTCATAGTTTTGATGTCTTCAATATTATTCTACAATGTAGAAACTAGTAAAAATAGAGAAAAACCCTTGAATGAGTAGGCGTGTCCCAACTTCTGACTGGTACGGTATGTAAATGTGGTATTTCTGTTTATATATATATATATATATATATATATATATATACACACACACACACACACACACACACACACACACACACACACACACACACACACACACACACACACACACACACATTTTCAAACATAGTATAGACTAAGGAAAGGGCTGGTTTGCATAGTCACAGCCACACTGAAGGAGTGAGAAGTAGTTTCCTCCACTCTTCTGACAAGGGTTTTTCCCCACTCATACAGTAATAAAGGCCTAGTGCACAAATTTGGTGGAAATAATATATATATATATATATATATTATTATTTAAAAACAAAAAATCAGGGGGTGCTGCAGCACCCTCAGCACCCCTACTTCCCTCTATGGAAAACTAGTACATCTCTCCTCACCATTCTGCTCTCTGAATAACAGAATAGCTACATAGTCATTATGGCTTACCATAAGCTGCAATGAAGGCTACAGTATGTACTACTATATACTACTATGCTAGTGTGGCTGATGTGTGCTCTGGAGCTGTCAACCATCACAGAGCAGTGGATACAAACAGCCAAGGACCAGACTCACTACCTACAGACGTACTGGGCATGTTGTACACCATGACAATGTACAGTACCAGTCAAAAGTTTGGACACACCTACTCATTATCGGGTTTTTCTTTATTTGTACTATGCACTTTTCTACATTGTAGAATAATAGTGAAGACATCAAAACTATGAAATAACACATATGGAATCACGTAGTAACCAAAACAGTGTTAAACAAATCAAAGTATATTTGAAGAATGTAAAATATAAAATATAATTGGATTTGTTTAACACTTTTTTGGTTACTACATCATTTCATATGTGTTATTTCATAGTTTTGACGTCTACACTATTATTCTACAAGGTAGAAAATAGTTGTTGTTTTTTAATAAAAAATGGAATGAGTAGGTGTATCCAAACTCTTGACCGGTACTGATGGTACAGTACTGTATGTTTTTAAGTGAGCTGGCCTCTCTGACTGTCTGTTCCTAGGACTGCAGACACACAGGCCGTTGAAGGGCTGAAAGGGTTGGGGGATGGACCAGCTAGCGACTGACCTGGGCATGGGTCAGAGAGATGATGTGAGAGACAGGGGAGAATAGAGAGAGAGGGAGGAGAGGGAGAGAGACAGGGGAGAGAGAGGGAGGAGGAGAGGGAGAGAGACAGGGGAGAGAGAGAGAGAGGGAGGAGGAGAGGGAGAGAGACAGGGGAGAGAGAGATAGAGGGAGAGAGACAGGGGAGAGAGACAGGGGAGAGAGAGAGAGAGAGGGAGGAGGAGAGGGAGAGAGACAGGGGAGAGAGAGAGGGAGGAGGAGAGGGAGAGAGACAGGGGAGAGAGAGATAGAGGGAGAGAGACAGGGGAGAGAGACAGGGGAGAGAGAGAGAGAGGGAGGAGGAGAGGGAGAGAGACAGGGGAGAGAGAGGGAGAGGGAGGAGGAGAAGGAGAGAGACAGGGGAGGGAGAGGGAGGAGGAGAGGGAGAGAGACGGGAGAGAGATAGAGGGAGGAGGAGAGGGAGAGAGACAGGGGAGAGAGAGAGAGAGAACAGAGGAGATAGAGAGATGTGCATAGACGTTGTGTATGATAGAGAAAACACAGAGGAGATAGAGAGATGTACATAGATGATGTGTATGATAGAGAGAACACAGAGGAGATAGAGAGATGTACATAGATGATGTGTATGATAGAGAGAACACAGAGGAGATAGAGAGATGTAAATAGATGATGTGTATGATAGAGAGAACACAGAGGAGATAGAGAGATGTACATAGATTATGTGTATGATAGAGAGAAGAGTAAGTAGAACAAGACCTCTCTCATTACATCACTCTCACTGAGAAGCCGTGAGAGTTAGTGTTGTTAGCATTACCCAGGTTGACGGTGAGTTTTACCCGGCCCGCTTCCAGCTCCAGACGCAGGGTGTCAGCTGAGTCCTGGGAGGTGGTGGCCAACAGCAGCCCAAAGGCCCTCTGGGACATAAAGCGTAGCGCCACGTCCTCGGCCTCCGTGTGCATGCTGACTGGCAGTGTCACCTTCAGGTACATGCTGCCATCATAGCTCAGCACCGTGGCCTCTGTGTGTGACACCCAAAGACAGGGAAACAGGGTTAGCTAATGTTTTGGTCACAAATGTTCCCGTACAGCACAGAACAATTTCCTATACACTCAACACTGAATGAGCACATGATTCAGAATAAATTAAGAATTCAATGTAAGATGTGATCATTGGTGAACCACATCTAACAGTGTTTTTCCATGTATGTCTGTTGGTCAGTTTCCTGCAGGAACACTAGATGGCAGGAAAAGCCTGTAATACACCACACAGCTCTGTTATGTGATGCCGCTCTAATCATCCTCTTCTCATAGATTTCTATTCAGGCCACAAATAGGATGAGGATTCCATTTATATCCCTCAATGTTATCAGCCAAATGGCTTCACAATGGGGTTGCTCTCCTCTCTGTGAGAAAGATCTCTGTGGTAGATGCAGGGTGATTTAGACTTATGGAGAGCCCACCACAATACTGATGAATCACTGATACCCAGCAGTGTTTATTCCTCACGTACTGCCACTTCACTAACAGATCACTAATGAAGTGGGAAGTTACCCCTTGAATGACTCACACAAATGTAATTTAATTTACATTGTCTTTATGAAATATCTGAAAACCTTTAAAAAGCTTTGCGGTATCTATTCAACCGGGAACAACATTCCCCATCCCGCTGTCCCTCTCTCATCACTTTCACAGTTTCCCCAACCCACTGTCCCTCTCTCACCACTTTCACAGTTTCCCCAACCCACTGTCCCTCTCTCACCACTTTCACAGTTTCCCCAACCCACTGTCCCTCTCTCACCACTTTCACAGTTTCCCCAACCCACTGTCCCTCTCTCACCACTTTCACAGTTTCCCCAACCCACTGTCCCTCTCTCACCACTTTCACAGTTTCCCCAACCCACTGTCCCTCTCTCACCCTCTCTCACCGCTCTAACAGTTTCCCCAACCCACTGTCCCTCTCTCACCGCTCTCACAGTTTCCCCAACCCACTGTCCCTCTCTCACCGCTCTCAGTTTCCCCAACCCACTGTCCCTCTCTCACCGCTCTCACAGTTTCCCCAACCCACTGTCCCTCTCTCACCGCTCTCACAGTTTCCCCAACCCACTGTCCCTCTCTCTCATTGCTTTTACAGTTTCCCCAACCCACTGTCCCCCTCTCACCACTTTCACAGTTTCCCCAACCCGCTGTCCCTCTCTCACCATTTTCACAGTTTCCCCAACCCACTGTCCCTCTCTCACCACTTTCACAGTTTCCCCAACCCACTGTCCCTCTCTCACCACTTTTCACAGTTTCCCCAACCCACTGTCCCCCTCTCACCACTTTCACAGTTTCCCCAACCCGCTGTCCCTCTCTCACCATTTTCACAGTTTCCCCAACCCACTGTCCCTCTCTCACCATTTACACAGTTTCCCCAACCCACTGTCCCTCTCTCACCGCTCTTTCACATTTTCCCCAAACCGCTGTCCCTCTCTCACCACTTTCACAGTTTCCCCATCCCGCTGTCCCTCTCTCACCGCTCTCACAGTTTCCCCAACCTACTGTCCCTCGCTCTCACCGCTCTCACAGTTTCCCCAACCCACTGTCCCTCTCTCACCGCTCTTACACAGTTTCCCCAACCCGCTGTCCCTCTCTCACCACTTTCACAGTTTCCCCATCCCGCTGTCCCTCTCTCACCGCTCTCACAGTTTCCCCAACCCACTGTCCCTCTCTCACCGCTCTTACACAGTTTCCCCAACCCGCTGTCCCTCTCTCACCACTTTCACAGTTTCCCCAACCCACTGTCCCTCGCTCTCACCGCTCTCACAGTTTCCCCAACCCACTGTCCCTCTCTCACCGCTCTTACACAGTTTCCCCAACCCGCTGTCCCTCTCTCACCACTTTTCACAGTTTCCCCATCCCGCTGTCCCTCTCTCTCACCGCTCTCACAGTTGGGACCCAGGTAGCCCGTGCTGGTGCAATCACACACATGACGGTTCCAGCCCTCGCGGCACTGCCCACCGTTGCCACAGACGTCTCTGCCACACCTGATGTGTGTTTCCCTGGTGCAGAAGCTGCTGACTCCAGAGGCACTCTGGATCTCTGCCAGTCTCCTCAGGTCCCGGCTCCGCCCATCCATAAACAGGTCCCGCATGCAGCCCACGTAGCCCAGGTTGAGGGGGGCCGTCCAGACTTCTGGGGGGAGGATGAGGCGCTGGCGTGCCTCGGGCAAACCCCCCAGGTACATATCACCCTCCAGGTCTAAGATCTCATTGCCTTCATTTGCAGAGAATGGTGTGCTGCGGCTGTTCACCGAGATGGAGCCTGAAGGAAAAAACAGAGTGAGTCAACTATTATCAAGGCTGTCTCACCTCACTGCATGTGTGTTTGAGAAGATGTGCAGGTGTTTGTGAGTAATGAGTGTTGGTGGAGGAGTGGGAAGATAAAGTGAGAGTGTGAGTTCCTGTGTTGCTATTGGAGGATGTGATAAACACAGTGGTTCTAGCTATTCATTGGGATATAACATCAAACAGAAGAGGATATCCACAAGGTATACCAGGTGTAAAACTGTGGAATGACTAATGAAGAAGAATGTCTCAGGTCTTTGTCATAGCATAATCCTAAACTGTAAGCAAACCGGCTGGAATCACTGGGCTCGGCTAATGAGGACAGACATTTCCCCACATGAGGTAGGTGACAGTATAATTGGCCACTTGCAAAATAGGTTAAGGCAATTTATGAAATGTCATACATAGATTATAACTGCTAAAAATAAGACTGTAATTAAAACTGGATATGCACACAGCATCTCTGATTGCAGCAAAGAAACATTAAAAGTAAGCTAAAATATGAGTGTCTCTATATAGTTATAGTGAATGTAATTTCACAAGCCAGAAACTTTGTCATCTCACTATGGGACATGCCCCCATTAGGCTCACTGGTTGAAGCCTTATTCAATCACACCTAACGGGCCAATCAGAGCTTATCAGAACCTTCATGTGTGCTTCCCCTCACCTTTACGCCCCTCCCTCTGGAAGTCCACGTGGCACCACTCCCCATCGTTGACCCTCTTGTTGCTAGCCTTCATCTTGATGCTGCCAGAGCCCATGTCCATCACCAGGTAGAGAAAGCCGTCCATTAGCTCCATGGCAAAGTAATGAGCCCTGGCCTGCCTGTCTGGCTGTCTGTCTAGGTCCTGCAGACGTCTGTCCCCGTGGCTGAACAGCAGCAGGCCGCTGGGCTCCGTGGTCCGGAAGTCAAAGGAGATGGAGCCGGTCTTCTTGGTGTTCCACCTGGGCAGGGTGAGGTAGGAGGCGGGCGTGTCGAAGGTGACTGGCTCCAGGGCCGCCACATCCTCACAGCGGAAGGTCAGATCACCGTGAACACTGACCTGAGGGTCCCGCTCTGCAGCCAGACGAGACAGCTCCAGTCTGAACTCATTGTTCTTGTAAACCACCTATAGGGACAGGAACAGGAACAGGGGACAGGACTGTCACTGAGTGGGTGGCTGCGGAGAGACCAATTTCTGTCCTGTTATTGACCTCATTCCTCACTCTTTTCTGTGATTGTACTCAATAACAAACCTTAAGATTCAAGCAACAATTTGTCATTCATTGAAACTGTTTCTATCTATGAAATGTGACAAAAGATTCCCCTGAGTAATTGTATATATTTTTTTACAGTCAGACTTCAAACAACAACATATATAATGCCATTAATCATTACTAGACATCCACTCCAGACATTACAGAATACATGACTGAATAGATTACAGAATACATGACTGAATAGATTACAGAATACATTACAGAATACATGACTGAATAGATTACAGAATACATTACAGAATACATGACTGAATAGATTACAGAATACATTACAGAATACATGACTGAATAGATTACAGAATGCATTACAGAATACATGAGTGAATAGATTACAGAATACATTACAGAATACATGACTGAATAGATTACAGAATACATTACAGAATACATGACTGAATAGATTACAGAATACATTACAGAATACATGACTGAATAGATTACAGAATACATTACCGAATACATGACTGAATAGATTACAGAATACATGACTGAATAGATTACAGAATACATTACCGAATACATGACTGAATACAACACATCAGATCATAAATTGAATCTCCCTGCCTGCCACCCTGCCAATCTGTCTGCCTGCCCTGTATGTCTGCCTGTCTGTCTTCATGCCTGCCTGTTTGTATTCATGCCTGTCTTCATGCCTGCCTGCCTGTCTTCATGCCTGTCTTCATGCCTGCCTGCATGTCTTCATGCCTGCCTGCCTGTCTTCATGCCTGTCTTCATGCCTGCCTGTCTGTCTTCATGCCTGCCTGCCTGTCTTCATGCCTGTCTTCATGCCTGCCTGTCTGTCTTCATGCCTGTCTTCATGCCTGTCTTCATGCCTGCCTGCCTGCCTGTCTTCATGCCTGTCTTCATGCCTGTCTTCATGCCTGCCTGCCTGCCTGCCTGCCTGCCTGTCTTCATGCCTGCCTGCCAGCCTGCCTGCCTGCCTGCCTGCCTGCCTGTCTGTCTGTCTGTCTGTCTGTCTGTCTGTCTGTCTGTCTGTCTGTCTGTCTGTCTGTCTGTCTGTCTGTCTATCATGCCTGCCTGCGTGCCTGTCTGTCTGTCTTCATGCTTGCCTGCCAGTCTGTCATGCATGCCTGCCTGCCTGTCTGTCTGTCATGCCTGCCTGCCTGTCTTCATGCCTGCCTGTCTGTCTGTCATGCCTGTACTGTACTGCTTCATGATGCCATCTATTTTGTGAAGTGCACCTGTCCCTCCTGCAGCAAAGCACCCCCACAGCATGAAGCTGCCACCCCCGTGCTTCACGGTTGGGATGGTGTTCTTTGGCTTGCAAGCCTCCCCCTTTTTCCTCCAAACATAACGATGGTCATTATGGCCAAACAGTTCTATTTTTGATTCATCAGACTAGAGGACATTTCTCCAAAAAGTACAACATTTGTCCCCATGTGCAGTTACGAACCGCAGTCTGGCTTTTTTCTATGATGGTTTTGGAGCAGTGGCTTCTTCCTTGCTGAGCAGCCTTTCATGTTATGTCGATATAAGACTAGTTTTTACTGTGGATATAGATACTTTTGTACCTGTTTCCTCCAGCATCTTCACATGGTCCTTTGCTGCTGTTCTGGGATTGTTTTGCACTTTTCACACCAAAGTACGTTCATCTCTAGGAGACAGAACGCGTCTCCTTCCTGAACGGTATGACAGCTGCGTGGTCCCATGGTGTTTCTACTTATGTACTATTGTTTGTACAGATGAACGTGGTACCTTCAGGCATTTGGAAATTGCTCCCAAGGATGAACCAGACTTGTGGAGGTCTACAATTTTTTTTCTGAGGTCTTTGCTGATTTCTTTTGATTTTCCCATTATGTTTAGCAAAGAGGTACTGAGTTTGAAGGTAGGCCTTGAAATACATCCACAGGTACACCTCCAATTGACTCAAATTATGTCAATTAGCCTATCAGAAACTTCTAAAGCCATGACATAATTTTCTGGAATTTTCCAAGCTGTTTAAAGGCACAGTCAATTTAGTGTATGTAAACGTCTGACCCACTGGAATTGTGATACAGTGAATTATAAGTGAAATAATCTGGCTGTAAACAATTGTTGGAAAAATTGCTTGTGTCATGCACAAAGTAGATGTCCTAACTGACTTGCCAAAACTATAGTTTGTTAACAAGACATTTGTGGAGTGGTTGAAAAATGAGTTTTAATGACTCCAACCTAAGTTTATGTAAACTTCCAACTGCAACTGTACATGGTACTTTTATATAAAGCAGTCACATAACAATAATAATTTACCAAACATCAGCTCTCAGCCACTCTCATCCCATCCCACCTATCACCATAGACCTCAGCTCTTTAATCCCGCCCCTCAGCCACTCTCATGCCATCCCACCTATCACCATAGACATCAGCTCTTTAATCCCGACCCTCATCCACTCTCATGCCATCCCACCTATCACCATAGACATCAGCTCTTTAATCCCGACCCTCATCCACTCTCATCCCATCCCACCTATCACCATAGACCTCAGCTCTTTAATCCCGCCCCTCAGCCACTCTCATCCCATCCCACCTATCACCATAGACATCAGCTCTTTATCCCGCCCCTCAGCCACTCTCAGCCCATCCCACCTATCACCATAGACATCAGCTCTTTAATCCAGCCCCAGCCACTCTCAGCCCATCCCACCTATCACCATAGACATCAGCTCTTTAATCCCGCCCCTCAGCCACTCTCAGCCCATCCCACCTATCACCATAGACATCAGCTCTCTAATCCCACCCCTCAGCCACTCTCAGCCCATCCCACCTATCACCATAGACCACCCATCGCCCAACACTGCTCATTGTAAGGTTAATTTTAAGTGCATGTTGTGGTTTTTTAACAAGTCTGTCTGTCTGTCTGTCCGTCCGCCCGTCCGTCCGTCCGCCCGCCCGCCCGTCCGGCTGCCTGTCTGTCTGTCTGTCTGTCCGTCCGTCCGCCCGTCCGTCCGCCCGCCCGCCCGTCCGGCTGCCTGTCTGTCTGTCTGTCTGCCTGTCTGTTACATGTACACTGTTCCTGTGTGCAGATGGAGGCAGTAGGCAGGCACAGCTGAACATGTTTTTCATTTTCACACCAACGGCACTTGCAGTCAAAAGCTGACTGACGCCCTGCTTCAGGGTGATAACTTCAGTGTCTCTCTGAATCAAAATACACAAGCAAGCAGCTTGGATTCACACGATACAATTACCAGTAATCGCCAGGCCAAAAAATACATCTCATGAGAAGAATAAGAAGTGAACCACAGTATGAAAAATGCAATTGTTGGAGAGTCAACTTCAGCCATAGGTGGGAAAAGTAGTAAAAATGTATAGAATGACACTCAATACCTCTCTCTTTTTTGGTAGTATCAATCATACTGATACAGACTCCTGATGCCTGTTTCAGCGTAACATTGTGTGATAGATATTGGAGGACTACATAGTATCAGAGCTAGGAGGTTTCTTTGGGAATTACTGATACACTTACACTACAGTTCAAAAGTTTGTGGTCACTTAGAAATGTCCTTGTTTTTGAAAGAAAAGCACGTTTTTTTGTCCATTAAAATATCATCAAATTGATCAGAAATACAGTGTAGACATTGTTCATGTTGTAAATTACTATTGTTCTTGGAAATGGCTGATTTTTTATGGAATATCTACACAGGCGTACAGAGGCCCATTATCAGCAACCATCACTCCTGTGTTCCAATGGCACGTTGTGTTAGCTAATCCAAGTATAACATTTTAAAAGGCTAATTGATCATTAGAAAACCCTTCGCAATTATGTTAGCACAGCTGAAATCTGTTGTGCTGATGAAAGAAGAAGCAAAACAACTGGCCTTCTTTAGACTAGTTGAGTATCTGGAGCATCAGCATTTGTGGGTTCGATTACAGGTTCAAAATGAACTTTCTTCTGAAACTCGTCAGTCTATTCTTGTTCTGAGAAATTAAGGCTATTCCATGCAAGAAATTGCCAAGAAACTGATGATCTCGTACAACATACTCCCTTCACAGAACAGAGCAAACTGGCCCTAACCAGAATAGAAAGAGGAGTGGGAGGTCCCGGTGTACAACTGAGCAAGAGGACAAGTACATTAAAGTCTAGTTTGAGATACAGACACCTCACAAGTCCTCAACTGGCAGCTTCATTAAATAGTACCCACAAAACACCAGTCTCAACGTCAACAGTGAAGAGGCGACTCTGGGCTGTTGGCCTTCTAGGCAGAGTTCCTCTGTCCAGTGTCTGTGTTCTTTTCTTTTTATTGGCCAGTCTAAGATATGGCTTTTTCTTTGCAACTCTGAAGCTGCCAACGATGATATATTTTTTAAAAGGCTCAGTGTCGTTATCCTCGTAAGGGGAAGGTGCTGGAGTATTGAAAACGGGAGATCCAATCATTTTGACCCCAATCTTCTTAGATTTCTTTGCATTACTTGTTAAACAAAATATCTTTCTCTGAGCAATTGTATTGGTAGAAGATTATACAACTTGTAAAAAAAATATATAACATACTATATAGCTCAGTATTTGTATTATTTATTTTAGACTGTCTTTTTTGCTGATCTTAATCAAGGGATCCAATCCTTTTGGATCCCAATGTAGATCCCACTGTATATTGTTCAACCTGCTATCAAATGTATGTTTATCAGTAATTCCCTTCAGACCCATCCTAGCCCTGACATACAGTATAGTCCACCAATATCTATCACACAATGAATGTTACAGACTCCTGATTTATTTGACAGTGTATCAGTATATTGGTATTGGGAATCCTGTAAAAAACACTTTAGGAAACAAGGACAGTGAGAAGCACTGCTCAATCAATAAAGAGGTGGACATTATTAATAAATGAAGGAGTCAACTAGACAAAGCCAGAGGGAGGGATGTGCTGCCTGGGAATCCATGAAGGAGATCAATGTCTAATTTGGCTGTCAGGATGGTAAAGCTAAGACCTCACTAGCACTGGCACAGTATTCATTACACATGTGCTCTGTCTGAGAGAGAGAAGGAGGGAGGGAAAAACAGACGGAGAAAGAGAGAGAGAGAGAGAGAGAGATGGGGAGGGAGGGAGGGAATATATATATAGAGAGGGGGCGGTAGAGAGAGAGATAGAGAGAGAGATGAGGAGGGAGGGAGAGAGCGATGGCGAGAGAGAGAGAGAGAGAGATGGCGAGAGACGGCGAGAGAGAGAGAGAGAGAGAGAGAGAGAGAGAGAGAGAGAGAGAGGGTGTATAGGAAGGTCACAACGAGGATGGGGGGGTGGAACCTGCATTATTCAACAGAATAGAAAGTCTGATGTTCATATACAGGTAGACATGTTATTGTATAATTCAAGGCCATAACTACATTCATACCTGACCAATTACCATACTGTACAATGCCAGGTGATATGCAGAGGTATACAAATGAAACACAGTTATGGCTCACAGCTATGGCTACACTATGGCTCACAGCTATGGCTACACTATGGCTCACAGCTATGGCTACACTATGGCTCACACTATGGCTACACTATGGCTCACTCTATGGCTACATTATTGCTCACACTATGGCTCACTCTATGGCTCACCCTATGGCTCACTCTATGGTCTACACTATGGCTACATTATGGCTCACACTATGGCTCACTATAGCTCACAGCTATGGCTATGCTATGGCTACACAGCTAAGGCTCACAGCTATGGCTCACAGCTATGGCTCACACTATGGCTCACACTATGGCTCACACTAAGACTACACTATGGCTCACTCTATGGCTCACTCTATGGCTACACAGCTATGGCTCACAGCTATGGCTCACAGCTATGGCTCACACTATGGCTCACACTAAGACTACACTATGGCTCACACTAAGACTACACTATGGCTCACACTAAGACTACACTATGGCTAACACTAAGACTACACTATGGCTCACTCTATGGCTACACAGCTAAACACTTAGAGCACTGCATGTGTACACACATTACAATCTGTCATTAACTAGCAACTGAAACAATTGACAAATATAAACATGGTATGTTCTTCCTGTGTGATGCACTGGGAGGTTTAACATCTAAATTCCAAGTGACGCATTCCTCAATAACAACAACAAATCTGTCATGTTACAAAGTGAATGGTGTTTGTGAATGTGAACACAGCTCAATGAGGGCAGTTGACCAGTACTTACGTCTTTGAGACAGCCCATGAAGTTATTGCTGACTGGGGAGCCAGGGAGGTCAGCCGTGTTGGGACTCCCCCCAATGTAGAAGAAGTCATCAGAGCCCAGCATGGTGTAGTCCTCCTGGGTGTAGCCGGTGGTGGACAAGATCCCATCCACAGAGACAGTCACCTGGGTGGCCAGAGAGAAATGGAGGTATGGAGAAAGTGGGAGGAGGAAAGAGAGAACAGACAGAAAGAGACAAAAAGGGAGATGTGGAAAGAATTTGAATTCAACATCAAATGAAACAATGCACTGCTATGTTTTTGCGTTAAATGCTGGCCTTTACATTTGGTTGAATTCTCAGCTGTAAGAGTCATGAGTGCAGTTGGAGGGCCCAGCCATTCTCAGAAGCTTCCTCCTTTTTCTCGATTCTCGACAGATAGGCAGGGTTGATGACAAGCAAATTATGATATAATCATTCCATCAATATTTTGGATTTCAGTACAATATTATACAGTATATCTAAGTATGTCTGTAGATGTGAATTTGAGATGACACCCATTTCATGACAGATACAGTAGTTCATCATTGGAAATGTCCGCCAGAGGATGTAATGTTCCTTTCTCTACCATAAGCCCCCAGCCTCCAACCAGCCTCACAACTACAGACCATGTGTAACCACGCCAGTCCAGGACCTCAAAATCCACCTTCTTTACCTGCGGAAAAGGCTGAGACCAGCCACCGATGAAACTGTGGGTTTGCACAACCGAAAAATCTCTGCACAAACTGTCTCAGGGAAGCTCATCTGCGTGCTCGTCATCCTCACCAGGGTCTTGACCTGAATGCAGTTCGGTGTCGTAACGGACTTCAGTGAGCAAATGCTCACCTTCAATGGCAACTGGCACGTTGGAGAAGTGTGCTCTTCATGGATGAATCCCAGTTTCAACTATAATGGACAAATGGCAAATCGGTTTGTTGGGCGAGCGGTTTGCTGATATCAACGTTGTGAACAGAGTACCCCATGGTGACTGTGGGGTTATGTTATGGGCAGGCATAAGCTACAGACAATGAACACAATTGCATTTTATCAATGTCAGTTTGAATGCACAGAGATACCGTGACGAGATCCCATTGTCGTGCCATTCATCACCTCATGTTTCAGCATGATGATGCACGGCCCCATTTCGCAAGGATCTGTACACAATTCCTGGAAGCTGAAAATGTCCCAGTTCTACCATGGCCTACATACTCACCAGACATGTCACCCATTGAGAATGTTTTGGATGCTCTGGATCGACGTGTACGACAGCGTGTTCCAGAGCCCTTCAATATCCAGCAACTTTGCACAACCATTGAAGAGGAGTGGGACAACATTCCACAGCCCACAATCAACAGCCTGATCAACTCTATGTGAAGGAGATGTGTCGCGCTGCATGAGGCAAATGGTGGCCACACCAGATACTGACTGGTTTTGTGATCGACACCCCTACTTCTTTTTTAAGGTATGTGTGACCAACAGATGTATATCTGTATTCCCCAGTCATGTGAAATCCATAAATTAGAGCCTAATGACTTATTTCAATTGACTGATATCCTTGTATGAACTGTAACTCAGTACAATCTTTGAAATTGTTGCATGTTACGTCTACTAGTTAGCTAGTGATAGCCAGATTCAGAAGCTTGCAAACTGCCATTAGAAAAAAAACCTTGATTTTTGCCAAAAGTTTAGAGGGGAAAAAAAGTCAAATTTAATAGTTTCAGTATAGTTTTCTTTTTTTAAAGTTTGTTAATTATTTCAGTTGACAAAATCTTTTTTTATGATTATTTTTAATTTTTTTATTTTTCGTTTCATATAATAAACTTGAGCTGTACAGCATGTGGTTTACAAAACCCTGCGTGGATTGGTCAAGTCTCACCAAGTTCTACCCAATCAGACGTGATCATGTGTCACGTGATCATCTTTGAAATCGCTGGCTAATTGTTGATAAGAGGCAGGGTCTGTGTTATCCTTGTTTCATCAACAAAACCAAGTGGGCCAGAGAGATACATTTGGATACATTAGTAACCTGCAAGTTGCATACACTAGAGAGGATAGATCCCTTTCTGTGTTTGCAAACATTGCCACACGAGAGTGATGCGCGCAAATTGGTGACAGAACAAGGGGAAATTCTTATAAAATGGCAGACAAAAAAGCCTCTATTTACATGTTGCTTATGAGTGCATTTCACACTACTTTTGGATTATAATTGGATTTTAAGTTTCGTATGAATGTCCTGCTTATTACAACATTCTGCTGAAAAGGCAGCGTGAGAAATTCAAAAATATATTTTTTTAAATATGTAACTTTCACACATTAACAACTCCAATAAAGCAAATGAAAGATAAACATCTTGTTAATCTACCCATCATGTCTGATTTAAAAAATGCTTTACCTCGAAACATATGATTATGTTAGATCACCGCCAAGTCCAAAAAACACACAGCCATTTTCCCAGCCAAAGGAGTCACAAAAAACAGAAATAGAGATAAAATGAATCACTAACCTTTGATGATCTTCATCAGATGACACTCATAGGACATCATGTTATACAATACATTTATGTTTTGTTCGATAGTGTGCATAATGATATCCAAAAATCTCAGTTTACATTGGCGCCATGTTCAGAAATGCCTCCAAAATATCCAAAGAAATTGCAGAGAGCCATATCAAATAACAGAAATACTCATCATAAACTTTGATGAAAGATACATGTTTTACATAGAATTAAAGATACACTTGTTCTTAATGCAACCGCTGTGTCAGATTTCAAAAACCTTTAAGGAAAAAGCATACCATGCAATAATCTGAGACGGTGCTCAGATAGAAACAAAATTTCTCTGCCATGTTGGAGTCAACAGAAATACGAAATTACATTATAAATATTCCCTTACCTTTGATGATCTTCATCAGAATGCACTCCCAGGAATCCTAGTTCCACAATAAATTGTTGTTTTGTTCGATAATGTCCATTATTTATGTCCAAGTAGCTACTTTTGTTAGCACGTTTAGTACACACATCCAAACGCTCGTGCAGGTCCAGGCGAACGTCGGACAAAAACTTTAAAAAGTTATATTACAGGTGGAATAAACTTATCAAACTAAGTTTAGAATCAATCTTTAGGATGTTGTTATCATAAATATTCAATAACGTTCCAACAAGAGAATTCCTTTGTGTAAATTAAGTCGATATCATGTGGAAGTTGTGGAATGCTCGTGAACAGGACCTGGCTCTCTGCCAGACCACTGACTTATTCCCCTCTCATCCGGCCCCACAGTAGAAGCTTCATTCAAGGTTCTACAGACTGTTGACATCTAGTGGAAGCTGTAGGAAGTGCAAACAGATCCATATCCCACTGGGATTTCAATAGGCGATGAGTTGAAAATCAACCAACCTCAGATATCCCACTTCCTGTTTGGATTTTTCTCAGGATTTCGTCTGCCATTTAATTTTACTTTTATTTAACTAGGCAAGTCAGTTAAGAATAAATTCTTAACGACAGATTTGAACTTGCAACCTTCCGGTTTCTAGTCCAACACTCTAACCACTAGGCTACCCTACCGCCCCTGCCATATGAATTCTGTTATACTCACAGACATCATTCAAACAGTTTTAGAAACTTCAGAGTGTTTTCTATCCAATAGTACTAATAATATGCATATATTAGCATCTGGGACAGAGTAGGAGGCAGTTCACTCTGGGGACGCTATTCATCCATAGTGAAAATGCTGCCCCCTATCCCTAAAAATTAACCAGTAAAAAGGCTATTTGGCTAGCTTTTGCTACAGCCTATATCAATGAGTGTTAGCATTCTAGCTAACAATTACTGCATCCAAAACATATTTGTAAGCGTACGAGAACCCCCCAAAAATATTTTTTGTTTAGAATGAATAAAAACGTAAATCTAGGCTGGGCGCAGATGGCGATGTGGTTTTTACTGCCGCCAGGAGTTGCGAGCAGTGTGTCGTGTACTGGAAAAGGGGTCTGTACTGTATGCCTAATGATATTATGTGAAGTCTGAAGACCATTATTGCTGACTGACAAGTATTATGTTTCGCAGGGGTCCTCTCTGAGAAAAGCGAAGCCCAGCCACCTGCACTCTGTGTCCTTGAGCAAAGCACATACAACTAATTGCTCAGGCGTGTGTCTCAAGTAGAGTGGGATATGCACAAAAACATATACAAATATTAGCACCCACCTACTCTGAGGGATTGCCCGGTTCTGATAATTAGACATGGGTGTTTCTTGGTTTTAAATGTCCTTCCCTCATTAAAGGACAACACATTTTTATGTCTGCTGTTTCTGTTTAGAGCTGTAATGAATCTGTAGATTCAATTGTAGGCAAGGTTGAACAAGGGAGTTGTTGAAAGTGTTTGTGTGTGTATGTGTGTGTATGTGTGTGTGTCTGTGAGAGAGTGAGTCAGAGAGAGTGAGTGAGTGAGTGAGTGAGTGAGTGAGTGAGTGAGTGAGTGAGTGAGTGAGTGAGTGAGTGAGTGAGTGAGTGAGTGAGTGAGTGAGTGAGTGAGTGAGTGAGTGAGTGTGTGTGTGTGTGTGTGTGTGTGTGTGTGTGTGTGTGTGTGTGTGCGTGCGTGCGTGCGTGCGTGTGTGTGTGTGCCAGAGAGTGTGTGATTGAGTGTGTGTGAGAGAGAAAGCAATTGGGGATAGCGCGAGAGAGACAAGAGTTATTTATTTCACTTTAGTTTATCCATTTCACTTGCTTTGGTAATGTAAACATATGTTCCCCATGCCAATAAATCCTCTTGAATTGAATTGAGAGAAACAAAAGAGAAAGCTATTTTGTTTAGAAGACGAATACAGCTTGTGAAAACGGACCACCAGAGATTGTTAAAAAAGAAATGTTTCCACAGGAGGTGCATTTCTTTCTGTCGGCATGTCAGTAACTGGAAGCTATCCAAGGAAAAGCACAATGTATGCAGGGAAGTGCATGAGAGGGTTTGTAAGTATAGGATTATTCTGTCTATTGGAAGTATGGTTGAGGGTAGGGTTGGGATAATGAAGAGAGAATGTCTATATGCAGGTTGGGATGAGAGGGAAGGGGGTTCTTTTAGTAAGGACGTTAGAGTCAGACACACAAATGGTTGTCAGTTCAGTACTAGATCGAATCAGATAGACGGACATAGAGTGCATTAGGAAAGTATTCAGACTCATTGACTTTTTCCACATTTGGTTACGTTACAGCCTTGTTCTAAAATGGATGAAATAAATACAAATTCTCAGCAATCTACAAACAGTACCCCATAATGACAAAGGGAAGACAGGTTTTTAGAATTTTTTGCAAATTAATCAATAAATAAAAACTGAAATATCTTATTTACATAAGTATTCTGACCCTTTGCTATGAGACTTGAAATTGAGCTCAGATGCATCCTGTTTCCATTGATCATCCTTGAGATGTCACTACAACCTAATTGGAGTCCTCCTGTGGTAAATTCAATTGATTAGACATGATTTGGAAAGGCACACACCTGTCTATATAAGGTCCCACAGTTGACAGTGCATGTCACATCAAAAACCAAGCGATGAGGCCGAAGGAATTGTCCGTAGAGCCCCGAGACAGGATTGTGTCAAGGCACAGATCTGGGGAAGGATACTATAAAATGTCTGCAACATTGAAGGTCCCCAAGGGCCTCCATCATTCTTAAATGGAAGAGGTTTGGAACCCTCTTCCTAGAGCTGGCCGTCAGCCCAAACTGAGCAATTGGGGGAGAAGGACATTGGTCAGGGCGGTGACCAAGAACCCGATGGTCACTCTGACAAAGCACTGGAGTTCCTCTGATAAGATGGACGAACCTTCCAGAAGGACAACCATTTCTGCAGCACTCCACCAATCAGGCCTTTATGGTAGAGTGGCCAGACGGAAGCCACTTCTCAGTAAAAAGGCACATGACAACCCGACTTGGAGTTTGCCAAAAGGCACTTAAAGACTCTCAGACCATGAGAAACAAGATTCTCTGGTCTTATGATACCAAGATGTATTGCCAATCGTCACATCTGGAGGAAACCTGGCACTATCCCTACGGTGAAGCATGGTGGTGGCAGCATCAGGCTGTGGGGATATTTTTCAGCGGCAGGGACTGGGAGACTAGTCAGGATCAAGGCAAAGATGAACAGAGCAAAGTACAGAGAGAGATCCTTGATGAAAACCTGCTCCAGAGCGCTCAGCAACTCAGACTGGGGCGAAGGTTCACCTACCAACAGGACAATGACCCACAGCCAAGACAATGCAGGAGTGGCTTCTGAATGTCCTTGAGTGGCCCAGCCAGAGCCGAGAATTGAACCCAATCGAACATCTCTGGAGAGAACTGAAAATAGTTGTGCAGCAACGCTCCCCATCCAACCTGACAGAGCTTGAGAGGATCTGCAGAAAAGAATGGGAGAAACTCTCGAAATACAGGTGTGCCAAGCTTGTAGCGTCATACCCATGAAGACTTGAAGCTGTAAACACTGTGAAATGTGCTTCAACAAAGTACTGACTTAAGGGTCTGAATACTTATGTAAATGTGATATTTCCATTCTATTTTAAATTAGCAAAAATGCTTTGCCATTATGGCATTGTGTGTAGATTGATGAGGATTTTATTTGTTTAATCCATTTTAGAATAAGGCTTTAACGTAACAAAGTGTTGAAAGTAATAGGGTCTGAATACTTTCCGAAGGCACTTTATATACTCTTAGTGTGAATAGAAAGACCTTGGAATTTTGGTTGGAATAAAAGTGGCTTTATTTGTTGTAATAACCCATCAAGGGCTTGAGTGTGGACACATGCGATGCATATTAATCACGGAATTATGAATCATTCACATAAAGTCAAATGGAAAGAGAAAATCACACTAACAGAGGGTGTAGATGATTTCTACTATGTACTGTTGATGTTCGTGGAGGCAACAGAATGGATAAAAGACTAACCAAAAATAAACTACATGGATCTACCTGTCTCCATATTTATATCCTACGTTAGGATTATAAGGCGAAAGGGAAGTGAAGCTTTGAAGTTGACAAAAATGTTTTTTTTTTACTAAAGTCTCTCTCTCTGATTAATACTGTTTCACAGTGCCTGACACTTCATTGATACCCACTATAGGAAAGATGTATGCTTGTTCTTCCTGTTAGCCACAATGGACCTATTCTAAACCGAATTCTCTAGTTCTGACTTCTTATTCATGATTCAGTTTTTTGTATTTTTACCCCTTTTTCTCTCCAATTTCGTGATATCCAAATTGGTAGTTACAGTCTTGTCCCATCGCTGCAACTCCTGTGTGGACTCGGGAGACGCGAAACACGACCCTGTCAAGCCGCACTTCTTGACACACTGCCCACTTAACCCGGAAGCCAGTCGCACCAATGTGTCGGATGAAACACCGTACAACTGGTGACCGGACTTAGCGTGCAGGCGCCCAGCCCGCCACAAGGAGTTGCTAGAGCGCGATGGGACAAGGACATGCCTGCCAAACACTCCCCTAACCCGGACAATGCTGGGCCAATTGTGCGCCACCTCATGGGTCTGCAGGTCATGGCCGGCTGTGACACAGCCTAGGATTGAACCCGGGTCTGTAGTGACGCCTCAAGCACTGCGATGCAATGGCTTAGACTGCGGCACCACTCGGGAGGACAGACAGCTTGTCAGACAGACGTGAATTCTAGATGACAAAGATATCTGTTACAGTGACTCAAGAACACTGATGACACTAGTGGAATGATTGTTGCCAATTTTGTAACTTCTAGAAAGTAAAAGCAAAAAAAAAGCAAGAGATATTGTGAAAAATAACAAACTACACAATTCATATGCTGACTATCATATAATGTTTACCATAGCATGTTCAATAGCTGGGTGCTTCATCAGAAAGGGGAGGAGAAAGAAATGGCAGATGGTAAAGTCAACAAAGCACACTAGTGCTTTAGAAAAGACCAATAAAATGCCCTGACATGTGTATACATCCCTTTGTAAGGTAACAGTCAATGCATAGATTTGGCCTTTATTCAAAATGATACCAATAATACAAATCAAAATTGAGTGGGAATTTAATTGGAGAGATAAAATAAAAGCTCCACTAAATGCAAAGCAATGAAAAGCTGAATTTAGTATCTAACAGAAACAAATGAAGAATATAAAAAAATGAAGACTACCTTTTGAAGAGTCGTTTTAGAACACTTACTCATTCAAGGTTTTTCTTTATTTTAATATTTTCTACATTCTTGAATAATAGTGAAGACATTAAAACTATGAAATAACACATATGGAATCATGTAGTAACCAAACATTTTTTAAACAACGCCTGGTTATCTGATGCAGCACTCCATCACTCTCCTTCTTGGTCAAAGAGCCCTTACACAGCCTAGAGATGTGTTGGGTCATTATCCTGTTGAAAACAAATGATAGTCCCACTAAGCCCAAACCAGATGGGATAGTATTGCTGCAGAATGCTGTGGTAGCCATGATGGTTAAGTGTGCCTTGAATTCTAAATAAATTGCAGACAGTGTCACCAGCAAAGCACCATCACACCTCCTCCTCCATGCTTTACGGTGGGAAATACACATGCAGAGATCATCCGTTCAGCCACACTGCGTCTCACAGACACCTCCTGGGGGCGGCCCGTCAGGAAGTCCATGATCCAGTTGCAGAGGGAGGTGTTTAGTCCCAGTTTCCTTAGCTTAGTGATGAGCTTTGAGGGTACTATGGTGTTGAACGCTGAGCTGTAGTCACTGAATAGCATTCTCACATAGGTGTTCCTTTTGTCCAGGTGGGAAAGGGCAGTGTGGAGTGCAATAGAGATTGCATCATCTGTGGATCTGTTTGGCCGGTATGCAAATTGCAGTGGGTCTAGGGTTTCTGGGATAATGGTGTTGATGTGAGCCATTACCAACCTTTCAAAGCACTTCATGGCTACGGACGTGAGTGCTACGGGTCTGTAGTTATTTAGGCAGGTTGTCTTTGTGTTCTTGGGCACAGGCACTATGGTGGTCTGCTTGAAACATGCTGGTATCACAGACTCAATCAGGGACATGTGGAAAATGTCAGTGAAGACACCTGCCAGTTGGTCAGCACATGCCCGGAGCACACGTCCTGGTAATCCATCTGGCCCCGCAGCCTTGTGTATGTTGACCTGTTTAAAGGTCTTACTCATTTCGGCTATGGAGAGCATCATCACACAGTCATCCGGAACAGCTGATGCTCTCATGCATGCCTCAGTGTTGCTTGCCTCGAAGTGAGCATAGAAGTGATTTAGCTCGTCTTGTAGGCTCGTGTCACTGGGCAGCTCGCAGCTGTGCTTCCCTTTTTAGTCTGTAATAGTTTGCAAGCCCTGGCACATCCGACGAGCATCGGAGCCGGTGTGGTATGATTCAATCTTAGCCCTGTATTGACACTTTGCCTGTTTGATGGTTCGTCACAGGGCATAGCAGGATTTCGTGTACGCTTCCGGGTTAGAGTCCCGCACCTTGAAAGCGGCAGCTCTACCCTTTAGCTCAGTGCGAATGTTGCCTGTAATCCATGGCTTCTGGTTGGGGTATGTACATACAGTCACTGTGGGGACAACGTCCTCGATGCACTTATTGCGACTTCCGGCGCCGACAGAGATGGCCGCCTCGCTTCGCGTTCCTAGGAAACTATGCAGTTTTTTGTTTTTTTACGTGTTATTTCTTACATTAGTACCCCAGCTCATCTTAGGTTTCATTACATACAGTCGAGAAGAACTACTGAATATAAGATCAGCATCAACTCACCATCAGTACTACCAAGAATATGTTTTTCGCGACGCGGATCCTGTGTTCTGCCTTACAAACAGGACAACTGAGTGGATTCCATGCAGCGACCCAAAAAAAAAAAAACTCAGAAAAAGAGGGAAACGAGGCGGTCTTCTGGTCAGACTCCGGAGACGGGCACATCGTGCACCACTCCCTAGCATTCTTCTTGCCAATGTCCAGTCTCTTGACAACAAGGTTGATGAAATCCGAGCAAGGGTAGCATTCCAGAGGGACATCAGAGACTGTAACGTTCTTTGCTTCACGGAAACGTGGCTCACTGGAGTGACTCTATCCGAAGCGGTGCAGCCAACGGGTTTCTCCACACATCGCGCAGACAGAAACAAACAACTTTCTGGTAAGAAGAGGGGCGGCGGCGTATGCCTTATGACTAACGTGACATGGTGTGATGAAAGAAACATACAGGAACTCAAATCCTTCTGTTCACCTGATTTAGAATTCCTCACAATCAAATGTAGACCGCATTATCTACCAAGAGAATTCTCTTCGATTATAATCACAGCCGTATACATCCCCCCCCAAGCAGACACATCGATGGCTCTGAACGAACTTTATTTAACTCTTTGCAAACTGGAAACCATTCATCCGGAGGCTGCATTCATTGTAGCTGGGGATTTTAACAAGGCTAATCTGAAAACAAGACTCCCTAAATTTTATCAGCATATCGATTGCGCAACCAGGGGTGGAAAGACCTTGGATCATTGTTACTCTAACTTCCGCGACGCATATAAGGCCCTGCCCCGCCCCCCTTTCGGAAAAGCTGACCACGACTCCATTTTGTTGATCCCTGCCTACAGACAGAAACTAAAACAAGAGGCTCCCACGCTGAGGTCTGTCCAACGCTGGTCCGACCAAGCTGACTCCACACTCCAAGACTGCTTCCACCACGTGGACTGGGACATGTTTCGTATTGCGTCAGACAACAACATTGACGAATACGCTGATTCGGTGTGTGAGTTCATTAGAACGTGCGTTGAAGATGTCGTTCCCATAGCAACGATTAAAACATTCCCTAACCAGAAACCGTGGATTGATGGCAGCATTCGCGTGAAACTGAAAGCGCGAACCACTGCTTTTAATCAGGGGAAGGTGTCTGGTAACATGACCGAATACAAACAGTGCAGCTATTCCCTCCGCAAGGCTATCAAACAAGCTAAGCGTCAGTACAGAGACAAAGTAGAATCTCAATTCAACGGCTCAGACACAAGAGGCATGTGGCAGGGTCTACAGTCAATCACGGACTACAGGAAGAAATCCAGCCCAGTCACGGACCAGGATGTCCTGCTCCCAGGCAGACTAAACAACTTTTTTGCCCGCTTTGAGGACAATACAGTGCCACTGACACGGCCGGCAACGAAAACATGCGGTCTCTCCTTCACTGCAGCCGAGGTGAGTAAGACATTTAAACGTGTTAACCCTCGCAAGGCTGCAGGCCCAGACGGCATCCCCAGCCGCGCCCTCAGAGCATGCGCAGACCAGCTGGCCGGTGTGTTTACGGACATATTCAATCAATCCCTATACCAGTCTGCTGTTCCCACATGCTTCAAGAGGGCCACCATTGTTCCTGTTCCCAAGAAAGCTAAGGTAACTGAGCTAAACGACTACCGCCCCGTAGCACTCACTTCCGTCATCATGAAGTGCTTTGAGAGACTAGTCAAGGACCATATCACCTCCACCCTACCTGACACCCTAGACCCACTCCAATTTGCTTACCGCCCAAATAGGTCCACAGACGATGCAATCTCAACCACACTGCACACTGCCCTAACCCATCTGGACAAGAGGAATACCCATGTGAGAATGCTGTTCATTGACTACAGCTCGGCATTCAACACCATAGTACCCTCCAAGCTCGTCATCAAGCTCGAGACCCTGGGTCTCGACCCCGCCCTGTGCAACTGGGTACTGGACTTCCTGACGGGCCGCCCCCCAGGTGGTGAGGGTAGGCAACAACATCTCCTCCCCGCTGATCCTCAACCCTGGGGCCCCACAAGGGTGCGTTCTGAGCCCTCTCCTGTACTCCCTGTTCACCCACGACTGCGTGGCCACGCACGCCTCCAACTCAATCATCAAGTTTGCGGACGACACAACAGTGGTAGGCTTGATTACCAACAACGACGAGATGGCCTACAGGGAGGAGGTGAGGGCCCTCGGAGTGTGGTGTCAGGAAAATAACCTCACACTCAACGTCAACAAAACTAAGGAGATGATTGTGGACTTCAGGAAACAGCAGAGGGAACACCCCCCTATCCACATCGATGGAACAGTAGTGGAGAGGGTAGCAAGTTTTAAGTTCCTCGGCATACACATCACAGACAAACTGAATTGGTCCACTCACACAGACAGCATTGTGAAGAAGGCGCAGCAGCGCCTCTTCAACCTCAGGAGGCTGAAGAAATTTGGCTTGTCACCAAAAGCACTCACAAACTTCTACAGATGCACAATCGAGAGCATCCTGGCGGGCTGTATCACCGCCTGGTACGGCAACTGCTCCGCCCTCAACCGTAAGGCTCTCCAGAGGGTGGTGAGGTCTGCACAACGCATCACCGGGGGCAAACTACCTGCCCTCCAGGACACCTACACCACCCGATGTCACAGGAAGGCCATAAAGATCATCAAGGACATCAACCACCCGAGCCACTGCCTGTTCACCCCGCTATCATCCAGAAGGCGAGGTCAGTACAGGTGCATCAAAGCTGGGACCGAGAGACTGAAAAACAGCTTCTATCTCAAGGCCATCAGACTGTTAAACAGCCACCACTAACATTGAGTGGCTGCTGCCAACACACTGACACTGACTCAACTCCAGCCACTTTAATAATGGGAATTGATGGGAAATGATGTAAATATATCACTAGCCACTTTAAACAATGCTACCTTATATAATGTTACTTACCCTACATTATTCATCTCATATGCATACGTATATACTGTACTCTATATCATCGACTGTATCCTTATATAATACATGTATCACTAGCCACTTTAAACTATGCCACTTTGTTTACATACTCATCTCATTTGTACATACTGTACTCGATACCATCTACTGTATCTTGCCTATGCTGCTCTGTACCATCACTCATTCATATATCCTTATGTACATATTCTTTATCCCCTTACACTGTGTACAAGACAGTAGTTTTGGAATTGTTAGTTAGATTACTTGTTGGTTATTACTGCATTGTCGGAACTAGAAGCACAAGCATTTCGCTACACTCGCATTAACATCTGCTAACCATGTGTATGTGACAAATAAAATTTGATTTGATTTTTGATTTGACTTATTGATAAAGCCAGTGACTGATGTGGTGTACTCCTCAATGCCATCGGAAGAATCCCGGAACATATTCCAGTCTGTGCTAGCAAAACAGTCCTGTAGTTTAGCATCTGCTTCATCTGACCACTTTTTTATAGACCGAGTCACTGGTGCTTTCTGTTTGAATTTTTGCTTGTAAGCAAGAGTCAGGAGGATAGAGTTGTGGTCGGATTTACCAAATGGAGGGCGAGAGAGATCTTTGTATGCGTCTCCGTGTGTGGAGTACAGGTGACCAATTTATTTTTCCCTCTGGTTGCATATTTAACATGTTGATAGAAATTTGGTGGAACTGATTTAATTTTCCCTGCATTAAAGTCTCCGGCCACTAGGAGCGCCACCTCTGGGTGAGTACTTTCCTGTTTGTTTCATTCCTTATACAGCTGACTGAGTATGGTCTTAGTACCAGCATCTGTCTGTGGTGGTAAATAAACAGCCACGAAAAGTATAGCTGAAAACTCTCTAGGCAAGTAGTGTGGCCTGCAATTTATCACAATATACTCTACTTCAGGCGAGCAAAATCTAGAGACTCCCTTAGATTTCGTGCACCAGCTGTTGTTTACAAATATGCAGAGACACGCTGCCGGTGCAGCATGTATTCCGCTAGCTGAATATCCATGTTGTCATTCAGCCACGATTCCGTGAAACATAGGATATTACAGTTTTTGATGTCCCGTTGGTAAGATATTCATGATCGTACCTCGTCTAATTTATTGTCCAATGATTGCACGTTGGCGAGTAGTATTGACGGTAACGGCAGCTTTCCCAGTCGCCTTCTCCGGGTCCTGACCAGGCATCCAGCTCTTTGTCCTCTGTACCTGCGTCGCTTCCTCTTGCAAATAACAGTGATGTCGGTCCTGTGGAGTGTTTGGAGAATGTCTTGTGCGTCGTCTTTTTTTGTAGAACAAATATTTGTCTAATCCGAGGTGTGTGATCGCTGTCCTGATATACAGAAGCTCTTTTTTGGAATAAGATACGGTTGCAGAAACATTACGTACAAAATAAGTTGCAAATAATGCATGGGAGAGGAAAGCAGGCAGGACCAGGGTTAGTAGGAGAGCATGGCACTGACTAATCCTGACAGGGTGTAAAGCTAGCACAGAAATATGTTGTGAAATACATGGCTGTAATCTTTAAAGATAAAAGGTTTTTTATAAGTTCAACCCTAGAGGATAGATCTAGCTAAATATGGACCACTCATCAGCTATATTGGTAGTATCCTTCCTCAGGATAAATTCACTGACATCATTATAAGCATTAAGGTAAAGTCAAATATATTATGTTAGAAACATGGAATTATAAAAGCAACTTCAATACACGAACAAATCATATTCATTACTAGTAGGCTTATAATGTGGAGACTCAATGAGACTGACTCAGAAATCAATCAACACGTTCCAAGTCAATTCAGCCACAACAATATACACCTCAACACTAGTCACACAGGGAGGAACATCCCACATCAACATGGTTCACCTATGGAGAAAAAATGTTGAGAGAGACACAAATGTGTCATTGATTCATTTTACTCTGAACTGAATTGAAAAGAACAAGATTGTGTATCGACAGCCATAGAGAATAAGAATGGATTACTACAGCATATGTGAGGCACATTTACTCAACGTACCCTAAAGACTTTCACACTTGGGGTATGAGTCACTGGAGTTTGGCTTGGGACTGATAAAGATAAATTGAGGGCTAAATCAGAAAAGGGTAGCCTAAAACATCTTTGTTTTTCAGTCCTGAGGGATAAATGAACACAACACAGTGAATATAATTCAATCACAAACTCACATTATAACTGGTCTCCCTTGGATGCCCATGATGGATATGCATTCACAACAACTGGAAGCTAAATGATGATACTATCACACCCTCTTCAAATAGAAAATGAAAATCTTCCTGTAATAATGCTAAATCTACTGCTGAGTGCAGGAAGAAGCACAGAGAGGGTGTGTACAGTACTGTACCTGGCGCAGGTTGCGTGTGATGCGCACTTCGTGCCAGGCATTGTCGTTGAACTTGCCGTTGGTGGGCTCCACCAGGGCCTCGAAGGCCCCTGAGCCCAGGTTGATGACTAGCCACACAGCGCCGCTCCTCAGGGATAGGTTGACATAGTCAGCTGACTTCCCGGTGTGGAGAAGTAGGCCGTTCCTCTGCAGCGTGCGGAAGGACAGAGTGATCTCGTCCAGTTTGCTCTGGATGGGCATCTGAGATAAGTCATAGCTGAAGAACTCGTTGCCTTTGTAGGTGGCAACCGATTCCTCTTTTGCTGTGGTGAGAGATGGAGAGAAGGCTGTCAAAATAAAAATCAAATGCTATTTGTCACATGCGTCGAATACAACAGGTACCTTACTGTGAAATGCTAACTAACAAGCCCTTAACCAACAATGCAGTTCAATAATGATAATTTCTGAAACATCAGCTATTGTTATCACATCTATTGTTATCACAACCATTGTTATCACAACCATTGATATCACAACCATTGATATCACAACCATTGATATCACAACCATTGATATCGTCACCTAGAGATATCATCAGCTAGTGTTAACGTCGGCTTGAATTATCATCAGCTAGAGTTATCGTCAGCTAGCGACATCATCAGCTAGAGAGATCCTCAGATAGAGAGATCGTCAGCTAGAGAGATCATCAGACAGAGAGGTCGTCAGATAGAGTTATCATCAGACAGAGAGGTCGTCAGATAGAGTTATCATCAGCTAGCGTTATCGTCAGCTAGAGAGATCGTCAGCTAGAGAGATCGTCAGCTAGAGATATCGTCAGCTAGAGAGATCGTCAGCTCAAAAGATCTTCAGCTAGAGAGATCTTCAGCTAGAGTTATCGTCAGCTAGAGTTATCGTCAGCTAGAGAGATCGTCAGCTAGAGAGATCGTCAGCTAGAGAGATCGTCAGCTAGAGAGATCGTTAGCTAGTGTTAGCGTCAGCTAGTGTTATCGTCAGCCAGAGTTATTGTCAGCCAGTGTTATTGTCAGCTAGTGTTATCGTCAGCTAGTGTTATCGTCAGCTAGTGTTATCGTCAGCTAGTGTTATCGTCAGCTAGTGTTATCATCAGCTCGAGTTATTGTCAGCTCGAGTTATCCTCAGCTCGAGTTATCGTCAGCTCGTGTTATCGTCAGCTAGTGTTAACGTCATCTAGAGTTATCGTCAGCTATTTTATATTGATTTTAATTAACCTTTAATCAGGAAAGTCCCACTGAGACTATGTAGCCCAAATCATTTTCATAATTAATAAAGTGTATTAAACTGCCAAACAGTTTTGTTATATTTCAGTCTTCTGTGATGTATATACTTTTATTTCCAAGTAGATTTGTTTAAGACTACCAAGAATCAATATGTGAGACCCTGATTTAGCCCACTGCAGTGAAAGGCTAACAAGGGAGAACCTGGCCAAGAAGGCAGCAGGAGTCAATACAACATTATAACAATGTAAAACAGATATACTGTTCAAGCTTCTTGAAATGGAGCTTAGAATACTGTAATTACAGGTTAATAATATGTATATTTCTCCCAATTATGACACAAAAATGGATGGGTGAACATATCAAAGAACCAGTCAACAAATATATCATCACCATCATATCCATCATCTCATCACCATATCTGCCAAACCTTTTCCTTACACCTGTTTAAAAGTTATCTTTAAATTCCTTTAATTTCCTTCAGGGGAAAACTGACTACTTTAGCTTTTCCATGGACAATGGGGATGAGATATTATTGATGCATCTGACACACATGGCAGCACTATAACCTTCCTGGGTCCTACAGATGTCTAGGGATATATCTAACCACCGTTCTTAAGCAAATTTGCTCAATTAAATGATTTTATTTAACCTTTATTTAACTAGGCAAGTCAGTTTAAGAACAAATTCTTATGTTACAATGACGGCCAACCCCAGCCAAACCCTCCCCTAACCCGGGCAACTATGGGCCAATTGTGCGCCGCCCTATGGGACTCTGTGGTCGACGTCACCAGTCTTCTAGCCATCATTGATCCATTTTTCATTTTCCATTGGTTTTGTCTTGTCTTCCAATACACCTGGTTCCAATCCCATTCATTACCTGTTGTGTATTTAACCCTCTGTTTCCCCTCATGTCTTTGTCAGAGATGGTTTGTAATTATTTAGTGTTGTTTGTATTGGGGCGTCGGGTCCTCATACACACTTTGTTTTGTGTATTTTTTCATGGTTTTGGAGTTATGTTTTTCCGCCATTAAACTACTCCATTTTTCCAAGATAAATTATCCTGCACCTGACTTCCTTGCCACCTATACACACGCCTATGACACTGAGAGGCAGTGTCTTAGACTGCTGCGTCACTCGGGAGCACATCCTATCAAGTTATGGTTGGGTGCAATCAGATGCAATGTTGCTTTTCAAATTCCCCATCTGATCAAATGTAAAACATTCCTGCTCGTGGATTTCCTGCAGAAAATTACATGAATTTGATCACTTGAGAGAATCCATCAAGCATGAAGCCTACGAATGTCATTTGGAATCTAGATGATTTGTGCAGGATTCAATCAAGCAGAGGCCATCTCTTACCTTGAATAGTCTAACTCCCAGGTAACACTCTTCTTCAGATCTAATGTATGATTCAGTTAGCAGCTGCTGCTATTTACAGCAAAGCAGAACCCACATTTAACTACCACAAAGCACAATGAAATTGAGAGCTGCTCATTGTCTTAATGTCTCTCTACCACCAAAGTGAATAACGTCTTAAGGTTGGCATCCACATACAAGCCTTCATCTATATCTATCAGAACATAGTCTAAGGCAACAACTTTCGTCTTCTGATTAGCCTTCTCTGGCTCTCATCGGTCTTCTCATTTGACGCATTGTAAGGATCGTACTTCTATCTCCGTCTCCCATCCTACTTGTTGCCTGCTAAAGTCTGGTGACCCCATGTGACAAGAGGAATTTAAATTAGCACTACACAGCATCTGAGGAACAGTACCACAGACAACTACGCATGGGTGGCCTCTGCTACAATTCATCATTCTGTCTCACTACCATCCCCCTCCCCCTGCTCTCTCTCTATCCCCCTACACCCCGCCTTCCCTTTCAGTCTGTGTCTGTCTATATCCCCTCCTACACAGTCCTTTGAGAAAGATGACAGAGAGAGACGATAGAGAGAGAATAGAGAGACGATCGAGAGAGAATAGAGAGAGACACGATAGAGAGAGACGATAGAGAGCAAGAGATGATACAGAAAGAGAGAGACGATAGAGAGAGAGAGATGATAGAAAGAGAGACGATAGAGAGAGAGAGACGATAGAGGATAGAGAGAGACGATAGAGAGAGAGAGACGATAGAGGATAGAGAGAGATGATAGAGAGAGAGCGACGACCGAGAGAGTGACGATAGAGGACAGAGAAAGACGATAGAGAGAAAGAGATGATAGAGGATTGAGAGAGAGGATAGACAGAGAGCGACGATCGAGAAAGAGACACAATAGGGAGTAAAAGAGACAATAGAGAAAGGCGAGTGAAACAGAGGATAGAGTGAGATGATAGAGAGATGATAGAGAGAGAATAGAGAGACGATCGAGAGAGAATAGAGAGAGACACGATAGAGAGAGACGATAGAGAGCAAGAGATGATACAGAAAGAGAGAGACGATAGAGAGAGAGAGATGATAGAAAGAGAGACGATAGAGAGAGAGAGACGATAGAGGATAGAGAGAGACGATAGAGAGAGAGAGACGATAGAGGATTGAGAGAGAGGATAGACAGAGAGCGACGATCGAGAAAGAGACACAATAGGGAGTAAAAGAGACAATAGAGAAAGGCGAGTGAAACAGAGGATAGAGTGAGATGATAGAGAGATGATAGAGAGAGAGAGACGATAGAGAGAGAGAGAGACGATAGACAGAGACGCTAGAGAGAGAGAAGCTAGAGAGAGATACGATAGAGAGAGAGATGATAGAGATACGATAGAGAGAGAGACGATAGAGATACTATAGTCCTATAGAGAGAGAGACTATAAAGAGAGAGACTATAGAGAGAGACGATAGATACGATAGAGAGAGATACGAAAGAGAGAGAGACTATAGAGAGAGAGACAATAGACAGAGACAAGAGAGAGAGACGATAGAGAGAGACGATAGAGAGAGAGACGATAGAGATACGATAGAGAGAGAGACGATATAGAGAGAGACTATAGAGAGAAACTATATAGATACGATAGAGAGAGAGACTATAGAGAGACGATAGAGAGAGAGACTATAGAGAGACGATAGAGAGAGAGACAATAGAGAGAGAGAGATTAGACAGAGACGATAGAGAGAGATCATAGAGATACGATAGAGAGACTATATAGATACGATAGAGAGAGGGACTATAGAGAGACTATAGAGATACGATAGAGAGAGACTATAGAGAGAGAGAGACGAAAGAGATACGATAGAGAAAGAGACAATAGAGATACGATAGAGAGCGATACGATAGAGAGAGATACGATAGAGAGAGAGACGATATAGAGAGAGACTACAGAGAGAGACAATAGACAGAGAGGCCATAGAGAGAGAGATGATAGAGAGAGATGATAGAGACGATAGAGAGAGAGACGATAGAGAGAGAGACTATAGAGATACGCGAGAGACGATAGAGATACGAGAGAGAGACGAAAGAGATACGATAGAGAAAGAGACAATAGAGATACGATAGAGAGCGATACGATAGAGAGAGATACGATATAGAGAGAGACAATATAGAGAGAGACTACAGAGAGAGACAATAGACAGAGAGGCCATAGAGAGAGAGATGATAGAGAGAGATGATAGAGAGAGACGATAGAGAGAGAGACGATAGAGAGAGAGACTACAGAGAGAGACAATAGACAAAGAGGCCACAGAGAGAGATGATAGAGAGAGATGATAGAGAGAGACGATAGAGAGAGAGACGATAGAGAGAGAGACTATAGAGATACGCGAGAGACGATAGAGATACGAGAGAGACGATAGAGAGACGATAGAGAGAGACTATAGAGAGAGACAATAGAGAGAGACGATAGAGAGAGACGATAGACAGAGAGGCCATAGAGAGACGATAGAGAGACGATAGAGAGAGAGGCTATAGAGGTACGATAGAGAGAGAGACGATAGATAGAGAGACAATAGAGAGAGAGACGATAGAGAGAGAGACGATAGAGAGAGACTATAGAGAGAGAGACGAGAGAGAAAGAGTCTATAGAGATACGATAGAGAGAGAGACGATAGAGAGACGATAGAGAGAGAGACCATAGAAATACAACAGAGAGAGAGGCTATAGAGAGAGAGAGACGATAGAGAAAGATACTATAGAGAGAGAGAATATAGAGGTACGATAGAGAGACTATAGAGAGAGACAATAGAGAGACTATAGAGATACGATAGAGAAAGAGACTATAGAGAGAGAGACGATAGAGATACGATAGAGAGAGAGACTATAGAGAGAGAGACGATAGAGAAAGATACTATAGAGATACGATAGAGAGAGAGACGATAGAGAGAGACTATAGAGAGACGATAGAGAGCGAGACTATAGAGATACGATAGAGAAAGAGACTATAGAGAGACTATAGAGATACGATAGAGAGAGAGACTATAGAGAGACGATAGAGAGAGAGACTATAGAGAGAGAGACTATAGAGAGAGAGACTATAGGGAGAGAGAATATAGAGATAGACCTGCTAGAGCACTACTGCCAGACCTGGGCCCTGGCAGTAAACCCCAAAAATACAAAAATAATGATTTTCCAGAGAAGATCCAGATCTCAGGGAATTAGACCAAAGTTCTCAATTGGTACAAAATATATAGAGTACTGCACACACTACAATTACTTAGGTTTAAAAATAAGCTCAACTGGACACCTTAATGAGGCAGTGAATGAGCTGAGAGAGAAAGCACGCAGGGCATTCTACGCCATTAAAAAGCTCATTCAAATTTGGCTAAAACTAATTGACTATGTCATTGAACCAATTGCACTTTATGGTAGCGAGGTGTGGAATCCACCTGCAAAACAAGATTTCGTAAAATGGGACAAACACCCCATTGAAACACTGCATGCTGAGTTCTGTAAGATTCTCCTACATGTCCAGAGGAAAACTACAAACAATGCATGCAGGGCAGAATTTGGCCAATATTCACAAATTATAAAAACTCAAAAATGAGCAATTAAGTTTTGGAAACATCTAAAATACAGTGACCCCCTCTCATATCATTACCAAGCCCTGCAATGCCAAGAGCTGAGCAAAGAAAAGAGTCACCTCATCCAGCTGGTCCTGGGGCTGAGTTCACAAACCTGTTCTACTAACACACTGAAGCCTCAGGAGCAGAACATCCAATCAGAATAAACCAAATTACAACACAGTCAAAACAAAACTACATTGCTTATTGGGAAACACAAACACAAAGCAAAATGCAGTGCTATCTGGCCCTAAATCGACAGTACACCGTGGCTAACTATTTGAACATGGTTACTGATCAAAACCTTAGAAAAACCTTGACAAAGTACAGGCTCAGTGAGCACAGCCTTGCCATTGAGAAGGGTAGACGCAGGAAAACCTGGCTCCCTGTAGAGGAAAGGCTGTGCAACCACTGTACAACAGCAGAACCTGGCTCCCTGTAGAGGAAAGGCTGTGCAACCACTGCACAACAGCAGAACCTGGCTCCCTGTAGAGGAAAGGCTGTGTAACCACTGTACAACAGCATAACCTGGCTCCCTGTAGAGGAAAGGCTGTGTAACCACTGTACAACAGCAGAACCTGGCTCCCTGTAGAGGAAAGGCTGTGTAACCACTGTACAACAGCAGAACCTGGCTCCCTGTAGAGGAAAGGCTGTGCAACCACTGTAAAACAGCAGAACCTGGCTCCCTGTAGAGGAAAGGCTGTGTAACCACTGTACAACAGCAGAACCTGGCCCTGTAGAGGAAAGGCTGTGTAACCACTGTGCAACAGCAGAACCTGGCTCCCTGTAGAGGAAAGGCTGTGTAACCACTGTACAACAGCAGAACCTGGCTCCCTGTAGAGGAAAGGCTGTGCAACCACTGCACAACAGCAGAACCTGAGACAGAGCTGTATTTCCTGACAAAATGTGAAAAATATAAAACCATTAGAGAGTGTCATTTCCCCAAATCCCCACTCATTCAAGGTTTCAAAGACCTATCTGATGATAGTAGGCTACCTGTCCTGTTGGGGGAGGACGCAGAGAGCTGTGGGTTGGCAGCGCACTACATTGTTGCCTGCCATAAGTTGAGGGACAGTGTCTGACAGACCAATCAACATGCACATTTACTCTACAGAGAGACGAGAGAGACGATAGAGAGAGAGAGAGAGACGATAGAGAGAGAGAGAGAGACGATAGAGAGAGAGAGAGAGACGATAGAGAGAGAGCGAGACGAGAGAGAGAAGAAGATAGAGAGAGACGATAGAGAGACAATAGAGAAAGAAGATAGAGAGACAATAGAGAAAGAGAGAGAGAGAGATGATAGAGAAAGAGAGACGATAGAGAGAGAGAGAGAGACGATAGAGAGAGAGAGAGAGATGATAGAAAGAGAGAGACGATAGAGAGAGAGAGAGAGACGATAGAGAGAGAGAGACGATAGAGAGAGAGAGCGAGACGAGAGAGAGTGAGAGAAGAAGATAGAGAGAGACGATAGAGAGACAATAGAGAAAGAAGATAGAGAGAGATGATAGAGAGAGACGATAGAGAGACAATAGAGAAAGAGAGAGAGAGAGAGAGATGATAGAGAAAGAGAGACGATAGAGAGAGAGACGATAGAGAGAGAGAGAGAGACGATAGAGAGAGAGCGAGACGAGAGAGAGAAGAAGATAGAGAGAGACGATAGAGAGACAATAGAGAAAGAAGATAGAGAGACAATAGAGAAAGAGAGAGAGAGAGAGATGATAGAGAAAGAGAGACGATAGAGAGAGAGACGATAGAGAGAGAGATGATGATAGAGAGGCGATAGAGTGTAAGGGTTTTCCTGTGGTGAAGTAGAGGCGGACCAAAATGCAGCGTGGTTATATTGATTCATGTTTAATAACAAAAAGGATAAACACGAACACTACAAAACAGTAAACGTGGAAAACCAAAAACAGCCCTATCTGGTGCAAAACACAGAGACAGGAACAATCACCCACAAACACACAGTGAAACCCAGGCTACCTAAGTATGATTCTCAATCAGAGACAACTAATGACACCTGCCTCTGATTGAGAACCATACTAGGCCGAAACATAGAAATACCCAAAACCTAGAAAAACAAACATAGACTGCCCACCCAACTCACGCCCTGACCATACTAAATAAATACAAAACAAAGGAAATAAAGGTCAGAACGTGACAGAGAGAGAGAGCGAGAGTGAGAGAGACGAGAGAGAGGCGGTAGAGAGAGAGAGATACGATAGAGAGAGAATTTGAGTTGTTGGGTCTGGGACCTCACAACATGATAAACACTCAAACAAAACCATGGTTACACATCAATTAAAAACACAACAACAAATCTTCCTACTCAGTAACTAAACACAACAGCCTCTGAATGCCCAATATACTCATAAACAGATCAATATTGTAAACCATTTTGTTGAAGGCAAACTCAACCCTCAGTCTCACTGCCAACATTCTCTTCAGCATCCCCACCACATCCACAGACCCCTATCCCCGAATACTGTTCTTTCATGTCTTCCATAAGCAAAATAACAGCACCCCTTCGACTAAAACTGTACTTTAGCCCAAATATAAACTGTTGGGAAGAGAAAATCTCTCCCAGAGCTGAGAACCATCCCGACCAACCAGGGACACTGTCAGAACAGATGTGCCGGAGTTCCAGACTCTGTCAGCACAGAGTGGACACCCCTCTCCAACAGTAGGATCCAGGTGTACCAGATGCATGTTGGACATCCCTCCCCAACAGTAGGATCCAAGTGTACCAGATGCATGTCGGACATCCCTCCCCAACAGTAGGATCCAGGTGTACCACATGCATGCTGAACATCCCTCCCTAACAGTATGATCCAGGTGTACCAGATGCATGTTGGTGACTATGGCTCCATGTATTATCCTCCATTGGAGGTCAGCTGTTCACTTATCAATACGCAGTTTATATAAAGACCGCCAACAGCCTTTTGGGGAGGCACCTGGACCCAACACACCCGCCCACCTCGTAGATTTGACCCCTTCCAGGGAAGAAGCACGGGACACTTTTACACAGATTTTGCACATGGCCTTCTTTCCCACTGCCTTGAACTCCTCCAGCTCCGGGGTTTTGAAGAAAAACAGGATCCACACGCCCTCCTCTAATGCCCCCGCCGCAGCACTAACATTCAGCGCAGGGAACACATGATCCAGACCCTCCGTCCACCAATCAGATTTGGAAGTGTCAGTCACATACTGCTGATGAAGTACTGGCAAGGAGTCGCAGACCTCAGATATGACCCCCCCTCAGTAGGCGAGATGATCGGATCCCTGCTCTTTCTCCCAGCTCCTCCAACGATCTGCTCCTACTCCGCATCAGATGACCCAGCCTGGTAGACTCCACACCTAACAGGCATGAATGTAGGCTGGCTAAACCCAGAGCACGGGACTGGATGGCAGTGTTATAAAAAAAGAGGCTCTTAAAAACGCGTGGCGTGCCGGCCTTACAGGACATGACAAAAACTCTCCAAGTCTGCATAACTGACTCATAAAATGGAGTCAGTCCAGACAAACCCCCCCCCCCCTCCAGCTTTAAGAGGAAAAGGTGCTTGTCTAAGCCCAAACAGCCGTTCTCACCTATAGGCTGTGTCGACCCAGCTAGAACCGTCACAACTGTACAACAGTCTCTGGGCTGCTTGAAGCCGGAAAGCCATGATCCTGGAAGAAATGTCCACCAGGCCTTGCCCACCCTCGTGCAGTAGCAGGTACAGGGCCGCAGCTTTAATCCAATGTTGTTCAGATCAGAAGAAATTGACAAGGGTCCTCTTGTAGCTCTTGTATCAGACCAACCGGTGGCTGTAAAATCATTAGTCTGATTATTGGCTACCAGCACCCTCATTCATGTTGTAACAATCAGCATTGGAATTGCAAACAGACGAAGATTGTCAAAGGTAAACAATTTATTTTAATGCAGTTGGTGATTATGTTACGCCTGTAACATAAGACAGCTGGGGTAACACCCATTTCCACCTAGACAATCTGGCACACACTTTCTCCACTACACCCTCCCAGTACTTTATCTGAAAGACATCGGAGCCTAGAAAACCCCCCAAAGTCTTCATCCCATCTCTGCCGCACTGGCCCCCATGGTAACCGTAGAGCAGACCCCGTCTGAATCTGACCTACCCACCGCGATTCGCTCTTTTCCCAATTTACTCTAGCTGAGGAGGCCCCCTCATACAAATTTAAAGCGTTTGAGAACCTTAACATCTTCACCCCCTGTAATAAAAACTGTCACGTCATCTGCATATGCAGACAGTGCTATCGTGGGACCCTTCATAACCCCTGGCACAGAGAAACCAGTAAGTCTCGCTCTTAAAAAACAAAGCATTGGTCAATTACCAGACAATATAACTGCCCTGAAAGTGGGCATCCCTGCCTGATGCCCATTTGAACGGGGATGGGACAGCTCAAACCACCCCCCCACCTTCATCATACATGAGGCCCCAACATACATTAAACTAATCCAAGACAAAAAACATCCCCAAACCCAAAGGCTTTCATTGTTTTGAACAAGTACTGGGGGTCCACACGGTCAAAAGCCTTTTCCTGATCCAAAGAAAGTAAACCCACATTCACATTAGACAGTTTACAAATGTCTAAAACATCTCTTATTAGAAACAAGTGACCAACAATAGGGTGGTCAGGTACACAGTAAGACTGGTCCTTGTTGACCAACAGCCCCAGATACTCGTTGAACCTGTTTGAGAGACAGTTAGATAAAATTGTATATTATGCACACAGCAATGCAACAGGCCGCCAAGTTTTTAGAAGAGCCAAATCCCCCTTTTTTGGCAACAATGAAAGCACAGCACATTGACAAGATACAGGAAGAGAACCCTCATGAAAATATTCACACACCACTTCATACAAATCCCCCCCAACAGTGCTTATAGAACTCAGATGGTAAACCATCGATGCCAGGGGCTCAGCCTGATGAGAGCTGCATAACTGCTGTGGACAGCTCCTGTAGAGTAATGTCAGAGTCCAGAGCAACTCTCTGTTCAGGGCCCAATTGAGGAAGTCCATGTAACAACTGTTCAGTACACAGAGAATCACAATCCTCCGCCTTATAGAGGGCAGAGTAGAAGTCCACTGCACGTTGGCGCATCTCACCGTCATCTGTGGTCACCTTCCCATCAGGGAGACGAAGGCAGACCATCTGTTTGCGTTGCAATGTAGACTGCCCTAGGTTTAAAAAAAATGCATATCCTTGAGGGTAGCAAAACGAGACCTAATCAAGGCACCCTTCACTCTTTCATGTAAAAATGACCTCAGTTAATGTCTCTTGTCCTGTATGTTCATTAGTCCGGGGTCATTCTGAGTGAGCAACTTCAATTCAATAGATTTGATGTCCTGTTCAAGGGCCCTTATAGTCTCTTTAACTTCAATATTATTTCCCAAAACAACAAAAACCTTTCACAAAACATGGCATCATGTAACATTAAAATACCAATAGGGTGATGACCTTCGTGGACAGGGCAAGTGAATATCAGACACATCATGGTGATCATAAAAACACACAGGAGTAATGGCACACATTCCAACCCTACTACAGTAGTGATCAGATACATACAACCTGTCTAACCTTCCAACCCTACTACAATAGTGATCAGATACATACCACCTGTCTAACCTTCCAACCCTACTACAGTAGTGATCAGATACATACAACCTGTCTAACCTTCCAACCCTACTACAGTAGTGATCAGATACATACAACCTGTCTAACCTTCCAACCCTACTACAGTAGTGATCAGATATATACCACCTGTCTAACCTTCCAACCCTACTACAGTAGTGATCAGATACATACAACCTGTCTAACCTTCCAACCCTACTACAGTAGTGATCAGATATATACCACCTGTCTAACCTTCCAACCCTACTACAGTAGTGATCAGATACATACAACCTGTCTAACCTTCCAACCCTACTACAGTAGTGATCAGATACATACAACCTGTCTAACCTTCCAACCCTACTACAGTAGTGATCAGATACATACAACCTGTCTAACCTTCCAACCCTACGACAGTAGTGATCAGATACATACAACCTGTCTAACCTTCCAACCCTACTACAGTAGTGATCAGATACATACAACCTGTCTAACCTTGCCTTTCTGACACCACCTTCATTAACTATTATAGTAGTGATCAGATACATACAACCTGTCTAACCTTACTGCATTGACACCACCTTCATTAACTTTTAACCATGTGTACCGCCTAACTTTTGCATTCCTTACGCTCCACACATCAGAAAGCTCAAACTCAGTTAATAGACCAGACAGGCAGGTAGCTGACCGCAGGTGAGGTTCTTCAGCAGTGCAATCAACAGTAAAATCTACAGTACAGTTCCAGTCTCCCCCTAAAACCATACACCCCTCTTGGTCACACTGTCTTCAGGTTTCCTTTATTTTATCACAACAATGCTCTCTGTACCCTCATTAGGAGCATAAACAGAAAATATATAAAAACATAAAAAAACATACCATCTGCCTCGACCAATAAAACCCGACCCTTGACCATCTCTGTTGTAGACACCACAGTCACCCCTAAGCCTGAGGAAAACAAAATTGCCACCCCAGCACTTAGTTCCATGACTGAGTATATGCTGCCCCTCCCACCACATGGCCTCATCACTATGTGTCCTGTAGAAAAAAACACATGAAGCCTTTTCTGTTTAATTACTTCTAATACCCAAGCCCTCTTATTCCTGTCCCTTCCCCCATTAATATTGAGAGAACCTACCCTTACTACCTCCATGTAGAAAAGAGAAAAGAAAAGCAGAAGAAACCACAGAGAAACCAGACAAAGAGAAAAAAACACTATGAGGCATGATCATCATCGTTGTTTTAATTTTCTCTGAACCTGACCACGTTTCCCACTACCAGCAGTAACACATTTCCTCAAGCAAAAACGCTTCTTCTCACTCAACTGGTCTAACCCCACCGTCTTCTGTAACGTCACAGCTGACCTCACACACTTATTACCAATTTGACAGATTTCCCAAAAGTCTGATCCAGGAACCCATTTACCTCCACTTGATTGTAAATTGAATCATCACCAGCTGCTTTCATATCAAACGAGATGTCAATATCCTTCTCCTGATCTTCCTCAACTGAGGACACAGACCTCTGACTCCCCTCAGCCACATCCCTCTCAACACTCCCCACTTGCACCCTATCAATCGTAGTGGGCATCTCCTCCACTACCTGGGAGACTAGCCCAACCTGAACCCCCTCCTGTACCCCATTACTCGTAGTGGGCATCTCCTCCACTACCTGGGACACTAGCTCCACATGAACCCCCTCCTGTACCCCCTCACTCGTAGTGGGCATCTCCTCCACTACCTGGGACACTAGCTCCACATTAACCCCCTCCTGTACCCCATCACTCATAGTGGGCATCTCCTCCACTACCTGGGAGACTAGCTCCACATGAACCCCCTCCTGTTCCCCATTACTCATAATGGACATCTCCTCCACTACCTGGGAGACTAGCTCCACATGAATCCCCTCCTGTACCCCATCACTCGTACTGGGCATCTCCTCATCAGTCTGAGGAAATGGCTCTCCAGATCCGTCCTTACCTCCTACAACAATATTTTCCCTTCATACGATCAACAAGACGCTCTTCTTTAAGAAGTACACCATGCTGAACCATACGATCAACAAGACACTCTTCTTTAAGAAGTACACCATGCTGAACCATACGATCAACAAGACGCTCTTCTTTAAGAAGTACACCATGCTCAACCATACGATCAACAAGACACTCTTCTTTAAGAAGTACACCATGCTGAACCATACGATCAACAAGACGCTCTTCTTTAAGAAGTACACCATGCTGAACCATACGATCAACAAGACGCTCTTCTTTAAGAAGTACACCATGCTGAACCATACGATCAACAAGACACTCTTCTTTAAGAAGTACACCATGCTGAACCATACGATCAACAAGACGCTCTTCTTTAAGAAGTACACCATGCTGAACCATACGATCAACAAGACGCTCTTCTTTAAGAAGTACACCATGCTGAACCATACGATCAACAAGACGCTCTTCTTTAAGAAAAACCACCACCGCTTTCCTCATCCACGACGCATAAGCAACATTCTCACAGCCTACCTTCTCTCCTATGGGGACCAGAAACTCCACAGTGACAGTAGCTTCAGTAACACACCTAAAGCCGTGCCGAAGTGACAGGGATGGCGTCCCCATGTGGGTCGCCATTCCCGCCAAAACCAGGGCAATTCCGACAAGAAAAACACACAACAAATTAACCAAATAAATAATCACCGTAATCATGCATAGAAAAAGAAAAACCACCAAGAGAGGTAAAACAAGTAGGGAAAAATAGGCGATCTAACCCCAGACAACACTCGCTCATACAATTCCCAGCACACACCACTTTATGGAACTTCTGTGAGTGTAATGTTCACTGTTCATTTTTATAGTTTATTTAACTTTTGTTTATTATCTACTTCACCTGCTTTGTAAATGTTAACATATGTTTCCCATAATAATAAAGCCCCTTGAATTGAATTTATTTGAGAAATGATAGAAAGAGAGAGACGATAGAGAGAGAGAGAGTGTGAGAGAGGGAGGGAGGTAAATAGACAGACATAGAGAGAGAGTGTGAGAGAGGGAGGGAGGTAAATAGACAGACATAGAGAGAGAGTGTGAGAGATGGAGGGAGGGAGATAGATGAGAGACGATAGAGACGACAGAGAAAGAGACAGATAGAGAGAGAGACAATGGAGAGGATAGAGATAGACGATATAGAGAAAGAGAGAGGCGATAGAGAGAGACAGCAAGATAATGAGAAATCTCTTAGAAAGTATATAATTACATTGTCTTATTTTAGGAACACAATATCATATAATAAAGACAGGAGCTGTGTGAAGATACTCCCACACACATAATCCTGGAATTCCTTCAGTTCTACTGTGCGATCCACACAGCTTATGTGTCTAGGGGAGGAATCTCTTCAGTTCTACTGTACGATCCACACAGCTTATGCGTCTACGGGTGGAATCTCTTCAGTTCTACTGTACGATCCACACAGCTTATGTGTCTACGGGTGGAATCTCTTCAGTTCTACTGTACAATCCACACAGCGTATGTGTCTAGGGGTGGAATCTCTTCAGTTCTACTGTACGATCCACACAGCTTATGTGTCTACGGGTGGAATCTCTTCAGTTCTACTGTACAATCCACACAGCTTATGTGTCTACGGGTGGAATCTCTTCATTTCTACTGTACGATCCACACAGCTTATGCGTCTACGGGTGGAATCTCTTCAGTTCTACTGTACGATCCACACAGCTTATGTGTCTACGGGTGGAATCTCTTCAGTTCTACTGTACGATCCACACAGCTTATGTGTCTAGGGGTGGAGTCTCTTCAGTTCTACTGTACGATCCACACAGCTTATGTGTCTACGGGTGGAATCTCTTCAGTTCTACTGTACAATCCACACAGCTTATGTGTCAATGGGTGGAATCTCTTCAGTTCTACTGTACGATCCACAAAGCTTATGCGTCTACGGGTGGAATCTCTTCAGTTCTACTGTACGATCCACACAGCTTATGTGTCTACGAGTGGAATCTCTTCAGTTCTACTGTACGATCCACATAGCTTATGTGTCTACGGGTGGAATCTCTTCAGTTCTACTGTGCGATCCACACAGCTTATGTGTCTACGTGCGGCCTTTCAACCTCAGTGGTCTTACACTGGCAACATGAGCTCACGGAATTACAGAGCAGGTATGTCTATCAACAAACAAAAAGTCAGCAGAACATCAAATATATTTTTCAGCTGCGAGTGCACTGCTCTCATCAGATACATGAGTGGAGAGTAGTACACTCTCCTCCTCCATCCCTCTCCTCTTTGTATGTGGCAAGGGAATCCCTGAGACTGAAGTCCTTTCCCTATCCAGATTTGTAACTAAGCCTACTCTACAGAAGCTCATTCAAGACAGTTCACGCCAGTTCAAGTCATCTGTTTATTCCCCAAACAGTAAATAAACTGCTAATATTGATGATATTGTATCACCAGGAGAATCCACTGTACTGTGCAATAGGCCCCTCTTCCTCCAGCTAAGCACCATCGTGCGGAGGCCAGCGGCCCAAAGGATCTGTCTCTGTGCAGTGTCTCCGTCAGTGCTCGGGCCTAATATAATGTGGCTGGTCCCTAAAGTGCATGGCATTGCATGACACACACAGCTGTGTTCCTCTAAAACAGCTCTCACAATCCCGATCTGGGGGAGCTGACTGGAATCTCACATGACAACAGGGAGAGAGGGCATACAACAGCGCAGACAACTCAGAAAAACGTTTAAAGAGTGAGGAACATAGTAATTTGTTTTCCCATATTGCCGAAGGCTAGGGTACGCTGCATCTCAATACTGTCAATCATCTCGGAGTCTCCTCACATTACTGGTAAGAGAGAGAGGCAGCCTTTAACACCTGAAACACCTGCACTGATATCTATACATCCAGCTAGACGCCGTGACAATCCACAAAGACGGCCACGTACACCTGGTGGAAGGCCCTGGGGGCAGGATGGAGGTCATACATCTAATTCACACAATACAAAATGGGAAAAGAGCTACAGGATAGATCCATTGACTTTCACTGACTGTCAGTCTCAAGGGAACTGCTGTGCTTTCCTCATTCAGGTGTATATTGTGTCATCCCATGAGGACAGACACCATTAAATGGAAGGAGATGATGTTTTGACATCGTATTCTAGAACAACCTTTAATATTGCAATGCTGAGAAACAGAGTAAAAACAATATGTCAACTACATTTTCAAAGTGAACAATGAGGAAAATATTCTTCAGCGGATAAATATCTAGCCTCCTATCTATGTGTTATCATACTTTTAGTTATTACTTGAGTTGTCTTCTATCAGCCACACATATGAGATTGACGGCTCAGCCGGGCTGGCTAGCACAGACAGCCTCTTCTTACGGATATAAAAGATAAGCACTCTGAGACGTGGACCACGCACAACAAAAGGGTAGGATTTCCAAAAATCAGTGTCATCTTCTCTTGTTGAAAACAATTGTAGGCACCCTCTAGCTCAGACAGAAAGGGTAAATCTCAGCCATCCTGACGAGCTGACTTGAGTGTCCACCATACAAAATTTAAACAACCGGATATTACACAATACATCTGTACATAATCTGGCAAACAGGAAACAGTTACTATCACAGTAACCCAAACTGTAGCAACACCCTCGTTACAGTATCTAGTGAAGCATGCCTTCCTAATTTATAACATCCACATGGGAGTGAACCTCAGGGTCTCCTGAAACCCACTGTGAGGATGTCTCATTGTGCTCATTTTAGAGTCCATCCCCACAATCTGATCCCACTGAGACTTTCACCACTAGGAGAGAAAGAGACACTTCAACAATGACAGAGTTGAGCAAAGCCTTGAAAATGTACCCTACACAAATGCACTCGTAGGTCAAATGAGAGATCACTTCCAGCCCACGCAAACACATATAGCAGCTGAATCGCACCAACATGTTGGTACATTTTCTTTTGTAGATGGTGTTAGTTGAAATATACTGAAGAAGATGAAATTATGAGATGGAGGATGGAGGTTTGAGTTACCTCTACGAGGTTTAACAGGATAGAGGTTTGAGTTACCTCTACATGCTTTAACAGGATGGAGGTTTGAGTTACCTCTACATGGTTTAACAGGATAGAGGTTTGAGTTACCTCTACATTGTTTAACAGGATGGAGGTTTGAGTTAGCTCTACGTGGTTTAACAGGATAGAGGTTTGAGTTACCTCTACGTGGTTTAACAGGATGAAGGTTTGAGTTACCTCTACATGGTTTAACAGGATAGAGGTTTGAGTTACCTCTACATGCTTTAACAGGATAGAGATTTGAGTTACCTCTACGTGGTTTAACAGGATGGAGGTTTGAGTTAACTCTACATGGTTTAACAGGATAGAGGTTTGAGTTACATCTAAGTGGTTTAACAGGATGTGGGCGATATTGAAAGAAGACTTAAACTAAACATTTGTAAAAAGACATAAAAGGAAGAGGTATTCCTCTATCTGCATCTTACACATCAGATTGCACGACTGCAGTGATGTTGAACTATGCAGGCCCTTTCCACAATCAGCAAGAAGAGGACATTTCACCAATTAAGGGGGAGTTGCATACCTAAACTCACAAGTAAAAAATTATGTTTTAGAAATAACGTGTGTGCACGCGCCTGGGACTGCTGAGAATGTAGGATGATGATAGAAACCTGCCTATCACTCCTCTTCTCTCTTCCTTTCTTCTTCTCTCTAATGCCAAGGCCATGTCAAGGACACCATATGCTCCTCCAAGCTGACTGCAAAGCCATTAGACAACATGGGATTATGATCGGAGTCTGAGGTCTGGGTCATTAACTTTTGTTGTGTGTGTGCGTGTGTGTGTGTGTTTCAGTGTATGAAAGTGGATTGATTTCCTCAGCTACAGTTTAGCTTTAGCTTCACTGGCAGAGCAAAAAACCCAGACTTGGTATCCATTTGATTAGGTCATCTTCCAATTTGGGTAAATAATACTGTTACTTTAATATCAGTTGATGAACTTCTCCAGCCCGTAATGATGGCACACATGATCACAATGACCATGATATCAGCTCTCTCTCTCCAGGTGGGATAAACATAGACATGCATATCTGTATCTGACAGGTCCCGACCACACACCCTGCATTCTCTGATAGTGAAGTACCACACATAAAAGAGTTCCCACTCACTGTGACACGCTGACGGCAATATCAAATCATTAGGATAATCAAAACCATCACAAAAAAAAATATTTTAATGCATAGGACAGGGAGTGTGTAAATGAGAAACAAACCAAAATCAAACTAGATTTGAACACATCTCTGAACAAATAATTGCTAGTTTAACAAATAAAAACTGTCCTGGAAGTAGTAGATATAGTCAATACAGAGCCTCTATCAGACCGCTGTGTCACATTCGTCATATGAAGGAGACCAAGGCGCAGCGTTGTATGAGTACAGTCTCTTTATTAAAAGAATGAACACCAAACAAACTAACAAAAAATGAACCGTGACGCTATACAATATAGTGCTGACAGGCAACTACACATAGTCAAGATCCCACAAACACCAAAGGGAAATGGCTACCTAAATATGATCCCCAATCAGAGACAACGATAAACAGCTGCCTCCGATTGGGAACCATAGCAGGCCACCATAGACATACAAATCACCTAGACCTACAAAACCCTAGACATACAAAAAACCCTAGACAATACAAAAACTGGCGTACCCACCCTAGTCACGCCCTGACCTAACCAAAATATAAAGAAAACAGAGATATCTCAGGTCAGGGCGTGACAGTATCACCCCCACAAAGGTGCGGACTCCCGGCTGCAAACCTGAACCTATAGGGGAGGGTCGGGGTGGGCATCTACCCTTGGTGGCGGCTCCGGTTCTGGACGTAGCCCCCCCTCTTTATGCTGATCCCTCCGACTTTGTAGAACCGAACCGTGGATCATCGCAGGAGGCTCTGGACTGCGGATCATCGCCGGAGGCCTCGGACTGGGAACCGTCGCTGGAAACCCTGGACTGGGGACCGTCACTGGAGACCCCGGACTGGGAACCTTCGCTGGAGGTTCCGGACTGTGGACTGTCAGTGGAGGTTCCAGACTGCGGACCGTCGGTGAAGGTTCCGGACTGTGGCCCGTCGTTGGAGGTTCCGGACTGTGGCCCGTCGTTGGAGGTTCCGGACTGTGGCCCATCGTTGGAGGTTCCGGACTGGGAACTGTCTCCGAAAGCTCTGGACTGGGAACTGTCGCCGGAAGCTCTGGACTGAGAACTGTCGCCGGAAGCTCTAGACTGGGAACTGTCGCCGGAAGTTCTGGACTGGGAACTGTCACCGGAAGCTCTGGACTGGGAACTGTCGCAGGAAGCTCTGGACTGAGAACTGTCGCCGGAAGCTCTGGACTGGGAACTGTCGCTGGAAGCTCTGGACTGGGAACTGTCCCCGGAAGCTCTGGACTGGGAACTGTCACCGGAAGCTCTGGACTGGGAACTGTCGCCGGAAGCTCTGAACTGTGGAGGCGCACTAGAGACCTGATGAGTGGTGCCGGCACTGGTGGTACCGGGCTGAAGACACGCATCTCAGGGCGAGTGCGAGGAGCAGGCATAGGACGTACTGGACTGTGGAGGCGCACTGGAGGCCTCGTGCTTGGGACCGGTACAGGTGGTACCGGGCTGGCTGAATTCCCATTCTAGCCCGGCAAATGCGAGGAGCTGGAATAGAGCACACCGGGCTATGAATGCGAACTGGAGACACCGTGCGCATCACTGCGTAACACGGTGTCTGACCAGTCACACCCTCCCCACGGTAAGCATGAGGAGTTGGCTCAGGTCTCCAACCTGACTCAGCCAATCTCCCCGTGTGCTCCCCAAAAACATTTTTATGGGGCTGCCTCTCGTGCTTGTCTCGTTGGTACAACTCCTCGTAATATTGACGTTCCGCTTTCGCTAGTACAACTCCCATCCACCAGTCAGACCAGTAGTATGTCTAGCAGTACCACTCCCATCCCCCAGTCAGACCAGTAGTATATATAGCAGCACCAGAATCCAGTCCCCCAGTCTCAGCAACAGCCCATTCCTCTCTGGCTCACTGATGTGATTAATCACTGGCCCCCTTAATGCCCAAAGGTATACATTCAATCAAACGCTATCTTTTTAATATTCCAGTCCGCGCACACACACACACTTACAATGAGCAAATACTGGGAATAATTACTGGGAATAATTGGAACCAGATGACTAAATCAATCAAGGTTTCAACTGATTCTAAATGTCAAGTATTTTGAGTGTTTAGAATAAGTGTTGATATACATGAGGTATGGACTTTATGAAGCCCATTTAGGAAACAGGCAACGCAGCTTAATGTAAAGCCAATACTGCACATCAATTTTCTCAAAAGTCAGCACATTGTTTTATTGTCCAGTTAAAGTTTATTGTCCTGTGAAAGTGAAAGGCTAAGACAACCAAAGCCTTCAGTCGACCTTCCTTACACTCTTACCCTATCTCAAATTCCTGCCCTAGCCAGCACCAAACAGACTTACCCCATCACAATTTTTATTGTCAGAATGCCAAAGACAATTTGCAGAAACAACAACTTTCTGTCCCCGTAGTGCAGACATACAGTACCTCCATTACACACCTCAGCTCAGAGCTGCAAGGCAGGATGTGTAGGTGTCAGATTCCAATAGGTGGCACATGACAGAAATGGTAATACTACCATAAAGCTGCTAGCTGTGGGGCACAACCATGTGACTAATGCTCTCAAAGGCCCAGGAAATGGAATCCGTATGCAGCTTATCTACTCCTATACTGTGGCCCGGAGGAAGACTTCCTACCATAACTCATAATGATAACTTACACTTTTACCGCCTATACACCTCTAACATGTGTCTGAGACTTATTCTAATCTATTGAAATGGCCATTGAAAAGAAGGATAGACTTAAGTGCCCACCTTTTTAAGCTGACTTTAAAGTACTTCTATTATAATGTGCCTGCGAAAATTAGCCAAGCTACATAAAGACATGGGCTAACAGAAACAAAAAGAGGGAGTGAAATCCCCTGGCTGGATTAGGTGGATCCTTGCTAAAGAGAGACAGACAGACACAGACAGACAGACATCACGTGGCCAGCTTTGAACTCTCTGGAGAAATTAAACCAGCAGGTATCTACATCTCCCTAGCAACATTAGAAAGGTTACTACCGGGCTCTTAGGTCAGATCCCAGACAGAGAAAATAATGCTGTGCCCATCATCAATGCTACATTTAGCCAACCAGATATTGTTGGAAGACATGGAATTGCTTAATTGCATCAAGGGAATACAGCTCCACAGGGTGAATGTACTGTATGCATTCAGGGGTGGGCAACTCCAGTCCTCGGGGGCCTGATTGGTGTCACAGCTTTGCCCCAGCCCCAGCTAACACACCTGACTCCAATAAGCACTTAATTGTGATCTTCAGTTTAGAATGCAATTTGATTTATTCAGCTGTGTTTGCTAGGGATGGAGAAAAAGTCTGACACCAATCAGGCTCCTGAGGACTGGAGTTGCCCACCCCTGCGACAACTGTAATGGATCTTTGCTACACCTCATTTGGCGACCAGCAGCAGCACAGCTCATGGATGAAGGCCATGTCAAGTGAAAAGCCATGGCAATGCTTTGCGTGTAATGACTACCGCAAAGTCATGGTTAGTTGTTGCTGTATTATAGAACAGCATAGTCTATTGCCTCTAGCAATGTTTCTGTGATGTCACAATCCACGCATCATTACCTGTCCTGTCTTTTTCCTCTACTTCTCATTATCCAACACATACAATTGTGTCAGAGGAGGCTGGTGGGAGGTGATATAGGAGGACATTGTAATGACTGGAATGGAATGAACGGAACAGTATCATACACATCAAACACATGGAAACAATGTTCGACTCCAGCCATTACAATGAGCTGGAGTTACAATGTACCATTCCAGCCATTACAATGAGCATGTCCTCCTCTAGCTCCTCCCACCAGCCTCCTCTGGTGTCAAAGGCTTTCTATTTCACCTACTCACAGGAAATGGTCTGGCAAACCTAGACATATTTAGAGGTACATCTGTGTCTTGCTAAACAAAAACTACAAACTCCACTACCCACCAGTTGCTATGATCTGATAGAAGATACAATGTTTGAAAAGTACTGTAGGTATTTGAGGAAAAATCTCTTTCCCAGGTGTTCATATCCTTCACTGATAGGGGACATTCAGACTCTCTGGAATGTTCTACTAGGCTCATAAAAAAAGCAAACATGCCCTTGTACGACAAGGATTTAAAGCGCAGATCCATTGTAAGACCGTCACAGTATGACCTGTTTCCATAATTACCCAAATGTTTATGCAACTCTCACTGCAGAACTGGGGCAGACATAGTCAGAATACATTCAATGCAATTCAAAAATGCAGCTGCTATTCACTGTCAAATAAAAGGTATGCTATCTTACCAGATTGCGATGATACGGCTGCGAGGAGAGAAGAAGAAAAAAACAGTCAGTCAGGGTTTTGATCAAACCCTTCAACACCTACTCCATCCACTCAAGACAGTCAGTCACGGTTTTGATCAAATCCTTCAACACCTACTCCATCCACTCAAGACAGTCAGTCAGGGTCTTAATCAATTCCTTCAACGCTTACTCAATCCACTAAAAACAGTCAATCAAGGCTATGATCAAATCTTTCAAAGCCTACTCCATTCACTCAAAACAGACAGTCAGGGTCTTGATCAAATCCTTCAACGCCTACTCCATCCACTCAAAACAGTCAGTCAGGCTTTTGATAAATTCCTTCAACACCTACTCCATCCTCTCAAAACAGTCAGTCAGAGCTTTGATCAAATCCTTCAACACCTACTCCATCCACTCAAAAGTCAATCAAGGCTTTGATCAAATCCTTCAACACCTACTCCATCCACTCAAAACAGTCAGGGCTTTGATCAAATCCTTCAACACCTACTCCATCCACTCAAAAGTCAATCTTGGCTTTCATCAAATCCTTCAAAGCCTACCCCATCCACGCAAAACTGTCAGTCAGGGTTTTGATCAAATCCTTCAACAAATCCTTGAACAACTACTCCATCCACTCAAAACAATCAGGGCTTTCATCAAATTCATCAACACCTACTCCATCCACTCAAAACAGTCATTCAGGGTTTTGATCAAATCCTTCAACACCTACTCCATCCACTCAAAACAGTCAGTCAGGGCTTTGATCAAATCCTTCAACACCTACTCCATCCACTCTAAAGTCAATAAAGGCTTTGATCAAATCCTTCAACACCTACTCCATCCACTTAAAACAGTATGCTTTTTATAAAGCATACTCTAGTCAGTCTCATGTAGGCAATATACCATGGATATAAATATAGTTTAATATGATCTTAGTATCCGTTCTTCCTGTTTGTGCACCCAGTAGCAGAAAAGCCACACTGCTCTTTCACTGTTCACAAATGTCCTCACGGTTAGCAGACAAGTTGTTGTGCCGGGATCACAAAGTGACAGTAGATCAACGGTGTCCTGAAACATGAATGGACAGCCACAGCATGTGAAGTTGGGTTGTTTCAACTGAGTAGACATACCAATTCAGCTGTCCTCCTTTACCTATGCCTCAGAGTGGCGCAGTGGACTAAGGCACTGCATCGCAGTGCTAGAGGCGTCACTACAGACCCTGGTTTGATTCCAGGCTGTATTACAACCGGCTGTGAAAGGAGTCCCAAATGGCGGCGCACAATTGGCCCAGCTTCGTCCGCGTTAGGGTTTGGCCGGGGTAGGGTTTGGCCGGGGTAGGGTTTGGCCGGGGTAGGCCGTCATTGGAAATAAGAATTTGTTCATAACTGACTTGCCTAGTTAATAATAAAGGTTTAAAAAAATGGTTTTAATGTGAAATTCATTCATTCAGGTCATGTTGTGCACACATTGTGTGATGTGAAACATACGGTAGAAACCCACAGGTATAGAGAGCAATAGGACTGGAGTCTTTTTGTAGGCATTAACGCCATGGCTCGTTGGCCAAAGCCTTTGGGGAAATAAATGTTGTTGTTTTTTTTCTTGGGGGGGGGGGGTTGGATAAATGTAGAAAATAAGGTCTGTGGTAAACACAGGCTTAGGAGATCTTATACGTTTTGTTCTATGAGAATATCTTCATCAGCTAACGTCACTTTCTGGTGTCAAGTCGAGGGCCTTTTGTCCGGATCTCTGGCAGTCTCTATGGGGGTGCCACAGGGTTAAATTCTCAGGCCGACTCTCTTCTCTGTATACATCAATGATGTCGCTCTTGCTGCTGGTGATTCTCTGATCCACCTCTACGCAGACGACACCATTCTGTATACTTCTGGCCCTTCTTTGCACACTGTGTTCACTAACCTCCTGACGAGCTTCAATGCCATAGAACTCTCCTTCCGTGGACTCCAACTGCTCTTAAATGCAAGTAAAACTAAATGCATGCTCTTCAACCGATCCCTGCCCGCACCTGCCCGCCCGTCCAGCATCACTACTTTGGATGGTTCTGACTTAGAATATGTGGACAACTACAAATACCTAGGTGTCTGGTTAGACTGTAAACTCTCCTTCCAGACTCACATTAAGCATCTCCAATCCAAAATTAAATCTAGAATCGGCTTCCTATTTCGCAACAAAGCATCCTTTACTCATGCTGCCAAACATACCCTCGTAAAACTGACTATCCTACCGATCCTCGACTTTGGCGATGTCATTTACAAAATAGCCTCCAACACCCTTCTCAACAAATTGGATGCAGTCTATCACAGTGCCATCAGTTTTGTCACCAAAGCCCCATTATTAACCACCACTGCGACCTGTACGCTCTCATTGGCTGGCCCTCGCTTCATACTCGTCGCCAAACCCACTGGCTACAGGTCATCTACAAGTCTTTGCTAGGTAATGCCACGCCTTATCTCAGCTCACTGGTCACCACAGCAGCACCCACCCAAAGCACGTGCTCCAGCAGCTATATTTCACTGGTCACCCCCAAAGCCAATTCCTCATTTGGCCGCCTTTCCTTCCAGTTCTCTGCTGCCAATGACTGGAACGAACTGCAAAAAGACTCATATCTCCTCACTAACTTTAAGTACCAGCTGTCAGAGCAGCTCACAGATCACTGCACCTGTACATAGCCCATCTGTAAATAGCCCATCCAACTACCTCATCCCCATACTGTATTTATTTATTTTGCTCCTTTGCACCCCAGTATCTCTACTTGCACATTCATCTTCTGCACATCATTCACGCCAGTGTTTAATTGCATATTGTAATTACTTTGCCACTATGGCCAATTTTATTGCCTTACCATCCTTATCTTACCTCATTTGCACACACTGTATATAGACCTTTTCTACTGTATTACTGACTGTATGTTTGTTTATTCCATGTGTAACTCTGTGTCGAACTGCTATGCTTTATCTTGGCCAAGTCGCAGTTGTAAATGAGAACTTGTTCTCAACTAGCCACCTGGTTAAATAAAGGTGAAATAAATCAATAAAAAAACTTTGTGAATTTTGAAGAGTTTATGTAATCAAACGACGCACGTAAAGCACATAAAGGCTTCATAATTCATGAAGGTCACGTTAACTGACTGCTATTATCTCATAGAACAAAACATATAAGATCACATAAGCCTGTGTTAAATGCCAAAAATAAGGTCAGAGGTTATCACAAAACCCCATTCTTTCCCCGTTCATTTTCCCCATATGAATGACTGAACAAACTAGAGGTAACTCATTTCGCCATTCATTTTCCACATAGGAATGGCTGAATGAACTAGAGGTAATTCATTTCCAGTTTTTAGGACTACAAGCTGGCAAGCTCTTTGTTACCGTAGACAGTTTGAGTACAAAAGTATGTATGGATCTATCTCTACATGAGATGCAAATATCCATTAAAGCTGCTTCCTTCATTATCTCAAGTACTTTTGTCAAAACCATAAAGGAAAATGGTGCTAGTACAAAAAAATATTTGGTGGTTAGAATCAGTAATAGCAGTTACGGTATAGACTCTATTCAAATGGTTTCTTTGGACAGCTCAGTAATTGGCAGTTAACAAGAAGGAACCATGTCATTATGTAGCCTAGCTAGTTTGTTAGATGTTTGACCCTGAAATTAATGCTTGTGTCAGCTAGCTAGCGATGGAGAAAGGATGCAGCGTATTACAACGCTGTTCGAGCCAGTGAGCAGCAGAGCAGTGTGTTAGTCTAGCTGTAAAAGGACTGTAATTGCCGATCCTTTCTGTTGAAGGCAGGCCAATTGCCATGGCGACAGGATGAATAATTTGATCAGCAAAAACTCAACTTATTCCTGTCTGAAGCAAAGTAGTAAATGATCATGTACTTGATTGAAGGCATTACTTTTGATATGTCTGACATTCAGTATTAATACCAAAGCCCACATGGACAGTTGACACCACACCTTGCTCTGAATGATAATGGCACTCACAGCGTTATCTAGATTAAGACCCAGTATTCATCAGTAGGTACTGGGCTCTCTTTGTTTATTTAAATAGAAGTAACCAGAGGAAGCCATGTGGACATACAGATGCAATTGGTGAATCTAGGAAGCTTTGTTTTCCTCCTATTAACTGCAGAGTATTGTCTATATTAACTGATGTCTCTTTGTATTAGGTACATCATCTAGAGAGAGCATCAAATGCTGTCCATGAACAATTCAAAGATGTATTAATTTGGCTATAATTTATTCATGAAAGATGATTTAATGAACTCGCTGGTGGTCCAATATGGTGCGTCAGCTTGCCTGCCTGTCATCCTTCTGTGTCGCCGTCTGTCTGGCAGCGACTGTTCGTCTGATTTGTCTCTCAATGTTTTCATTCCTGTAGAATACCTTCCTGTTATGCTATTAACGTACTGCTGGGAAAAAAAACTCATTCTGTTACCAGGAAACCTTGATGTAAAGGCCTGAAATGTTTATTTATATCTGGCTGGCCTTAGGACAGGCATGCCTAAATACTAACTAAATCTGGATCTTAAAGGCATGCAGATTAGATTAACGTGTGCAGCACAGCCATGCATAATTCTGCCTGGAAAATGCAGATGCACAAAGATAATAATTTCCTAGTCACTTGAATAATGGAACACTTGTCACTTTAATAATGTTTACATACTGTTTTAACCACTTCATATGTGCAGTACCAGTCAAAAGTTTGGACAAAGTGACTAATTCAAGGGTTTTTTTCGTTATTTTCGACATTTTCTACATTATAGAATAATAGTGAAGACATCAAAACTATGAAATAACGAATATGGAATCATGAAGTAACCAAAAAAAAGTGTTAAACAAATAAAAATATATTTTACATTTGAGAATCTTCAAAGTAGCCACCCTTTGCCTTGACGGCTTTGCACACTTTTGGCATTCTCTCAACCAGCTCCATGAGGTAGTCACCTGGAATGCATTTCAATTAACAGGTGTGCCTTGTTAAAAGTGAATTTGTGGATTTTTTTCCCTTCTTAATGCATTTGAGCTAATCAGTTGTGTTGTGACAAGGTAGGGGTGGTATACAGAAGATAGCCCTATTTGGTAAAGACATGAAGGTCAGTCGATCCGGAAAATGTCAAGAACTTTGAACGTTTCTTCAAGTGCAGTTTGAAAAACAATCATGCGCCTTGATGAAACTGGCTCTCATTAGGACCCACACAGGAAAGGAAGACCCAGAGTTACCTCTGCTGCAGATGACAATTAGAGTTCATTAGAGCTACCAGCCTCAGAAATTAACTGCACCTCAGATTGCAGTCAAAATAAATGCTTCACAGAGTTCAAGTAACAGACACATCTCAACATCAACTGTTCAGAGGAGACTGCGTGAATCAGACCTTTATGGTGAAATTGCTGCAAAGAAACCACTACTAAAGGACACCAATGAGAAGATGAGACTTGCTTTAGCCAAGAAACACGAGCAATGGACATTAGACCGGTGGAAATCTTTCCTTTTTGTCTAATTCCAAATTTTAGATTTTTGGTTTCAACCGTCGTGTCTTTGTGAGACGCAGAGTAGATGAATGGATGATCTCAGCATGCATGGTCCCCACCGTGAAGTGCAGAGTAAGGGCTATTTGACCACGAAGGAGTGATGGAGAGCTGCATCAGACGACCTGGCCTCCACAATCACCCGAGCTCAACCCAATTGAGATGTTTTGGATGAGTTGGACCACAGAGTGAAGGAAAAGCAGCCAACAAGTGCTCAGCAAATGTGTGAACTCCTTCAAGACTGTTGGAAAATAATTCATCATGAAGCTGGTTGAGAGAATGCCAAGAGTGTGTAAATCTGTCGTCAAGGCAAAGGGTGGCTACTTTGAAGAATATAAATATATTTATATTTGTTTAACACTTTTTTGGTTACTACATGATTCCATATGTGTTATTTCATAGTTTTGATGTCTTCACTATTATTCTACAGTGTAGAAAATAGTAAAAATAAAGAAAACCCCTTGAATGGGTAGGTATGTCAAAACTAAAGATATATACACACAAACACATACAGTTGAGGTCGGAAGTTTACATACACTTAGGTTGGAGTCATTAAAACTGTTTTTTTTAACCACTCCACAAATTGCTTGTTAACAAACAGTTAACAGTTAATAGTTTGGCAAGTGGGTTAGGACATCTACTTTGTGCATGACACAAGTCATTTTTTCCAACAATTGTTTACAGACAGATTATTACACTTATAATTCATTGTATCACAATTCCAGTGGGTCAGAAGTTTACATACACTACGTTGACTGTGCCTTTAAACAGCTTAGAAAATATCAGAAAAATAATGTTATGGCTTTAGAAGTTTCTGATAGGCTATCAATTGGAGTGGATGTATTTCAAGGCCTACCTTCAAACTCAGTGCCTCTTTACTTGACATCATGGGAAAATCAAAAGAAATCAGCAAAGACCTCAGAAAAAAATGGTAGACCTCCACAAATCTGGTTCATCCTTGGGACCAATTTCCAAACGCCTGAAGTTACCACGTTCATCTGTACAAACAATAGCACGCAAGTATAAACACCATGAGACCACACAGCCATCATACCGCTCAGGAAGGAGATACGTTCTGTCTCCTAGAGATGAACGTACTTTGGTGCGAAAAGTGCAAATCAATCACAGAACAACAGCAAAGGACCTTGTGAAGATGCTGGAGGAAACAGGTACAAAAGTATCTGTATCCACAGTAAAACGAGTCCTATATCGACATAACCTGAAAGGCTGCTCAGCAAGGAAGAAGCCCCTGCTCGAAAACCGACAAAAAAAAGCCAGACTACGGTTTGCAACTGCACATGGGGACAAAGATCATACTTTTTTGAGAAATGTCTTCTGGTCTGATGAAACACAAATAGAACTGTTTGGCCATAATATCCATCGTTATGTTTGGAGGAAAAGGGTGAGGCTTGCAAGCCGAAGTACACCATCCCAACCGTGAAGCACGGGGGTGGCAGCATCATGTTGTGGGGTGGCAGCATCATGTTGTGGGGTGGCAGCATCATGTTGTGGGGGTGCTTTGCTGCAGGAGGGTCTGGTGTACTTCACAAAATAGATGGCATTGTGAGGTAGGAAAATTATGTGGATATATTGAATCAACATCTCAAGACATCAGTCAGGAAGTTAAACATTGGTACCAAATGAGTCTTCCAAATGGACAATGGCCCCAAGCATACTTCCAAAGTTGTGGCAAAATGGCTTAAGGACAACAAAGTCAAGGTATTGGAGTGGCCATCACAAAGCCCTGACCTCAATCCTATAGAAAATGTGTGGGCAGAACTGAAAAAGTGTGTGCAAGCAAGGAGGCCTACAAACCTGACTCAATTACACCAGCTCTGTCAGGAGGAATGGGCCAAAATTCCCCCAACTTATTGTGGGAAGCTTTTGGAAGGCTCCCGAAACGTTTCACCCAAATTAAACAATTTAAAGGCAATGCTGCCAAATACTAATTGAGTGTATGTAAACGTCTGACCCACTGGGAATGTGATGAAAGAAATAAAAGTTGAAATAAATATTTTTTTCTACTATTATTCTGACATTTCACATTCTTAAAATAAAGTGGTGATCCTAACTTACCAAAACTGGGAATTTTTACTAGGATTAAATGTCAGGAATTGTGAAAAACTGAGCTTAAATGTATATATATATATATATACATAGTTTGGACATACCTACTCATTATATGCATACATACATACACACATACATACATACATACATACATACATACATACATACATACATACATACATACAGACATACATACATACATACGTGTATATATATATATTTATACTCCGGTCTCTGACATTGGTCGTCTTAATATGTATATATTTCTTAATTACATTCTTTTACTTTTTAGATTAGTGTGTATTGTTGTGTATTGTTAGATATTACTGCACTGTTGGAGCTAGGAACACAATCATTTCGCTAAATAGGTGTATGTGACCAATACAATTTGATTTGATTTGATTACGACCGACTACCTTTTCAAACTCAACAAACATTGTCGTTGAGCAAACAGACTGCATAACATTAACTTTTAAATTATTGGGTTAATTGTGTGAATATTAATTAAACATTGTACATATTCTCCTATTTCATCTCCATTCAGTTGTATCATAACGGAAGAGAACCATAGTGTATGTATACAGAAGAAGAAACATGAACGTTGTAATTTCAAAGACAGATTTAAGAGCAATTGTAATCACGAATCATCTGAAGCACGAGGTATGTTTTCTCTTGGAGAGGATCACATGAAAACCAAACCGATGAAAGACTGTGGGCGTAAAAGCTTTACCTTGGTGAAAGGCTGTAGAGGTCAAAGGTGAAGTTCCAGTAGCTGGCCAGAGGTGGGGACAAGGGTTTGACGGACATAGTTGAAGTGGTGTGGGCACAGATAGCACAACATGACAGGAAGCAGAAATGAAAGGACAAGTAAATGGAAGGGGGAAGAGGAAGGGAAATGTCAGTGTGTTACAATGAAGTAAAATGATTTCATGGAAGTAAAATGATTTCAGGGCAGTGAGATAGAGTGTGTAGGTGGTTGAGGGAGGAAAAGAAAACCAACAGACCCCATACCTTGGCGGTTTAACATCAAGTGCGCCAGACCTTGAGGGAGAGAACAGAAAAAAGAATAGGAACAACAGGAAGGTCATAAAAAGGAACGGGAAGAAACAAAAGCATTGTCACAACCGATGGACTGCAGTTTGTGACAGACATCCTGGGATAGGTACGGATGTCAGAGTTCAAATCAAAACTAAAACGGAGGAGGAAATTAAACTAAAAACAGACAAACGCCTCAGTCCCTTCAATAGGATGAAGGTAGTGAGGACTGATACAAAGAGTGGGAGGAGCGGGATAAGAAAAAAAGCTTCTAAATTGGTGCAACCCTCTAGGGTAGTTGCTCACACAGAAGCGTTTTTTCTAATGGAACACACAGGCTTACTCTTGAGCAGACAGCTTTCTCACATTAGAATAAGGCTTTTGTCACTTTTACAATAAACATTTTGTTCATATGAAGTTCTCCAATGTTCTCCAGTGTAAATAAATCGAAACCAGCACCGCAAATATATACCTTGAACAATGCAATACCTCAAACAATTCAATAGGATGAAGGTAGTGAGGACTGTCTCCTTAACTAGATTCAAACCGGTCCCTTCAATAGGATGAAGGTAGTGAGGACTGTCTCCTTAACTAGATTCAAATCAGTCCCTTCAATAGGATGAAGGTAGTGAGGACTGTCTCCTTAACTAGATTCAAACCAGGCCCTTCAATAGGATGAAGGTAGTGAGGACTGTCTCCTTAACTAGATTCAAACCAGTCCCTTCAATAGGATGAAGGTAGTGAGGACTGTCTCCTTAACTAGATTCAAACCAGTCCCTTCAATAGGATGAAGGTAGTGAGGACTGTCTCCTTAACTAGATTCAGCATTACAACATAAGCAGGTCCAGGGCCAGGGAGGGCCATAACAATCAATAACCCAGGGTGTGGGAGGCATAATGTGACAGCTTTAATGTAATCATAGTGCTGCAGTTGTTGGCCAGGGAAGAACACATCATATGCAAAACACATTCATAAAATACAATGTAACTCAATAAACTAGAACTGGAACGCACCGATTCTGTGGACATCACAGAATCAATTATATTGTGTAAACAAATGGACCAAAGGCCTTGTGGCTTGCCGCTTGAATGTGAGCATTTAGTAATTAAAATGAACCGGAATTGTGTTAGACAAAGAATGTGGCTGATTGAACAAGTCTTTAAATGACCAAAGATAAGCATTTGCCTCACACAATTACGCCATAAGCATCCACACGCAAGAAATTAAGGGAATTGTTCAGCCCGAACAAAGACCAGGTAGAATTTTTTTAAGCGATTTCTTGCAGTCTTTTTTTGACAGTTATATTTTTCAGTGCTTTCATCTTCAGGGTGCTGGAAGTTTCCTTATAAACTATCTGTATAATGTAGGACATTTTAACACTTTTAGAGATCAAAATGGTAACCATCTCATATATGCTGCATCATCAGTGATGTTCCTCTCCCTGGCATTTTAGCAGGTTATTTGTGATATAACCTTTTTTCCAGCTCAACAAACCTCATACATTGTCATTTCACGTACAGATGAATCAAAAACGAATAGCATTCCTAACACATTTAGATAAACAGCTATGCCTCAATTGAAAAGAAAGAAACCGTGAACACAATTGGATTAAACAAAACACAGCCTTGTGTATTGGAAGGACTTTTCCACCAGTAACAGACAGACAGTAATCACTCCATCAGCACATCTATTGTATTTACTGTGTTGACAGAGACAACAACATTTATTCAAAAGGGCATTGAGTCTTCCATAACAAATGTGATTCACGGAGCTAGCTGGTTCTCTTTGTGAGACCTGTGTTGGAGGAAATTGGCAAATTTAACTATGCAATGAGATGTTATCGATCATCTAATCAGAACACAAGAGATCTTTAGACTATGTCCATGTACCAGTTATTAATGAATAAGGTGTCACGTCCTGACCTTAGTTCCTTTTTCTGTCTCTGTTTTAGCTTGGTCAGGGCGTGAGTTGGGGTGGGCATTCATTGTTTTTGTTCTATGTTTTGTATTTCTGCTTTTGGCCTGGTATGGTTCCCAATCAGAGGCAGCTGTCAATCGTTGTCTCTGTGTTATTATTTTCCCCCATTTTTCCCCCACTTGTTATTTTGTTTTGTGCGTTCAGTCAATAAATTATGACGAAATCTTACCACGCTGCATGTTGGTACGATCCTTCTTACTCTTCCTCAGACGAAGAAGAGATTCGGTGTCCCTGGTGCGCAGGCATAGCCCGGTGCGCTACATCGCAGGGCCTTGTATCGAGGCCCCTTTGGGGGGGGGTACTGTCACGTCCTGACCTTAGTTCCTTTTTTATGTCTCTGCCACCCCAGGGAAGAGCTGGAGGCTGCCAAAGCCGAGCGGCGGTGATATGAGGAGTTAGCACGGCAGCGCAACAGGGACGAGAGTCAGCCCCAAAAAATTTATTGGGGGGGGGCACACGGGGAGTGTGGCTAAGTCAGGTAGGAGACCTGAGCCAACTCCCCGTGCTTACCGTGGCGAGAGGTGGACTCCCAGGTGCGCAGGCATAGCCCGGTGCGCCTCGTATCGGCTGGACTAGAGTGGGCATCGAGCCAGGAGAAATGAAGCCGGATCAGCGCATCTGGTCTCCAGTGCGTTTCATCGCCCGGGGTATTTGGCACCAGCCCTACGCACGGTGTCCCCGGTTCGCCAGCACAGCCCAGTGCGGGCTGTTCCACCCCGCCGCACTTGCTGGGCTACGGGGAGTATCCAGCCAGGACAGGTTGTGCAGGCTCGGTGCTCGAGACCTCCAGTACGCCTCCACGGTCCGGTCCATCCGGTGCCTCCTCCACGCACCAGGCCTCCTGTGGCAGCCCCATGCACCAGTCTGTATCTCCGTCTCCTCCCTGCAGGTGCTCCCGCCTGTCCAGCGCTTCTGGAGTCTCCCTCCTGTCCAGCGCTTCCAGAGTCTCCCTCCTGCCGGAGTCTACACCTTTGGAGGGGGGGGGGGGCTACTGTCACATCCTGACCTTAGTTCCTTTTTCTGTTTTTCAATGTTTTTGTTCTATGTTTTGTATTTCTGCTTATGGCCTGGTATGGTTCCCAATCAGAGGCAGCTGTCAATCGTTGTCTCTGAGTGAGAACCATACTTAGGTAGCCTGTGTTCCCACTATGATTTGTGGGTAGTTGTTTTTTGTTTAGTGTATGTCACCTTACAGAACTGTTTTGTTTCTTCCATTTCACTTTGTTATTTTGTTTTGTGCGTTCAGTAAATGATGACGAAATCTTACCACGCTGCATATTGGTCCGATCCTTCTTACTCTTCCTCAGACGAAGAAGAGATTCGTTACATAAAGTGTATACACATGTATCGGTTTGTTACACCCCCCCCATTCATTGACCTTTCAGAGGGCAGGAGGAAATGAGGTCAACACAAGGCCTTAGGCTAGAGGTCAGAGCTGAGCAGAGCTAGACAGCATCAAAGACACAGAGGTTTGTCACAGCTGAAATATTCTGTTTTTGACTAAGATATACATCACCAGCTTTATTTTTCCTTTTGAAGTGTCAAACCTGACCGTGGTGGATGCATCTTGTGCATACCCAATCTGTGTTGGCATAGCAACAGGCTCTCGTGTTTCCCCCCGTATGACGAGGACCAAGATCCCCCTTTCCCCACTCCCCTCCTCCATGCTCCCTTTCCCCACTCCCCTCCTCCATACTCCCTTTCCCCACTCCCCTCCTCCATGCTACTTTTCCCCACAACCCTCCTGCATGCTCCACACTCCCCACTCCCCTCCTCCACGCTCCTCACTCCCTTCCTCCATGCTTCCCTCCACCACGCTCTACACTCCCCTCCTCCACACTCCCCTCCTCCACGCTCCCCACTCCCCTCCTCCATGCTCCCCACCTCCATGCTCCCCACTCCCCTTCCTCCATTCTCCCCACTCTCTTCCTCTACACTCCCCATCTCCACGCTCCCCACTCCCTGTTGGCATAGCAACAGGCTCTCGTGTTTCCCCCCGTATGACGAGGACCAAGATCCCCCTTTCCCCACTCCCCTCCTCCATGCTCCCTTTCCCCACTCCCCTCCTCCATGCTCCCTTTCCCCACTCCCCTCCTCCATGCTACTTTTCCCCACAACCCTCCTGCATGCTCCACACTCCCCACTCCCCTCCTCCACGCTCCTCACTCCCTTCCTCCATGCTTCCCTCCACCACGCTCTACACTCCCCTCCTCCACACTCCCCTCCTCCACGCTCCCCACTCCCCTCCTCCATGCTCCCCACCTCCATGCTCCCCACTCCCCTTCCTCCATTCTCCCCACTCTCTTCCTCTACACTCCCCATCTCCACGCTCCCCACTCCCTGTTGGCATATCAACAGGCTCTCGTGTTTCCCCCCGTATGACGAGGACCAAGATCCCCCTTTCCCCACTCCCCTCCTCCATGCTCCCTTTCCCCACTCCCCTCCTCCATGCTCCCTTTCCCCACTCCCCTCCTCCATGCTACTTTTCCCCACAACCCTCCTGCATGCTCCACACTCCCCACTCCCCTCCTCCACGCTCCTCACTCCCTTCCTCCATGCTTCCCTCCACCACGCTCTACACTCCCCTCCTCCACACTCCCCTCCACCGCGCTCCCCACAACCCTCCACCACGCTCCCCACTCCCCTCCTCCATACTCCCTTTCCCCACTAACCTCACGCATGCTCCCCATTCTCCTCCTCCACGCTCCCCTCAACCATGCTCCCCACTCCCTTCCTCAACGTTCCCCGCTCCCTCCACCACGCTCTCCACTCCCCTCCGCCATGCTCCCCACTCCCTTCATCAATGCGCCCACTCCCTTCCTCCACGCTCCCCTCCACCACACTCCCCACTCCCCTCCTCCACGCTCCTCACTCCTTCCTCCATGCTCCCCTTCACCACGCTCTCCACTCCCCTCTTCCACGCTCCCCACTGCACTCCTCCATGCTCCCCATCTCCATGCTCCCCACCTCCATGCTCCCCACTCCCCTTCCTCCATTCGCCCCACTCCCTTTCCTCCATTCTCCCCACTCCCCACCTCCACACTCTCCACTCCCTTCCTCTACACTCCCCACCTCCACGCACCCTACTCCCCTCCACCATGCTCTCCACTCCCCTCCTCCACGCTCCCCTCCCTTCCTCCATGCTCCCCACTCCCTTCCTCCAAGCTCCCCTCCTCCACACTCCCCACTCCCCTCCTCCACGCTCCACACTCCCCTCCTCCATACTCACTTTCCCCACCAACCTCCCGCATGCTCCCCATTCCCCTCCTCCACGCTCCCCTCCACCATGCTCCCCACTCCCTTCCTCAACGCACCACGCTCCCCTCCACCACGCTCTCCACTCCCCTCCTCCACGCTCCCCTCCCTTCCTCCATGCTCCCCACTCCCTTCCTCACTGCTCCCCTCCACCACGCTCTCCACTCCCCTCCTCCACGCTCCACACTACCTTACTCAATGCGCCCACTCCCTTCCTCCATGCTCCCCTCCTCCATGCTCCCCACTCCCCTCCTCCCCACTCCCCACTCCCTTCCACTATGCTCCCCTCCACAAAGCTCCCCACTCCCCTCCTCCACACTCCCCACTCCCCTCCTTCACGCTCCCCTCCACCACGCTCCACACTCCCCTCCTCCATACTCGCTTTCCCCACTAACCTCCCACATGCTCCCCATTCCCCTCCACCATGCTCTCCACTCCCCTCCTCCACGCTCCCCACTCCCTTCCTCAATGCGCCCACTCCCTTCCTCCATGCTCCCCACCTCCATGCTCTCCACTGCCCTTCCTCCATTCTCCCCACTCCCCTTCCTCCATTCTCCCCACTCCCCACCTCCACGCTCTCCACTCCCTTACTCTACACTCTCCACCTCCACGCACCCTACTCCCCTCCACCATGCTCTCCACTCCCCTCCTCCACGCTCCCCTCCCTTCCTCCATGCTCCCCACTCCCTTCCTCCAAGCTCCCCTCCACCACGCTCCCCACTCCCCACCTCCACACTCCCCTCCTCCACGCTCCACACTCCCCTCCTCCATACTCACTTTCCCCACTAACCTCCCGCATGCTCCCCATTCCCCTCCTCCACGCTCCCCTCCACCATGCTCCCCACTCCCTTCCTCAACGTTCCCCGCTCCCCTCCACCACGCTCTCCACTCCCCTCCTCCACGCTCCCCTCCCTTCCTCCATGCTCCCCACTCCCTTCCTCCAAGCTCCCCTCCACCACGCTCCCCACTCCCCTCCTCCACACTCCCCACTCCCCTCCTCCACGCTCCACACTCCCCTCCTCCATACTCACTTTCCCCACCAACCTCCCGCATGCTCCCCATTCCCCTCCTCCACGCTCCCCTCCACCATGCTCCCCACTCCCTTCCTCAACGCTCCCCGCTCCCCTCCACCACGCTCTCCACTCCCCTCCTCCACGCTCCCCTCCCTTCCTGCATGCTCCCCACTCCCTTCCTCACCACTCCCCTCCACCACGCTCTCCACTCCCCTCCTCCATACTCACTTTCCCCACTAACCTCCCGCATGCTCCCCATTCCCCTCCTCCACGCTCCCCTCCACCATGCTCCCCACTCCCTTCCTCAACATTCCCCGCTCCCCTCCACCACGCTCCACACTCCCCTCCTCCATACTCGCTTTCCCCACTAACCTCCCACATGCTCCCCATTCCCCTCCACCACGCTCCCCACTCCCCTCCTCCATACTCCCTTTCCCCACTAACCTCACGCATGCTCCCCATTCTCCTCCTCCACGCTCCCCTCAACCATGCTCCCCACTCCCTTCCTCAACGTTCCCCGCTCCCTCCACCACGCTCTCCACTCCCCTCCGCCATGCTCCCCACTCCCTTCATCAATGCGCCCACTCCCTTCCTCCACGCTCCCCTCCACCACACTCCCCACTCCCCTCCTCCACGCTCCTCACTCCTTCCTCCATGCTCCCCTTCACCACGCTCTCCACTCCCCTCTTCCACGCTCCCCACTGCACTCCTCCATGCTCCCCATCTCCATGCTCCCCACCTCCATGCTCCCCACTCCCCTTCCTCCATTCGCCCCACTCCCTTTCCTCCATTCTCCCCACTCCCCACCTCCACACTCTCCACTCCCTTCCTCTACACTCCCCACCTCCACGCACCCTACTCCCCTCCACCATGCTCTCCACTCCCCTCCTCCACGCTCCCCTCCCTTCCTCCATGCTCCCCACTCCCTTCCTCCAAGCTCCCCTCCTCCACACTCCCCACTCCCCTCCTCCACGCTCCACACTCCCCTCCTCCATACTCACTTTCCCCACCAACCTCCCGCATGCTCCCCATTCCCCTCCTCCACGCTCCCCTCCACCATGCTCCCCACTCCCTTCCTCAACGCACCACGCTCCCCTCCACCACGCTCTCCACTCCCCTCCTCCACGCTCCCCTCCCTTCCTCCATGCTCCCCACTCCCTTCCTCACTGCTCCCCTCCACCACGCTCTCCACTCCCCTCCTCCACGCTCCACACTACCTTACTCAATGCGCCCACTCCCTTCCTCCATGCTCCCCTCCTCCATGCTCCCCACTCCCCTCCTCCCCACTCCCCACTCCCTTCCACTATGCTCCCCTCCACAAAGCTCCCCACTCCCCTCCTCCACACTCCCCACTCCCCTCCTTCACGCTCCCCTCCACCACGCTCCACACTCCCCTCCTCCATACTCGCTTTCCCCACTAACCTCCCACATGCTCCCCATTCCCCTCCACCATGCTCTCCACTCCCCTCCTCCACGCTCCCCACTCCCTTCCTCAATGCGCCCACTCCCTTCCTCCATGCTCCCCACCTCCATGCTCTCCACTGCCCTTCCTCCATTCTCCCCACTCCCCTTCCTCCATTCTCCCCACTCCCCACCTCCACGCTCTCCACTCCCTTACTCTACACTCTCCACCTCCACGCACCCTACTCCCCTCCACCATGCTCTCCACTCCCCTCCTCCACGCTCCCCTCCCTTCCTCCATGCTCCCCACTCCCTTCCTCCAAGCTCCCCTCCACCACGCTCCCCACTCCCCACCTCCACACTCCCCTCCTCCACGCTCCACACTCCCCTCCTCCATACTCACTTTCCCCACTAACCTCCCGCATGCTCCCCATTCCCCTCCTCCACGCTCCCCTCCACCATGCTCCCCACTCCCTTCCTCAACGTTCCCCGCTCCCCTCCACCACGCTCTCCACTCCCCTCCTCCACGCTCCCCTCCCTTCCTCCATGCTCCCCACTCCCTTCCTCCAAGCTCCCCTCCACCACGCTCCCCACTCCCCTCCTCCACACTCCCCACTCCCCTCCTCCACGCTCCACACTCCCCTCCTCCATACTCACTTTCCCCACCAACCTCCCGCATGCTCCCCATTCCCCTCCTCCACGCTCCCCTCCACCATGCTCCCCACTCCCTTCCTCAACGCTCCCCGCTCCCCTCCACCACGCTCTCCACTCCCCTCCTCCACGCTCCCCTCCCTTCCTGCATGCTCCCCACTCTCTTCCTCACCACTCCCCTCCACCACGCTCTCCACTCCCCTCCTCCATACTCACTTTCCCCACTAACCTCCCGCATGCTCCCCATTCCCCTCCTCCACGCTCCCCTCCACCATGCTCCCCACTCCCTTCCTCAACATTCCCCGCTCCCCTCCACCACGCTCCACACTCCCCTCCTCCATACTCGCTTTCCCCACTAACCTCCCACATGCTCCCCATTCCCCTCCACCATGCTCTCCACTCCCCTCCTCCACGCTCCCCACTCCCTTCCTCAATGCGCCCACTCCCTTCCTCCATGCTCCCCACCTCCATGCTCTCCACTGCCCTTCCTCCATTCTCCCCACTCCCCTTCCTCCATTCTCCCCACTCCCCACCTCCACGCTCTCCACTCCCTTACTCTACACTCTCCACCTCCACGCACCCTACTCCCCTCCACCATGCTCTCAACTCCCCTCCCTCACGCTCCCCTCCCTTCCTCCATGCTCCCCACTCCCTTCCTCCAAGCTCCCCTCCACCACGCTCCCCACTCCCCACCTCCACACTCCCCACTCCCATCCTCCACGCTCCACACTCCCCTCCTCCATACTCACTTTCCCCACTAACCTCCCGCATGCTCCCCATTCCCCTCCTCCACGCTCCCCTCCACCATGCTCCCCACTCCCTTCCTCAACGTTCCCCGCTCCCCTCCACCAAGCTCTCCACTCCCCTCCTCCACGCTCCCCTCCCTTCCTCCATGCTCCCCACTCCCTTCCTCCCCGCTCCCCTCCACCACGCTCCCCACTCCCCTCCTCCACACTCCCCACTCCGCTTCTCCACGCTCCCCTCCACCACGCTCCACACTCCCCTCCTCCATACTCGCTTTCCCCACTAACCTCCCACATGCTCCCCATTCCCCTCCTCCACGCTCCCCACTCCCTTCCTCAACGCTCCCCGCTCCCCTCCACCACGCTCTCCACTCCCCTCCTCCACGCTCCCCTCCCTTCCTCCAAGCTCCCCTCCACCACGCTCTCCACTCCCCTTCTCCACACTCCCCACTCCCTTCCTCCATGCTCCCCTCCACCACGCTCTACACTCCCCTCCTCCGCGCTCCCCACTCCCCTCCTCCATACTCACTTTCCCCACTAACCTCCCGCATGCTCCGCATCCCCCTCCTCCACGCTCCCCTCCTCCCCACTCCCCACTCCCTTCCTTCATGCTCCCCTCCACAAAGATCCCCACTCCCCTCCTCCACACTCCCCACTCCCCTCCTTCACGCTCCCCTCCACCACGCTCCACACTCCCCTCCTCCATACTCGCTTTCCCTAATAACCTCCCACATGCTCCCCATTCCCCTCCACCATGCTCTCCACTCCCCTCCTCCACGCTCCCCACTCCCTTCCTCAATGCGCCCACTCCCTTCCTCCATGCTCCCCACCTCCATGCTCTCCACTGCCCTTCCTCCATTCTCCCCACTCCCCTTCCTCCATTCTCCCCACTCCCCACCTCCACGCTCTCCACTCCCTTACTCTACACTCTCCACCTCCACGCACCCTACTCCCCTCCACCATGCTCTCAACTCCCCTCCCTCACGCTCCCCTCCCTTCCTCCATGCTCCCCACTCCCTTCCTCCAAGCTCCCCTCCACCACGCTCCCCACTCCCCACCTCCACACTACCCACTCCCCTCCTCCACGCTCCACACTCCCCTCCTCCATACTCGCTTTCCCCACTAACCTCCCGCATGCTCCCCATTCCCCTCCTCCACGCTCCCCTCCACCATGCTCCCCACTCCCTTCCTCAACGTTCCCCGCTCCCCTCCACCACGCTCTCCACTCCCCTCCTCCACGCTCCCCTCCCTTCCTCCATGCTCCCCACTCCCTTCCTCCCCGCTCCCCTCCACCACGCTCTCCACTCACCTCCCACACGCTCCCCTCCCTTCCTCCATGCTCCCCACTCCCTTCCTCCATGCTCCCCTCCACCACGCTCCCCACTCCCCTCCTCCACACTCCCCACTCCGCTTCTCCACGCTCCCCTCCACCACGCTCCACACTCCCCTCCTCCATACTCGCTTTCCCCACTAACCTCCCACATGCTCCCCATTCCCCTCCTCCACGCTCCTCACTCCCTTCCTCAACGCTCCCCGCTCCCCTCCACCACGCTCTCCACTCCCCTCCTCCACGCTCCCCTCCCTTCCTCCAAGCTCCCCTCCACCACGCTCTCCACTCCCCTTCTCCACACTCCCCACTCCCTTCCTCCATGCTCCCCTCCACCACGCTCTACACTCCCCTCCTCCGCGCTCCCCACTCCCCTCCTCCATACTCACTTTCCCCACTAACCTCCCGCATGCTCCGCATCCCCCTCCTCCACGCTCCCCTCCTCCCCACTCCCCACTCCCTTCCTTCATGGTCCCCTCCACAAAGCTCCCCACTCCCCTCCTCCACACTCCCCACTCCCCTCCTTCACGCTCCCCTCCACCACGCTCCACACTCCCCTCCTCCATACTCGCTTTCCCTACTAACCTCCCACATGCTCCCCATTCCCCTCCACCATGCTCTCCACTCCCCTCCTCCACGCTCCCCACTCCCTTCCTCAATGCGCCCACTCCCTTCCTCCATGCTCCCCACCTCCATGCTCCCCACTGCCCTTCCTCCATTCTCCCCACTCCCCTCCTCCACACTCCCCACTCCCCTCCTTCACGCTCCCCTCCACCACGCTCCACACTCCCCTCCTCCATACTCGCTTTCCCCACTAACCTCCCACATGCTCCCCATTCCCCTCCACCATGCTCTCCACTCACCTCCCACACGCTCCCCTCCCTTCCTCCATGCTCCCCACTCCCTTCCTCCAAGCTCCCCTCCACCATGCTCCCCACTCCCATCCTCCACACTCCCCACTCCCTTCCTCCATGCTCCCCTCCACCACGCTCCCCACTCCCCTCCTCCACACTCCCCACTCCGCTTCTCCACGCTCCCCTCCACCACGCTCCACACTCCCCTCCTCCATACTCACTTTCCCCACTAACCTCCCGCATGCTCCCCATTCCCCTCCTCCACGCTCCCCTCCACCATGCTCCCCACTCCCTTCCTCAACGTTCCCCGCTCCCCTCCACCACGCTCTCCACTCCCCTCCTCCACGCTCCCCTCCCTTCCTCCATGCTCCCCACTCCCTTCCTCCAAGCTCCCCTCCACCACGCTCCCCACTCCCCTCCTCCACACTCCCCACTCCCCTCCTCCACGCTCCACACTCCCCTCCTCCATACTCACTTTCCCCACCAACCTCCCGCATGCTCCCCATTCCCCTCCTCCACGCTCCCCTCCACCATGCTCCCCACTCCCTTCCTCAACGCTCCCCGCTCCCCTCCACCACGCTCTCCACTCCCCTCCTCCACGCTCCCCTCCCTTCCTGCATGCTCCCCACTCCCTTCCTCACCGCTCCCCTCCACCACGCTCTCCACTCCCCTCCTCCATACTCACTTTCCCCACCAACCTCCCGCATGCTCCCCATTCCCCTCCTCCACGCTCCCCTCCACCATGCTCCCCACTCCCTTCCTCAACGCTCCCCGCTCCCCTCCACCACGCTCTCCACTCCCCTCCTCCACGCTCCCCTCCCTTCCTGCATGCTCCCCACTCCCTTCCTCACCGCTCCCCTCCACCACGCTCTCCACTCCCCTCCTCCATACTCACTTTCCCCACTAACCTCCCGCATGCTCCCCATTCCCCTCCTCCACGCTCCCCTCCACCATGCTCCCCACTCCCTTCCTCAACATTCCCCGCTCCCCTCCACCACGCTCCACACTCCCCTCCTCCATACTCGCTTTCCCCACTAACCTCCCACATGCTCCCCATTCCCCTCCACCATGCTCTCCACTCCCCTCCTCCACGCTCCCCACTCCCTTCCTCAATGCGCCCACTCCCTTCCTCCATGCTCCCCACCTCCATGCTCTCCACTGCCCTTCCTCCATTCTCCCCACTCCCCTTCCTCCATTCTCCCCACTCCCCACCTCCACGCTCTCCACTCCCTTACTCTACACTCTCCACCTCCACGCACCCTACTCCCCTCCACCATGCTCTCAACTCCCCTCCCTCACGCTCCCCTCCCTTCCTCCATGCTCCCCACTCCCTTCCTCCAAGCTCCCCTCCACCACGCTCCCCACTCCCCACCTCCACACTCCCCACTCCCCTCCTCCACGCTCCACACTCCCCTCCTCCATACTCACTTTCCCCACTAACCTCCCGCATGCTCCCCATTCCCCTCCTCCACGCTCCCCTCCACCATGCTCCCCACTCCCTTCCTCAACGTTCCCCGCTCCCCTCCACCACGCTCTCCACTCCCCTCCTCCACGCTCCCCTCCCTTCCTCCATGCTCCCCACTCCCTTCCTCCCCGCTCCCCTCCACCACGCTCTCCACTCACCTCCCACACGCTCCCCTCCCTTCCTCCATGCTCCCCACTCCCTTCCTCCATGCTCCCCTCCACCACGCTCCCCACTCCCCTCCCCCACACTCCCCACTCTGCTTCTCCACGCTCCCCTCCACCACGCTCCACACTCCCCTCCTCCATACTCGCTTTCCCCACTAACCTCCCACATGCTCCCCATTCCCCTCCTCCACGCTCCCCACTCCCTTCCTCAACGCTCCCCGCTCCCCTCCACCACGCTCTCCACTCCCCTCCTCCACGCTCCCTTCCCTTCCTCCAAGCTCCCCTCCACCACGCTCTCCACTCCCCTTCTCCACACTCCCCACTCCCTTCCTCCATGCTCCCCTCCACCACGCTCTACACTCCCCTCCTCCGCGCTCCCCACTCCCCTCCTCCATACTCACTTTCCCCACTAACCTCCCGCATGCTCCGTATCCCCCTCCTCCACGCTCCCCTCCTCCCCACTCCCCACTCCCTTCCTTCATGCTCCCCTCCACAAAGCTCCCCACTCCCCTCCTCCACACTCCCCACTCCCCTCCTTCACGCTCCCCTCCACCACGCTCCACACTCCCCTCCTCCATACTCGCTTTCCCTACTAACCTCCCACATGCTCCCCATTCCCCTCCACCATGCTCTCCACTCCCCTCCTCCACGCTCCCCACTCCCTTCCTCAATGCGCCCACTCCCTTCCTCCATGCTCCCCACCTCCATGCTCTCCACTGCCCTTCCTCCATTCTCCCCACTCCCCTTCCTCCATTCTCCCCACTCCCCACCTCCACGCTCTCCACTCCCTTACTCTACACTCTCCACCTCCACGCACCCTACTCCCCTCCACCATGCTCTCAACTCCCCTCCCTCACGCTCCCCTCCCTTCCTCCATGCTCCCCACTCCCTTCCTCCAAGCTCCCCTCCACCACGCTCCCCACTCCCCACCTCCACACTACCCACTCCCCTCCTCCACGCTCCACACTCCCCTCCTCCATACTCACTTTCCCCACTAACCTCCCGCATGCTCCCCATTCCCCTCCTCCACGCTCCCCTCCACCATGCTCCCCACTCCCTTCCTCAACGTTCCCCGCTCCCCTCCACCACGCTCTCCACTCCCCTCCTCCACGCTCCCCTCCCTTCCTCCATGCTCCCCACTCCCTTCCTCCCCGCTCCCCTCCACCACGCTCTCCACTCACCTCCCACACGCTCCCCTCCCTTCCTCCATGCTCCCCACTCCCTTCCTCCATGCTCCCCTCCACCACGCTCCCCACTCCCCTCCTCCACACTCCCCACTCCGCTTCTCCACGCTCCCCTCCACCACGCTCCACACTCCCCTCCTCCATACTCGCTTTCCCCACTAACCTCCCACATGCTCCCCATTCCCCTCCTCCACGCTCCCCACTCCCTTCCTCAACGCTCCCCGCTCCCCTCCACCACGCTCTCCACTCCCCTCCTCCACGCTCCCCTCCCTTCCTCCAAGCTCCCCTCCACCACGCTCTCCACTCCCCTTCTCCACACTCCCCACTCCCTTCCTCCATGCTCCCCTCCACCACGCTCTACACTCCCCTCCTCCGCGCTCCCCACTCCCCTCCTCCATACTCACTTTCCCCACTAACCTCCCGCATGCTCCGCATCCCCCTCCTCCACGCTCCCCTCCTCCCCACTCCCCACTCCCTTCCTTCATGCTCCCCTCCACAAAGCTCCCCACTCCCCTCCTCCACACTCCCCACTCCCCTCCTTCACGCTCCCCTCCACCACGCTCCACACTCCCCTCCTCCATACTCGCTTTCCCTACTAACCTCCCACATGCTCCCCATTCCCCTCCACCATGCTCTCCACTCCCCTCCTCCACGCTCCCCACTCCCTTCCTCAATGCGCCCACTCCCTTCCTCCATGCTCCCCACCTCCATGCTCCCCACTGCCCTTCCTCCATTCTCCCCACTCCCCTCCTCCACACTCCCCACTCCCCTCCTTCACGCTCCTCTCCACCACGCTCCACACTCCCCTCCTCCATACTCGCTTTCCCCACTAACCTCCCACATGCTCCCCATTCCCCTCCACCATGCTCTCCACTCCCCTCCTCCACGCTCCCCACTCCCTTCCTCAATGCGCCCACTCCCTTCCTCCATGCTCCCCTCCTCCATGCTCTCCACTGCCCTTCCTCCATTCTCCCCACTCCCCTTCCTCCATTCTCCCCACTCCCCACCTCCACGCTCTCCACTCCCTTACTCTACACTCTCCACCTCCACGCACCCTACTCCCCTCCACCATGCTCTCAACTTCCCTCCCTCACGCTCCCCTCCCTTCCTCCATGCTCCCCACTCCCTTCCTCCAAGCTCCCCTCCACCACGCTCCCCACTCCCCACCTCCACACTACCCACTCCCCTCCTCCACGCTCCACACTCCCCTCCTCCATACTCACTTTCCCCACTAACCTCCCGCATGCTCCCCATTCCCCTCCTCCACGCTCCCCTCCACCATGCTCCCCACTCCCTTCCTCAACGTTCCCCGCTCCCCTCCACCACGCTCTCCACTCCCCTCCTCCACGCTCCCCTCCCTTCCTCCATGCTCCCCACTCCCTTCCTCCCCGCTCCCCTCCACCACGCTCTCCACTCACCTCCCACACGCTCCCCTCCCTTCCTCCATGCTCCCCACTCCCTTCCTCCATGCTCCCCTCCACCACGCTCCCCACTCCCCTCCTCCACACTCCCCACTCCGCTTCTCCATGCTCCCCTCGACCACGCTCCACACTCCCCTCCTCCATACTCGCTTTCCCCACTAACCTCCCACATGCTCCCCATTCCCCTCCTCCACGCTCCCCACTCCCTTCCTCAACGCTCCCCGCTCCCCTCCACCACGCTCTCCACTCCCCTCCTCCACGCTCCCCTCCCTTCCTCCAAGCTCCCCTCCACCACGCTCTCCACTCCCCTTCTCCACACTCCCCACTCCCTTCCTCCATGCTCCCCTCCACCACGCTCTACACTCCCCTCCTCCGCGCTCCCCACTCCCCTCCTCCATACTCACTTTCCCCACTAACCTCCCGCATGCTCCGCATCCCCCTCCTCCACGCTCCCCTCCTCCCCACTCCCCACTCCCTTCCTTCATGCTCCCCTCCACAAAGCTCCCCACTCCCCTCCTCCACACTCCCCACTCCCCTCCTTCACGCTCCCCTCCACCACGCTCCACACTCCCCTCCTCCATACTCGCTTTCCCTACTAACCTCCCACATGCTCCCCATTCCCCTCCACCATGCTCTCCACTCCCCTCCTCCACGCTCCCCACTCCCTTCCTCAATGCGCCCACTCCCTTCCTCCATGCTCCCCACCTCCATGCTCCCCACTGCCCTTCCTCCATTCTCCCCACTCCCCTCCTCCACACTCCCCACTCCCCTCCTTCACGCTCCCCTCCACCACGCTCCACACTCCCCTCCTCCATACTCGCTTTCCCCACTAACCTCCCACATGCTCCCCATTCCCCTCCTCCACGCTCCCCACTCCCTTCCTCAACGCTCCCCGCTCCCCTCCACCACGCTCTCCACTCCCCTCCTCCACGCTCCCCTCCCTTCCTCCAAGCTCCCCTCCACCACGCTCTCCACTCCCCTTCTCCACACTCCCCACTCCCCTCCTCCATACTCACTTTCCCCACTAACCTCCCGCATGCTCCGCATCCCCCTCCTCCACGCTCCCCTCCACCATGCTCCCCACTCCCTTCCTCAACGCTCCCCGCTCCCCTCCACCACGCTCTCCACTCCCCTCCTCCACGCTCCCCTCCCTTCCTCCATGCTCCCCACTCACTTCCTCCCAGCTCCCCTCCACCACGCTCTCCACTCCCCTCCACCACGCTCTACACTCCCCTCCTCCATGCTCCCCACTCGCCTCCTCCATGCTCCCCACCTCCATGCTCCCCACTCCCCTTCCTCCATTCTCCCCACTCTCTTACTCTACACTCCCCACTCCCTTCCTCCACGCTCCCCTCCACCACGCTCCCCACTCCCCTCCTCCCCACTCCCCTCCTCCACACTCCCCACTCCCTTCCTTCATGCTCCCCTCCACCACGCTCTACACTCCCCTCCTCCACGCTCTCCACTCCCTTCCTCCATGCTCCCAACGTCCATGCTCCAAACTCCCCTCCTCCAAGCTCTCCACTCCCTTCCTCCATGCTCCCCACCTCCATGCTCCCCACTCCCCTCCTCCATGCTCTCCACTCCCTTCCTCCATGCTCCCCACCTCCATGCTCCCCACTCCCCTTCCTCCATGCTCCCCTTCCTCCATGCTCCCCACTCCCCTTCCTCCATACTCCCCACTCCCCTTCCTCCATGTTTCTATTGTCGAGGTAAATTATTCCATCTTCACACTGTTATTTTTCCCCACTAACCTCCCACTCCCTTTCTCCATGCTCCACTCCACCACGCTCTACCCTCCCCTCCTCCACGCTCCCCACTCCCCTCCTCCATGCTCCCCACTTTCATGCTCCCCACTCCCCTTCCTCCATTCTCCCCACTCCCCTCCTCCACGCTCCCCTCCACCACGCTCCCCACTCCCCTCCTCCACGCTCCCCTCCACCACGCTTCACACTCCCCTCGTCCATACTCCCTTTCCCCATTAACCTCCCACATGCTCCCCATTCCCCTCCTCCACGTTCCCCTCCACCATGCTCCCCACTCCCTTCCTCAACACTCTCCACTCCCCTCCACCACGCTCCACACTCCCCTCCTCCATACTCGCTTTCCCTACTAACCTCCCACATGCTCCCCATTCCCCTCCACCATGCTCTCCACTCCCCTCCTCCACGCTCCCCACTCCCTTCCTCAATGCGCCCACTCCCTTCCTCCATGCTCCCCACCTCCATGCTCCCCACTGCCCTTCCTCCATTCTCCCCACTCCCCTCCTCCACACTCCCCACTCCCCTCCTTCACGCTCCCCTCCACCACGCTCCACACTCCCCTCCTCCATACTCGCTTTCCCCACTAACCTCCCACATGCTCCCCATTCCCCTCCTCCACGCTCCCCACTCCCTTCCTCAACGCTCCCCGCTCCCCTCCACCACGCTCTCCACTCCCCTCCTCCACGCTCCCCTCCCTTCCTCCAAGCTCCCCTCCACCACGCTCTCCACTCCCCTTCTCCACACTCCCCACTCCCCTCCTCCATACTCACTTTCCCCACTAACCTCCCGCATGCTCCGCATCCCCCTCCTCCACGCTCCCCTCCACCATGCTCCCCACTCCCTTCCTCAACGCTCCCCGCTCCCCTCCACCACGCTCTCCACTCCCCTCCTCCACGCTCCCCTCCCTTCCTCCATGCTCCCCACTCACTTCCTCCCAGCTCCCCTCCACCACGCTCTCCACTCCCCTCCACCACGCTCTACACTCCCCTCCTCCATGCTCCCCACTCGCCTCCTCCATGCTCCCCACCTCCATGCTCCCCACTCCCCTTCCTCCATTCTCCCCACTCTCTTACTCTACACTCCCCACTCCCTTCCTCCACGCTCCCCTCCACCACGCTCCCCACTCCCCTCCTCCCCACTCCCCTCCTCCACACTCCCCACTCCCTTCCTTCATGCTCCCCTCCACCACGCTCTACACTCCCCTCCTCCACGCTCTCCACTCCCTTCCTCCATGCTCCCAACGTCCATGCTCCAAACTCCCCTCCTCCAAGCTCTCCACTCCCTTCCTCCATGCTCCCCACCTCCATGCTCCCCACTCCCCTCCTCCATGCTCTCCACTCCCTTCCTCCATGCTCCCCACCTCCATGCTCCCCACTCCCCTTCCTCCATGCTCCCCTTCCTCCATGCTCCCCACTCCCCTTCCTCCATACTCCCCACTCCCCTTCCTCCATGTTTCTATTGTCGAGGTAAATTATTCCACCTTCACACTGTTATTTTTCCCCACTAACCTCCCACTCCCTTTCTCCATGCTCCACTCCACCACGCTCTACCCTCCCCTCCTCCACGCTCCCCACTCCCCTCCTCCATGCTCCCCACTTTCATGCTCCCCACTCCCCTTCCTCCATTCTCCCCACTCCCCTCCTCCACGCTCCCCTCCACCACGCTCCCCACTCCCCTCCTCCACGCTCCCCTCCACCACGCTTCACACTCCCCTCGTCCATACTCCCTTTCCCCATTAACCTCCCACATGCTCCCCATTCCCCTCCTCCACGTTCCCCTCCACCATGCTCCCCACTCCCTTCCTCAACACTCTCCACTCCCCTGCTCCACGCTCCCCTCCCTTCCTCCATGATCCCCACTCCCTTCCTCCAAGCTCCCCTCCACCACGCTCCCCACTCCTCTTCTCCACACTCTCCACTCCCTTCCTCCATGCTACCCTCCACCACGCTCTACACTCCCCTCCTCCACGCTCCCCACTCGCCTCCTCCATGCTCGCCACCTCCATGCTCCCCACTACCCTTCCTCAATTCTCCCCACTGTCTTCCTCTGCACTCCCCACCTCCACGCTGCCCACTCCCTTCCTCCACGCTCCCCTCCACCACGCTCCCCGCTCCCCTCCACCACGCTCCCCACTACCCTCCTCCACACTCCCCACTCCCTTCCTCCATGCGCCCCACTTCCTTCCTCCACGCTCCCCTCCACCACGCTCCCCACTACCCTCCTCCACACTCCCCACTCCCCTCCTCCACGCTCCCCACTCCCTTCCTCCACGCTCCCCTCCATCACACTCCCCACTCCCCTCCTCCACGCTCCTCACTCCCTTCCTCCATGCTCCCCTCCACCACGCTCTCCACTCCCCTCCTCCCCACTCCGCTCCTCCACACTCCCCACTCCCTTCCTTCATGCTCCCCTCCACCACGCTCTACACTCCCCTCCTCCACGCTCTCCACACCCTTCCTCCATGCTCCCAACCTCCATGCTCCAAACTCCCCTCCTCCAAGCTCTCCACTCCCTTCCTCCATGCTCCCCACCTCCATGCTCCCCACACCCCTTCAACCATGCTCCCACTTCCCTTCCTCCATGCTCCCCACTCCCCTCCTACATGCTCTCCACTCCCTTCCTCCATGCTCCCCACATCCATGCTCCCCACTCCCCTTCCTCCATGCTCCCCTTCCTCCATGCTCCCCACTCCCCTTCCTCCATTCGCCCCACTCTCTTCCTCTACACTCCCCACCTCCACGCTCCCCACTCCCTTCCTCTACACTATCCACCTCCACGCACCCCACACCCCTCCACCGCGCTATTCCCCTCCTCAAAGCTCCCCTCCACCACGCTCCACACTCCCCTCCTCCATACTCACTTTCCCCAGTAACCTCCCGCATGCTCCCCATTCCCCTCCTCCACGCTCCCCTCCACCATGCTCCCCATTCCCTTCCTCAACGCTCCCCGCTGCCCTCCACCACGCTCTACACTCCCCTCCTCCACGCTCTCCACACCCTTCCTCCATGCTCCCAACCTCCATGCTCCAAACTCCCCTCCTCCAAGCTCTCCACTCCCTTCCTCCATGCTCCCCACCTCCATGCTCCCCACACCCCTTCAACCATGCTTCCACTTCCCTTCCTCCATGCTCCCCACTCCCCTCCTACATGCTCTCCACTCCCTTCCTCCATGCTCCCCACATCCATGCTCCCCACTCCCCTTCCTCCATGCTCCCCTTCCTCCATGCTCCCCACTCCCCTTCCTCCATTCGCCCCACTCTCTTCCTCTACACTCCCCACTCCCTTCCTCTACACTATCCACCTCCACGCACCCCACACCCCTCCACCGCGCTATTCCCCTCCTCAAAGCTCCCCTCCTCCATACTCACTTTCCCCAGTAACCTCCCGCATGCTCCCCATTCCCCTCCTCCACGCTCCCCTCCACCATGCTCCCCATTCCCTTCCTCAACGCTCCCCGCTGCCCTCCACCACGCTCTCCACTCCCCTCCTCCACGCTCCCCTCTCCCTTCCTCCATGCTCCCCACTCCCTTCCTCCAAGCTCCCCTCTACCACGCTCTCCACTCCCCTCCTCCACACTCCCCGCTCCCTTCCTCCACGCTCCCCTCCACCACGCTCTCCACTCCCCTCCTCCACACCCCCCACTCCCTTCCTCCACGCTCCCCTCCACCATGCTCCCCATTCCCTTCCTCAACGCTCCCCGCTCCCCTCCACCACGCTCTCCACTCCCCTCCTCCAAGCTCCCCTCTCCCTTCCTCCATGCTCCCCACTCCCTTCCTCCAAGCTCCCTTCCTCCATGCTCCCCACTCCCCTCCTCCACACTCCCCACACCCCTTCCTCCATGCTCCCCACTCCCCTTCCTCCCTGCTCCCCACTCCCCCCTTATTCCACCTCCACATTGTAATTGTAATTACATGTCTATGAATACATTTACAATAAATCTTTGAAACAATAAAATTAGTGCTAAATGCTAAATCTAGTTAACTGCTGTCTCTGCTGTGCTCCATAAAACAATCAAAATGAGTGCAAACAAGCTATAAAGGTCATTAAGACTGATTAAAAAAAGAGAAAAAAGGTGTTCTATGCAATAAGTAGATTTTCTTGTGGGTTTAAAAAAATATTGCAATAATATTTCTCTCTCATAATTCTTTCTCCATTACTACTACAGATATATATTTGACATTCAGCTCTGTTTGCAGGTGCGTAGAGAACCTTTGAACATATTAAAAGTTATCTGTGAAACATGTTGCTGTTGTTTGTTCATTCATTTCTAACCAGTTCTAAATATTCAGTTCATCCATGATTCCAAGAAAAATATGAGTGAACCCATTTCTTTGAAAGGGAAATATGTGTGCCACTGTGTATATAACGTTGCACTATGCAGAAAATCGCTCCGCCATTTCCTGGTTGCTAAAACTCTAATAGTTTGCTTAGTTTCAGTTTTTATGACAAGATAAGAGAGTATAGTGTAGAGAATCATTGTACCACGTAAAGCACTGAGAAAAATATATGTTCCATAAGCAAAAATATTGTTGTTTCAGCTGGTGTACAAAATTGAAATTAAAAGATGCAAAAAACAAAACTTAAGAACAGGAAGCATAGAACATTTAGAACATAGCACATGGAACATATCTACCGCTTCTTAGACTTGCTTTCAAGTAGAATGATAGATCTATAACTCACATTTCTATGTGAATTTGGTCAAGTCACCCAAAAAGTGACATATTGCCACTTTTAAATAATGCTAGTTCACCTCCAACCTAGCAGTCTGATCCAATAACATCCAAGCCCTAAAAATGGGGGACTATGTACAAAAAGTTCTGTAATTTCAAAAAAGTTCACCCAGTATGAATGAAAATACACTGAAATTAAAGCTGACAATCTGCACTTTAATAACCTCATAGTTATTGTATTAAATCCAAAGTTCACAAGTGGACTATGAGAAGGCCATCTGTGAAATATCCACTCAGATTTGACATTTAATGTGTGAGAATATTCTGAAGAAAAAGGCAAAGCGTAAAGAGTTAGGATTTGTGCTTTTGCTGAGTTTGTTCCTCCATGCAGTTGCAGTGTTTTGAAGGAGAGTATTCTTGAGGGGATTAAACCAAGGACAGCGGTGCTTTAAGCTCCCTGGCCACCAGCAGCAGCAGCAGCAGCTGTGTCCTGTCCTGTCCTCTCGTTTAAAGATGTCTGTTCTCACAGGCTCAGAGTCATTCACACCATCACTATCAACTATTAAAAGTACCGTTTGACATCGTAACATCTCTTAAAAGAAAAAGAAGCACAAAAAATAATAATAAAATAAACAACTAACCCACTGGGCACAGAATCACAGATGTCAATTCAATGTCTGTTCCACGGTGGTTCAGTGTAATTTCATCGAACTTACGTGGAAACACTATTGAGTCAACCAGTGGGAACCAAGTAATTGAAATAAAGTCATTCTCCAAAATTGTTTCGTTTCGTAGATGGTGGTTTGCATAATGCACACACAAACACTATTAACACACAGAGGAAGCAGTGGTTACTGTCTGTTGGTGTTCTACATTCACGTGTGGATTCTCTTATCTCTCTTTCACAGACCCAGTTTTGCCCACAGCACATCAGAGGATGCTGCACTCCACGTCTCCTGGCCTGAAAAGCATTCCCCACCTTGCCCCCCCCCCCCCCCCCCCCCCACCATTCAGGTAGCCCAGGCTCCATGACGGACTGCAGACATGGGGGATTCCACAGGCTGACTCCTGGAGACACTCTGGAGTTCCAACCACTTGTAATCCAGAAGTTGTCATCACTAACCCACAGTACGAAAGCCCTCAGTGCAGACAAAATAAAAGCATTGAGGTTACTATTTTTAAATGGGGCGTTGTTCACCGTTTGTATAGGCAGCCATCTAGGTCCATTGATATGGGGACTACAAAGACTTACTGCTGGATGTCACATTGCATTGCCCCGGATAAAGCAAAAAGAGGAGATCTAGCTCAACACATCCCTTTTCAAGTGTCATCTTTGTTTTCATGCCTTGTTCACCGGGATGTGACGCAGACTCCATGTCAAAGCTTTAATCCAATAAAGACTCATTCTTTCTCTTTGCAGCATGTCATTTAATTTAACAACGCTCGCCTTTTGCTGTGAGCGTGGTCATAGCACCCTTGCTCATCACAAGGGAAAGTAAGAGTGACTAGAAGCTGGGGTTGAAAGAGGACCCTTCTGAACTAGGGCCTGGATATAGCCCTTCACATTACAACCAGCCCCTGCTTACGTATCAACTCTACCAGTCCACTGTTAGACACTGACAGTGCAGTGTTCCATAGGAATACACACAGAATTGTATGTTAGAATTAGTCAGGGAAACCATTTGGAATAGAATGGTAACATGTGCATTCAAGCACATTAACGTTCATAGCTACTGTACAGTACGCACAGTGCTGACTGTCAACACTCATTGCGAACTTTGTGGATATCGTTGCATGCTGTAAAAATGTAACTGAAAATACCATTCATTCCTTCTGTGCAGTCATTTATAATATACAAATGTACAGAGCAACAGTATTAGATAACAGGTGTGGGTAGCTGGCTGTTCCGGTGAGCAGTAGCTGTGATTTCTAACATGCAGAGGCCCAGCGCACCCAGAGCATGGACCCAGAGCATGCACCCAGGGCATGGACCCAGAGCATGGACCCAGAGCATGGACCCCTGAGCCTGTTGGATTCTCTGGCACCACTACACCACCAGAGCTCCTCCTAACAGGCCTGATGGAAGTCTCTCACTGCACGACAACTCAGCTACACTGGGCTTCCCCACCTCCACGTTCAATCTTCATTTACAGTCTGTCTGTTTTGTTGACGAGCAATTATATTTGTTTTATTGTGATGTGGTTAAACAGACTGACAATGATCACATTATCAAAGACAAATTGTGTTTTCCTTCTAACAGAAACAAGTAATGCTGGCTGAAATATTTTCAGTCTGCAAGCAAAGCATTTCCATTAGTGTGTAATCAGTGCCAATCTTTTGACAGTGTGATGTACTGCCTTGATGTCAATGGCTTGGTAATCAACCATCTTAATAGCTGGGTTCTTTTAGATGGTAGCTACAGTTAGCACAAAGCGCAGCACTGATCACTGAGATGATGACATCCCTACTGTGTGTGTGTCTGTGTGAGTCTGCAAGTCTCACAGAGAAAATCACTATATCAAAAAAGAAACGCAAATCCAATTTCAGACAATTAACTGTTGGGTTAAAGATAGCCGTTTGCTCTTCAAACGTTAATAGACAGCTAAATCCAAAGTCAGGGCAAAGTTACTGGACATAGATGCCATGAAAAATGGCCCAGGAAAAAGCAGCCTCCAAGCACATTATGCAGCACACCGGAGATATTCTAGAAAGATGATGATAGTCAAGTAAGTCAAAGTGTGTTGCAGTGCAAACCACCCAAAATAACACTGTAGTTTGTTCACCTCATAGTAGCAGAAAAAAACAAACTAAAGAAAAATGGTCTTACCTTCTACTGCTTTCTGGATAACTGTATGGAATCAGAGAAGACAGAGAATCATTAGTATTGGTGACTGAAGCACATTCACAATCTATAAATGAATAAAGAGCAGCACCAAACAGTTAATGCTAATTCTTCTGGGTTTATTTTATTTATTTATTTCACCTTTATTTAACCAGGTAGGCAAGTTGAGAACAAGTTCGCATTTACAATTGCGACCTTTAACTAAAACACATACAGCAGGCCTCTGTTATTACAACACATACAGTAGGACTCTCTAATTACAACACATACAGCAGGCCTCTGTTATTACAACACATACAGTAGAACTCTCTAATTACAAAACATACAGCAGGCCTCTGTTATTACAACACATACAGTAGGACTCTCTAATTACAACACATACAGCAGGCCTCTGTTATTACAACACATACAGTAGGACTCTCTAATTACAACACATACAGCAGGCCTCTGTTATTACAACACATACAGTAGGACTCTCTAATTACAACACATACAGCAGGCCTCTGTTATTACAACACATACAGTAGGACTCTCTAATTACAACACATACAGTAGGCCTCTCTAATTACAACACATACAGTAGGCCTCTCTAATTACAACACATACAGTAGGACTCTGTAATTACAACACATAGAGTAGACCTCTGTTATTACAACACATACAGTAGGACTCTGTAATTACAACACATACAGTAGACCTCTGTTATTACAACACATACAGTAGGCCTCTGTTATTACAACACATACAGTAGGCCTCTCTAATTACAACACATACAGTAGGACTCTGTAATTACAACACATAGAGTAGACCTCTGTTATTACAACACATACAGTAGGACTCTGTAATTACAACACATACAGCAGGCCTCTGTTATTACAACACATACAGTAGGACTCTCTAATTACAACACATACAGCAGGCCTCTGTTATTACAACACATACAGTAGGACTCTCTAATTACAACACATACAGTAGGCCTCTGTTATTACAACACATACAGTAGGACTCTCTAATTACAACACATACAGCAGGCCTCTGTTATTACAACACATACAGTAGGACTCTCTAATTACAACACATACAGCAGGCCTCTGTTATTACAACACATACAGTAGGACTCTCTAATTACAACACATACAGTAGGCCTCTCTAATTACAACACATACAGTAGGCCTCTAATTACAACACATACAGTAGGCCTCTCTAATTACAACACATACAGTAGACCTCTCTAATTACAACACATACAGTAGACCTCTCTAATTACAACACATACAGTAGACCTCTCTAATTACAACACAGTAGGCCTCTCTAATTACAACACATACAGTAAGCCTCTCTAATTACAACACATACAGTAAGCCTCTCTAATTACAACACATACAGTAGGCCTCTCTAATTACAACACATACAGTAGGCCTCTGTTATTACAACACATACAGTAGGCCTCTCTAAATACAACACATACAGTAGGTCTCTAATTACAACACATACAGTAGGCCTCTTTTATTACAACACATACAGTAGGCCTCTCTAATTACAATACACACAGTAGGCCTATAATTACAACACACACAGCAGGCCTCTAATTACAACACATACAGTAGGCCTCTCTAAATACAACACATACAGTAGGCCTATAATTACAACACACACAGCAGGCCTCTAATTACAACACAGTGCAGGCCTCTAATTACATCACAGTGTCGGCCTCTAATTACAACACATACAGTAGGACTCTGTAATTACAACATGTACAGTAGGCCTCTAATTACAACACATACAGTAAGCCTCTCTAATTACAACACATACAGTAGACCTCTCTAATTACAACACATACAGTAGGCCTCTCTAATTACAACACATGCAGTAGGCCTCTCTAATTGCAAGACCTACAGTAGGACTCTAATTACAACACATACAGTAAGCCTCTCTAATTACAACACATACAGTAGACCTCTCTAATCACAACACATACAGTAGGCCTCTAATTACAACACAGTGTCGGCCTCTAATTACAACACATACAGTAGGACTCTGTAATTACAATATGTACAGTAGGCCTCTAATTACAACACATACAGTAAGCCTCTCTAATTACAACACATACAGTAGACCTCTCTAATTACAACACATACAGTAGGCCTCTCTAATTGCAACACATACAGTAGGCCTCTCTAATTACACCACATACAGTAGGCCTCTGTTATTACAACACATACAGTAGGCCTATCTAATTACAACACATACAGTAGACCTCTCTAATTACAACACATGCAGTAGATCTCTGTTATTATAACACATACAGTAGGCCTCTGTAATTACAACACAGTGTCGGCCTCTAATTACAACACATACAGTAGGCCTCTCTAATTACAACACATGCAGTAGTTCTCTGTTATTATAACACATACTGTAGGCCTCTGTTATTACAACACATGCAGTAGGCCTCTCTAATTGCAACACCTACAGTAGGCCTCTCTAATTGCAACACAAACAGTAGGCCTCTCTAATTACACCACATACAGTAGGCCTCTGTTATTACAACACATACAGTAAGCCTCTGTAATTACAACACAGTGTCGGCCTCTAATTACAACCATTACAGTAGGACTCTAATTACAACATGTACAGTAGGCCTCTAATTACAACACAGTAGGACTCTGTTATTACAACACATACTGTAGGCCTCTCTAAATACAACACATACAGAAAGCCTCTGTAATTACAACACAGTGTCGGCCTCTAATTACAACACATACAGTAGACCTCTCTAATTACAACACATACGGTAGGACTCTGTAATTACAACACATACAGTAGGACTCTGTAATTACAACACATAGAGTAGAACTCTGTAATTACAACACATACAGTAGGCGTCTAATTACAACACATACAGTAGGTCTCTAATTACAAGACATACAGTAGGACTCTGTAATTACAACACATACAGTAGGCCTCTGTAATTACAACACAGTGTCGGCCTCTAATTACAACACATACAGTAGGACTCTGTAATTACAACACATACAGTAGGACTCTGTAATTACAACATGTACAGTAGGCCTCTAATTACAACACATACAGTAGGACTCTGTAATTACAACACATACAGTAGGCCTCTAATTACAACACAGTAGGACTCTGTAAATACAACACATACAGTAGACCTCTCTAATTACAACACATACAGTAGGACTCTGTAATTACAACACATACAGTAGGCCTCTCTAATTACAACACATACAGTAGGACTCTGTAATTACAACACATAGAGTAGAACTCTGTAATTACAACACATACAGTAGGCGTCTAATTACAACACATACAGTAGGTCTCTATTACAAGACATAGAGTAGGACTCTGTAATTACAACACATACAGTAGGACTCTGTAATTACAACACATACAGTAGGCCTCTAATTACAACACATACAGTAGCACTCTGTACCTCTAATTACAACACATGCAGTAACTCTCTGTACCTCTAATTACAACACATACAGTAGGCCTCTCTAATTACAACACATACAGTAGGCCTATAATTACAACACATACAGCAGGCCTCTCTAATTACAACACATACAGTAGGCCTCTCTAATTACAACACATACAGTAGGACTCTGTAATTACAACACATACAGTAGGCCTCTCTAATTACAACACATACAGTAGAACTCTGTAATTACAACACATACAGTAGGCGTCTAATTACAACACATACAGTAGGACTCTGTAATTACAACACATATAGTAGGACTCTGTAATTACAACACATACAGTAGGCCTCTGTAATTACAACATGTACAGTAGGCCTCTAATTACAACACAGTAGGACTCTGTAATTACAACACATACAGTAGGACTCTTTAATTACAACACATACAGTAAGCCTCTCTAATTACAACACATACAGTAGACCTCTCTAATTACAACACATAGAGTAGGACTCTAATTACAACACATACAGTAGGCCTCTCTAATTACAACACATACAGTAGACTTCTAATTACAACACATACAGTAGGCCTCTCTAATTGCAACACCTACAGTAGGCCTCTCTAATTACAATACACACAGTAAACCTCTCTACTTACAACACACACAGTAGGCCTCTGTTATTACAACACATACAGTAGACCTCTCTAAATACAACACATACAGTAGGCCACTCTAATTACAACACACACAGTAGGACTCTGTAATTACAACATGTACAGTAGGCCTCTAATTACAACACATACAGTAGGACTCTGTAATTACAACACATACAGTAGGCCTCTAATTACAACACAGTAGGACTCTGTAATTACAACACATACAGTAGGCCTCTCTAATTACAACACATACAGTAAGCCTCTCTAATTACAACACATACAGTAGACCTCTCTAATTACAACACATACAGTAGGACTCTGTAATTACAACACATACAGTAGGCCTCTCTAATTACAACACATACAGTAGGACTGTAATTACAACACATAGAGTAGAACTCTGTAATTGCAACACATACAGTAGGACTCTGTAATTACAACACATAGAGTAGAACTCTGTAATTACAACACATACAGTAGGCGTCTAATTACAACACATACAGTAGGTCTCTATTACAAGACATAGAGTAGGACTCTGTAATTACAACACATACAGTAGGACTCTGTAATTACAACACATACAGTAAGCCTCTGTAATTACAACACATACAGTAGGCCTCTAATTACAACACATACAGTAGCACTCTGTACCTCTAATTACAACACATGCAGTAACTCTCTGTACCTCTAATTACAACACATACAGTAGGCCTCTCTAATTACAACACATACAGTAGGCCTCTAATTACAACACATACAGTAGGCCTCTCTAATTACAACACATACAGTAGGCCTCTCTAATTACAACACATACAGTAGGACTCTGTAATTACAACACATACAGTAGGCCTCTCTAATTACAACACATACAGTAGAACTCTGTAATTACAACACATACAGTAGGCGTCTAATTACAACACATACAGTAGGACTCTGTAATTACAACACATACAGTAGGCCTCTGTAATTACAACACAGTGTCGGCCTCTAATTACAACACATACAGTAGGACTCTGTAATTACAACATGTACAGTAGGCCTCTAATTACAACACAGTAGTACTCTGTAATTACAACACATACAGTAGGCCTCTTTAATTACAACACATACAGTAAGCCTCTCTAATTACAACACATACAGTAGACCTCTCTAATTACAACACATAGAGTAGGACTCTAATTACAACACATACAGTAGGCCTCTCTAATTACAACACATACAGTAGACTTCTAATTACAACACATACAGTAGGCCTCTCTAATTGCAACACCTACAGTAGGCCTCTCTAATTACAATACACACAGTAAACCTCTCTACTTACAACACACACAGTAGGCCTCTGTTATTACAACACATACAGTAGACCTCTCTAAATACAACACATACAGTATGCCACTCTAATTACAACACACACAGTAGGCCTATGTTATTACAACACATACAGTAGGCCTCTCTAATTACAACACACACAGTAGGCCTCTGTTATTACAACACATACAGTAGTTCTCTCTAATTACAACACATACAGTAGACCTCTCTAATTACAACACATACAGTAGGACTCTGTAATTACAACACATACAGTAGGACTCTGTAATTACAACACATAGAGTAGAACTCTGTAATTACAACACATACAGTAGGCGTCTAATTACAACACATACAGTAGGTCTCTAATTACAAGACATACAGTAGGACTCTATAATTACAACACATACAGTAGGACTCTGTAATTACAACATGTACAGTAGGCCTCTAATTACAACACATACAGTAGGACTCTGTAATTACAATACATACAGTAGGCCTCTAATTACAACACAGTAGGACTCTGTAATTACAACACATACAGTAGGCCTCTCTAATTACAACACATACAGTAAGCCTCTCTAATTACAACACATACAGTAGACCTCTCTAATTACAATACATACAGTAGGACTCTGTAATTACAACACATACAGTAGGCCTCTCTAATTACAACATATACAGTAGGACTCTGTAATTACAACACATAGAGTAGAACTCTGTAATTACAACACATACAGTAGGCGTCTAATTACAACACATACAGTAGGTCTCTAATTACAATACATACAGTAGGACTCTGTAATTACAACACATACAGTAGGACTCTAATTACAACATGTACAGTAGGCCTCTAATTACAACACATACAGTAGGACTCTGTAATTACAAGACATACAGTAGGACTCTGTAATTACAACACATACAGTAGGACTCTAATTACAACACATACAGTAGGCCTCTTTAATTACAACACATACAGTAAGCCTCTCTAATTACAACACATACAGTAGACCTCTCTAATTACAACACATAGAGGACTCTGTAATTACAACACATACAGTAGGCCTCTCTAATTACAACACATACAGTAGACTTCTAATTACAACACATACAGTAGGCCTCTCTAATTGCAACACCTACAGTAGGCCTCTCTAATTACAATACACACAGTAGACCTCTCTACTTACAACACACACAGTAGGCCTCTGTTATTACAACACATACAGTAGTTCTCTGTTATTACAACACATACAGTAGGCCTATGTTATTACAACACATACAGTAGGCCTATGTTATTACAACACATACAGTAGGCCTCTCTAATTACAACACACACAGTAGGCCTCTGTTATTACAACACATACAGTAGTTCTCTGTTATTATGACACATACAGTAGGCCTCTCTAAATACAACACACACATTAGACCTCTCTAATTACAACACACACAGTAGTTCTCTGTTATTACAACACATACAGTAGTTCTCTGTTATTACAACACATACTGTAGGCCTCTCTAAATACAACACATACAGAAAGCCTCTGTAATTACAACACAGTGTCGGCCTCTAATTACAACACATACAGTAGACCTCTCTAATTACAACACATACAGTAGGACTCTGTAATTACAACACATACAGTAGGACTCTGTAATTACAACACATAGAGTAGAACTCTGTAATTACAACACATACAGTAGGCGTCTAATTACAACACATACAGTAGGTCTCTAATTACAAGACATACAGTAGGACTCTGTAATTACAACACATACAGTAGGCCTCTGTAATTACAACACAGTGTCGGCCTCTAATTACAACACATACAGTAGGCCTCTAATTACAACACATACAGTAGGACGCTGTAATTACAACACATACAGTAGGCCTCTAATTACAACACAGTAGGACTCTGTAATTACAACACATACAGTAGGCCTCTCTAATTACAACACATACAGTAGACCTCTCTAATTACAATACATACAGTAGGACTCTGTAATTACAACACATACAGTAGGCCTCTCTAATTACAACATATACAGTAGGACTCTGTAATTACAACACATAGAGTAGAACTCTGTAATTACAACACATACAGTAGGCGTCTAATTACAACACATACAGTAGGTCTCTAATTACAATACATACAGTAGGACTCTGTAATTACAACACATACAGTAGGACTCTAATTACAACATGTACAGTAGGCCTCTAATTACAACACATACAGTAGGACTCTGTAATTACAAGACATACAGTAGGACTCTGTAATTACAACACATACAGTAGGACTCTAATTACAACACATACAGTAGGCCTCTTTAATTACAACACATACAGTAAGCCTCTCTAATTACAACACATACAGTAGACCTCTCTAATTACAACACATAGAGGACTCTGTAATTACAACACATACAGTAGGCCTCTCTAATTACAACACATACAGTAGACTTCTAATTACAACACATACAGTAGGCCTCTCTAATTGCAACACCTACAGTAGGCCTCTCTAATTACAATACACACAGTAGACCTCTCTACTTACAACACACACAGTAGGCCTCTGTTATTACAACACATACAGTAGTTCTCTGTTATTACAACACATACAGTAGGCCTATGTTATTACAACACATACAGTAGGCCTATGTTATTACAACACATACAGTAGGCCTCTCTAATTACAACACACACAGTAGGCCTCTGTTATTACAACACATACAGTAGTTCTCTGTTATTATGACACATACAGTAGGCCTCTCTAAATACAACACACACATTAGACCTCTCTAATTACAACACACACAGTAGTTCTCTGTTATTACAACACATACAGTAGTTCTCTGTTATTACAACACATACTGTAGGCCTCTCTAAATACAACACATACAGAAAGCCTCTGTAATTACAACACAGTGTCGGCCTCTAATTACAACACATACAGTAGACCTCTCTAATTACAACACATACAGTAGGACTCTGTAATTACAACACATACAGTAGGACTCTGTAATTACAACACATAGAGTAGAACTCTGTAATTACAACACATACAGTAGGCGTCTAATTACAACACATACAGTAGGTCTCTAATTACAAGACATACAGTAGGACTCTGTAATTACAACACATACAGTAGGCCTCTGTAATTACAACACAGTGTCGGCCTCTAATTACAACACATACAGTAGGACTCTGTAATTACAACACATAGAGTAGGACTCTGTAATTACAACACATACAGTAGGCCTCTGTATTTACAACACAGTGTCGGCCTCTAATTACAACACATACAGTAGGACTCTGTAATTACAACATGTACAGTAGGCCTCTAATTACAACACAGTAGTACTCTGTAATTACAACACATACAGTAGGCCTCTTTAATTACAACACATACAGTAAGCCTCTCTAATTACAACACATACAGTAGACCTCTCTAATTACAACACATAGAGTAGGACTCTAATTACAACACATACAGTAGGCCTCTCTAATTACAACACATACAGTAGACTTCTAATTACAACACATACAGTAGGCCTCTCTAATTGCAACACCTACAGTAGGCCTCTCTAATTACAATACACACAGTAAACCTCTCTACTTACAACACACACAGTAGGCCTCTGTTATTACAACACATACAGTAGACCTCTCTAAATACAACACATACAGTATGCCACTCTAATTACAACACACACAGTAGGCCTATGTTATTACAACACATACAGTAGGCCTCTCTAATTACAACACACACAGTAGGCCTCTGTTATTACAACACATACAGTAGTTCTCTCTAATTACAACACATACAGTAGACCTCTCTAATTACAACACATACAGTAGGACTCTGTAATTACAACACATACAGTAGGACTCTGTAATTACAACACATAGAGTAGAACTCTGTAATTACAACACATACAGTAGGCGTCTAATTACAACACATACAGTAGGTCTCTAATTACAAGACATACAGTAGGACTCTATAATTACAACACATACAGTAGGACTCTGTAATTACAACATGTACAGTAGGCCTCTAATTACAACACATACAGTAGGACTCTTTAATTACAACACATACAGTAAGCCTCTCTAATTACAACACATACAGTAGACCTCTCTAATTACAACACATAGAGGACTCTGTAATTACAACACATACAGTAGGCCTCTCTAATTACAACACATACAGTAGACTTCTAATTACAACACATACAGTAGGCCTCTCTAATTGCAACACCTACAGTAGGCCTCTCTAATTACAATACACACAGTAGACCTCTCTACTTACAACACACACAGTAGGCCTCTGTTATTACAACACATACAGTAGTTCTCTGTTATTACAACACATACAGTAGGCCTATGTTATTACAACACATACAGTAGGCCTATGTTATTACAACACATACAGTAGGCCTCTCTAATTACAACACACACAGTAGGCCTCTGTTATTACAACACATACAGTAGTTCTCTGTTATTATGACACATACAGTAGGCCTCTCTAAATACAACACACACATTAGACCTCTCTAATTACAACACACACAGTAGTTCTCTGTTATTACAACACATACAGTAGTTCTCTGTTATTACAACACATACTGTAGGCCTCTCTAAATACAACACATACAGAAAGCCTCTGTAATTACAACACAGTGTCGGCCTCTAATTACAACACATACAGTAGACCTCTCTAATTACAACACATACAGTAGGACTCTGTAATTACAACACATACAGTAGGACTCTGTAATTACAACACATAGAGTAGAACTCTGTAATTACAACACATACAGTAGGCGTCTAATTACAACACATACAGTAGGTCTCTAATTACAAGACATACAGTAGGACTCTGTAATTACAACACATACAGTAGGCCTCTGTAATTACAACACAGTGTCGGCCTCTAATTACAACACATACAGTAGGACTCTGTAATTACAACACATAGAGTAGGACTCTGTAATTACAACACATACAGTAGGCCTCTGTAATTACAACACAGTGTCGGCCTCTAATTACAACACATACAGTAGGACTCTGTAATTACAACATGTACAGTAGGCCTCTAATTACAACACAGTAGTACTCTGTAATTACAACACATACAGTAGGCCTCTTTAATTACAACACATACAGTAAGCCTCTCTAATTACAACACATACAGTAGACCTCTCTAATTACAACACATAGAGTAGGACTCTAATTACAACACATACAGTAGGCCTCTCTAATTACAACACATACAGTAGACTTCTAATTACAACACATACAGTAGGCCTCTCTAATTGCAACACCTACAGTAGGCCTCTCTAATTACAATACACACAGTAAACCTCTCTACTTACAACACACACAGTAGGCCTCTGTTATTACAACACATACAGTAGACCTCTCTAAATACAACACATACAGTATGCCACTCTAATTACAACACACACAGTAGGCCTATGTTATTACAACACATACAGTAGGCCTCTCTAATTACAACACACACAGTAGGCCTCTGTTATTACAACACATACAGTAGTTCTCTCTAATTACAACACATACAGTAGACCTCTCTAATTACAACACATACAGTAGGACTCTGTAATTACAACACATACAGTAGGACTCTGTAATTACAACACATAGAGTAGAACTCTGTAATTACAACACATACAGTAGGCGTCTAATTACAACACATACAGTAGGTCTCTAATTACAAGACATACAGTAGGACTCTATAATTACAACACATACAGTAGGACTCTGTAATTACAACATGTACAGTAGGCCTCTAATTACAACACATACAGTAGGACTCTGTAATTACAATACATACAGTAGGCCTCTAATTACAACACAGTAGGACTCTGTAATTACAACACATACAGTAGGCCTCTCTAATTACAACACATACAGTAAGCCTCTCTAATTACAACACATACAGTAGACCTCTCTAATTACAATACATACAGTAGGACTCTGTAATTACAACACATACAGTAGGCCTCTCTAATTACAACATATACAGTAGGACTCTGTAATTACAACACATAGAGTAGAACTCTGTAATTACAACACATACAGTAGGCGTCTAATTACAACACATACAGTAGGTCTCTAATTACAATACATACAGTAGGACTCTGTAATTACAACACATACAGTAGGACTCTAATTACAACATGTACAGTAGGCCTCTAATTACAACACATACAGTAGGACTCTGTAATTACAAGACATACAGTAGGACTCTGTAATTACAACACATACAGTAGGACTCTAATTACAACACATACAGTAGGCCTCTTTAATTACAACACATACAGTAAGCCTCTCTAATTACAACACATACAGTAGACCTCTCTAATTACAACACATAGAGGACTCTGTAATTACAACACATACAGTAGGCCTCTCTAATTACAACACATACAGTAGACTTCTAATTACAACACATACAGTAGGCCTCTCTAATTGCAACACCTACAGTAGGCCTCTCTAATTACAATACACACAGTAGACCTCTCTACTTACAACACACACAGTAGGCCTCTGTTATTACAACACATACAGTAGTTCTCTGTTATTACAACACATACAGTAGGCCTATGTTATTACAACACATACAGTAGGCCTATGTTATTACAACACATACAGTAGGCCTCTCTAATTACAACACACACAGTAGGCCTCTGTTATTACAACACATACAGTAGTTCTCTGTTATTATGACACATACAGTAGGCCTCTCTAAATACAACACACACATTAGACCTCTCTAATTACAACACACACAGTAGTTCTCTGTTATTACAACACATACAGTAGTTCTCTGTTATTACAACACATACTGTAGGCCTCTCTAAATACAACACATACAGAAAGCCTCTGTAATTACAACACAGTGTCGGCCTCTAATTACAACACATACAGTAGACCTCTCTAATTACAACACATACAGTAGGACTCTGTAATTACAACACATACAGTAGGACTCTGTAATTACAACACATAGAGTAGAACTCTGTAATTACAACACATACAGTAGGCGTCTAATTACAACACATACAGTAGGTCTCTAATTACAAGACATACAGTAGGACTCTGTAATTACAACACATACAGTAGGCCTCTGTAATTACAACACAGTGTCGGCCTCTAATTACAACACATACAGTAGGCCTCTAATTACAACACATACAGTAGGACGCTGTAATTACAACACATACAGTAGGCCTCTAATTACAACACAGTAGGACTCTGTAATTACAACACATACAGTAGGCCTCTCTAATTACAACACATACAGTAGACCTCTCTAATTACAACACATACAGTAGGACTCTGTAATTACAACACATACAGTAGGCCTCTCTAATTACAACACATACAGTAGGACTCTGTAATTACAACACATAGAGTAGAACTCTGTAATTACAACACATACAGTAGGCGTCTAATTACAACACATACAGTAGGTCTCTATTACAAGACATACAGTAGGACTCTGTAATTACAACACATACAGTAGGACTCTGTAATTACAACACATACAGTAAGCCTCTGTAATTACAACACATACAGTAGGCCTCTAATTACAACACATACAGTAGCACTCTGTACCTCTAATTACAACACATGCAGTAACTCTCTGTACCTCTAATTACAACACATACAGTAGGCCTCTAATTACAACACATACAGTAGGCCTCTCTAATTACAACACATACAGTAGGCCTCTCTAATTACAACACATACAGTAGGACTCTCTAATTACAACACATACAGTAGAACTCTGTAATTACAACACATACAGTAGGCCTCTCTAATTACAACACATACAGTAGGCCTCTCTAATTACAACACATACAGTAGAACTCTGTAATTACAACACATACAGTAGGTGTCTAATTACAACACATACAGTAGGACTCTGTAATTACAACACATAGAGTAGGACTCTGTAATTACAACACATACAGTAGGCCTCTGTAATTACAACAAAGTGTCGGCCTCTAATTACAACACATACAGTAGGACTCTGTAATTACAACATGTACAGTAGGCCTCTAATTACAACACATACAGTAGACCTCTCTAATTACAACACATACAGTAGGACTCTGTAATTACAACACATACAGTAGGACTCTGTAATTACAACACATAGAGTAGAACTCTGTAATTACAACACATACAGTAGGCGTCTAATTACAACACATACAGTAGGTCTCTAATTACAAGACATACAGTAGGACTCTGTAATTACAACACATACTGTAGGCCTCTGTAATTACAACACAGTGTCGGCCTCTAATTACAACACATACAGTAGGCCTCTAATTACAACACATACAGTAGGACTCTGTAATTACAACACATACAGTAGGCCTCTAATTACAACACAGTAGGACTCTGTAATTACAACACATACAGTAGGCCTCTCTAATTACAACACATACAGTAGACCTCTCTAATTACAACACATACAGTAGGACTCTGTAATTACAACACATACAGTAGGCCTCTCTAATTACAACACATACAGTAGGACTCTGTAATTACAACACATAGAGTAGAACTCTGTAATTACAACACATACAGTAGGCGTCTAATTACAACACATACAGTAGGTCTCTATTACAAGACATACAGTAGGACTCTGTAATTACAACACATACAGTAGGACTCTGTAATTACAACACATACAGTAAGCCTCTGTAATTACAACACATACAGTAGGCCTCTAATTACAACACATACAGTAGCACTCTGTACCTCTAATTACAACACATGCAGTAACTCTCTGTACCTCTAATTACAACACATACAGTAGGCCTCTAATTACAACACATACAGTAGGCCTCTCTAATTACAACACATACAGTAGGCCTCTCTAATTACAACACATACAGTAGGACTCTCTAATTACAACACATACAGTAGAACTCTGTAATTACAACACATACAGTAGGCCTCTCTAATTACAACACATACAGTAGGCGTCTAATTACAACACATACAGTAGAACTCTGTAATTACAACACATACAGTAGGCGTCTAATTACAACACATACAGTAGGACTCTGTAATTACAACACATAGAGTAGGACTCTGTAATTACAACACATACAGTAGGCCTCTGTAATTACAACAAAGTGTCGGCCTCTAATTACAACACATACAGTAGGACTCTGTAATTACAACATGTACAGTAGGCCTCTAATTACAACACATACAGTAGACCTCTCTAATTACAACACATACAGTAGGACTCTGTAATTACAACACATACAGTAGGACTCTGTAATTACAACACATAGAGTAGAACTCTGTAATTACAACACATACAGTAGGCGTCTAATTACAACACATACAGTAGGTCTCTAATTACAAGACATACAGTAGGACTCTGTAATTACAACACATACAGTAGGCCTCTGTAATTACAACACAGTGTCGGCCTCTAATTACAACACATACAGTAGGACTCTGTAATTACAACATGTACAGTAGGCCTCTAATTACAACACATACAGTAGGACTCTGTAATTACAACACATACAGTAGGCCTCTAATTACAACACAGTAGGACTCTGTAATTACAACACATACAGTAGGCCTCTCTAATTACAACACATACAGTAGACCTCTCTAATTACAACACATACAGTAGGACTCTGTAATTACAACACATACAGTAGGCCTCTCTAATTACAACACATACAGTAGGACTCTGTAATTACAACACATAGAGTAGAACTCTGTAATTACAACACATACAGTAGGCGTCTAATTACAACACATACAGTAGGTCTCTATTACAAGACATACAGTAGGACTCTGTAATTACAACACATACAGTAGGACTCTGTAATTACAACACATACAGTAAGCCTCTGTAATTACAACACATACAGTAGGCCTCTAATTACAACACATACAGTAGCACTCTGTACCTCTAATTACAACACATGCAGTAACTCTCTGTACCTCTAATTACAACACATACAGTAGGCCTCTAATTACAACACATACAGTAGGCCTCTCTAATTACAACACATACAGTAGGCCTCTCTAATTACAACACATACAGTAGGACTCTGTAATTACAACACATACAGTAGGCCTCTCTAATTACAACACATACAGTAGAACTCTGTAATTACAACACATACAGTAGGCGTCTAATTACAACACATACAGTAGGACTCTGTAATTACAACACATAGAGTAGGACTCTGTAATTACAACACATACAGTAGGCCTCTGTAATTACAACACAGTGTCGGCCTCTAATTACAACACATACAGTAGGACTCTGTAATTACAACATGTACAGTAGGCCTCTAATTACAACACATACAGTAGGCCTCTAATTACAACACAGTAGGACTCTGTAATTACAACACATACAGTAGGACTCTCTAATTACAACACATACAGTAAGCCTCTCTAATTACAACACATACAGTAGACCTCTCTAATTACAACACACACAGTAGGACTCTGTAATTACAACACATACAGTAGGCCTCTCTAATTACAACACATACAGTAGGACTCTGTAATTACAACACATAGAGTAGAACTCTGTAATTACAACACATACAGTAGGCGTCTAATTACAACACATACAGTAGGTCTCTAATTACAAGACATACAGTAGGACTCTGTAATTACAACACATACAGTAGGACTCTGTAATTACAACACATACAGTAAGCCTCTGTAATTACAACACATACAGTAGGCCTCTAATTACAACACATACAGTAGCACTCTGTACCTCTAATTACAACACATGCAGTAACTCTCTGTACCTCTAATTACAACACATACAGTAGACCTCTCTAATTACAACACATACAGTAGGCCTCTAATTACAACACATACAGTAGGCCTCTCTAATTACAACACATACAGTAGGCCACTCTAATTACAACACACACAGTAGGACTCTGTAATTACAACATGTACAGTAGGCCTCTAATTACAACACATACAGTAGGACTCTGTAATTACAACACATACAGTAGGCCTCTAATTACAACACAGTAGGACTCTGTAATTACAACACATACAGTAGGACTCTGTAATTACAACACATAGAGTAGAACTCTGTAATTACAACACATACAGTAGGCGTCTAATTACAACACATACAGTAGGTCTCTAATTACAAGACATACAGTAGGACTCTATAATTACAACACATACAGTAGGCCTATCTAATTACAACACATACAGTAAGCCTCTCTAATTACAACACATACAGTAGACCTCTCTAATTACAACACATACAGTAGGACTCTGTAATTACAACACATACAGTAGGCCTCTCTAATTACAACACATACAGTAGGACTCTGTAATTACAACACATAGAGTAGAACTCTGTAATTGCAACACATACAGTAGGACTCTGTAATTACAACACATAGAGTAGAACTCTGTAATTACAACACATACAGTAGGCGTCTAATTACAACACATACAGTAGGTCTCTATTACAAGACATAGAGTAGGACTCTGTAATTACAACACATACAGTAGGACTCTGTAATTACAACACATACAGTAAGCCTCTGTAATTACAACACATACAGTAGGCCTCTAATTACAACACATACAGTAGCACTCTGTACCTCTAATTACAACACATGCAGTAACTCTCTGTACCTCTAATTACAACACATACAGTAGGCCTCTCTAATTACAACACATACAGTAGGCCTCTAATTACAACACATACAGTAGGCCTCTCTAATTACAACACATACAGTAGGCCTCTCTAATTACAACACATACAGTAGGACTCTGTAATTACAACACATACAGTAGGCCTCTCTAATTACAACACATACAGTAGAACTCTGTAATTACAACACATACAGTAGGCGTCTAATTACAACACATACAGTAGGACTCTGTAATTACAACACATAGAGTAGGACTCTGTAATTACAACACATACAGTAGGCCTCTGTAATTACAACACAGTGTCGGCCTCTAATTACAACACATACAGTAGGACTCTGTAATTACAACATGTACAGTAGGCCTCTAATTACAACACAGTAGTACTCTGTAATTACAACACATACAGTAGGCCTCTTTAATTACAACACATACAGTAAGCCTCTCTAATTACAACACATAGAGTAGGACTCTAATTACAACACATACAGTAGGCCTCTCTAATTACAACACATACAGTAGACTTCTAATTACAACACATACAGTAGGCCTCTCTAATTGCAACACCTACAGTAGGCCTCTCTAATTACAATACACACAGTAAACCTCTCTACTTACAACACACACAGTAGGCCTCTGTTATTACAACACATACAGTAGACCTCTCTAAATACAACACATACAGTATGCCACTCTAATTACAACACACACAGTAGGCCTATGTTATTACAACACATACAGTAGGCCTCTCTAATTACAACACACACAGTAGGCCTCTGTTATTACAACACATACAGTAGTTCTCTCTAATTACAACACATACAGTAGACCTCTCTAATTACAACACATACAGTAGGACTGTAATTACAACACATACAGTAGGACTCTGTAATTACAACACATAGAGTAGAACTCTGTAATTACAACACATACAGTAGGCGTCTAATTACAACACATACAGTAGGTCTCTAATTACAAGACATACAGTAGGACTCTATAATTACAACACATACAGTAGGCCTCTCTAATTACAACACATACAGTAAGCCTCTCTAATTACAGCACATACAGTAGACCTCTCTAATTACAACACATACAGTAGGACTCTGTAATTACAACACATACAGTAGGCCTCTCTAATTACAACACATACAGTAGGACTCTGTAATTACAACACATAGAGTAGAACTCTGTAATTGCAACACATACAGTAGGACTCTGTAATTACAACACATAGAGTAGAACTCTGTAATTACAACACATACAGTAGGCGTCTAATTACAACACATACAGTAGGTCTCTATTACAAGACATAGAGTAGGACTCTGTAATTACAACACATCAAGTAGGACTCTGTAATTACAACACATACAGTAAGCCTCTGTAATTACAACACATACAGTAGGCCTCTAATTACAACACATACAGTAGCACTCTGTACCTCTAATTACAACACATGCAGTAACTCTCTGTACCTCTAATTACAACACATACAGTAGGCCTCTCTAATTACAACACATACAGTAGGCCTCTAATTACAACACATACAGTAGGCCTCTCTAATTACAACACATACAGTAGGCCTCTCTAATTACAACACATACAGTAGGACTCTGTAATTACAACACATACAGTAGGCCTCTCTAATTACAACACATACAGTAGAACTCTGTAATTACAACACATACAGTAGGCGTCTAATTACAACACATACAGTAGGACTCTGTAATTACAACACATAGAGTAGGACTCTGTAATTACAACACATACAGTAGGCCTCTGTAATTACAACACAGTGTCGGCCTCTAATTACAACACATACAGTAGGACTCTGTAATTACAACATGTACAGTAGGCCTCTAATTACAACACAGTAGTACTCTGTAATTACAACACATACAGTAGGCCTCTTTAATTACAACACATACAGTAAGCCTCTCTAATTACAACACATAGAGTAGGACTCTAATTACAACACATACAGTAGGCCTCTCTAATTACAACACATACAGTAGACTTCTAATTACAACACATACAGTAGGCCTCTCTAATTGCAACACCTACAGTAGGCCTCTCTAATTACAATACACACAGTAAACCTCTCTACTTACAACACACACAGTAGGCCTCTGTTATTACAACACATACAGTAGACCTCTCTAAATACAACACATACAGTATGCCACTCTAATTACAACACACACAGTAGGCCTATGTTATTACAACACATACAGTAGGCCTCTCTAATTACAACACACACAGTAGGCCTCTGTTATTACAACACATACAGTAGTTCTCTCTAATTACAACACATACAGTAGACCTCTCTAATTACAACACATACAGTAGGACTCTGTAATTACAACACATACAGTAGGACTCTGTAATTACAACACATAGAGTAGAACTCTGTAATTACAACACATACAGTAGGCGTCTAATTACAACACATACAGTAGGTCTCTAATTACAAGACATACAGTAGGACTCTATAATTACAACACATACAGTAGGACTCTGTAATTACAACATGTACAGTAGGCCTCTAATTACAACACATACAGTAGGACTCTGTAATTACAATACATACAGTAGGCCTCTAATTACAACACAGTAGGACTCTGTAATTACAACACATACAGTAGGCCTCTCTAATTACAACACATACAGTAAGCCTCTCTAATTACAACACATACAGTAGACCTCTCTAATTACAATACATACAGTAGGACTCTGTAATTACAACACATACAGTAGGCCTCTCTAATTACAACATATACAGTAGGACTCTGTAATTACAACACATAGAGTAGAACTCTGTAATTACAACACATACAGTAGGCGTCTAATTACAACACATACAGTAGGTCTCTAATTACAATACATACAGTAGGACTCTGTAATTACAACACATACAGTAGGACTCTAATTACAACATGTACAATAGGCCTCTAATTACAACACATACAGTAGGACTCTGTAATTACAACACATAGAGTAGAACTCTGTAATTACAACACATACAGTAGGCGTCTAATTACAACACATACAGTAGGTCTCTAATTACAAGACATACAGTAGGACTCTGTAATTACAACACATACAGTAGGACTCTGATTACAACACATACAGTAGGCCTCTTTAATTACAACACATACAGTAAGCCTCTCTAATTACAACACATACAGTAGACCTCTCTAATTACAACACATAGAGGACTCTGTAATTACAACACATACAGTAGGCCTCTCTAATTACAACACATACAGTAGACTTCTAATTACAACACATACAGTAGGCCTCTCTAATTGCAACACCTACAGTAGGCCTCTCTAATTACAATACACACAGTAGACCTCTCTACTTACAACACACACAGTAGGCCTCTGTTATTACAACACATACAGTAGTTCTCTGTTATTACAACACATACAGTAGGCCTATGTTATTACAACACATACAGTAGGCCTATGTTATTACAACACATACAGTAGGCCTCTCTAATTACAACACACACAGTAGGCCTCTGTTATTACAACACATACAGTAGTTCTCTGTTATTATGACACATACAGTAGGCCTCTCTAAATACAACACACACATTAGACCTCTCTAATTACAACACACACAGTAGTTCTCTGTTATTACAACACATACAGTAGTTCTCTGTTATTACAACACATACTGTAGGCCTCTCTAAATACAACACATACAGAAAGCCTCTGTAATTACAACACAGTGTCGGCCTCTAATTACAACACATACAGTAGACCTCTCTAATTACAACACATACAGTAGGACTCTGTAATTACAACACATACAGTAGGACTCTGTAATTACAACACATAGAGTAGAACTCTGTAATTACAACACATACAGTAGGCGTCTAATTACAACACATACAGTAGGTCTCTAATTACAAGACATACAGTAGGACTCTGTAATTACAACACATACAGTAGGCCTCTGTAATTACAACACAGTGTCGGCCTCTAATTACAACACATACAGTAGGCCTCTAATTACAACACATACAGTAGGACGCTGTAATTACAACACATACAGTAGGCCTCTAATTACAACACAGTAGGACTCTGTAATTACAACACATACAGTAGGCCTCTCTAATTACAACACATACAGTAGACCTCTCTAATTACAACACATACAGTAGGACTCTGTAATTACAACACATACAGTGGGCCTCTCTAATTACAACACATACAGTAGGACTCTGTAATTACAACACATAGAGTAGAACTCTGTAATTACAACACATACAGTAGGCGTCTAATTACAACACATACAGTAGGTCTCTATTACAAGACATACAGTAGGACTCTGTAATTACAACACATACAGTAGGACTCTGTAATTACAACACATACAGTAAGCCTCTGTAATTACAACACATACAGTAGGCCTCTAATTACAACACATACAGTAGCACTCTGTACCTCTAATTACAACACATGCAGTAACTCTCTGTACCTCTAATTACAACACATACAGTAGGCCTCTAATTACAACACATACAGTAGGCCTCTCTAATTACAACACATACAGTAGGCCTCTCTAATTACAACACATACAGTAGGACTCTCTAATTACAACACATACAGTAGAACTCTGTAATTACAACACATACAGTAGGCCTCTCTAATTACAACACATACAGTAGGCCTCTCTAATTACAACACATACAGTAGAACTCTGTAATTACAACACATACAGTAGGTGTCTAATTACAACACATACAGTAGGACTCTGTAATTACAACACATAGAGTAGGACTCTGTAATTACAACACATACAGTAGGCCTCTGTAATTACAACAAAGTGTCGGCCTCTAATTACAACACATACAGTAGGACTCTGTAATTACAACATGTACAGTAGGCCTCTAATTACAACACATACAGTAGACCTCTCTAATTACAACACATACAGTAGGACTCTGTAATTACAACACATACAGTAGGACTCTGTAATTACAACACATAGAGTAGAACTCTGTAATTACAACACATACAGTAGGCGTCTAATTACAACACATACAGTAGGTCTCTAATTACAAGACATACAGTAGGACTCTGTAATTACAACACATACAGTAGGCCTCTGTAATTACAACACAGTGTCGGCCTCTAATTACAACACATACAGTAGGCCTCTAATTACAACACATACAGTAGGACTCTGTAATTACAACACATACAGTAGGCCTCTAATTACAACACAGTAGGACTCTGTAATTACAACACATACAGTAGGCCTCTCTAATTACAACACATACAGTAGACCTCTCTAATTACAACACATACAGTAGGACTCTGTAATTACAACACATACAGTAGGCCTCTCTAATTACAACACATACAGTAGGACTCTGTAATTACAACACATAGAGTAGAACTCTGTAATTACAACACATACAGTAGGCGTCTAATTACAACACATACAGTAGGTCTCTATTACAAGACATACAGTAGGACTCTGTAATTACAACACATACAGTAGGACTCTGTAATTACAACACATACAGTAAGCCTCTGTAATTACAACACATACAGTAGGCCTCTAATTACAACACATACAGTAGCACTCTGTACCTCTAATTACAACACATGCAGTAACTCTCTGTACCTCTAATTACAACACATACAGTAGGCCTCTAATTACAACACATACAGTAGGCCTCTCTAATTACAACACATACAGTAGGCCTCTGTAATTACAACACATACAGTAGGCCTCTCTAATTACAACACATACAGTAGGCGTCTAATTACAACACATACAGTAGAACTCTGTAATTACAACACATACAGTAGGCGTCTAATTACAACACATACAGTAGGACTCTGTAATTACAACACATAGAGTAGGACTCTGTAATTACAACACATACAGTAGGCCTCTGTAATTACAACAAAGTGTCGGCCTCTAATTACAACACATACAGTAGGACTCTGTAATTACAACATGTACAGTAGGCCTCTAATTACAACACATACAGTAGACCTCTCTAATTACAACACATACAGTAGGACTCTGTAATTACAACACATACAGTAGGACTCTGTAATTACAACACATAGAGTAGAACTCTGTAATTACAACACATACAGTAGGCGTCTAATTACAACACATACAGTAGGTCTCTAATTAAAAGACATACAGTAGGACTCTGTAATTACAACACATACAGTAGGCCTCTGTAATTACAACACAGTGTCGGCCTCTAATTACAACACATACAGTAGGACTCTGTAATTACAACATGTACAGTAGGCCTCTAATTACAACACATACAGTAGGACTCTGTAATTACAACACATACAGTAGGCCTCTAATTACAACACAGTAGGACTCTGTAATTACAACACATACAGTAGGCCTCTCTAATTACAACACATACAGTAGACCTCTCTAATTACAACACATACAGTAGGACTCTGTAATTACAACACATACAGTAGGCCTCTCTAATTACAACACATACAGTAGGACTCTGTAATTACAACACATAGAGTAGAACTCTGTAATTACAACACATACAGTAGGCGTCTAATTACAACACATACAGTAGGTCTCTATTACAAGACATACAGTAGGACTCTGTAATTACAACACATACAGTAGGACTCTGTAATTACAACACATACAGTAAGCCTCTGTAATTACAACACATACAGTAGGCCTCTAATTACAACACATACAGTAGCACTCTGTACCTCTAATTACAACACATGCAGTAACTCTCTGTACCTCTAATTACAACACATACAGTAGGCCTCTAATTACAACACATACAGTAGGCCTCTCTAATTACAACACATACAGTAGTCCTCTCTAATTACAACACATACAGTAGGACTCTGTAATTACAACACATACAGTAGGCCTCTCTAATTACAACACATACAGTAGAACTCTGTAATTACAACACATACAGTAGGCGTCTAATTACAACACATACAGTAGGACTCTGTAATTACAACACATAGAGTAGGACTCTGTAATTACAACACATACAGTAGGCCTCTGTAATTACAACACAGTGTCGGCCTCTAATTACAACACATACAGTAGGACTCTGTAATTACAACATGTACAGTAGGCCGCTAATTACAACACATACAGTAGGCCTCTAATTACAACACAGTAGGACTCTGTAATTACAACACATACAGTAGGACTCTCTAATTACAACACATACAGTAAGCCTCTCTAATTACAACACATACAGTAGACCTCTCTAATTACAACACACACAGTAGGACTCTGTAATTACAACACATACAGTAGGCCTCTCTAATTACAACACATACAGTAGGACTCTGTAATTACAACACATAGAGTAGAACTCTGTAATTACAACACATACAGTAGGCGTCTAATTACAACACATACAGTAGGTCTCTAATTACAAGACATACAGTAGGACTCTGTAATTACAACACATACAGTAGGACTCTGTAATTACAACACATACAGTAAGCCTCTGTAATTACAACACATACAGTAGGCCTCTAATTACAACACATACAGTAGCACTCTGTACCTCTAATTACAACACATGCAGTAACTCTCTGTACCTCTAATTACAACACATACAGTAGACCTCTCTAATTACAACACATACAGTAGGCCTCTAATTACAACACATACAGTAGGCCTCTCTAATTACAACACATACAGTAGGCCTCGAATTACAACACAGTAGGACTCTGTAATTACAACACATACAGTAGGACTCTGTAATTACAACACATACAGTAGGACTCTGTAATTACAACACATAGAGTAGAACTCTGTAATTACAACACATACAGTAGGCCTCTGTAATTACAACACAGTGTCGGCCTCTAATTACAACACATACAGTAGGACTCTGTAATTACAACATGTACAGTAGGCCTCTAATTACAACACATACAGTAGGACTCTGTAATTACAACACATACAGTAGGCCTCTAATTACAACACAGTAGGACTCTGTAATTACAACACATACAGTAGGCCTCTCTAATTACAACACATACAGTAAGCCTCTCTAATTACAACACATACAGTAGACCTCTCTAATTACAACACATACAGTAGGACTCTGTAATTACAACACATAGAGTAGAACTCTGTAATTACAACACATACAGTAGGCGTCTAATTACAACACATACAGTAGGTCTCTAATTACAAGACATACAGTAGGACTCTGTAATTACAACACATACAGTAGGACTCTGTAATTACAACACATACAGTAAGCCTCTGTAATTACAACACATACAGTAGGCCTCTAATTACAACACATACAGTAGCACTCTGTACCTCTAATTACAACACATGCAGTAACTATCTGTACCTCTAATTACAACACATACAGTAGGCCTCTCTAATTACAACACATACAGTAGGACTCTGTAATTACAACACATACAGTAGGCCTCTAATTACAACACATACAGTAGGCCTCTCTAATTACAACACATACAGTAGGCCTCTCTAATTACAACACATACAGTAGGACTCTCTAATTACAACACATACAGTAGAACTCTGTAATTACAACACATACAGTAGGCCTCTCTAATTACAACACATACAGTAGGCGTCTAATTACAACACATACAGTAGAACTCTGTAATTACAACACATACAGTAGGCGTCTAATTACAACACATACAGTAGGACTCTGTAATTACAACACATAGAGTAGGACTCTGTAATTACAACACATACAGTAGGCCTCTGTAATTACAACAAAGTGTCGGCCTCTAATTACAACACATACAGTAGGACTCTGTAATTACAACATGTACAGTAGGCCTCTAATTACAACACATACAGTAGACCTCTCTAATTACAACACATACAGTAGGACTCTGTAATTACAACACATACAGTAGGACTCTGTAATTACAACACATAGAGTAGAACTCTGTAATTACAACACATACAGTAGGCGTCTAATTACAACACATACAGTAGGTCTCTAATTAAAAGACATACAGTAGGACTCTGTAATTACAACACATACAGTAGGCCTCTGTAATTACAACACAGTGTCGGCCTCTAATTACAACACATACAGTAGGACTCTGTAATTACAACATGTACAGTAGGCCTCTAATTACAACACATACAGTAGGACTCTGTAATTACAACACATACAGTAGGCCTCTAATTACAACACAGTAGGACTCTGTAATTACAACACATACAGTAGGCCTCTCTAATTACAACACATACAGTAGACCTCTCTAATTACAACACATACAGTAGGACTCTGTAATTACAACACATACAGTAGGCCTCTCTAATTACAACACATACAGTAGGACTCTGTAATTACAACACATAGAGTAGAACTCTGTAATTACAACACATACAGTAGGCGTCTAATTACAACACATACAGTAGGTCTCTATTACAAGACATACAGTAGGACTCTGTAATTACAACACATACAGTAGGACTCTGTAATTACAACACATACAGTAAGCCTCTGTAATTACAACACATACAGTAGGCCTCTAATTACAACACATACAGTAGCACTCTGTACCTCTAATTACAACACATGCAGTAACTCTCTGTACCTCTAATTACAACACATACAGTAGGCCTCTAATTACAACACATACAGTAGGCCTCTCTAATTACAACACATACAGTAGGCCTCTCTAATTACAACACATACAGTAGGCCTCTCTAATTACAACACATACAGTAGAACTCTGTAATTACAACACATACAGTAGGCGTCTAATTACAACACATACAGTAGGACTCTGTAATTACAACACATAGAGTAGGACTCTGTAATTACAACACATACAGTAGGCCTCTGTAATTACAACACAGTGTCGGCCTCTAATTACAACACATACAGTAGGACTCTGTAATTACAACATGTACAGTAGGCCTCTAATTACAACACATACAGTAGGCCTCTAATTACAACACAGTAGGACTCTGTAATTACAACACATACAGTAGGACTCTCTAATTACAACACATACAGTAAGCCTCTCTAATTACAACACATACAGTAGACCTCTCTAATTACAACACACACAGTAGGACTCTGTAATTACAACACATACAGTAGGCCTCTCTAATTACAACACATACAGTAGGACTCTGTAATTACAACACATAGAGTAGAACTCTGTAATTACAACACATACAGTAGGCGTCTAATTACAACACATACAGTAGGTCTCTAATTACAAGACATACAGTAGGACTCTGTAATTACAACACATACAGTAGGACTCTGTAATTACAACACATACAGTAAGCCTCTGTAATTACAACACATACAGTAGGCCTCTAATTACAACACATACAGTAGCACTCTGTACCTCTAATTACAACACATGCAGTAACTCTCTGTACCTCTAATTACAACACATACAGTAGACCTCTCTAATTACAACACATACAGTAGGCCTCTAATTACAACACATACAGTAGGCCTCTCTAAGTACAACACATACAGTAGGCCTCGAATTACAACACAGTAGGACTCTGTAATTACAACACATACAGTAGGACTCTGTAATTACAACACATACAGTAGGACTCTGTAATTACAACACATAGAGTAGAACTCTGTAATTACAACACATACAGTAGGCCTCTGTAATTACAACACAGTGTCGGCCTCTAATTACAACACATACAGTAGGACTCTGTAATTACAACATGTACAGTAGGCCTCTAATTACAACACATACAGTAGGACTCTGTAATTACAACACATACAGTAGGCCTCTAATTACAACACAGTAGGACTCTGTAATTACAACACATACAGTAGGCCTCTCTAATTACAACACATACAGTAAGCCTCTCTAATTACAACACATACAGTAGACCTCTCTAATTACAACACATACAGTAGGACTCTGTAATTACAACACATAGAGTAGAACTCTGTAATTACAACACATACAGTAGGCGTCTAATTACAACACATACAGTAGGTCTCTAATTACAAGACATACAGTAGGACTCTGTAATTACAACACATACAGTAGGACTCTGTAATTACAACACATACAGTAAGCCTCTGTAATTACAACACATACAGTAGGCCTCTAATTACAACACATACAGTAGCACTCTGTACCTCTAATTACAACACATGCAGTAACTATCTGTACCTCTAATTACAACACATACAGTAGGCCTCTCTAATTACAACACATACAGTAGGATTCTGTAATTACAACACATACAGTAGGCCTCTCTAATTACAACACATACAGTAGAACTCTGTAATTACAACACATACAGTAGGCGTCTAATTACAACACATACAGTAGGACTCTGTAATTACAACACATAGAGTAGGACTCTGTAATTACAACACATACAGTAGGTCTCTAATTACAAGACATACAGTAGGACTCTGTAATTACAACACATACAGTAGGCCTCTGTAATTACAACACAGTGTCGGCCTCTAATTACAACACATACAGTAGGACTCTGTAATTACAACATGTACAGTAGGCCTCTAATTACAACACATAGAGTAGAACTCTGTAATTACAACACATACAGTAGGCGTCTAATTACAACACATACAGTAGGTCTCTAATTACAAGACATACAGTAGGACTCTGTAATTACAACACATACAGTAGGACTCTGTAATTACAACACATACAGTAAGCCTCTGTAATTACAACACATACAGTAGGCCTCTAATTACAACACATACAGTAGCACTCTGTACCTCTAATTACAACACATGCAGTAACTCTCTGTACCTCTAATTACAACACATACAGTAGACCTCTCTAATTACAACACATACAGTAGGCCTCTAATTACAACACATACAGTAGGCCTCTCTAATTACAACACATACAGTAGGCCTCGAATTACAACACAGTAGGACTCTGTAATTACAACACATACAGTAGGACTCTGTAATTACAACACATACAGTAGGACTCTGTAATTACAACACATAGAGTAGAACTCTGTAATTACAACACATACAGTAGGCCTCTGTAATTACAACACAGTGTCGGCCTCTAATTACAACACATACAGTAGGACTCTGTAATTACAACATGTACAGTAGGCCTCTAATTACAACACATACAGTAGGACTCTGTAATTACAACACATACAGTAGGCCTCTAATTACAACACAGTAGGACTCTGTAATTACAACACATACAGTAGGCCTCTCTAATTACAACACATACAGTAAGCCTCTCTAATTACAACACATACAGTAGACCTCTCTAATTACAACACATACAGTAGGACTCTGTAATTACAACACATACAGTAGGCCTCTCTAATTACAACACATACAGTAGGACTCTGTAATTACAACACATAGAGTAGAACTCTGTAATTACAACACATACAGTAGGCGTCTAATTACAACACATACAGTAGGTCTCTAATTACAAGACATACAGTAGGACTCTGTAATTACAACACATACAGTAGGACTCTGTAATTACAACACATACAGTAAGCCTCTGTAATTACAACACATACAGTAGGCCTCTAATTACAACACATACAGTAGCACTCTGTACCTCTAATTACAACACATGCAGTAACTCTCTGTACCTCTAATTACAACACATACAGTAGACCTCTCTAATTACAACACATACAGTAGGCCTCTAATTACAACACATACAGTAGGCCTCTCTAATTACAACACATACAGTAGGCCTCGAATTACAACACAGTAGGACTCTGTAATTACAACACATACAGTAGGACTCTGTAATTACAACACATACAGTAGGCCTCTGTAATTACAACACAGTGTCGGCCTCTAATTACAACACATACAGTAGGACTCTGTAATTACAACATGTACAGTAGGCCTCTAATTACAACACATAGAGTAGAACTCTGTAATTACAACACATACAGTAGGCGTCTAATTACAACACATACAGTAGGTCTCTAATTACAAGACATACAGTAGGACTCTGTAATTACAACACATACAGTAGGACTCTGTAATTACAACACATACAGTAAGCCTCTGTAATTACAACACATACAGTAGGCCTCTAATTACAACACATACAGTAGCACTCTGTACCTCTAATTACAACACATGCAGTAACTCTCTGTACCTCTAATTACAACACATACAGTAGACCTCTCTAATTACAACACATACAGTAGGCCTCTAATTACAACACATACAGTAGGCCTCTCTAATTACAACACATACAGTAGGCCTCGAATTACAACACAGTAGGACTCTGTAATTACAACACATACAGTAGGACTCTGTAATTACAACACATACAGTAGGACTCTGTAATTACAACACATAGAGTAGAACTCTGTAATTACAACACATACAGTAGGCCTCTGTAATTACAACACAGTGTCGGCCTCTAATTACAACACATACAGTAGGACTCTGTAATTACAACATGTACAGTAGGCCTCTAATTACAACACATACAGTAGGCCTCTAATTACAACACAGTAGGACTCTGTAATTACAACACATACAGTAGGCCTCTCTAATTACAACACATACAGTAAGCCTCTCTAATTACAACACATACAGTAGACCTCTCTAATTACAACACATACAGTAGGACTCTGTAATTACAACACATACAGTAGGCCTCTCTAATTACAACACATACAGTAGGACTCTGTAATTACAACACATAGAGTAGAACTCTGTAATTACAACACATACAGTAGGCGTCTAATTACAACACATACAGTAGGTCTCTAATTACAAGACATACAGTAGGACTCTGTAATTACAACACATACAGTAGGACTCTGTAATTACAACACATACAGTAAGCCTCTGTAATTACAACACATACAGTAGGCCTCTAATTACAACACATACAGTAGCACTCTGTACCTCTAATTACAACACATGCAGTAACTCTCTGTACCTCTAATTACAACACATAAAGTAGACCTCTCTAATTACAACACATACAGTAGGCCTCTAATTACAACACATACAGTAGGCCTCTCTAATTACAACACATACAGTAGGCCTCGAATTACAACACAGTAGGACTCTGTAATTACAACACATACAGTAGGACTCTGTAATTACAACACATACAGTAGGACTCTGTAATTACAACACATAGAGTAGAACTCTGTAATTACAACACATACAGTAGGCCTCTGTAATTACAACACAGTGTCGGCCTCTAATTACAACACATACAGTAGGACTCTGTAATTACAACATGTACAGTAGGCCTCTAATTACAACACATACAGTAGGACTCTAATTACAACACAGTAGGACTCTGTAATTACAACACATACAGTAGGCCTCTCTAATTACAACACATACAGTAAGCCTCTCTAATTACAACACATACAGTAGACCTCTCTAATTACAACACATACAGTAGGACTCTGTAATTACAACACATAGAGTAGAACTCTGTAATTACAACACATACAGTAGGCGTCTAATTACAACACATACAGTAGGTCTCTAATTACAAGACATACAGTAGGAATCTGTAATTACAACACATACAGTAGGACCCTGTAATTACAACACATACAGTAAGCCTCTGTAATTACAACACATACAGTAGGCCTCTAATTACAACACATACAGTAGCACTCTGTACCTCTAATTACAACACATGCAGTAACTATCTGTACCTCTAATTACAACACATACAGTAGGCCTCTCTAATTACAACACATACAGTAGGACTCTGTAATTACAACACATACAGTAGGCCTCTCTAATTACAACACATACAGTAGAACTCTGTAATTACAACACATACAGTAGGCGTCTAATTACAACACATACAGTAGGACTCTGTAATTACAACACATAGAGTAGGACTCTGTAATTACAACACATACAGTAGGTCTCTAATTACAAGACATACAGTAGGACTCTGTAATTACAACACATACAGTAGGCCTCTGTAATTACAACACAGTGTCGGCCTCTAATTACAACACATACAGTAGGACTCTGTAATTACAACATGTACAGTAGGCCTCTAATTACAACACATAGAGTAGAACTCTGTAATTACAACACATGCAGTAACTCTCTGTACCTCTAATTACAACACATACAGTAGACCTCTCTAATTACAACACATACAGTAGGCCTCTAATTACAACACATACAGTAGGCCTCTCTAATTACAACACATACAGTAGGCCTCGAATTACAACACAGTAGGACTCTGTAATTACAACACATACAGTAGGACTCTGTAATTACAACACATACAGTAGGCCTCTGTAATTACAACACAGTGTCGGCCTCTAATTACAACACATACAGTAGGACTCTGTAATTACAACATGTACAGTAGGCCTCTAATTACAACACATAGAGTAGAACTCTGTAATTACAACACATACAGTAGGCGTCTAATTACAACACATACAGTAGGTCTCTAATTACAAGACATACAGTAGGACTCTGTAATTACAACACATACAGTAGGACTCTGTAATTACAACACATACAGTAAGCCTCTGTAATTACAACACATACAGTAGGCCTCTAATTACAACACATACAGTAGCACTCTGTACCTCTAATTACAACACATGCAGTAACTCTCTGTACCTCTAATTACAACACATACAGTAGACCTCTCTAATTACAACACATACAGTAGGCCTCTAATTACAACACATACAGTAGGCCTCTCTAATTACAACACATACAGTAGGCCTCGAATTACAACACAGTAGGACTCTGTAATTACAACACATACAGTAGGACTCTGTAATTACAACACATACAGTAGGACTCTGTAATTACAACACATAGAGTAGAACTCTGTAATTACAACACATACAGTAGGCCTCTGTAATTACAACACAGTGTCGGCCTCTAATTACAACACATACAGTAGGACTCTGTAATTACAACATGTACAGTAGGCCTCTAATTACAACACATACAGTAGGACTCTGTAATTACAACACATACAGTAGGCCTCTAATTACAACACAGTAGGACTCTGTAATTACAACACATACAGTAGGCCTCTCTAATTACAACACATACAGTAAGCCTCTCTAATTACAACACATACAGTAGACCTCTCTAATTACAACACATACAGTAGGACTCTGTAATTACAACACATACAGTAGGCCTCTCTAATTACAACACATACAGTAGGACTCTGTAATTACAACACATAGAGTAGAACTCTGTAATTACAACACATACAGTAGGCGTCTAATTACAACACATACAGTAGGTCTCTAATTACAAGACATACAGTAGGACTCTGTAATTACAACACATACAGTAGGACTCTGTAATTACAACACATACAGTAAGCCTCTGTAATTACAACACATACAGTAGGCCTCTAATTACAACACATACAGTAGCACTCTGTACCTCTAATTACAACACATGCAGTAACTCTCTGTACCTCTAATTACAACACATAAAGTAGACCTCTCTAATTACAACACATACAGTAGGCCTCTAATTACAACACATACAGTAGGCCTCTCTAATTACAACACATACAGTAGGCCTCGAATTACAACACAGTAGGACTCTGTAATTACAACACATACAGTAGGACTCTGTAATTACAACACATACAGTAGGACTCTGTAATTACAACACATAGAGTAGAACTCTGTAATTACAACACATACAGTAGGCCTCTGTAATTACAACACAGTGTCGGCCTCTAATTACAACACATACAGTAGGACTCTGTAATTACAACATGTACAGTAGGCCTCTAATTACAACACATACAGTAGGACTCTGTAATTACAACACATACAGTAGGCCTCTAATTACAACACAGTAGGACTCTGTAATTACAACACATACAGTAGGCCTCTCTAATTACAACACATACAGTAAGCCTCTCTAATTACAACACATACAGTAGACCTCTCTAATTACAACACATACAGTAGGACTCTGTAATTACAACACATAGAGTAGAACTCTGTAATTACAACACATACAGTAGGCGTCTAATTACAACACATACAGTAGGTCTCTAATTACAAGACATACAGTAGGACTCTGTAATTACAACACATACAGTAGGACCCTGTAATTACAACACATACAGTAAGCCTCTGTAATTACAACACATACAGTAGGCCTCTAATTACAACACATACAGTAGCACTCTGTACCTCTAATTACAACACATGCAGTAACTATCTGTACCTCTAATTACAACACATACAGTAGGCCTCTCTAATTACAACACATACAGTAGGACTCTGTAATTACAACACATACAGTAGGCCTCTCTAATTACAACACATACAGTAGAACTCTGTAATTACAACACATACAGTAGGCGTCTAATTACAACACATACAGTAGGACTCTGTAATTACAACACATAGAGTAGGACTCTGTAATTACAACACATACAGTAGGTCTCTAATTACAAGACATACAGTAGGACTCTGTAATTACAACACATACAGTAGGCCTCTGTAATTACAACACAGTGTCGGCCTCTAATTACAACACATACAGTAGGACTCTGTAATTACAACATGTACAGTAGGCCTCTAATTACAACACATAGAGTAGAACTCTGTAATTACAACACATACAGTAGGCGTCTAATTACAACACATACAGTAGGTCTCTAATTACAAGACATACAGTAGGACTCTGTAATTACAACACATACAGTAGGACTCTGTAATTACAACACATACAGTAAGCCTCTGTAATTACAACACATACAGTAGGCCTCTAATTACAACACATACAGTAGCACTCTGTACCTCTAATTACAACACATGCAGTAACTCTCTGTACCTCTAATTACAACACATACAGTAGACCTCTCTAATTACAACACATACAGTAGGCCTCTAATTACAACACATACAGTAGGCCTCTCTAAGTACAACACATACAGTAGGCCTCGAATTACAACACAGTAGGACTCTGTAATTACAACACATACAGTAGGACTCTGTAATTACAACACATACAGTAGGACTCTGTAATTACAACACATAGAGTAGAACTCTGTAATTACAACACATACAGTAGGCCTCTGTAATTACAACACAGTGTCGGCCTCTAATTACAACACATACAGTAGGACTCTGTAATTACAACATGTACAGTAGGCCTCTAATTACAACACATACAGTAGGACTCTGTAATTACAACACATACAGTAGGCCTCTAATTACAACACAGTAGGACTCTGTAATTACAACACATACAGTAGGCCTCTCTAATTACAACACATACAGTAAGCCTCTCTAATTACAACACATACAGTAGACCTCTCTAATTACAACACATACAGTAGGACTCTGTAATTACAACACATAGAGTAGAACTCTGTAATTACAACACATACAGTAGGCGTCTAATTACAACACATACAGTAGGTCTCTAATTACAAGACATACAGTAGGACTCTGTAATTACAACACATACAGTAGGACTCTGTAATTACAACACATACAGTAAGCCTCTGTAATTACAACACATACAGTAGGCCTCTAATTACAACACATACAGTAGCACTCTGTACCTCTAATTACAACACATGCAGTAACTCTCTGTACCTCTAATTACAACACATACAGTAGGCCTCTCTAATTACAACACATACAGTAGGACTCTGTAATTACAACACATACAGTAGGCCTCTCTAATTACAACACATACAGTAGAACTCTGTAATTACAACACATACAGTAGGCGTCTAATTACAACACATACAGTAGAACTCTGTAATTACAACACATAGAGTAGGACTCTGTAATTACAACACATACAGTAGGTTTCTAATTACAAGACATACAGTAGGACTCTGTAATTACAACACATACAGTAGGCCTCTGTAATTACAACACAGTGTCGGCCTCTAATTACAACACATACAGTAGGACTCTGTAATTACAACATGTACAGTAGGCCTCTAATTACAACACATACAGTAGGACTCTGTAATTACAACACATACAGTAGGCCTCTAATTACAACACAGTAGGACTCTGTAATTACAACACATACAGTAGGCCTCTCTAATTACAACACATACAGTAAGCCTCTCTAATTACAACACATACAGTAGACCTCTAATTACAACACATACAGTAAGCCTTTCTAATTACAACACATACAGTAGACCTCTCTAATTACAACACATACAGTAGGACTCTGTAATTACAACACATACAGTAGGCCTCTCTAATTACAACACATACAGTAGGACTCTGTAATTACAACACATAGAGTAGAACTCTGTAATTACAACACATACAGTAGGCCTCTAATTACAACACATACAGTAGGTCTCTAATTACAAGACATACAGTAGGACTCTGTAATTACAACACATAGAGTAGAACTCTGTAATTACAACACATACAGTAGGCGTTTAATTACAACACATACAGTAGGTCTCTAATTACAAGACATACAGTAGGACTCTGTAATTACAACACATACAGTAGGACTCTGTAATTACAACACATACAGTAAGCCTCTGTAATTACAACACATACAGTAGGCCTCTAATTACAACACATACAGTAGCACTCTGTACCTCTAATTACAACACATGCAGTAACTCTCTGTACCTCTAATTACAACACATGCAGTAACTCTCTGTACCTCTAATTACAACACATACAGTAGGCCTCTAATTACAACACATACAGTAGGCCTCTCTAATTACAACACATACAGTATCCCTCTCTAACTTTAACACATACAGTAGGCCTCTCCATAGACCGTTCTAATCTATACAATATAATGATCCTGATACTCAACACATACATTTAGTGGGCAATAGGCATCTCTTTAAAATACTAGCACATAGCATTTTACCCCATATGTACTGTAATAAAGGCTGACACTGCTGTACTAAAGCAGTTTTATCAGAGGATCCCTCATAGCTCATACCTACATGGAGGTTATATTGGATATCTATGCTTTCGATGAGGCACATTTACATGAGACAATCTACATTATGAGAACAGGATATGGTCTTCTAGGAAGGTTACACTTCTAGGTATGTTACATATGATTCACCCAGTCAAGCCTATAAATGCCATATCATTGCATACCGATATACTGTATCATTATACGATTACAAGCACAGACAAATTACAAGCCAACAGAGTTAAAGATGCACCGACACTGACTCACAATGCGCACACACACACACACACACACACACACACACTTTGGGGAAATATTGTAAGTTATAAGGTCCCAACATAAAGTTCTCTGCGGGAACATTAATGGAAGAAATGATGAAATAAATAAATAACGGCAGGAGAGTGGAAACCTGATACAGTCTCTCAAAGGTTTGGAAGAGGCCCAACAGTTTAAATTCCACATTACTTTTACCACCATTCACCCCTGGTAGTTGATTAGCAATGCCTCTGAAGTAGTTGCCACAGAGATCCGAGACCACATCAACTCAATTCCCCTGTGACGACAGGAACCTACTGACGGCAACACACAGCCTCACCCAGACCTAGTGTGTAATGAAGCACGGAAAGCCCCAGATTGCCAAGGAATAAGTGTCTGCGGGGCGGATGTCAGAGTTGTCAGAGGAGGGAAGGTGGGAGTCAAGGCAGTGCTTTGCCTTGGTGATGAGTGAGTCACAGTTCCACTTCCTTGTTGGAGACTGCGATGCCATCGTGATAATGAGGGGAAAGAGGCTGAGAGCAATGCATTGTGTCAAGATCCTGGGGCTCAAAGGAATCTATGATGCTAGCCCTTAAAGAGGCTATATGAATGCCAACATCACTTACTGGTTTAAAGACCAACGGATTGGATTGAATGGGAAAATGAAATGTATTCAGAGAGAAATTCATTTTCATTCACTACTACTTGAGGAAGGTAAATTCAATTTCCCCAAATTGTGATAGATAAAAAATGAATAAATGTGGCTGTGTAATCTCACTTGAAAGGAAGAAGGAAATATTCAGAGAGAATCAGGCCACATTGTATATACTGTCTTCCAAACAGTGAAAAGACAACGTCTCTGTGTGTGAGCATATTACGGAGCACGGCCAACTGTCACTATAAATCATGAGAGTGCACAGGGTCCTAATGATGAGAGTTCAGATACAGGTGAGTTGATGTCCCAGCACAATGACTGATCTGCCTCAACATTATGGCAACATCTTATATGAGTAAAAATGACTAATATTGGTGAGACTATTACAGGATCACAAGTGACTTCGAGATTCAATGTAACCTTTAAAGATCCTGATACTCCACATGTATCAGTCCAGAGCTTAACTTTCATTCATCCAGAAAATAGATATGACAAACTGATAACTCAGTTACAAGGTTTCTGATAAATAACCTCCACTGAATGTGGTCCAACTAATGCTTCCAGTCTTCTGTTCTGAAAAAACAAATCCATAAATGGCTAGAATGATTAAGTCCTGAGCAAATGAAAGCCCTATGACTCAGCTAAACAAAATTCTAGGGCTAGAATCCAGATTCCTTAAAGGACAACAGGGCTTTGTTTTCCGTCAAAGCCTTCACACAATGAGACAGACAGAGGCATTAGTCCTGCTTTCTAATTGTAATCCAATTGATGTGTGCAGCTCATAGAAGTGAAATACAGTACGCAGCTTTATGGAATAGTGAGAGTTGGCAGAATAAATTCAACATATGACAGTGGTGGAAGCTTGACAAGAAGTGAGATAATGGAATTAGATAGGGTTGAACATAACCAACAGACCCAACCAGGCAAATGTTGAAGAAATATATGGAGAGGTCCGTATATCTTTTAATCTTCACTTGTTTACTTTGGCTTGAAACTTGGCACAATAGTAAAGGCCACGATGGAGTTGAATGCCAGTTATAGCTTAAACTGCCAGAGGCAATTTAACGTTAACAAGCAATTTCTCTGTCACTGTGAAACTCATTATGGCTAGAAGAACATTTGAAAGAGCTTGAAGGCAGCTACAAGTGTTCCAAATGTAGGGTTCAAGCTGGGCCAATACCTTGTCAGACGTTACTTGTGTTATTGATTTCTTAACATTGAAAAAAGAGGAAGGTCCATTAAAGTTGATACAAACGAGGGACAAAGGTTTGTGAGTGGTGATTTGTTTGGATGGGTGTCTCGCATCAACTACTAGAGACAATGTGTATGCCAATCAGCGACCCCTGGTGAGCTGTTTCTATGCCGTTCAACCATATTGGAATAAATCAAAAACATGGGATTTGGTTGGACACTTTGATCAATGCTACATGGCACAAAAATATCCAGAAAACTTTTTAAAATAGGAGTTTATTCAACTAGTCAAACCCACCACCCTGGTCTGTGCGTATACTGAACACATTTTTCCATAGAGGAGTCAGGCTATAACAACTAACAACTCGGTCATCTTTGTTGGTTGTAAAATCAACCCTTCCATGCTCCAATAAATTGCTTTTTTATTGAAATGAAAATTGACATTTAGATTCATCTCCTGCAGGCAGACAAAGACAGTATCTAATACTGAATGACCTTGAGCAAACACAATACCCAATGTGTCGACACAGATAACATATTCAACTCAAAGTGACTTCTGAGACACACCGAAGAGCTGAGATGAGATGAATGCTATACACATACCCACATATGTGTTTGAACTAGGAAAGCTTCTCTCGAGAGCTTGCTTTTTCCTCAACCATGTCTCTAAGAACAGTCGGGCGAGAGCAAGACAGGACATGGGTTTAAGTTGCTGTCATAACTATTTTAAAATAAAAGTGCTACATAACAAGAAATGCTACTCTATGACAAAAAAAACATCTGGTGTGAGGACAATGCCCAACATTAATGGTGTCCCATGTGAGGACAACCAACTACATTACTTGAAGACACAATACATTCCAAATCCCTTCAAGTTAATCCTTGGGGTAACAGTTCACTTGTTAACCATCTTATACACCTCATAATGATGTATTCTACTGATGTCTGCTCTCTACAATTCAGACTGCAGTGCCGAAGATTGGCTCTGTCAGGTAACCTCTATAACAGCAACAGTTTGTGCATACTACATCCGTGTAAAACTCAGACCCCTACTCATAATATACAGTGCCTTCAGAAAGTATTCATACTCCTTGACATATTCCACATTTTGTTGTGCTACAGCCTGAATTCAAAATTGATTAAATAGATTTCTCTCTCACTATTTACATACAATACCCCATAATGACAAAGTGAAAACATGTTTTTAGATATTTCTTTTGCACATTTATTAAAATGAAATACATAAATAACTCATTTATATAAGTATTCACACCTCTTTGCTATGGCACTCCAAACTGAGCTCAGGTGCATCCAATTTCCTTTGATCATCCTTGAGATGTCAATACAACTTAATTGGAGTCCACTTGTGGCCAATTCAGTTGTTTGGACATGATTTATTTTTAATGAAACAAATGTCTATAGAAGATCCCAGAGTTGAGAGTACTTGTCAGAGTAGAAACTATACCATGAAGTCCAAAGAACTGTCCGTAGATCTCTGAGAGAACTGTGATGAGGCGCATATCTGGGGAAGGGTATAAAGCAACTTGTATAGTGTTGAAAGTTTCCGAGAGCACAGTGGTCTCCATCATTGGGAGATAGAAAATATATGGAACTAGCCAAACTGCCTAGAGCTGGCCGTCTAACCAAACCGGGCAAGAAGGACCTTGGTCAGATAGGTGACCAAGAACCCAATGACCACTCTAACAGAACTACAGAGTTACTTGACTGAGAAGGGAGAACCTGCCAAAAGGACAACAGTCTCTACAGCTTTTCACCAATCTGAACTTTAAGCCACTCCTGAGAAAAAGGCAAATGACATCACAAATTGAGTTTGCAAATAGGCACGTGACAGACTGAGAGCATTAGGCAAAAGATGATGTGGTCTGATGAGACAACAAATTAACTATTTGGCCTGAATGCAAAGCACTATGTTTAGAGAAAACCAGGCACAGCTCATCACCCGTCTAACACCATCCCTACCATAAGGCATGGTGGTGGCAGCATCATGCTATGGGGATGCTTTTCAGCGGCACGGACTGGGAGACTGGTAAGGATAGAGGGAACAATGAATGGAGCCAAATACAGGCCAATCCTTGATGAGAGCCTGCCTCAGAGTGCAAACGACCTTAGACTGGGGTGAAGATTTACATTCCAACAGGACAATGACCCCGAGCATATGGCCAAAACAATGCTGGATTGGCTTCAGAACAAGTGTGTGAAAGTCCTTTAGTGGCACAGCGAAAGCCCAGACTTGAAAACCATTGAAAATCTGTGGAAAGGCTTAAAGATTGCTGTTCACCGCCGCTCCCCATCAAACTTAACAGAGCTTGTGAAACTCTGCAAGGAAGAAAAGGAGAAAATCCCAAAATCCAGATGTGCAAAGCTGATACAGACATGCCCAAAACGACTCAAAGATGATACAGACATGCCCAAAACGACTCAAAGATGATACAGACATGCCCAAAACGACTCAAAGATGATACAGACATGCCCAAAACGACTCAAAGATGATACAGACATGCCCAAAACGACTCAAAGATGATACAGACATACCCAAAACGACTCAAAGATGATACAGACATGCCCAAAACGACTCAAAGATGATACAGACATGCCCAAAACGACTCAAAGATGATACAGACATACCCAAAACGACTCAAAGATGATACAGACATGCCCAAAACGACTCAAAGATGATACAGACATACCCAAAACGACTCAAAGATGATACAGACATGCCCAAAACGACTCAAAGATGATACAGACATGCCCAAAACGACTCAAAGATGATACAGACATACCCAAAACGACTCAAAGATGATACAGACATGCCCAAAACGACTCAAAGATGATACAGACATGCCCAAAACGACTCAAAGATGATACAGACATACCCAAAACGACTCAAAGATGATACAGACATACCCAAAACGACTCAAAGATGATACAGACATACCCAAAACGACTCAAAGCTGATACAGACATACCCAAAACGACTCAAAGCTGATACAGACATGCCCAAAACGACTCAAAGATGATACAGACATGCCCAAAACGACTCAAAGATGATACAGACATACCCAAAACGACTCAAAGCTGATACAGACATACCCAAAACGACTCAAAGATGATACAGACATACCCAAAACGACTCAAAGCTAATACAGACATACCCAAAACGACTCAAAGATGATACAGACATACCCAAAACGACTCAAAGCTAATACAGACATGCCCAAAACGACTCAAAGATGATACAGACATACCCAAAATGACTCAAAGCTAATACAGACATACCCAAAACGACTCAAAGATGATACAGACATACCCAAAACGACTCAAAGCTGATACAGACATACCCAAAACGACTCAAAGCTAATACAGACATACCCAAAACGACTCAAAGATGATACAGACATACCCAAAACGACTCAAAGCTGATACAGACATACCCAAAACGACTCAAAGATGATACAGACATACCCAAAACGACTCAAAGCTGATACAGACATACCCAAAACGACTCAAAGCTGATACAGACATACCCAAAACGACTCAAAGCTGATACAGACATACCCAAAAATGACCCAAAGCTGTAATCTCTGCCAAAGGTGCTTCTACAAAGTATTCAGTCAGGGGTGTGAATACTTATGTAAAAAATGTATTTCTGTATTTTATTTTCAATAAATGTGAGAGAGGAAAATTGTAAAACATGTTTTCACTTTGTCATTATGGGGCTGTAACGGTTTTCTATATGTGAAGGAGAGTCGGACCAAAATGCAGCGTGTAGATTGCGATCCATGTTTTAATGAACAAACGTAAAACACGAATCAATGCAAACACTACAAAATAAAGAACGTGATGAACGTAACGAAAACCTAAAACAGCCTATCTGGTGAAAAACACATAGACAGGAACAATCACCCACAAACACACAGTGAAACCCAGACTACCTAAATATGGTTCCCAATCAGAGACAATGACTAACACCTGCCTCTGATTGAGAACCATATCAGGCCAGACATAGAAATAGACAAACAAGACATCCAACATAGAATGCCCACCCAGTTCACGTCCTGACCAACACTAAAACAAGGAAAACACACACAAATGATGGTCAGAACGTGACAGGGGCATTGTGTGTAGATGGTTGAGAAAACCATATATAAATACATTTTGAATTCAGGCTATAACACAAAATGTGGAATAAGTCAAGGGGCATGAATACTAAATAATAGGAACTGTAAAAAAATATAAAACAGAGTTTCCTACATAGCTTCCATGTCAGGAGACACAAAACGGTTTCAAATGTCAGTAGGGCAAGGCCAGCAGTGCATCAGAGAGGGATGGATAGCAGAATGAGTTGATTTGAATGGGAGCAGAGCAGGCCTACAGATTCTCCATGTCTTTGCATCAGAGTACATGAGTGTATCCCCATTCCCTGGATTGGCTGGCAAATGAGGCGTGTGTCAGAGGGAGACGTGCGTACAGCAGTCTGATTTATGTCGCTGTCCTAATTCTCCTCTCTGGTGAGGAGCGCTGTAATCGACTTTGACCCTCCTCTTGGCTCTGAGGGTAAAGGTTAGTCCAGTCCAGATACACTTGAGAGAGATGACTGGGCCAATGAGGCTCAGTAATGACCATGTGGCCATGTGATTTCTTGACAGATGCATGGTCTTGGAATGGCTACAAATTCCAAATCTTTGCTCCTTCAAAGCTCAAGCTCTGTCAGAATTCAGCAGATACAGTTGAAGTCAGAAGTTTACATACACTTAGGTTGGAGTCATTAAAACTTGTTTTTCAACTACTCCACAAATGTCTTGTTAACAAACTATAGTTTTGGCAAGTCAGTTAGGACATCTACTTTGTGCATGACAAGTCATTTTTCCAACAATTGTTTACAGACATATTATTTCACAATTCCAGTGGGTCAGAAGTTTACATACACTAAGTTGACTGTGCCTTTAAACAGCTTGGAACATTCCAGAAAATGATGTAATGGCTTCAAAAGCTTCTGATAGGCTAATTGACATCATTGTGAAGATGCTGGAGGAAATGGGTACACGGGTTCAAAAGTATCTATGTCCACAGTAAAATCAATTCTACATCAACATAACCCGACAGGCCGATCAGCAAGGAAGAAGCCACTGCTCCAAAACCGCCATAAAAAAAGCCAGACTACGGTTTGCAACTGCACATGGGGACAAAGATCGTACTTTTTGGAAAAATGTCTTCTGGTTTGATGAAACAAAAATAGAACTGTTTGGCCAGTTTAGAGGAAAAAGGGGGAGGCTTATAAGCCGAAGAACACCATCTCAACCGTGAAGCACGGGGGTGGCAGCATCATGTTGTGGGGGTGCTTTGCTGCAGGAGGGACTGGTGCACTTTACAAAATAGATGGCCTCATGAGGAATGAAAAATGGTTTAAGGACAACAAAGTCAAGTTATTGGAGTGGCCATCACAAAGCCCTGACCTCAATCCTATAGAAAATGTGTGGGCAGAACTGAAAAAGCGTGTGCGAGCAAGGAGGCCTACAAACCTGGCTCAGTTACACCAGCTCTGTCAGGAGGAATGGGCCAAAATTCATCCAACTTATTGTGGGAAGCTTGTGGAAGGCTACCCGAAACGTTTGACCCAAGTGAAACAATTTAAAGACAATGCTACCAAATACTAATTTGTTCTATGTAAACTTCTGACCTACTGTGAATGTGATGAAAGAAATAAAATATACATAATTCTCTCTACTATTATTCTGACATTTCACATTCCTAAAATAAAGTGGTGACCCTAACTGACCTAAGACAGGTTTTACTAGGACTAAATATCAGGAATTGTGAAAAACTGAGTTGAAATGTATTTGGCTAAGGTGTATGTAAACTTCTGACTTCAACTGTAACTATATGTGACTCGTTTCAGGAAACTAGGAGTATGTCCTACTTTAAAAAAAATCTAAATATGTTTTTTGGCAGAAATACCTTCTGGAACATGTGAACTTTCCTGTGCCTAAAAAAACTTGTATGCCATCTGTAAATATGAATAAAATTGTCAAATTACGAGCCTAATTGGTTTAACCACAACCTTCCAGTCAGCAACCTTCCCGCTAGCCATGATTGGCTGAGATAATGAGTGGGCTGGACATGCAGAGAGAGGAGTTCAGATTGGTCTGCCATTTAGCACGCTTCTGTCTATTTGAGCTGGTCAGTATGTGTAGGTAATCGTCTCTAAAGCAGCATTTAAACAAATATATTGCGATAGTAGAACTGCATAAGTGTTTCTCTACACTTTCTGGAGAACTGTTTTGAAATCAGTGGAATTGGAGTATGATAGCTAAGGAGATGGAGAAAACACCTGTCTCCGGATTACGTCTTCAAACTAATGACAACCATGGCATCCGTGAGAGAGGGAGAAGCGTCCATCCATGTATACAGGTAAGATAGTCTAGCTAGCTACATTTTCAGATATTACACGTTTCTAATTTTGTCAGAAAGTCGTTTTCATTTCAAGTTAAGTGTACTGTTAGCTAGCTAGTTAACATTAGCTGGTTGGATCGCTAGCTAACGTTACGTGTATGATCTGTGTAGTAATATTATTCGTATCTCAGAGCCATTTGCTTTTCTATTTATAGCCTAATGTTAGATAGCTAGCTAACATTGAACCTGGTTGGTTAGCTACCTGCAGATTCATGAAGGGCAGTAACATTATGAGTTGGGATTATGGTTCATTGTTTAGTTAGCTAGCAACATGTCTTAACAAAAGACTCCACTATGCAAGTAACCGTTTCAATAGAATGTTAATGATGTCACTGCGACAACTGTTGATAGACGTAACTGGTAAATTCGCTATCTACTCCGATTTCAGAGCACTCTCATCTGAGTGTGCCAGAGTGCAGAGTAACTGATACATTTCCGAATGCTCAAACCCGTTGAATATGTCCGGTGTCAGTAAATGTTGGCAAAAAAGTGTTGTTGCCAGCCTAACCAGCTCTGTTAGGGTGAGTAAAATGGTCATAGTGAGCGGTTCTCTCATTTGTGTCTGAAAGTAGCTATCAAGCTAGCTAGCCAGTTAGCTTGGGTGCTTGACTGCTGTTGTTAGGCCAGAATACTCGAACCAACCCTTAAAGAGATGGGTGGGGCTAAAGCTTAAGAGGGTGTGAACGATGCTGAATGGGTGTAGACAAAAAAGAGGTCTCCAGTAGGTGTACAAAATATTCAAAGGCAATTTTCTCAAAAGTGAGGTTACAAGTTCCTTAACTTTCAAAGCAGAACTACTTTCCCATTGTTCCTCAACTGTAGTGTATGCATTTTCTAGCTCAGAGTCTCTACTTTTATCCAATCTAAAAAACACAATTTCAAATTTTGCTACGGAAGACCGAATCGAGTGGGTTGGTCACAAATGTATTATTTGTACATTTCTTATAAGTCATATTTTTTTTTATCATGTCTTGTTATCTTTTATCTCGTTCTCTCTCTCTCTCTCTCTCTCATAGCTTTTGGCTTGCCTGATTTTATATTCTAGGTGACAAATATTGTATGCAGTCAAAGTGTGACACCGCATTGGTATTGTACTGTATGTCTCTATTTAGAAATAAAAAAAGGTGCAGTATCAGCTCACACAGAAGCCGCCCTCTGTGGATCAGAACACAAAGGGAAGTGTGGAGGTAGTGGGGGAAGGGTCTAAACCTGATGCAGGCAGTGGATCACAGCCATGGCCATGTTATACTTGGGCATGGAACCAGTTAGCCCTGGGTGTATTGATCACTCTGAGGTGAGCATCCAGCCTATTGTTGAAATGTCATTATGTTGCAATAAGCTAAAGTATTCTGTTCCTATGGTAGCAGATATCTAGTATCAGGTAACAGCATGGTTTTAGAATGATGAACGGTAACGCAATTATGAAATGACATGATATTAATTGACATTCTGAAAGGATCAGAACTAGTCAACTTTTTATTTCTATGAAAACATTCCCTTACACTCAGTAGGTGACTTCTACTAGCATGAGGTTTCCACCCTGCAGTATATGAGAATGGTAGCAGTAGAACAAAATGTCTGGGTGGAGGCTTGTAGATTTGCTTATTTCCCTTTAGCCATGAAACAGTCATCCACAAATGAGTTACGTGGGCCTAGCTAAACTCAGACAAAACCTCATCATAATCAACCGCCTATCCAACAATCTCAGTCAAACCCCCTAAGCATTCAGAAACAGAGCATCAAGCTGTGCTGAAATGTAGATAAACACAACTCTCCCACAAATAATTTATTAAAATGAAAATCTGTTCAGATAATGGCTCAGAATTACAAGTAAACCCCGAAGGAATCCCTCAAAAACCATCATTTAACTTCACAAAGCAATCGGTTTTACTGCTAAGGCATTCAAATGGAAAAACAGGCCCTTTCCAAAAACTCATTCAGCTCATTTTGTATTTGGCTCACCTTCATGGCAGTAGTTTCCCTTGTATCCAGTGTCGGTGCAGTCACAGAGGACCTCTCCCTGGTGGATGGAGCAGAGGCCTCTGTTGCTGCAGGGGTTCTGTTTAATGCACAGGTATTCCAAATCATTCTGAACACCCTGGCCATCCAGGAGCACGGGGAGGGTCTCCCCCAGCTTTAGGTTGGTGATCAGGCCCTGGAAGGGTGGCTCGTATTTGACGGTGCTGGACGTGAGGGCAGATAGGCGAACATCTGGAGAAATGCCACCTACGTAAAGGTCACTGGCCACCACCATCTCACTTCTCTTGGACTTGACCTCGGCCACCTTGTCCTCGTTGTCAACCACCAGGCTGGTCTCTCTGTAGTTACGGGTGAGCAGCACGCGGTGCCAGCGCTGGTCGTTGACACGAGTCTCCGTGTGCAGGGAGGCCGGCTCTGCACAGTGGATGGTGAAGCGAAGATGCAGCCAGCCGTCTGCGATCAGAAGCTCCAGGAAGTCACAGTTCCCTCCGTCGTCCAGGTAGAGCACCAGGGCCTTGCTGATGTTGGTCTTCAGAGCGAAGCTCAGCTGGCCTGTGGCCTTGGCTTCCCAGCGGCCGTACCGTGCCCACTGACCAGGGACTCCCTCGTACTCCAAGGCCGTGGCCATGACTGTCAACAGCAGCCCAGTCAATAGCAGGGGCCACACGGCCCGAACTTCACACCTCCCCTGTCTGCTTATCATCTTCCACTTCTGACCCTAATCCCTCAAACTAGGTCTCGTTGCTTTTAATCCACTACCGCTGGGAGAGAGGCCGAAATGATCTCCAGTCTACACTGTTGTTGTGTTTTCCCTAAAGTGTACAGCAATAATATGATTCAAATTCTTCTCTTTAGCTTTGCCTCTCTATCCTGATTCTCTTCTTAGCCTCTCCATTGAGTGGAAAAATTGGGAATTGTGTCACCTGTTATCCAGAGAAGCGGCTACCATAACGTTCTGGTGATATCATAGAATCCATATGTTTTGGAATCTAGGAACTAGCACTAAACATTTAAGAGTCTAGGAACTAGCACTAAACATTTAAGAATCTAGGAACTAGCACTAAACATTTAAGAATCTAGGAACTAGCACTAAACATTTAAGAATCTAGGAACTAGCACTAAACATTTAAGAGTCTAGGAACTAGCACTAAACATTTAAGAATCTAGGAACTAGCACTAAACATTTAAGAATCTAGGAACTAGCACTAAACATTTAAGAGTCTAGGAACTAGCACTAAACGTTTAAGAATCTAGGAACTAGCACTAAACATTTAAGAATCTAGGTACTAGCACTAAACATTTAAGAATCTAGGAACTAGCACTAAATATTTAAGAATCTAGGTACTAGCAATAAACATTTAAGACTCTAGGAACTAGCACATACTGTAGCTTACACTGGGGAATTTTGGAACTAGCACATAGCCTAAGTTTAGGAATCTAGGAACTAGCATATAGCCTAGGTTTAGGAATCTAGGAACTAGCATATAGCCTAGGTTTAGGAATATAGGAACTAGCATATAGCCTAGGTTTAGGAATATAGGACCTAGAACATACGTCTAGGAACTAGTACATTTACAAAACCAAGTGAAGTGGTGATTGTTGTAGAATGTTGAAGTGTGGTAGTTGGGTCAGAAAAAATACAAAACTAATTCAAGGTTCTCTGTTCCTCTTCCCCTCACTCATAAACCAAATATCCTGGCCTCCTTCCAGCTGCAGTCCAGTCCAGTCTCCAGGAGTTAGCTAGGCACAGAGCCAAGCAGAAACAGGTGCAAGCGCCATCTTCCTCAGTGTCCCATTGCTCTGGAACACACACAAGAAGACTATGTTATTTGGAGAGAAATAAAAGATCATTGACAGCGTAGCATCATATTAAAACTCCTGCCGTTGGAGCTTTCTAATCTACTGAAGTTGCGTAATCATATAACCAAAATAATGACATAACATAATACATTATAAAAATTGAAGCTTTATCAATTTACACTGAACAGAAATATAAACCCAAAAAGTAAAGTGTTGGTCCCATGTTTCATGAGCTGAAATAAAAGATCCCAGAAATGTTCCACACGCACAAAAAGCTGATTTCTCTGAAATGTTGTGCACAAATTTGTTTACATCCCTGTTACTGAGCATTTCTCAGTAACAGGTGTGGCATATCAAGAAGTTGATTAAACAGCATGATCATCACACAGGTGCACCTTGTGCTGGGGACAATAAAAGGACACCAAAATTATAATTTTTGTCACACAACACAATGCCACAGATGGTGCAAGTTTGAGGAAGTGTGCAATTGGCATGGCAGGAATGTCCACCAGAGCTGTTGAGGGATAATTGCATGTTCATTTCTCTACCATAAACCACCTAGAAAATTTGGCAGTACTTCCAACCGGCCTCAGAACCGCAGACCACGTGTATGGCGTCATGTGGGCGAGCGGTTTCCTGATGTCACTGTTGTGAACACAGTGCCACAAGGTGGCGGTGGGGTTATGGCATGAGCAGGCATACGCTATGGACAATGTACACAATTGCATTTTATCTATGGCAATTTGAATGGACAGAAATACCGTGATGAGATCCTGAGGCCCATTGTGAGGCCCATTTTTTTTTAAGGTATCTGTGACCAACAGATGCATATCTGTATTCCCAGTCATGTGAAAACCATAGATTAGGACCTAATGAATTTATTTAAATTGACTGATTTCCTCATATGAACTGTAACTCAGTAAAATCTTTGAAATTGTTGCATTTTGCGTTTATATTTTTGTTGAGTATATAATAACTCATGTTATTATATAAATGTATGTTTTTTATGTTATGAAGCTATGTAAATCAAATAATTAAATAATGACATTAAAACAAATGATTAAAATATGACAGAGAGAGAGAGAGAGAGAGAGAGAGAGAGAGAGAGAGAGAGAGAGAGAGAGAGAGAGAGAGAGAGAGAGAGAGAGAGAGAGAGAGAGAGAGAGAGAGAGAGAGAGAGAGAGAGAGAGAGAGAGAGAGAGAGAGAGAGAGAGAGAGAGAGAGAGAGAGAGAGAGAGAGAGAGACTATTGCAATGCATTATTTATTAGTCCCCTGGCAGACACAGAAGAGAACCCAGAGAGGCACGGGAGGAAAGGTTGCTTTAGTTAGAGAGTAATGGAGGCTTGGAGGGTAGGATGAGACTCTGGGCTTCTCGATCACATCAATAGGGTTTGGAAGCTTCGTTGATATCACTATGGATAGTATGTTGACGGAGAGAGAGAAAGAGCGAGAGAGAGAGATATGAGAGAGACAGCGAGAGAGGGGAGAGAGAGCAGATTGCTGTGTTCATTTTGGTGCATCTAATCAAATATGAAATGTATTTTTAGCAAGATTACCATTGTGTGCTGTAACTTTTCTCAAACGTCAGAAACACTGGGTGACATAAGGGAGAAAGTCTCAAATGTACAGTGCTCTCAGATTAGCTTCATCAGGATGGCCCTGCTGTTGTCACTTTCCAGTGCTTCTGTGTCCTTGAATGTAAATTCCAACAGCAATTCTCTTGCATAAATGAGAATAACAGTCAAGTCCCGTCAGTTATCTGCTAATAGATAGATAAAAATAGATATAAGAGGAAGGTGAAACATTCCCCTTTCACGTATGCACCAAAATGACAATATCAACATGAAAACAATTGTTGAGAACAACAGTACACACAATAATAAACTGTTTTCCCTATTACTTCAGTAAAAAGCTAAAGGTTGGGGCTGGACCAATGCAAACACTCTCAAGTTCATAGAAATATGACTCACCATCCATAATATGAAATGTAAAGTTAACCATGTTTTGAAGCTATTTAGTGTCTGTTTACATTTACTTTGTTTACAAACAACTATATTTGGGGTTCTGATGGGGTACGGCAGTTGAACTAAGCTCATGAGGCATTTATACACTATATTTTTCAAGAATCAATGGGTACATATCAATCATTTCTAAGTGCAACAATGGATGTAGGAACTGCAGATTGATCCTTTAATATAATAAAAAAATACCCACTTTCAATTAACACAATTATAGTCAATAAGCCAGCGTGATGCCGTAGTTCCAAGTTCCCCTCACCGCTCCATCTAATAAACTGAATCAAATCATCTTGATTAAAAACAGTTCTATTCATCTCTCTCATCAACCAAACCAGAAAGTGCTAAAGACTGCATGTCTTTTCAGACAAATCAGTGTATGTCTGCCTCCAGGAAAGCAACTGCAGAATCAAAGAAGCTAATTGCCTTTGGATTACCTGCTGAATTGCTGTGGCCAGTTTGGGTGGAGGCATTATGTCCTGCGGAACACAAATCTCACAGCTCTTGAGGATAATGAAACAGCCCAGGACCCTTGCATGTTGAATCGCCACTTGAAAAAAGAAAAGGCCTTGTGACCGCCTCAGTTTATTTATCTACAAATAACTTGGTAACACACCCAAATCAAAAACAGGGGTCATTGATACCAATCGATTGCAGAATCAAAGACACTGAATATATAGAGTGCAGATAGGGGTTACAGCAGAAGGACTGAAACCAACACATCAACAATCCTTTGCATTTGTTATGTTATGGATATAAAACTATATTTACTTGTTGCTAGCCTGAGGTATCTCCACACAGAAGGCTCCAGGTCAGACCAAGCACGAAGCCCAGCACCATCAAACATCTCTCCTCCTAGCTAGACAACAGGGATGAAGCTGAGGCTTAGAGGGCAGAAAGATATGTGTGGAGAAAACAGCGGAGAGTAATGAGCCCAACCAGTTCTGTTTACAGTCCAGAGAAGACCCTCTCCAGACCGGCTTTGAGCTGGATAATTCTCTGTCTCTGAGAGGAGAGGTGCGACGACGGGCTGGATAACATGTTGCAATGCAGCACTAATGCAAATGATCTATCAGACACCAGAGACCAGACTTAACTACATTTACGAGTGGCATTTATAACACCAACAATTATAAAAGGATTAAAAAACTTAAGATCATTAACAATTCATGTCACACAAACAACCTTTTGTGCAAGGGAATGTTAAATGACCTAGCAGGAATACAAAGACAAACCATTGTCCTGCCCACCCACTCTATGTGTCTGAATACAGTCTGAATACAGTGAATCATATTTTTCTCCCTATCCCTCACTCGGACTGTGGCTGTGTTGGGAGGAAAGGGCAGCTATCCTCTCAGATGTGTCAGAGTGGTGTGATTCAGGGACAGAGCAGCCCTCTCCCCTGCCCTTCACTTCTGAACGTTACCTCTGACTCCAGTGTTGCATCAGGGCTCACTAACTCACTGAACATACAGGAGGCTGGGTGATGGTGGGGAACCAGGGCTGCTTCTGAAATGGCATAGTTCATTATATGGGGAATAGGGTGCCATTTCAGAGGCTTATGTCTTGATTTTATTTGTTGAAGTGTGTGGAGGAGGAGATGAGGGGCAGTGTAAACACATGGAGGAGGGGATGAGGGGCAGTGTAAACGTATGGAGGAGGGGATGAGGGGCAGTGTAAACGTATGGAGGAGGGGATGAGGGGCAGTGTAAACACATGGAGGAGGAGATGAGGGGCAGTGTAAACGTATGGAGGAGGAGATGAGGGGCAGTGTAAACACATGGAGGAGGAGATGAGGGGCAGTGTAAACGTATGGAGGAGGAGATGAGGGGCAGTGTAAACGTATGGAGGAGGAGATGAGGGGCAGTGTAAACACATGGAGGAGGAGATGAGGGGCAGTGTAAACGTATGGAGGAGGGGATGAGGGGCAGTGTAAACACATGGAGGAGGAGATGAGGGGCAGTGTAAACGTATGGAGGAGGAGATGAGGGGCAGTGTAAACACATGGAGGAGGAGATGAGGGGCAGTGTAAACACATGGAGGAGGAGATGAGGGGCAGTGTAAACACATGGAGGAGGAGATGAGGGGCAGTGTAAAGGTATGGGGGAGGGGATGAGGGGCAGTGTAAACACATGGAGGAGGAGATGAGGGGCAGTGTAAACACATGGAGGAGGAGATGAGGGGCAGTGTAAACGTATGGAGGAGGGGATGAGGGGCAGTGTAAACGTATGGAGGAGGGGATGAGGGGCAGTGTAAACACATGGAGGAGGAGATGAGGGGCAGTGTAAACGTATGGAGGAGGAGATGAGGGGCAGTGTAAACACATGGAGGAGGACATGAGGGGCAGTGTAAACACATGGAGGAGGGGATGAGGGGCAGTGTAAACACATGGAGGAGGAGATGAGGGGCAGTGTAAACGTATGGAGGAGGGGATGAGGGGCAGTGTAAACGTATGGAGGAGGGGATGAGGGGCAGTGTAAACACATGGAGGAGGAGATGAGGGGCAGTGTAAACGTATGGAGGAGGAGATGAGGGGCAGTGTAAACACATGGAGGAGGACATGAGGGGCAGTGTAAACGTATGGAGGAGGGGATGAGGGGCAGTGTAAACACATGGAGGAGGAGATGAGGGGCAGTGTAAACGTATGGAGGAGGAGATGAGGGGCAGTGTAAACGTATGGAGGAGGAGATGAGGGGCAGTGTAAACACATGGAGGAGGAGATGAGGGGCAGTGTAAACACATGGAGGAGGAGATGAGGGGCAGTGTAAACGTATGGAGGAGGGGATGAGGGGCAGTGTAAACACATGGAGGAGGAGATGAGGGGCAGTGTAAACGTATGGAGGAGGAGATGAGGGGCAGTGTAAAGGTATGGAGGAGGAGATGAGGGGCAGTGTAAACGTATGGAGGAGGAGATGAGGGGCAGTGTAAACGTATGGAGGAGGAGATGAGGGGCAGTGTAAACGTATGGAGGAGGAGATGAGGGGCAGTGTAAACACATGGAGGAGGAGATGAGGGGCAGTGTAAACACATGGAGGAGGAGATGAGGGGCAGTGTAAACGTATGGAGGAGGAGATGAGGGGCAGTGTAAACGTATGGAGGAGGAGATGAGGGGCAGTGTAAACACATGGAGGAGGAGATGAGGGGCAGTGTAAAGGTATGGGGGAGGGGATGAGGGGCAGTGTAAACACATGGAGGAGGAGATGAGGGGCAGTGTAAACACATGGAGGAGGAGATGAGGGGCAGTGTAAAGGTATGGGGGAGGGGATGAGGGGCAGCGTAAACACATGGAGGAGGAGATGAGGGGCAGTGTAAAGGTATGGGGGAGGGGATGAGGGGCAGTGTAAACGTATGGACGAGGAGATGAGGGGCAGTGTAAACACATGGAGGAGGAGATGAGGGGCAGTGTAAAGGTATGGGGGAGGGGATGAGGGGCAGTGTAAACGTATGGAGGAGGAGATGAGGGGCAGTGTAAACACATGGAGGAGGAGATGAGGGGCAGTGTAAACACATGGAGGAGGAGATGAGGGGCAGTGTAAAGGTATGGGGGAGGGGATGAGGGGCAGTGTAAACACATGGAGGAGGAGATGAGGGGCAGTGTAAACACATGGAGGAGGAGATGAGGGGCAGTGTAAAGGTATGGGGGAGGGGATGAGGGGCAGCGTAAACACATGGAGGAGGAGATGAGGGGCAGTGTAAAGGTATGGGGGAGGGGATGAGGGGCAGTGTAAACGTATGGACGAGGAGATGAGGGGCAGTGTAAACACATGGAGGAGGAGATGAGGGGCAGTGTAAACACATGGAGGAGGAGATGAGGGGCAGTGTAAACACATGGAGGAGGAGATGAGGGGCAGTGTAAAGGTATGGGGGAGGGGATAAGGGGCAGTGTAAACACATGGAGGAGGAGATGAGGGGCAGTGTAAAGGTATGGGGGAGGGGATGAGGGGCAGTGTAAACGTATGGAGGAAGAGATGAGGGGCAGTGTAAACGTATGGAGGAGGAGATGAGGGGCAGTGTAAACACATGGAGGAATGAGGGGCAGTGTAAACACATGGAGGAGGAGATGAGGGGCAGTGTAAACGTATGGAGGAGGAGATGAGGGGCAGTGTAAACGTATGGAGGAGGGGATGAGGGGCAGTGTAAACGTATGGAGGAGGAGGTGAGGGGCAGTGTAAACGTATGGAGGAGGAGATGAGGGGCAGTGTAAACACATGGAGGAGGAGATGAGGGGCAGTGTAAACACATGGAGGAGGGGATGAGGGGCAGTGTAAACACATGGAGGGGGAGATGAGGGGTAGTGTAAACACATGGAGGAGGAGATGAGGGGCAGTGTAAACACACGGAGGAGGAGATGAGGGGCAGTGTAAACGTATGGAGCAGGAGATGAGGGGCAGTGTAGTGAGGGGAGGAGGAGATGAGAGGCAGTGTAAATGTACGGAGGAGGAGATGAGGGGCAGTGTCAACACATGGAGGAGGAGATGAGGGGCAGTGTAAACACATGGAGGAGGAGATGAGGGGCAGTGTAGTGTGTGGAGGAGGGGATGAGGGGCAGTGTAAACACATGGAGGAGGAGATGAGGGGCAGTGTAAACACATGGAGGAGGAGATGAGGGGCAGTGTAAACACATGGAGGAGGAGATGAGGGGCAATGTAAACACATGGAGGAGGAGATGAGGGGCAGTGTAAACACATGGAGGAGGAGATGAGGGGCAGTGTAAACACATGGAGGAGGAGATGAGGGGCAGTGTAAACACACGGAGGAGGAGATGAGGGGCAGTGTAAACGTATGGAGCAGGAGATGAGGGGCAGTGTAGTGAGGGGAGGAGGAGATGAGAGGCAGTGTAAACGTATGGAGGAGGAGATGAGGGGCAGTGTAAACACATGGAGGAGGAGATGATGGGCAGTGTAAACACATGGAGGAGGGGATGAGGGGCAGTGTAAACACATGGAGGGGGAGATGAGGGGCAGTGTAAACACACGGAGGAGGAGATGAGGGGCAGTGTAAACGTATGGAGGAGGAGATGAGGGGCAGTTTAAACACATGGAGGAGGAGATGAGGGGCAGTGTAAACGTATGGAGGAGGAGATGAGGGGCAGTGTAAACACATGGAGGAGGAGATGAGGGGCAGTGTAAACTTATGGAGGAGGAGATGAGAGACAGTGTAGTGTGTGGAGGAGGGGATGAGGGGAAGTGTAGTCTGTGGAGGAAGGGATGAGGGGCAGTGTAGTCTGTGGAGGAAGGGATGAGGGGTAGTGTAGTCTGTGGAGGAAGGGATGAGGGGCAGTGTAGTCTGTGGATGAACAGATGAGGGGCAGTGTAGTCTGTGGAGGAGGGAAAGAGGGGCAGTGTAGTCTGTGGAGGAGGGAAAGAGGGGCAGTGTAGTCTGTGGAGGAACAGATGAGGGGCAGTGTAGTCTGTGGAGGAGGGAAAGAGGGGCAGTGTAGTCTGTGGAGGAGAAGATGAAGGGCAGTGTAGTGTGTGGAGGAGGGAAAGAGGGGCAGTGTAGTGAGGGGAGGAGGGGATGAGGGGCAGTGTAGTGAGGGGAGGAGGGGATGAGGGGCAGTGTAGGCTGTGGAGGAACGGATGAGGGGCAGTGTAGTCTGTGGAGGAACGGATGAGGGGCAGTGTAGTGTGTGGAGGAGGGGATGAGGGGCAGTGTAGTGAGGGGAGGAGGGGATGAAGGGCAGTGTAAAAGTATGGAGGAGGAGATGAGGGGCAGTGTAAACACATGGAGGAGGAGATGAGGGGCAGTGTAGTGTGTGGAGGAGGGGATGAGGGGCAGTGTAAACGTATGGAGGAGGAGATTAGGGGCAGTGTAAACACATGGAGGAGGAGATTAGGGGCAGTGTAAACGTATGGAGGTGGAGATGAGGGGCAGTGTAAACGTATGGAGGAGGAGATGAGAGACAGTGTAGTGTGTGGAGGAGGGGATGAGGGGCAGTGTAGTCTGTGGAGGGATGAGGGGCAGTGTAGTCTGTGGAGGAAGGGGTGAGGGGTAGTGTAGTCTGTGGAGGAAGGGATGAGGGGCAGTGTAGTCTGTGGATGAACAGATGAGGGGCAGTGTAGTCTGTGGAGGAGGGAAAGAGGGGCAGTGTAGTCTGTGGAGGAGGGAAAGAGGGGCAGTGTAGTCTGTGGAGGAGAAGATGAAGGGCAGTGTAGTCTGTGGAGGAGGGAAAGAGGGGCAGTGTAGTGAGGGGAGGAGGGGATGAGGGGCAGTGTAGTGAGTGGAGGAGGGGATGAAGGGCAGTGTAGTCTGTGGAGGAAGGGATGAGGGGCAGTGTAGTCTGTGGAGGAACGGATGAGGGGCAGTGTAGTGTGTGGAGGAGGGAAAGAGGGGCAGTAGTCTGTAGAGGAGAAGATGAGGGGCAGTGTAGTCTGTGGAGGAGGGAAATAGGGGCAGTGTAGTGAGGGGAGGAGGGGATGAGGGGCAGTGTAGTGAGGGGAGGAGGGGATGAGGGGCAGTGTAGTCTGTGGAGGAAGGGATGAGGGGCAGTGTAGTCTGTGGAGGAACGGATGAGGGGCAGTGTAGTGTGTGGAGGAGGGGATGAGGGGCAGTGTAGTGAGGGGAGGAGAAGATGAAGGGCAGTGTAGTGTGTGGAGGAGGGAAAGAGGGGCAGTGTAGTGAGGGGAGGAGGGGATGAGGGGCAGTGTAGTGAGTGGAGGAGGGGATGAGGGGCAGTGTAGTCTGTGGAGGAACGGATGAGGGGCAGTGTAGTCTGTGGAGGAACGGATGAGGGGCAGTGTAGTGTGTGGAGGAGGGGATGAGGGGCAGTGTAGTGAGGGGAGGAGGGGATGAGGGGCAGTGTAAACGTATGGAGGAGGAGATGAGGGGCAGTGTAAACACATGGAGGAGGAGATGAGGGGCAGTGTAAACACATGGAGGAGGAGATGAGGGGCAGTGTAGTGTGTGGAGGAGGGGATGAGGGGCAGTGTAAACGTATGGAGGAGGAGATTAGGGGCAGTGTAAACACATGGAGGAGGAGATGAGGGGCAGTGTAAACGTATGGAGGAGGAGATGAGGGGCAGTGTAAACGTATGGAGGAGGAGATGAGAGACAGTGTAGTGTGTGGAGGAGGGATGAGGGGCAGTGTAGTCTGTGGAGGGATGAGGGGCAGTGTAGTCTGTGGAGGAAGGGGTGAGGGGTAGTGTAGTCTGTGGAGGAAGGGATGAGGGGCAGTGTAGTCTGTGGATGAACAGATGAGGGGCAGTGTAGTCTGTGGAGGAGGGAAAGAGGGGCAGTGTAGTCTGTGGAGGAGGGAAAGAGGGGCAGTGTAGTCTGTAGAGGAGAAGATGAGGGGCAGTGTAGTCTGTGGAGGAGGGAAAGAGGGGCAGTGTAGTCTGTGGAGGAACGGATGAGGGGCAGTGTAGTGAGTGGAGGAGGGGATGAGGGGCAGTGTAGTGAGGGGAGGAGGGGATGAGGGGCAGTGTAGTGAGTGGAGGAGGGGATGAGGGGCAGTGTAGTCTGTGGAGGAGGGAAAGAGGGGCAGTGTAGTCTGTAGAGGAGAAGATGAGGGGCAGTGTAGTCTGTGGAGGAGGGAAAGAGGGGCAGTGTAGTCTGTGGAGGAGGAGATGAGGGGCAGTGTAGTCTGTGGAGGAACGGATGAGGGGCAGTGTAGTGTGTGGAGGAGGGGATGAGGGGCAGTGTAGTGAGGGGAGGAGGGGATGAGGGGCAGTGTAAACGTATGGAGGAGGAGATGAGGGGCAGTGTAAACACATGGAGGAGGAGATGAGGGGCAGTGTAAACACATGGAGGAGGAGATGAGGGGCAGTGTAGTGTGTGGAGGAGGGGATGAGGGGCAGTGTAAACGTATGGAGGAGGAGATTAGGGGCAGTGTAAACACATGGAGGAGGAGATGAGGGGCAGTGTAAACGTATGGAGGAGGAGATGAGGGGCAGTGTAAACGTATGGAGGAGGAGATGAGAGACAGTGTAGTGTGTGGAGGAGGGGATGAGGGGCAGTGTAGTGTGTGGAGGAGGGGATGAGGGGCAGTGTAAACGTATGGAGGAGGAGATTAGGGGCAGTGTAAACACATGGAGGAGGAGATGAGGGGCAGTGTAAACGTATGGAGGAGGAGATGAGGGGCAGTGTAAACGTATGGAGGAGGAGATGAGAGACAGTGTAGTGTGTGGAGGAGGGGATGAGGGGCAGTGTAGTCTGTGGAGGGATGAGGGGCAGTGTAGTCTGTGGAGGAAGGGGTGAGGGGTAGTGTAGTCTGTGGAGGAAGGGATGAGGGGCAGTGTAGTCTGTGGATGAACAGATGAGGGGCAGTGTAGTCTGTGGAGGAGGGAAAGAGGGGCAGTGTAGTCTGTGGAGGAGGGAAAGAGGGGCAGTGTAGTCTGTGGAGGAGAAGATGAAGGGCAGTGTAGTCTGTGGAGGAGGGAAAGAGGGGCAGTGTAGTGAGGGGAGGAGGGAAAGAGGGGCAGTGTAGTGAGGGGAGGAGGGGATGAGGGGCAGTGTAGTGAGTGGAGGAGGGGATGAGGGGCAGTGTAGTGAGGGGAGGAGGGGATGAGGGGCAGTGTAGTGAGTGGAGGAGGGGATGAGGGGCAGTGTAGTCTGTGGAGGAGGGAAAGAGGGGCAGTGTAGTCTGTAGAGGAGAAGATGAGGGGCAGTGTAGTCTGTGGAGGAGGGAAAGAGGGGCAGTGTAGTCTGTGGAGGAGAAGATGAGGGGCAGTGTAGTGTGTGGAGGAGGTGGTGAGGGGCAGTGTGGTCTGTGGAGGAGGGGATGAGGGGCAGTGTAGTGAGGGGAGGACGGGATGAAGGGCAGTGTACTCTGTGGAGGAGGGGGTGAAGGGGAGTGTAGTCTGGAGGAGGGGATGAAGGTTAGTGTAGTCTGTGGAGGAGGGGATGAGGGGCTATGTAGTCTGTGGAGGAGGGGATGAGGGGTTATTCCACCAGGAATGGCAGAGCATATGATTTACAGATGAGATCTTCCAAATGCTCACATGTGTTATACACATTGCAAGGAGGATCTCCTACTACTGGCCTGCAACTTCTGGGAACTCAAACAGGCAGCTTTGATGAAAAAGCTAGTAGTGGCCAAATCCTATTTTACAGCAATACTTGGCATTGTTTTATCTCCAAGAATAAGATTCACTCTTATTTAGATAACAGATATGCCCATTAAAATCAGGATATTATCCATGGCTAATACATATCCAGCAGCCTTCCACAGACCTAATCAAAATAATGTACATCTCAGAGTTAAAAATATCCATAACTCTTGAAGACAGTCAGTGTTGGCCCAGAGGACTCAGCTGTGAACACACTTCCAAACCTGCTCCACAAGTCCCTGGCTCTGCACTAACTCATTATGGCATCTGTGTCACAGCCAGTCACATTAGAGCACCACTACAGCATTCTTCCGGTGTCACAGCCAGTCACATTCAAGCACCACTACAGCTCAGATATTTCCCTACCATTGTGTCGCTGAGTTCTCGGGGTGCTGCTGCAAATGTACATTGTCCCAGGGGTGTTAGCAGACACAATGTAAGTAACTTATTTTATGCCCTGAATGCCTCTGTTGATCCTACAGCGGTTGTATTCAGTAATCATGTCCCGATGAACCAGAGTTATACTGTTAGCACTGAGGCAGTGTGCCCTAGTAGGAAGTCGACTGTATGCAGCTCACCCTGCACTAACAGCTCAAACATAAATAACATTGTCATGTCTACTACTGATAAGCTTCACAGTAAAGCAATAAAAACTATCAAGACTCCCAGAAAGTACTAAAAATAGCCTACATTAACATATGTAGCCTAAAAACAAAGTTCATGAAATCAATAACTTTTTAGTAATAGATGACAATCATATTTTGACAATCTCTGAAACTCACTTAGATAATACCTTTGATACAGTGGTAGCAATACATGGTTATAACATCTACAGAAAAGACAGAAATGCCAATGTGGGCGGTGTTGGGGTCTATTTTCAGAACCACATTCCTGCTTAGACATGCATCTCATGTTAAATTCTGTTGAAGTAATATGGCTACAGGTTCATCTGCCTCACCTAAAGCCCATTCCTGTGGGAAGCTGCTATAGACCACTAAGTCAGTATCTGGATAATGTGTGTGAAATGCTTGATAATGTATTTGATATCAACAGAGAGGTATATTTTTATGGGTAATTTTAATATTGACTGGGTTTTCACAAAGCTCAAGAAAAAGCTTCAAACTGTAACCAGTGCCTGCAACCTGGTTAAGGTTATCAGTCAACCTACCAAGGTAGTTACAAACAGCACAGGAATGAAATCATCAACATGTATTGATCACATCTTTACCTATGCTGCCAAAATGTGCTTTAAAACAGTATCCATCACACTATAGTAGCCATATCTGCGATAACCAAAGTTCCAAAGGCTGGGGCTAATATAGTGTATAAGAGGTCATACAATAAGTTTTGCAATGATTCCTATGTTGATTATGTAAAGAATATTTGCTGGTCTGTGGTGTGTAATAAGAAGCAACCAGACACAGCAATTGATACATTTATAAAAATTGTTACAGTTACTAATAAGCATGAGCCAATTAAGAAAATGACTGTAAAAACGGTTTAATCCCCTTGGATTGATGATATTCAGACGTCTTCCCTTTTTCCAGATGTTGTTATGTTACTCAAAAATGCATTAAATAAAACATGTCATCAAACTATAGACAATACCCAATAATGACAAAGCGAAAACAGTTTTTCAGAAATGTTTGTAAATGTATTACAAATAAAAAAAAAGAAATTCCTTATTTACATAAGTATTCTGACCCTTTGCTATGAGACTTGAAATTGAGCTCAGGTGCATCCTGTTTCCATTGATCATCCTTGAGATATTTCTACAACTTGATTGGAGTCCACCTGTGGTAAATTCAATTGATTGGACATTATTTGGAAAGGCACACACCTGTCTATATAAGGTCCCACAGTTGACAGTAAATGTCAGAGCAAAATCCAAGCCATGAGGTCGAAGGAATTGTCCGTAGAGCTCCAAGACAGGATTGTGTCATGGCACAGATCTGGCGAAGGGTACCATAAAACGTCTGCAGCATTGAAGTTCCCCAAGAACACAGTGGCCTCCATCATTCTTAAATGGAAGAAGTTTGGAACCACCAAGACTCTTCCTAGAGCTGGCCGCCCGGCCAAACTGAGCAATCGGGGGAGAAGGGCCTTGGTCAGGGAGGTGACCAAGAACCCTATGGTCACTCTAACAGAGCTCCAGAGTTCCTCTGTGGAGGTGGGAGAACCTTCCAGAAGGACAACCATATCTGCAGCACTCCACCAATCAGGCCTTTATGGTAGAGTGGCCAGATGGAAGCCTCTCCTCAGTAAAGGCACATGACAGCCCGCTTGGAGTTTGCCAAAAGGTAGCTAAAGAAACCAAAATTGAACTCTTAGGCCTGAATGCCAGGCGTCATGTTTGGAGGAAACCTGGCACCATCCCTACGGTGAAGCATGGTGGTAGCAGCATCATGCTGTGGGGATGGTATTCAGCGACAAGGACTGTGAGACTAGTCAGGATCGAGGGAAAGATGAACGGAGCAAAGTACAGAGAGATCCTTGATGAAAACCTGCTCCAGAGCACTCAGGACCTCAGACTGGGGCAAAGGTTCACCTTCCAACAGGACAATGACCCTAAGCACACAGCCAAGACAATGCAGGAGTGGCTTTGGGTCAAGTCTCTGAATAGCCTTGAGTGGCCCAGCCAGAGCCGAGACTTGAACCCAATCGAACATCTCTGGAGAGACCTGAAAATAGCTGTGCAGCAACGCTTACCATCCAACCTGACAGAGCTTGAGAGGATCTGCAGAGAAGAACGGGAGAAACTCCCCAAATACAGGTGTGCCAAGCTTGTAGCGTCATACCCAAGAAGACTCGAGGCTGTAAACAGCCTTCTTCCTGTGTCAAAGGCAGTCACAATAGAGCACCACTACAGCCTTCTTCATTCACATTTACCTACTTACAGTCCAAAGCAAACGGACACAACACTGAATCACTTCAGAATGTACAACAAACACTGTACATTCCAAGCCTAACAACTTGAAATACACTGTATACAGTATCTACACTGAGTGTAAAAAACATTAGGAACACCTTCCTAATATTGAGTTACACCCACTTTTGCCCTCAGAACAGCCTCAATTCTTTGGGGTCGAAAGCGTTCCACCGGGATGCTGGCCCATGTTGACCCCAACGCTTCCCACAGTTTTGTCAAGTTGGCTGGATGTAATTTGGGTGGTGGACCATTTTTGACACACACAGGAAACTGTTGAGTGTGAAAAACCCAGCAGCACTGCAGTTCGTGACACAAACCGGTCCGTCTGGCAACTACTACCATATCCCGTTCAAAGGTACTTAAATATTTTGTCTTGCCCATTCACTCTCTGAATGGCACACATACATGTCTCAATTGTCTTGAGGATTATGAATCTTTCTTTAACCTGTTTCCTCCCCTTCATCTACACTGATTGAAGTGGATTTAACAAGTGACATCAATATCGGATCATAGCTTTCACCTGGATTCACCTGGTCAGTCTGTCATGGAAAGAGCAGGTGTTCCTAATGTTTTGTACACTCAGTGTATAACGTATGCCAACATCAAGAGGCCCACTTTGAGGTCTATCTACAGAAGACTTCACCAATCATAATATACCAGCCCCAGTAACTAACCTATGGTCACCTTTCACCTGGACTCAGTCATCCTGGCCTCTCCAGAGAGATTCATAAAGATTGAGTTAGTTTTCATCCACCTGTCTGTGGAGCTGCAGGCCACCTGACCTAGCCTCTGTCAGCCCTGTGCACTGCAGCAACCTCTCCTTCTATGATGTGTATTCCCTCTGTGTCTCTCTGCGCCTCGCTCTGCCTCTCTCTGGGCACAGCGGAGGTGGATGGGCCCTCAGGCCAGAGAGATGAAAGAGGTAGGCAGGGGTGGAGGGGGCCCTGGGGAGCACCTCCACTGAGCCTGCCAGAGAGAGAGAGAGAGAGAGAGAGAGAGAGAGAGAGAGAGAGAGAGAGAGAGAGGGGGAGATGCACCCACACAGTGGAATGGGATGCCTGCCACACACACATACACACACCAGAAAATAAAAGACGAAACAAAGATTCATCATGGTATAGCACTTTAGAGGAATGGACAGTATTGTATAACAGAGTTCATCATTGTCATTTTGCAATTCATGTCTCCCAGTAATATATACAGTAGTTGATACCTCCCAGTAATATATACAGTAGTTTATACCTCCCAGTAATATATACAGTAGTTGATACCTCCCAGTAATATATACAGTAGTTGATACCGCCCAGTAATATATACACTACTACTGTAATACAGTACTACTGTAATATATACAGTAGTTAATACCTCCCAGTAATATATACAGTAGTTGATACCTCCCAGTAATATATACAGTAGTTAATACCACCCAGTAATATATACAGTAGTTAATACCTCCCAGTAATATATACAGTAGTTAATACCGCCAAGTAATATATACAGTAGTTAATACCTCCCAGTAATATATACAGTAGTTAATACCTCCCAGTAATATATACAGTAGTAAATACCTCTCAGTAATATTAACAGTAGTTGGGAGGAACAGATGTGAAGAGAGGTCTGTTAATAGATTAGTGGTTAGGGAGTCATACTCAGTTTAGAGCAAGCAAAAGGGCATTTCGTCTCTGTCTCGTGGGTAAAAAGCCAAGGTCAGCTATTATGTGCCAGGCATTAGTAACTGTAAATATGTTGATATATTACAGAGACTATATATACTTCAGTATGTAAGTAGCAAGATAAAACCTCAATGTTACTAGAACCAATGAAATTATAGCCATCTTAGGGCAATATTTCTACATCATTAAAGACTGAACAAATGTACACACAGAATCATGCATCTACACAGTCCTTAAGAATTTTCTGTCTCACTTGCAAATGTGCGCACGGACATGCCCACCCGCACCCACACAATCTCTCTCTCTCACACACACACACACACACACACACACACACACAACGCCACTAAATGATTATTGATTAGATTTATTACAACAATTACACTGATGTTCATTGATTATTAATTGCCATTAGTATCTATCCTGCTACTGTCCACTATTACTCCTGTTTAGATGTATATATTACCATTAGTACTGTATCTATCTATTTATCCTGCTACTGTCTACTATTACTCCTATTGACATGTATATATTACCATTAGTACTGTATCTATCTATTTATCCTGCTACTGTCTACTATTACTCCTATTGACATGTATATATTACCATTAGTACTCTATCTATCTATTAATCCTGCTACTGTCCACTATTACTCCTGTTTACATGTATATATTACCATTAGTACTGTATCTATCTATTTATCCTGCTACTGTCTACTATTACTCCTATTGACATGTATATATTACCATTAGTACTGTATCTATCTAGTTATACTGCTACTGTCTACTATTACTCTTGTTTAGATGTATATATTACCATTAGTACTGTATCTATCTATTTATCCTGCTACTGTCCACTATTACTCCTGTTTAGATGTATATATTACCATTAGTACTGTATCTATCTATTTATCCTGCTACTGTCTACTATTACTCCTGTTATCATGTATATATTACCACTAGTACTGTATCTATGTATCCTGCTACTGTCTACTATTACTCCTGTTAACATGTATATATTACCATTAGTACTGTATCTATCTATTTATCCTGCTACTGTCTACTACTACTCCTGTTAACATGTATATATTACCATTAGTACTGTATCTATCCTGCTACTGTCTACTATTACTCCTGTTTACTTGTATATATTACCATTAGTACTGTATCTATATATTTATCCTGCTACTGTCCACTATTACTCCTGTTAACATGTATATATTACCATTAGTACTATATCTATTTATCCTGCTACTGTCCACTATTACTCCTGTTTACATGTATATATTACCATTAGTACTGTATCTATCTATTTATCCTGCTACTGTCCAATATTACTCCTGTTAACATGTATATATTACTATTAGTACTATATCTATTTCTCCTGCTACTGTCCACTATTACTCCTGTTAAAATGTATATATTACCATTAGTACTGAATCTATCTATTTATCCTGATACTGTCCAATTTTACTCCTGTTAACATGTATATATTACCATTAGTACTATATATATTTCTCCTGCTACTGTCCACTATTACTCCTGTTTCAATGTATATATTACCATTAGCACTATATCTATATATTTATCCTGCTACTGTCCACTATTACTCCTGTTAACATGTATATATTAACATTAGTACTGAATCTATTTACACTGCTACTGTCCACTATTACTCCTGTTAACATGTATATATTAACATTAGTACTGAATCTATTTACACTGCTACTGTCCACTATTACTCCTGTTAACATGTACATATTACCATTAGTACTGTATCTATACTGCTACTGTCCACTATTACTCCTGTTTAAATGTATATATTACCATTAGTACTATATCTATCTATTTATACTGCTACTGTCCACTATTACTCCTGTTTACATGTATATATTACCATTAATACTGTATCTATCTATTTATCCTGCTACTGTCTACTATTACTCCTGTTAACATGTATATATTACCATTAGTACTATATCTATTTATCCTGCTACTGTCCACTATTACTCCTGTTTACATGTATATATTACCATTAGTACTGTATCTATCTATTTATCCTGCTACTGTCTACTATTACTCCTGGTTACATGTATATATTACCATTAGTACAGTATCTATCTATTCATCCTGCTACTGTCCACTATTACTCCTGTTTACATGTATATATTACTATTAGTACTGTATCTATCCTGCTACTTTCAACTATTACCCCTGTTAACATGTATATATTACCATTAGTAACATATCTATTTATCCTGCTACTGTCTACTATTACTCCTGTTTAGATGTATATATTACCATTAGTACTGTATCTATCTATTTATCCTGCTACTGTCTACTATTACACCTGTTTACATGTATATATTACTATTAGTACTGTATCTATCTATTTATCCTGCTACTGTCTACTATTACTCCTGTTTACTTGTATATATTACCATTAGTACTGTATCTATCTATTTATCCTGCTACTGTCTACTATTACTCCTGTTATCATGTATATATTACCATTAGTACTGTATCTATCTATTTATCCTGCTACTGTCTACTATTACTCCTGTTAACATGTATATATTACTATTAGTACTGTATCTATCCTGCTACTTTCAACTATTACCCCTGTTAACATGTATATATTACCATTAGTACTATATCTATTTATCCTGCTACTGTCTACTATTACGCCTGTTTACATGTATATATTACCATTAGTACTGTATCTATCTATTTATCCTGCTACTGTCTACTATTACTCCTGTTTACATGTATATATTACCATTAGTACTGTATCTATCTATTTATCCTGCTACTGTCTACTATTACTCCTGTTTACATGTATATATTACCATTAGTACTGTATCTATCTATTTATCCTGCTACTGTCTACTATTACTCCTGTTATCATGTATATATTACCACTAGTACTGTATCTATTTATCCTGCTACTGTCTACTATTACTCCTGTTAACATGTATATATTACCATTAGTACTGTATCTATCTATTTATCCTGCTACTGTCTACTATTACTCCTGTTAACATGTATATATTACCATTAGTACTATATCTATTTCTCCTGCTACTGTCCACTATTACTCCTGTTTCAATGTATATATTACCATTAGCACTATATCTATATATTTATCCTGCTACTGTCCACTATTACTCCTGTTAACATGTATACATTAACATTAGTACTGAATCTATTTACACTGCTACTGTCCACTATTACTCCTGTTAACATGTACATATTACCATTAGTACTGTATCTATACTGCTACTGTCCACTATTACTCCTGTTTAAATGTATATATTACCATTAGTACTATATCTATCTATTTATACTGCTACTGTCCACTATTACTCCTGTTTACATGTATATATTACCATTAATACTGTATCTATCTATTTATCCTGCTACTGTCTACTATTACTCCTGTTAACATGTATATATTACCATTAGTACTATATCTATTTATCCTGCTACTGTCCACTATTACTCCTGTTTACATGTATATATTACCATTAGTACTGTATCTATCTATTTATCCTGCTACGTCTACTATTACTCCTGGTTACATGTATATATTACCATTAGTACAGTATCTATCTATTCATCCTGCTACTGTCCACTATTACTCCTGTTTACATGTATATATTACTATTAGTACTGTATCTATCCTGCTACTTTCAACTATTACCCCTGTTAACATGTATATATTACCATTAGTACCATATCTATTTATCCTGCTACTGTCTACTATTACTCCTGTTTAGATGTATATATTACCATTAGTACTGTATCTATCTATTTATCCTGCTACTGTCTACTATTACACCTGTTTACATGTATATATTACTATTAGTACTGTATCTATCTATTTATCCTGCTACTGTCTACTATTACTCCTGTTTACTTGTATATATTACCATTAGTACTGTATCTATCTATTTATCCTGCTACTGTCTACTATTACTCCTGTTATCATGTATATATTACCATTAGTACTGTATCTATCTATTTATCCTGCTACTGTCTACTATTACTCCTGTTAACATGTATATATTACTATTAGTACTGTATCTATCCTGCTACTTTCAACTATTACCCCTGTTAACATGTATATATTACCATTAGTACTATATCTATTTATCCTGCTACTGTCTACTATTACGCCTGTTTACATGTATATATTACCATTAGTACTGTATCTATCTATTTATCCTGCTACTGTCTACTATTACTCCTGTTAACATGTATATATTACCATTAGTACTATATCTATTTATCCTGCTACTGTCCACTATTACTCCTGTTTACATGTATATATTACCATTAGTACTGTATCTATCTATTTATCCTGCTACTGTCTACTATTACTCCTGGTTACATGTATATATTACCATTAGTACAGTATCTATCTATTCATCCTGCTACTGTCCACTATTACTCCTGTTTACATGTATATATTACTATTAGTACTGTATCTATCCTGCTACTTTCAACTATTACCCCTGTTAACATGTATATATTACCATTAGTAACATATCTATTTATCCTGCTACTGTCTACTATTACTCCTGTTTAGATGTATATATTACCATTAGTACTGTATCTATCTATTTATCCTGCTACTGTCTACTATTACACCTGTTTACATGTATATATTACTATTAGTACTGTATCTATCTATTTATCCTGCTACTGTCTACTATTACTCCTGTTTACTTGTATATATTACCATTAGTACTGTATCTATCTATTTATCCTGCTACTGTCTACTATTACTCCTGTTATCATGTATATATTACCATTAGTACTGTATCTATCTATTTATCCTGCTACTGTCTACTATTACTCCTGTTAACATGTATATATTACTATTAGTACTGTATCTATCCTGCTACTTTCAACTATTACCCCTGTTAACATGTATATATTACCATTAGTACTATATCTATTTATCCTGCTACTGTCTACTATTACGCCTGTTTACATGTATATATTACCATTAGTACTGTATCTATCTATTTATCCTGCTACTGTCTACTATTACTCCTGTTTACATGTATATATTACCATTAGTACTGTATCTATCTATTTATCCTGCTACTGTCCACTATTACTCCTGTTTACATGTATATATTACCATTAGTACTGTATCTATCTATTTATCCTGCTACTGTCTACTATTACTCCTGTTATCATGTATATATTACCACTAGTACTGTATCTATTTATCCTGCTACTGTCTACTATTACTCCTGTTAACATGTATATATTACCATTAGTACTGTATCTATCTATTTATCCTGCTACTGTCTACTATTACTCCTGTTAACATGTATATATTACCATTAGTACTATATCTATTTCTCCTGCTACTGTCCACTATTACTCCTGTTTCAATGTATATATTACCATTAGCACTATATCTATATATTTATCCTGCTACTGTCCACTATTACTCCTGTTAACATGTATACATTAACATTAGTACTGAATCTATTTACACTGCTACTGTCCACTATTACTCCTGTTAACATGTACATATTACCATTAGTACTGTATCTATACTGCTACTGTCCACTATTACTCCTGTTTAAATGTATATATTACCATTAGTACTATATCTATCTATTTATACTGCTACTGTCCACTATTACTCCTGTTTACATGTATATATTACCATTAATACTGTATCTATCTATTTATCCTGCTACTGTCTACTATTACTCCTGTTAACATGTATATATTACCATTAGTACTATATCTATTTATCCTGCTACTGTCCACTATTACTCCTGTTTACATGTATATATTACCATTAGTACTGTATCTATCTATTTATCCTGCTACGTCTACTATTACTCCTGGTTACATGTATATATTACCATTAGTACAGTATCTATCTATTCATCCTGCTACTGTCCACTATTACTCCTGTTTACATGTATATATTACTATTAGTACTGTATCTATCCTGCTACTTTCAACTATTACCCCTGTTAACATGTATATATTACCATTAGTACCATATCTATTTATCCTGCTACTGTCTACTATTACTCCTGTTTAGATGTATATATTACCATTAGTACTGTATCTATCTATTTATCCTGCTACTGTCTACTATTACACCTGTTTACATGTATATATTACTATTAGTACTGTATCTATCTATTTATCCTGCTACTGTCTACTATTACTCCTGTTTACTTGTATATATTACCATTAGTACTGTATCTATCTATTTATCCTGCTACTGTCTACTATTACTCCTGTTATCATGTATATATTACCATTAGTACTGTATCTATCTATTTATCCTGCTACTGTCTACTATTACTCCTGTTAACATGTATATATTACTATTAGTACTGTATCTATCCTGCTACTTTCAACTATTACCCCTGTTAACATGTATATATTACCATTAGTACTATATCTATTTATCCTGCTACTGTCTACTATTACGCCTGTTTACATGTATATATTACCATTAGTACTGTATCTATCTATTTATCCTGCTACTGTCTACTATTACTCCTGTTTACATGTATATATTACCATTAGTACTGTATCTATCTATTTATCCTGCTACTGTCCACTATTACTCCTGTTTACATGTATATATTACCATTAGTACTGTATCTATCTATTTATCCTGCTACTGTCTACTATTACTCCTGTTATCATGTATATATTACCACTAGTACTGTATCTATTTATCCTGCTACTGTCTACTATTACTCCTGTTAACATGTATATATTACCATTAGTACTGTATCTATCTATTTATCCTGCTACTGTCTACTATTACTCCTGTTAACATGTATATATTACCATTAGTACTGTATCTATCTATTTATCCTGCTACTGTCTACTATTACTCCTGTTAACATGTATATATTACCATTAGTACTGTATCTATCCTGCTACTTTCAACTATTACCCATGTTAACATGTATATATTACCATTAGTACTATATCTATTTATTCTGCTACTGTCCACTATTACTCCTGTTTACATGTATATATTACCATTTGTACTGTATCTATCTATTTATCCTGCTACTGTCCACTATGACTGCTGTTTACATGTATATATTACCATTTGTACTGTATCTATCTATTTATCCTGCTACTGTCTACTATTACTCCTGTTAACATGTATATATTACGATTAGTACTGTATATATCTATTTATCCTGCTACTGTCTACTATTACTCCTGTTATCATGTATATATTACCACTAGTACTGTATCTATCTATTTATCCTGCTACTGTCTACAATTATTCCTGTTAACATGTACATATTACCATTAGTACTGTATCTATCTATTTATCCTGCTACTGTCTACTATTACTCCTGTTAACATGTATATATTACCATTAGTACTGTATCTATCCTGCTACTTTCAACTATTACCCCTGTTAAAATGTATGTATTACCATTAGTACTATATCTATTTATCCTGCTACTGTCTATTATTACTCCTGTTAACATGTACATATTACCATTAGTACTGTATCTATACTGCTACTGTCCACTATTACTCCTGTTTAAATGTATATATTACCATTAGTACTATATCTATCTATTTATCCTGCTACTGTCCACTATTACTCATGTTTACATGTATATATTACCATTAATACTGTATCTATCTATTTATCCTGCTACTGTCTACTATTACTCCTGTTAACATGTATATATTACCATTAGTACTATATCTATTTATCCTGCTACTGTCCACTATTACTCCTGTTTACATGTATATATTACCATTAGTACTGTATCTATCTATTTATCCTGCTACTGTCCACTATTACTCCTGTTTACATGTATATATTACTATTAGTACTGTATCTATCCTGCTACTTTCAACTATTACCCCTGTTAACATGTATATATTAACATTAGTACTATATCTATTTATCCTGCTACTGTCTACTATTACTCCTGTTTACATGTATATATTACCATTAGTACTGTATCTATCTATTTATTCTGCTACTGTCTACTATTACTCCTGTTATCATGTATATATTACCATTAGTACTGTATCTATTTATCCTGCTACTGTCTACTATTACTCCTGTTAACATGTATATATTACTATTAGTACTGTATCTATCCTGCTACTTTCAACTATTACCCCTGTTAACATGTATATATTACCATTAGTACAATATCTATTTATCCTGCTACTGTCTACTATTACGCATGTTTACATGTATATATTACCATTAGTACTGTATCTATCTATTTATCCTGCTACTGTCTACTATTACTCCTGTTTACATGTATATATTACCATTAGTACTGTATCTATCTATTTATCCTGCTACTGTCCACTATTACTCCTGTTTACATGTATATATTACCATTAATACTGTATCTATCTATTTATCCTGCTACTGTCTACTATTACTCCTGTTAACATGTATATATTACCATTAGTACTATATCTATTTATCCTGCTACTGTCCACTATTACTCCTGTTTACATGTATATATTACCATTAGTACTGTATCTATCTATTTATCCTGCTACTGTCTACTATTACTCCTGGTTACATGTATATATTACTATTAGTACTGTATCTATCTATTTATCCTGCTACTGTCTACTATTACTCCTGTTTACTTGTATATATTACCATTAGTACTGTATCTATCTATTTATCCTGCTACTGTCTACTATTACTCCTGTTATCATGTATATATTACCATTAGTACTGTATCTATCTATTTATCCTGCTACTGTCTACTATTACTCCTGTTAACATGTATATATTACTATTAGTACTGTATCTATCCTGCTACTTTCAACTATTACCCCTGTTAACATGTATATATTACCATTAGTACTATATCTATTTATCCTGCTACTGTCTACTATTACGCCTGTTTACATGTATATATTACCATTAGTACTGTATCTATCTATTTATCCTGCTACTGTCTACTATTACTCCTGTTTACATGTATATATTACCATTAGTACTGTATCTATCTATTTATCCTGCTACTGTCCACTATTACTCCTGTTTACATGTATATATTACCATTAGTACTGTATCTATCTATTTATCCTGCTACTGTCTACTATTACTCCTGTTATCATGTATATATTACCACTAGTACTGTATCTATTTATCCTGCTACTGTCTACTATTACTCCTGTTAACATGTATATATTACCATTAGTACTGTATCTATCTATTTATCCTGCTACTGTCTACTATTACTCCTGTTAACATGTATATATTACCATTAGTACTGTATCTATCTATTTATCCTGCTACTGTCTACTATTACTCCTGTTAACATGTATATATTACCATTAGTACTGTATCTATCCTGCTACTTTCAACTATTACCCATGTTAACATGTATATATTACCATTAGTACTATATCTATTTATTCTGCTACTGTCCACTATTACTCCTGTTTACATGTATATATTACCATTTGTACTGTATCTATCTATTTATCCTGCTACTGTCCACTATGACTGCTGTTTACATGTATATATTACCATTTGTACTGTATCTATCTATTTATCCTGCTACTGTCTACTATTACTCCTGTTAACATGTATATATTACGATTAGTACTGTATATATCTATTTATCCTGCTACTGTCTACTATTACTCCTGTTATCATGTATATATTACCACTAGTACTGTATCTATCTATTTATCCTGCTACTGTCTACAATTATTCCTGTTAACATGTACATATTACCATTAGTACTGTATCTATCTATTTATCCTGCTACTGTCTACTATTACTCCTGTTAACATGTATATATTACCATTAGTACTGTATCTATCCTGCTACTTTCAACTATTACCCCTGTTAAAATGTATATATTACCATTAGTACTATATCTATTTATCCTGCTACTGTCTACTATTACTCCTGTTAACATGTACATATTACCATTAGTACTGTATCTATACTGCTACTGTCCACTATTACTCCTGTTTAAATGTATATATTACCATTAGTACTATATCTATCTATTTATCCTGCTACTGTCCACTATTACTCATGTTTACATGTATATATTACCATTAATACTGTATCTATCTATTTATCCTGCTACTGTCTACTATTACTCCTGTTAACATGTATATATTACCATTAGTACTATATCTATTTATCCTGCTACTGTCCACTATTACTCCTGTTTACATGTATATATTACCATTAGTACTGTATCTATCTATTTATCCTGCTACTGTCTACTATTACTCCTGGTTACATGTATATATTACCATTAGTACAGTATCTATCTATTTATCCTGCTACTGTCTACTATTACTCCTGTTAACATGTATATATTACCATTAGTACTATATCTATTTATCCTGCTACTGTCCACTATTACTCCTGTTTACATGTATATATTACCATTAGTACTGTATCTATCTATTTATCCTGCTACTGTCTACTATTACTCCTGGTTACATGTATATATTACTATTAGTACTGTATCTATCTATTTATCCTGCTACTGTCTACTATTACTCCTGTTTACTTGTATATATTACCATTAGTACTGTATGTATCTATTTATCCTGCTACTGTCTACTATTACTCCTGTTATCATGTATATATTACCATTAGTACTGTATCTATCTATTTATCCTGCTACTGTCTACTATTACTCCTGTTAACATGTATATATTACTATTAGTACTGTATCTATCCTGCTACTTTCAACTATTACCCCTGTTAACATGTATATATTACCATTAGTACTATATCTATTTATCCTGCTACTGTCTACTATTACTCCTGTTTACATGTATATATTACCATTAGTACTGTATCTATCTATTTATCCTGCTACTGTCTACTATTACTCCTGTTTACATGTATATATTACCATTAGTACTGTATCTATCTATTTATCCTGCTACTGTCCACTATTACTCCTGTTTACATGTATATATTACCATTAGTACTGTATCTATCTATTTATCCTGCTACTGTCTACTATTACTCCTGTTATCATGTATATATTACCACTAGTACTGTATCAATTTATCCTGCTACTGTCTACTATTACTCCTGTTAACATGTATATATTACCATTAGTACTGTATCTATCTATTTATCCTGCTACTGTCTACTATTACTCCTGTTAACATGTATATATTACCATTAGTACTGTATCTATCTATTTATCCTGCTACTGTCTACTATTACTCCTGTTAACATGTATATATTACCATTAGTACTGTATCTATCCTGCTACTTTCAACTATTACCCATGTTAACATGTATATATTACCATTAGTACTATATCTATTTATTCTGCTACTGTCCACTATTACTCCTGTTTACATGTATATATTACCATTTGTACTGTATCTATCTATTTATCCTGCTACTGTCCACTATGACTGCTGTTTACATGTATATATTACCATTTGTACTGTATCTATCTATTTATCCTGCTACTGTCTACTATTACTCCTGTTAACATGTATATATTACGATTAGTACTGTATATATCTATTTATCCTGCTACTGTCTACTATTACTCCTGTTATCATGTATATATTACCACTAGTACTGTATCTATCTATTTATCCTGCTACTGTCTACAATTATTCCTGTTAACATGTACATATTACCATTAGTACTGTATCTATCTATTTATCCTGCTACTGTCTACTATTACTCCTGTTAACATGTATATATTACCATTAGTACTGTATCTATCCTGCTACTTTCAACTATTACCCCTGTTAAAATGTATATATTACCATTAGTACTATATCTATTTATCCTGCTACTGTCTACTATTACTCCTGTTAACATGTACATATTACCATTAGTACTGTATCTATACTGCTACTGTCCACTATTACTCCTGTTTAAATGTATATATTACCATTAGTACTATATCTATCTATTTATCCTGCTACTGTCCACTATTACTCATGTTTACATGTATATATTACCATTAATACTGTATCTATCTATTTATCCTGCTACTGTCTACTATTACTCCTGTTAACATGTATATATTACCATTAGTACTATATCTATTTATCCTGCTACTGTCCACTATTACTCCTGTTTACATGTATATATTACCATTAGTACTGTATCTATCTATTTATCCTGCTACTGTCTACTATTACTCCTGTTTACATGTATATATTACTATTAGTACTGTATCTATCCTGCTACTTTCAACTATTACCCCTGTTAACATGTATATATTAACATTAGTACTATATCTATTTATCCTGCTACTGTCTACTATTACTCCTGTTTACATGTATATATTACCATTAGTACTGTATCTATCTATTTATCCTGCTACTGTCTACTATTACTCCTGTTATCATGTATATATTACCATTAGTACTGTATCTATTTATCCTGCTACTGTCTACTATTACTCCTGTTAACATGTATATATTACTATTAGTACTGTATCTATCCTGCTACTTTCAACTATTACCCCTGTTAACATGTATATATTACCATTAGTACAATATCTATTTATCCTGCTACTGTCTACTATTACGCATGTTTACATGTATATATTACCATTAGTACTGTATCTATCTATTTATCCTGCTACTGTCTACTATTACTCCTGTTTACATGTATATATTACCATTAGTACTGTATCTATCTATTTATCCTGCTACTGTCCACTATTACTCCTGTTTACATGTATATATTACCATTAGTACTGTATCTATCTATTTATCCTGCTACAGTCTACTATTACTCCTGTTATCATGTATATATTACCATTAGTACTGTATCTATACTGCTACTGTCTACTAGTACTCCTGTTTACATGTATATATTATCATTAGTACTGTATCTATTTATCCTGCTACTGTCCACGATTACTCCTGTTTACATGTATATATTACCATTAGTACTATATCTATTTATCCTGCTACTGTCTACTATTACTCCTGTTTACATGTATATATTACCATTAGTACTGTATCTATCTATTTATCCTGCTACTGTCTACTATTACTCCTGTTAACATGTATATATTACCATTAGTACTGTATCTATCTATTTATCCTGCTACTGTCTACTATTACTCCTGTTAACATGTATATATTACCATTAGTACTGTATCTATCCTGCTACTTTCAACTATTACCCCTGTTAAAATGTATATATTACCATTAGTACTATATCTATTTATCCTGCTACTGTCCACTATTACTCCTGTTTACATGTATATATTACCAATATTACTGTATATATCTATTTATCCTGCTACTGTATACTATTACTCCTGTTAACATGTATATATTAACATTAGTACTGAATCTATTTACACTGCTACTGTCCACTATTACTACTGTTAACATGTATATATTACCATTAGTAATGTATCTATACTGCTACTGTCTACTATTACTCCTGTTAACATGTACATATTACCATTAGTACTGTATCTATACTGCTACTGTCCACTATTACTCCTGTTTAAATGTATATATTACCATTAGTACTATATCTATCTATTTATCCTGCTACTGTCCACTATTACTCATGTTTACATGTATATATTACCATTAATACTGTATCTATCTATTTATCCTGCTACTGTCTACTATTACTCCTGTTAACATGTATATATTACCATTATTACTATATCTATTTATCCTGCTACTGTCTACTATTACTCCTGTTAACATGTATATATTACCATTAGTACTATATCTATTTATCCTGCTACTGTCCACTATTACTCTTGTTAACATGTATATATTACCATCAGTACTGTATCTATCTATCTATACTGCTACTTTCAACTATTACCCCTGTTAACATGTATATATTACCATTAGTACTATATATATTTATCCTGCTACTGTCCACTATTACTCCTGTTTACATGTATATATTACCACTAGTACTGTATCTATCTATTTATCCTGCTACTGCCTACTATTACTCCTGTTAACATGTATATATTACCATTAGTACTGTATCTATCCTGCTACTTTCAACTATTACCCCTGTTAACATGTATATATTACAATTAGTACTATATCTATTTATCCTGCTACTGTCCACTATTACTCCTGTTTACATGTATATATTACCATCAGTACTGTATCTATCTATTTATCCTGCTACTGTCCACTATGACTCCTGTTTACATGTATATATTACTATTAGTACTGTCTCTATTTATCCTGCTACTGTCCACTATTACTCCTGTTAACATGTATATATTACCATTAGTACTGTATCTATCTATTTTTCCTGCTACTGTCCACTATTACTCCTGTTATCATGTATATATTACCATCAGTACTGTATCTATCTATTTATCCTGCTACTGTCTACTATTACTCCTGTTAACATGTATATATTACCATTAGTACTGTATCAATCTATTTATCCTGCTACTGTCCACTATTACTCATGTTAACATGTATATATTACTATTAGTACTGTATCTATCTATTTATCCTGCTACTGTCTACTATTACTCCTGTTAACATGTATATATTACCATTAGTACTGTATCTATCTATTTATCCTGCTACTGTCTACTATTACTCCTGTTTACATGTATATAGTACTATTAGTACTGTATCTATTTATTCTGCTACTGTCTACTGTTACTCCTGTTTACATGTATATATTACTATTAGTACTATATCTATTTATCCTGCTACTGTCTACTATTACTCCTGTTTACATGTATATATTACCATTAGTACTGTATCTATTTATCCTGCTACTGTCCACTATTACTCCTGTTAACATGTATATATTACTATTAGTACTATATCTATCTATTTATACTGCTACTGTCCACTATTACTCCTGTTAACATGTATATATTACCATTAGTACTGTATCTATACTGCTACGGTCTACTATTACTCCTGTTAACATGTACATATTACCATTAGTACTGTATCTATACTGCTACTTTCCACTATTACTCCTGTTTAAATGTATATATTACCATTAGTACTATATCTATCTATTTATCCTGCTACTGTCCACTATTACTCCTGTTTACATGTATATAGTACCATAAATACTGTATCTATCTATTTATCCTGCTACTGTCTACTATTACTCCTGTTAACATGTATATATTACCATTAGTACTGTATCTATCCTGCTACTTTCAACTATTACCCCTGTTAACATGTATATATTACCATTAGTACTATATCTATTTATCCTGCTACTGTCCACTATTACTCCTGTTTACATGTATATATTACCACTAGTACTGTATCTATCTATTTATCCTGCTACTGTCTACTATTACTCCTGTTAACATGTATATATTACCATTAGTACTGTATCTATACTGCTACGGTCTACTATTACTCCTGTTAACATGTACATATTACCATTAGTACTGTATCTATACTGCTACTTTCCACTATTACTCCTGTTTAAATGTATATATTACCATTAGTACTATATCTATTTATCCTGCTACTGTCCACTATTACTCCTGTTAACATGTACATATTACCACTAGTACTGTATCTATCTATTTATCCTGCTACTGTCTACTATTACTCCTGTTAACATGTATATATTACCATTAGTACTGTATCTATCCTGCTACTTTCAACTATTACCCCTGTTAACATGTATATATTACCATTAGTACTATATCTATTTATCCTGCTACTGTCCACTATTACTCCTGTTTACATGTATATATTACCACTAGTACTGTATCTATCTATTTATCCTGCTACTGTCTACTATTACTCCTGTTAACATGTATATATTACCATTAGTACTGTATCTATACTGCTACGGTCTACTATTACTCCTGTTAACATGTACATATTACCATTAGTACTGTATCTATACTGCTACTTTCCACTATTACTCCTGTTTAAATGTATATATTACCATTAGTACTATATCTATTTATCCTGCTACTGTCCACTATTACTCCTGTTAACATGTACATATTACCACTAGTACTGTATCTATCTATTTATCCTGCTACTGTCTACTATTACTCCTGTTAACATGTATATATTACCATTAGTACTGTATCTATCCTGCTACTTTCAACTATTACCCCTGTTAACATGTATATATTACCATTAGTACTATATCTATTTATCCTGCTACTGTCCACTATTACTCCTGTTTACATGTATATATTACCACTAGTACTGTATCTATCTATTTATCCTGCTACTGTCTACTATTACTCCTGTTAACATGTATATATTACCATTAGTACTGTATCTATCCTGCTACTTTCAACTATTACCCCTGTTAACATGTATATATTACTATTAGTACTGTATCTATTTATCCTGCTACTGTCCACTATTACTCCTGTTAACATGTATATATTTAACTATTAGTACTGTATCTATCTATTTATCCTGCTACTGTCTACTATTACTCCTGTTATCATGTATATATTACCATTAGTACTGTATCTATCTATTTATCCTGCTACTGTCTACTATTACTCCTGTTAACATGTATATATTACCATTAGCACTATATCTATTTATCCTGCTACTGTCCACTATTACTCCTGTTAACATAGATACAGTACTAATGGTAATATATACATGTAAACAGGAGTAATAGTGGACAGTAGCAGTGTAAATAGATAGATTCAGTACTAATGGTAATATTTACATGTTAACAGGAGTAATAGTGGACAGTAGCATGATAAATAGATAGATACAGTACTAATAGTAATATATACATCTATTTATCCTGCTACTGTCCACTATTACTCCTGTTAACATGTATATATTACCATTAGTACTGAATATATCTATTTACACTGCTACTGTCCACTATTACTCCTGTTTACATGTATATATTACCATTAGTACTGTATCTATTTATACTGCTACTGTCCACTATTACTCCTGTTAACATGTATATATTACCATTAGTACTGTATCTATACTGCTACTGTCTACGATTACTCCTATTAACATGTATATATTACCATTAGTAATGTATCTATCTATTTATCCTGCTACTGTCTACTATTACTCCTGTTTACATGTATATATTACCATTAGTACTGTATCTATCTATTTATCCTGCTACTGTCCACTATTACTCCTGTTTACATGTATATATTACCATTAGTACTGTATTATTATTATAATCAATTCTGCTAACAGTCACTTTTTCCTAATATCCCGCCTACATGTACCTATCTATCTCAAATATTCCAGTATCACTGCTTCTTGTAAAATTTGGTACTGACACTGGTCTTAATTAGTATTTTCTTTATGATTATATATACACACACACACATAGACACACAAACACACACAGCACCAGTCAAATGTTTGGACACACCTACTCATTCCAGGGTTTTTCTTTATTTTTAATATTTTCATTGTAGAATAATAGTGAAGACATCAAAACTGTGAACTAACACAAACGGAATCATAAAGTAATCAAAAAAAAGTCAAACAAATCAAAATAGATTTTATATTTGAGATTCTTCAAAGTAGCCACCCTTTGACAGCTTTGCACACTCTTGGCATTCCCTCAACCAGCTTCATCGGGTAGTCACCTGGAATGCATTTCAATTAACAGGTGTGCCTTGTTAAAAGTTAATTTGTGGAAATTCTTTCCTTCTTAATGCGTTTGAGACACTCAGTTGTGTTATGATAAGGAAGGAGTGATAAACAGAAGATAGTCCTATTTGGTAAAATTCCAAGTCCATATTATGACAAGAACAGCTCAAAAAAGCAAAGAGAAACGACAGTCCATCATTATTTTAAGACATGAAGGTCAGTCAATGTGGAAAACGTTTCTACAAGCACAGTCGCTAAAATGAGACTGGCTCTGATGAGGACCCACACAGGAAAGGAAGACACAGAGTTACCTCTGCTGCAGAGGATAAGTTCATTAGAGCTACCAGCCTCAGAAATTGCAGCCCAAATAAATGCTTCACAGACTTCAAGTAACAGACACACTGCGTGAATCAGGCCTTCGTGGTCAAATTGCTGCAAAGAAACCACTACTAAAGGACACCAAAAAGAAGAAGAGACCTTCTTGGGCCAAGAAACATGAGCAATGGACATTAGACTGGTGGAAATCTGTCCTTTGGTCTGATGAGTCCAAATTTGAGATTTTTGTTTCCAACCGCCGTGTGTTTGTGAGATGCAGAGTAGGTGAACAGATGATCTCCGCATGTGTGTTCCCACCATGATGCATGGAGGAGGAGGTTTCATGGTGTGGGGGTGCTTTGCTGGTGACACTGTCAGTGATTTATTTAGAATTCAGGGCACACTTAACCATCATGGCTACCACAGCATTCTGCAGCCATACACCCTCCCATCTGGTTTGCGCTTAGTAGGACTATCATTTGTTTTACAGCAGGACAATGACACCTCCAGGCTGTGTAAGGGCTATTTGACCAAGAAGGAGAGTGATGGAGTGCTGCATCAGATGACCTTGCCTACACAATCACCTGACCTCAACCCAATTGAGATGGTTTGGGATGAGTCGGACCACAGAGTGATGGAAAATCAGCCAACAAGTGCTCAGCATATGTGGGAACTCCTTCAAGACTGTTGTAAAAGCATTCCAGGTGAAGTTGGTTGAGAGAATGCCAAGAGTGTGCAAAGCTGTCATCAAGGCAAAGGGTGGCTATAATATAGAAAATAGTAAAAATAAAACCTTGAATGAGTAGGTGTGTCCAAACTTTTGACTGGTACTTGGTACTGTATATAAATATTAGGACAAACAATGACAGAGTGACATTGGCTAAAATACAGTAGAATAGAATACAGTATATACTAATTAGATGAGTAAAGCAGTATGCATTCGGAAAGAATTCAGACTCCTCCCTTTTTCCACATTTTCTTATGTTACAGGCTTATTCTAAAATGTATTAAATAATGATTCCCCTCACCGGTCTACACACAATACCCCATAATGACAAAGCGAAAACAGGTTTTTAGATGTTTTTGCAAATGTATATAAAAAAAAAAAAATTAAATACTTTATTTACATAAGTATTCAGACACTTTTTTTTATGAGACTCGAAATGAGCTCTGGTGCATCCTGTTTCCATTGGTCATCCTTGATATGTTTCTGCAACTTCATTGGACATGATTTAGAAAGGCAGACACCCGGCTTGATAAGGTCCCATAGTTGACAGTGCATGTCAGAGCAAAAACCAAGCCCTGAGGTCGAAGGAATTGTCCATAGAGCTCCAAGACAGGATTGTGTCGAGGCACAGATCTGGGGAAGGATACCATAAAATGTCTGCAGCATTGAAGGTCCCCAAAAACACATTGGCCTCCATTATTCTTGAATGGAAGAAAGTTGGATCCACCAAGACTCTTCCTAGAGCTGGCTGCCTGGCCAAACTGAGCAATCGGTGGAGAAGGGCCTTGGTCAGGGAGGTGACCAAGAACCCTATGGTCTTTATGGTTGAGTGGCCAGACAGAAGCTACTCATCAGTAAAAGGCATATGACAGCCCGCTTGGAGTTTGCCAAAAGGCACCTAAAGAGACTCAGTCCATGAGCAACAATATTCTCTGGTCTGATGAAACCAAGATTGAACTCTTTGCCCTGAATGCCATGCACCACGTCTGGAGGAAACCTGGCACCATCCCTATGGTGAAGCATGGTGGTGGCAGCATCATCCTGTGGGGATGTTTTTCAGCAGCAGGGACTGGGAGACTAGTCAGGATTGAGGGAAAGATGAACGCAGAAAAGTACAGTGATCCTTGATGAAAACCTGCTCCATAGTGCTCAGGACCTCAGATTGGGGCACCTTCCAGCAGGACAACGACACTAAGCACACAGCCAAGACAACGCAGGAGTTGCTTCTGAATGTCCTGGAGAAACTCCCCAAATACAGGTGTCCAAGCTTGTAGCTTCATACCCAATAAGACTCAAGGCTGTAATTTCTGCCAAAGATGCTTCAACAAAGTACTGAGTAAAGGGTCTGAATACGTAGGTAAATGTTATATTTCATTTTTTTCTGTCTGGTGATTTTTGTTTTTGCTTTGTCATTATGGGGTAGTGTGTAGATTGGTGAGTATTTTTATTTATTTAATCCATTTAAGAATAAGACTATAACGTTATTTATTTTTTGTCTGAATACTTTCCGAATGCACTGTATGTACAGTATTTTGTATGATTATTATAGTAACTATTTGATATTGATTACTGCAATGTTGGGTGGATTGTATGTTAAGCATTTCACTGTACATGTGCATGCGACAATAGAACTTGAACATGCACGCACGCACACGCGCACGCACACACACACACAGGGGGACAGGTACAAAGAGTATACAGTGTCAGTAGAACTAGCCCATGCACAGGGAAAGGGAGAGATGGTGACACTGAGTAATGGCACTTGATTGGAAAGACCAAGAGCCATGAGGTGTCCCAGAGGAGCTGTGTGGGCCATAATTAATAGAGACGTTGCACATGTAAGAGAGGGATCACACAGCTGCAAAACGAGCCTCTATCAAACCTGGAGTGGAAAAGGAGGCTTCTGGGACATGGGCTAGCAGCTAGCTGGAAGGACCTGAATTATATTATGCCCCAAAGCTAGTGCAGACAGAATGTGGTAAGACTTTAGTTTCCATAGTCTTTATGCTTAGGTTGTTGGTCCTGTGAGTCTGGAGTGTTGTGGTGGTGACAACTAGTGGTGTGCGGGTCAGCCATTTGTTCACCCGCAATTGCCAATAACCCATCCACAACCACCCGACTATACACTGAGAATACCAAATATTAGGAACACTTTTGTTGATTTGCTAGTTTAAAAAAATATATATGGATAGTAAGGGGCACACTCCAACACTCAGAGATCATTCAGAAACAAAGCATTTGTGTTTAATGAGTCCTCCAGATCAGAAGCATTAGAGATGACCAGGGATGTCCTCTGTTTAGTGAGTCCTCCAGATCAGAAGCATTAGAGATGACTAGGTATGTTCTCTGTTTAGTGAGTCCTCCAGATCAGAAGCATTAGAGAAGACCAGGGATGTTCTCTGTTTAGTGAGTCCTCCAGATCAGAAGCATTAGAGATGACCAGGGATGTTCTCTGTTTAGTGAGTCCTCCAGATCAGAAGCATTAGAGATGACCAGGGATGTTCTCTGTTTAGTGAGTCCTCCAGATCAGAAGCATTAGAGATGACCAGGGATGTTCTCTGTTTAGTGAGTCCTCCAGATCAGAAGCATTAGAGATGACCAGGGATGTTCTCTGTTTAGTGAGTCCTCCAGATCAGAAGCATTAGAGATGACCAGGGATGTTCTCTGTTTAGTGAGTCCTCCAGATCAGAAGCATTAGAGATGACCAGGGATGTTCTCTGTTTAGTGAGTCCTCCAGATCAGAAGCATTAGAGATGACCAGGGATGTTCTCTGTTTAGTGAGTCCTCCAGATCAGAAGCATTAGAGATGACCAGGGATGTTCTCTGTTTAGTGAGTCCTCCAGATCAGAAGCATTAGAGATGACCAGGGATGTTCTCTGTTTAGTGAGTCCTCCAGATCAGAAGCATTAGAGATGACTAGGTATGTTCTCTGTTTAGTGAGTCCTCCAGATCAGAAGCATTAGAGATGACCAGGGATGTTCTCTGTTTAGTGAGTCCTCCAGATCAGAAGAATTAGAGATGACCAGGGATGTTCTCTGTTTAGTGAGTCCTCCAGATCAGAAGCATTAGAGATGACCAGGGATGTTCTCTGTTTAGTGAGTCCTCCAGATCAGAAGCATTAGAGATGACTAGGTGTGTTCTCTGTTTAGTGAGTCCTCCAGATCAGAAGCATTAGAGATGACCAGGGATGTTCTCTGTTTAGTGAGTCCTCCAGATCAGAAGCATTAGAGATGACCAGGGATGTTCTCTGTTTAGTGAGTCCTCCAGATCAGAAGCATTAGAGATGACTAGGTATGTTCTCTGTTTAGTGAGTCCTCCAGATCAGAAGCATTAGAGATGACCAGGGATGTTCTCTGTTTAGTGAGTCCTCCAGATCAGAAGCATTAGAGATGACCAGGGATGTTCTCTGTTTAGTGAGTCCTCCAGATCAGAAGCATTAGAGATGACTAGGTATGTTCTCTGTTTAGTGAGTCCTCCAGATCAGAAGCATTAGAGATGACTAGGTATGTTCTCTGTTTAGTGAGTCCTCCAGATCAGAAGCATTAGAGATGACCAGGGATGTTCTCTGTTTAGTGAGTCCTCCAGATCAGAAGCATTAGAGATGACCAGGGATGTTCTCTGTTTAGTGAGTCCTCCAGATCAGAAGCATTAGAGATGACCAGGGATGTTCTCTGTTTAGTGAGTCCTCCAGATCAGAAGCATTAGAGATGACCAGGGATGTTCTCTGTTTAGTGAGTCCTCCAGATCAGAAGCATTAGAGATGACTAGGTATGTTCTCTGTTTAGTGAGTCCTCCAGATCAGAAGCATTAGAGATGACCAGGGATGTTCTCTGTTTAGTGAGTCCTCCAGATCAGAAGCATTAGAGATGACTAGGTATGTTCTCTGTTTAGTGAGTCCTCCAGATCAGAAGCATTAGAGATGACTAGGTATGTTCTCTTGATAAGTGCATGAATTAGGCCATTTCTGTCCTGCTAAGTATTCAAAATGTAACGAGTACTTTTGGGTGTCAGGGAAAATGTATGGGTGTAAAATGTACATAATTTCTTTAGGAATGTAGTGAAGAAAAAGTTAAAGTTGTCAAAAATATAAATAGTAAATATACCCCCAAAAACTACAGAAGTAGTTTTACATGACTGCCAACTCCCATACTCTATTCAAAAGCACTCACCCTCTGAATGGCACACATACACAATACATGTCTCAATTGTCTCGAGGCTTAAAAATCTTTCTTTAACCTGTTTCCTCCCCTTCATCTACACTGATTGAAGTGGATTTAACAAGTGACATCAATAAGGGATCATAGCTTTCACCTGGATTCACCTGGTCAGTCTGTCATGGAAAGAGCATGGGTTCCTAATGTTTTGTACACTCAGTGTATAACGTATGCCAACGTCAAGAGGCCCACTTTGAGGTCTATCTACAGAAGACTTCACCAATCATAATATACCAGCCCCAGTAACTAACCTATGGTCACCTTTCACCTGGACTCAGTCATCCTGGCCACTCCAGAGAGATTCATAAAGATTCTAACGATTTTGTATACTCAATGTATGTGATAAAGTGAAAATCTGAAGCCCAGACCAGACCCTAACCCGCAAAATGCCTGATTTAGATATGTTTCCACTTATAATTTTTGACATTTTGGTAGGCTATTTGTTATTAAATAATCCCTTAATAATGTCATAAATCGATAGAATGCATGCTTCAACCTAGTTGACATTTGTACATTTCTATGTCATCTTCTTTCGAGGAGCAAAGATGTTTAGGGGTCGGGGAGAAAATGCAATTAAAAAAAAAAATATATATATATATATATATATATATAAATATTCTGTGAGAAATGTTCAAATTACATCAGTTTGATCGGTTGTATGGAAATAGAAAGCTGTGAAAACAACCAAACATGTTTTGATAAGATTTCAGTTCGGCTTGGATACATATTTTATGTGGTTGAAATACTGTCAACTTTTAGGATACTGATAAAGATAGATACCATGTGTAGAGGTGCTAACTGAGCATTCGTATTCTCTCAAGATACTGAAATAAAAAAAATCATATTTCTCCACTCCTGTTCCCGAGTCAAAATTTTGCCCACATTTGGTGTATAATTTTACTGCAATAAATGCTTAATTCTGTCATGTTAAGGCTGTGTGAGAGGTTATTGACCTACAATCAGTGTCCAGATTTCAGTTTCCATTTAACCCATCTGAACAGTAGGCTACAGTGCCATTGACGTGCCTTAGGCTAATTATAGCACCTCACAATCATCACACATGACATAGCCGGCACTGCTATCCTCCTCTTTTACCACTTCAACAAATCTTTCCCAAACATTACTTTTCTGGCCTCCCTTCTCTTTATATTAAACTCTCCTTTCACAGCTTTTTGGCGAAAGTACAGTTAGACCCGAAAGCTTAGGAATATGCACGAATGCCATAGCCTAAAATAAACTAATGTAAACTATACATAAAGTGCACAAGAATGATAAATGCAGAAATCTAAGTTGTTTTCTCTTTATTCAACCTGCCCACCACCCACCTGCCCTTCAACCAAACAATATTTAATTACCCTCGCGCATCACTAGTGACAACCAATACTGCTTTTGCATGTAGCCTAATTAGCGCTATTATACAACTATTTGCCTTCTTACTTAACAGGAAACAAAAACCTAATCCATCAGTTCAACGTCTAGTTTTGATTTAAATTTGGTTGAGTTGTCAACTAAAATCAAATCAAATTTTATTGGTCACATTCACATTGTCATGACGTTGGCCTGTGGGTAAGGTTAATGAGCCCCAAAAATACCTAAATACCTTTCCCTCCTCTCTCTCTTGTTGCGCCTTCTTCACCACACTGTCTGTGTGGGTGGACCATTACAGGTTGTCCGTGATGTGTATGCCGAGGAACTTAAAACTTTCCACCTTCTCCACTGCGGTCCAGTTTATGTAGATAGGTAACAGCAGAGGGAGCACCCCCCTGAAGCCCACGATCATCTCCTTTGTTTTGTTGATGTTGAGTGAGAGGTTGTTTTCCTGACCCCTGTAGGCTGTCTCGTCGTTGTTGGTGAATTCAACATGAAATTAACAAAAAAATGTCAGCATACCATTGGATTAACGGTTGGGTGGGAAAAAAATTACGAAATCCCCTCACGTTGATGACTTTCTACAACTCCAATCAGTTTACCATGTTAATTCAACGTCATTGTTGTTGATGAAATGGTTTGGAAACAACGTTGATTCAACCAGTGTTTGTTTGCCCAGTGGAAAGCCTCTGGCTGTGTCATAGATAGCACAAACACACTGGAACTCCGGCTATCAAGTCAACTCCTTGTCACGCCAAACAATTGGCTTGACAAGGACAGCAATGGAGTTGGCGCGAGCACAAACAGATCAGGGACCAGGCTGTCATATACAGTTGAAGTCGGAAGTTTACATACACCTTAGCCAAATACAGTTAAACTCAGTTTATCACAATTCTTGACATTTAATCAGAGTAAAAAATCCCTGTTTTAGGTCAACTAGGATCACTTTACTTTACTTCACTTTGATTACTTTACTTTACTTCACTTTATTTTAAGAATGTGAAATGTCAGAATAATGGTAGAGAGAAGGATTTATTTCAGCTTTTATTTCTTTCATCACATTCCCAGTGGGTCAATTAGTTTACATACACTCAATTAGTATTTGGTAGCATTGCCTTTAAATTGTTTAACTTGGGTAGCCTTCCACAAGCTTCCCACAATAAGTTGGGTGAATTTTGGCCCATTCCTCCTGACAGAGCTGGTGTAACAGAGTCAGGTTTGTAGGCCTCCTTGCTGACACATGCATTTTCAGTTCTGCTCACACATTTTCTATATGATTGAGGTCAGGGCTTTGTGATGGCCACTCCAATACCTTGACTTTGTTGTACTTAAGCCATTTTGCCACAACTTTGGAAGTATGCTTGGGGTCATTGTCCATTTGGAAGACCCATTTGCGACCAAGCTTTAACTTCCTGACTGATGTCTTGAGATGTTGCTTAATATATCCACATAATTTTCCTACCTCATGATGCCATCTATTTTGTGAAGTGCACCAGTCCCTCCTGCAGAAAAGCACCCTCACAACATGATTCTGCCACCCCCGTGCTTCATGGGGGCGTTGGTGTTCTTCGGCTTGCAAGCCTCCCCCTTTTTCCTCCAAACATAACGATGGTCATTATGGCCAAACAGTTTTTATTTTTGTTTCATCAGACCAGAGGACATTTCTCCAAAAGTACGATCTTTGTCCTCATGTGCAGTTGCAAACCGTAGTGTGGCTTTTTTACGGCAGTTTTGGAGCAGTGGCTTCTTCCTTGCTGAGCGGCCTTTCAGGTTATGTCGATATAGGACAAATTTTACTGTGGATATAGATACTTTTGTACCTGTTTCCTCCAGCATCTTCACAAGGTCATTTGCTGTTGTTCTGTGATTGATTTGCACTTTTCGCACCAAAGTACGTTCATCTCTAGGAGACAGAACGCGTCTCCTTCCTGAGCGGTATGACGGCTGCCTGGTCCCATGGTGTTTATACTTGCCTACTATTGTTTGTACAGATGTACAGATGAACGTGGTGCCTTCAAGCGTTTGGAAAAAGTCTGGATGAACCAGACTTGCGGAGGTCTACAATTTTTTTCTGAGGTCTTGGCTGATTTCTTTTGATTTTCCCATGATGTCAAGGAAAGAGGCACTGAGTTTGAAGGTAAGCCTTGAAATATATTCACAGGTACTCCTCCAATTGACTCAAATGATGTCAGAAGCTTCTAAAGCCATGAAATCATTTTCTGACTTGTGTCATGCACAAAGTAGATGTCCTAACCGACTTGCCAAAACTATAGTTTGTTAACAGGAAATGTGTGGAGTGGTTGAAAAACGAGTTAATGACTCCAACCTAATTGTATGTAAACTTCCGACTTCAACGTCAAGTGTTAAAATGTATATATGTATTTACGTCATGTTTCATCTTCATATTATCTCATGATCTTCATATTATCTCATGATCTTCATATTATCTCATGATCTTCATATTATCTCATGATCTTCATATTATCTCATGATCTTCATATTATCTCATGATTTTCATATTATCTCATGATCTTCATATTATCTCATGATCTTCATAGTATCTCATGATCTTCATATTATCTCATGATCTTCATATTATCTCATGATCTTCATATTATCTCATGATCTTCATATTATCTATCTTCATAGTATCTCATGAGTTATGCCTGTGGTGTAAGTGTGCACTAGAAACACTCTGTGTCCTATAAAATGTGCTAAAACCGTAGATTGGTTTTTGACATGTTTCACCTTGATATTCTGTCATGTATATCATGATGTGGTACCGCTGAACACATATAGTTCCACTGCTAGTGGTTTGGGAGTGCTTCCTTTTAGGGAAGTGCACATCTCTTTGTATCACCCTCATGGTCCTGTGTCCATGCCCTACAAGGTGCAGTACGTCAGCACTAGGGTATGTCTTGGCTCTTATGGTTCCATGGTGGTTGTTTTGGGGAACTATGTAGGATCTTCATTATGATTACCCTCTTGCTGGAGAAATTGCCTCAATGCGTGAAATGTCAAACGTGTAGTGTATTTGAGGTTTAAAAAGGCTTCTGAATTTCCACTTTGAAATGTCAGACCCTTATGAAAAATGTATCAACCCCTTCCAAAATGTCCATTACTTATAATCCACATTTGCTGTTGCTGCAGGATTTTTTTTTCTTGCTGTAGCAAACTGTCTGAAATTAATATCCTACATCTGTACATCACATTAATTCCCCCTGTTTATCCCAGTACTACATTAAGGAGATGTGGAGAAGTAAGGTTGTCTTACTCAACACTGAGTAGAAAATATGCTGCTGAAATTAGCATCATATCTGTGTGTGGGTAAATAGCAAACAACACACACACACACACACACACACACACACAAAACACACAGAAACAAAGTCATTTGGTGGCTGATGATCAAACATCCCTGCAGTACGGGGGAGAGAGTGTGAGCGACGAGCTCATGAATAATTTGGTGGCTGTGCCACCTGTTCTAGGCCTCTGCTAGGACACACAGATACGACCTGTGACGTGACCCAATGACATCAGGAGGACTGTGTGTGAGGAGAGCTCTGCCGCCTACACTACGTGAGCACAGCAAGCTGCTACTGCTGTCTCACAGCACACTGCACACACTCACACCAGTCAACCTTGGTCATGATGAGGAGAGTCCGGATGCTGGACAGGCTGAGCTCAGAGATCACCAGGGCCCATTTTGCCCTCAACGGGGCCTCAGAATGCCAAACTGGCCAGCTAACAAGCCAAAGACTAATGGGTAATTGGGTATGATGCCCAGGACAAAACACTACATTTAGCCATGTTGTGTTATAGATACCAAGTATTTGGTCATCAGTAGATAAATACAGAAATTAAAGATATGTTGTTAACCAAGAACTTGTTTGCACAAATCCATGTCAAATATCAAGAAGTGTCTAAGTAACAGTTAATTTTCTAAATAAAACTTAAAATGGACTTGACCCAATTTAAATGATCTCCTGGCCATACAATATGGATAAATCTAGTCCAACCAAAACAGGGCCATCTCGAGATGAGGATATTAATGACCACTGTCATCTCATCGGCTGTTCACATTCTGATTCTGCTGGACACTGCTGTGCTGCATCTGACACAGTGAGAAGAGCAGAGGCCTGGGCTGAGAGAGAGAAAGAGAGAGAGAGGCTGGCCACCACCCTGGGCACAAACTACAGTCCATACATCAGTCAACCTACTGCTCAATGGCAGGATGTTATAGCCGCCAGAATGCAGCAGTCACAAATGTCCTCTGTCATGACGGGGGACATGCCCCAGGGTTGAACAGAGTAGTTCTACCTCAAATGTGGAGACAGTCTTGTACTAGAAACAATCATGTCTATGGTACATTAGGACAAATTAAATGTGGTTGGATTGTGTAAAATAATCAAGTATGTACAGCAAAGGTCTGGGTCAATTCAGGAAGTACACTGAAATTCCAAATCCAAATTCCAATTCTACTCAATGCTTTTCAATGAGGACAATTTGGCTTGCTTTCTAAATTGACTGGAATTTAAATGGAATTGACCCCAACCCTGATGTACAAATCAAAATCAAATCAAATTGTATTAGTCACATATACATATTTATCCGATGTTATTGCGGGTGTAGTGAAATGCTTGTGTTCCTAGCTCCAACAGTGCAGTAATATCTAACAATTCACAACAATACACACACATCTAAAAGTAAAAGAATGGAATTAAGAAATATATAAATATTAGGATGAGCAATATCCGAGTACATTTACTAAAATACAGTAGAATAGAATATAGTATATACATATGAGATGAGTAAAGCCGTATGCAAACATTATTAAAGTGACTAATGTTCCAATATTAAAGTGGCCATGGAATCCATGTATATGGGGCAGCAACCATGATGTACAGTGGATTCGTCATGAATGCAGATGGTGATCGAAAGCTGAAATGCCGTAGGGTTTATTGACCTACGTCAACTGTTCCTTCTCAGTCGATAAATGGTAATTTACATTGCTACAGCCATGTTGCTTTGAGCCGACTTCATTTAATTAGCTCCCTTCAGTTCCGCTCCTGTTGCAACCCTTTTAAACACGCTGTACACAAATGTGTCTGTTCATCAGCACAACATCCCATACTGCTCTGAGGGTCACACACATTACACCTGGATCACAGGAGGCTGGCGGCACAATAATTGGGGAGGACGGGCTCCTGGTAATGGCTGGAGCGGAATCAGTGAAAAGGTATCAAATACATCAAACACATGGTTTGACGCCATTCCATTTGCTCCGTTCCAGACATTATGAGCCTCCCCTCAGCAGTCTCTACTGGTGGATACATTATGAGCCTCCCCTCAGCAGTCTCTACTGGTGGATACATTATGAGCCTCCCCTCATCAGCCTCTACTGGTGGATACATTATGAGCCTCCCCTCAGCAGTCTCTACTGGTGGATACATTATGAGCCTCCCCTCAGCAGCCTCTACTGGTGGATACATTATGAGCCTTCTCTCAGCAGCCTCTACTGGTGGATACATTATGAGCCTCCCCTCAGCAGTCTCTACTGGTGGATACATTATGAGCCTCCCCTCAGCAGCCTCTACTGGTGGATACACTGTGTACGTCATACAGTTGACTGGAGCTAAGAGCACATGAAATACGTGCAGTAGAGTTCACCTACTGTAATTAAAAAACATTTTTAACTGACTCTGGACTTTGTACACTACAGTATGGGCTCTGGTTAAGTGCATGCATTGACGTCAGTCCCACGCCGTTGCATAAAATACATCAGGGGGGAACTGTATAGTATACCGACTGACACGGACTATATACACTTCACTCACTATTTACAGTTTACACCGTATTGGAATTATGAGCGTCTAATCATTCATCATAACCACTTCCTGAAAATACACTTGAATTCCAATTCCTCCATCATTAATATTGATGAACCACACAAGTGTCTAACTCTACAGTAGTAGCCTATCCTCATCTCTAGCGCCGTGAGGGGCTGATGAGTGCATTATTCATGGTGCTCTGACTGGCCTGGCAGTAGCCCTGGATACTGGAACTGTGGAGAGGGGTAAGCAGTTCAGTTGGACTTTACCGCATCTGGGATAGTGCTAACACCATTAGCTAACTGAGTAGTCATGTAATCGCACTGATCTGGAGGGTGTGTGAAACCTGAAGTGTTACGAGTTAACTGGAGCTATTTCAACTCATATCGCTGATGCACTGTGGGGGACACAATAGTATTCATAATGTTACTGTAAGTCCAGGCTAGGGCGGTGACGGTCATGGCATTTTGGATGACGGTAATTGGCTGCCATTAAAATAAAATGAATAGAACATGTGTCCCCATTCAAGTCAATGATAGCATAATGAGTGGACTGGTAGCCATTGCGAGTAGCAAAGCAGGAAGTAAAAGTAGGAAGTTTACCCATCAATATGTGCTGTGATTTGTTGATTAAACTCTAGTGACATAAAATACATTCAATTGCATGAGCGACAACAATTAACATCATTTGAACTAACATTCTACATTACCATGGCAATTATAGCATCACAATACCAGGCAGCCATTGCCAGTGTTCCCTTGAGTTTATCAGTCAAATTGCCACACGAATGCCTGGCTGTCCAGTCTTCAGTCAGCTGTTTGTACCACACACAAAACAATAATAAAACACAAAAAAAAATGTAAACGATTATGTTGCTTATTTTACTGATAGTCTTCATCCATAACCGTCAGTAACACGGTAATTGTGCCAGCCTTAAAGTCCCTTGTACCGCACTGCTGTGAGTTTGATTACCAAGACAATCATTACACCACAAATCATCTGTTTATTTTTCATACATGTGTTCACTTTAATGGCAAATGCTCATCTTCTGCTGGCTCATGTTGCCTGACATATTGTGTTGGGGACACAGGCAGCGCTGTGGGAGGTTAGCTCATCTTCTGCTGGCTCATGCTGCCTGCCATATTGTGTTGGGGACACAGGCAGCTCTGTGGGAGGTTAGCTCATCTTCTGCTGGCTCATGTTGCCTGCCATATTGTGTTGGGGACACAGGCAGCGCTGTGGGAGGTTAGCTCATCTTCTGCTGGCTCATGTTGCCTGCCATATTGTGTTGGGGACACAGGCAGCTCTGTGGGAGGTTAGCTCATCTTCTGCTGGCTCATGTTGCCTGCCATATTGTGTTGGGGACACAGGCAGCGCTGTTGGAGGTTAGCTCATCTTCTCCTGGCTCATGTTGCGTGCCAAATTGTGTTGGGGACACAGGCAGAGCTGTGGGGAGTTAGCTCATCTTCTGCTGGCTCATGTGGCCTGCCATATTGTGTTGGGGACACAGGCAGCTCTGTGGGAGGTTAGCTCATCTTCTGCTGGCTCATGTTGCCTGCCATAATGTGTTGGGACACAGGCAGCTCTGTGGGAGGTTAGCTCATCTTCTGCTGGCTCATGTTGCCTGCCATATTGTGTTGGGGACACAGGCAGCACTGTGGGAGGTTAGCTCATCTTCTGCTGGCTCATGTTGCCTGCCATATTTTGTTGAGGACACAGGCAGCTCTGTGGGAGGTTAGCTCATCTTCTGCTGGCTCATGTTGCCTGCCATATTGTGTTGGGGACACAGGCAGCTCTGTGGGAGGTTAGCTCCTCTCCTGCTGGCTCATGTCGTCTGCCATATTGTGTTAGGGCCACAGGCAACTGAGGGTGTGTGGAAACATGAACCCTCTGCCTTAGTGCCTTCCCCACTGAGGCTAAATGGCTCTCTGCTGAGGGTGTTTCTGTGTGCCGCTGTGCACAACCTCCGTCTAGTTCCACATGGGACAGACAGTCACACTGCAACTGGAAGAGCCCCGTCTGCTTGCAAAAACGACTACATTTGACATTTTAGTCATTTAGCAGACACTCTTATCCAGAGCGACTAGCCTTCTATGCTCTTTGATTCATGCGCTGTGCATAGAACATTATGGTGTCTGGTCTCTAGATGCTGCTGCCCTCATTCAATATTCAAAACATAATCAGACATTCATGGGATAGACTAGGTGAGGTTAACACATCATCTGTACTGTTTGGTAAGCCCTAAGGTAATGTAGGCTAGGACTATCCATATGTCCCCAAAGCATATCTTCAACTTGTGTCTTGTGGGCAGCTGTGAAACAGAGCAGAAGATTAGGCTTTGACAGATAACAGGCCTACCGCAGAGCTCGGACTGATAACAGACCTACCACAGAGCCCGGCTGGAGGAAATATTTAGTTTGCTTCTAGAGAAATGACTGTTCACAAAGAAAAGCACTCAGTCCTCTGATATACAGTAAATGTGCAGATGACACTTCCGTCCATTGATAGCCTCACACTAGTACCTTTCACTGGGGGTTGTGTTGAAATGTAGCTAGGACACAACATGGTAACAAGAGCAGTGCATCCCCACTGTAGAACATGAAAGTCAACCCGCCTGGGTGTTGTCACTGTGTTTAACGGGTATTGAGGGTATCAAGGAAAATGTTCACTGACCATTGAAAACGTTGTAATGCTAAAATCCATTTTCATGCCACTACATGGAAAAATTATATGTGGAGGAATATATTTAAAGTGATAAAATGGTGAGAGATGGAGGGATCCAAGAGATAAGGAGAGATTGTCCCATAATTTCTCTCTACCCTGGAATGTCACTATCCATCAGGAGCAGAAAATGACAGCTCGACAGGCTATCCTTAGGCTGGCCATACACCAGGAACATGATTTATGATCCTCAGTCACGACCCCATAAAAGCGCAAAGGCCCAAGGGAGAAGGAGAGACAGAAGACAACCTCCATGTTGCCAATTATGGTTACAAATGAATACATCCCTGTATGGCCTTCACTTTCAATTGATACTCTCGTCTGCCCGCATTCGTCATCTCCACACACAACCTTTTCACGTCGGGTTCTCTGACTTCTCTCCAGCCTGCCAGGGGTCGCATCACGCCCTGCCTACGCTTCTCCTGTCATCTCTGAATTTAAGCTTTTCATCTGTGGACAAGGTCTATACTCTACTACTCCATACGAATATATTCACAGAAACCATTTCCTAAACATGAATACAGAGAGGTGGCCACAGAACACACACTGGCAAAATAGTTCATAGAAAGATAGGAATTGACATTTATTTCCTAGGTTCTTAACCCATTTCAAGTGCCCATTTTCTCCTTCTAGTTCCAATATAGTTTATTATGTATGCACAGTACGTAAATGTATGGCTGAATGATAACCAGTGAATCCCAGTTGGCAGCAGCATGGACATGGACTCGATGAGGAACTCTTTGTGTGTACAGTGGTGTGCTCGTTGTCTGTTTGGTTTAATTTCGGTTTGGAGGAAGCAGAGCAGACAGAACTGTACTGTATAAAAGAGGAGAAGTGGATGGCTGTCACCCTCCATCTCTCCCTCCCTCCCTCCTTGCGATCAACCTTGGATGAAACTAGCTGTTAGACGATACAATATAATAGTCCCATTGTCTCGCAGCCAGCATTTCCCTACAAATAATGTATTGTGGTGGAGATAAATAAATACTAGCAATTCCTTTCAGTGTGAATATTAATTTGTACAATAAATGTTAAGTATCAGTTTCAAATTTGCACGGCCCTAGGACCAAACCAAACCACTTTTGCACCAAATGACAATCTTCTGACACTATATTCTGGAGGGGAACATTAGCCCAATTGATAGTGTCTTTTGGCTGGTGTTAACATTATGAAAAGAGATGGCTTCTTTTGAGGGAGGGGACTGTCCGTGGACGATAGAAACCCTGAATAGGATATTCAGGTATTGGAGTCCCAGTTAAAGACACATTCTACAGACAAAACCAGAAGTCTAGATCTGCATATTTCTGCAGAAAATGTAGATTTAATATCTCTTCACATCTACCTTCACATATTGGGAAATTCCCCTCCTGAATATAGTTACTGTTTCTCTTTCCTTATGGAAAAACAAGACATGCAAACACTACCACCTGCAGAGACGACAAATAATGTCATTCATCATTTGATTGAAATTCCCTGTGAATGACTTCATACCATCAACTGTCAAACGCCTTATGTTGATGCACACTTATAAAAGTAATGATGAATCCACAAGCCAGCCCACCACAGGCACGTTCTACCTTACCAGCTCTTATATCAAGACCCACTTCACACTGATACAGATGGTAGCACTGATACAGATGGTAGCATTGATACAGATGGTAGCACCGATACAGATGGTAGCATTGATACAGATGGTAGCACCGATACAGCTGATATTTGTTTGGCATCACAAACAAATACACGCACACAGAACACTCAATCAACAGAATACTTAAATATCAACTTTCCAAATGAAAAACCCATCTTGAAAGGAAATAGTCCAGTTTCCATTGGAAATGGGAGCAACAGATGTGACTCACACACTGATGTGAATGTTATTCCATATTCCTAAGGAAGGCTGACTCATGTATCATGCGGGCTCAGAGAGAACAGCCCTTCTTCCGTAATGGACTCACACGATTTCTATTTTGGAACAATGAGTAAGAGCTGCTCCCTCCCTGATGTATTCCCTGATGGATTCAACATCATCATTCTAATTCCATGAGACACTTACTTTGCCTCTCTCATCTGGAACCATGGTGGACAAAAACATCCCAGCAGTATTTGGGTAGAGGCGATAAGAGAGGTGGAGTATGATCTGTTCCTCTTTGCTGCAGCTGCTAACTTCCTGCCATATGCAAGCCTGGAGTAATTTGCATTCTTAAGGAAGTCTATAGGCTGCTCTCCATGTGTTGAATGAGCTAACACTACTGGGCATGTCTGTTCAAAGCCATGGCCAGGACAAGACACGAGATCTAGAAGAGAGCAGCCAAAACACACTGCAACACTGTCCTTCTGAATCAGTTAGCATCTCAACTGTGCTCCAACTGTCCTCTCCAGCCTCCCTCTCACTCTCATACCTTTGACTGCACAGAAGGCTGGTGAGGAGAGGACAGCTAATAATAATGGCTGGAATGGAGTATATGGAACGGTATCAAACACATGGAACCATGCGTTTGATGTGCTTGATTAAATTACATAGATTCCATTCCTGCCGTTACTAGGAGCCCGTCGTCCCTAATTAATGTGTCACCAGCCGCCTGTGCTTGACTGTATTTTTGTCTGCTACAACATGGCTCCTATTCTGTTTCCCAGGACAACATGTAACCTTCAGCTTAGCACTCTGTAAATACAGAATGTTCACTAGCTACCTGATCATCTTTATACCTCTTCATATCATGGTACTGTATGGTTGTTGGTGTAGGGCTTTGTACAAAGTACACTCTTGGAAAAAAAAAGGTGCCATCTAGAACAGGTTCCTCGGCTGTTCCCATGGGAGAACCATTTGAAGAACTCTTTCTGCTTCCAGGTAAAACCCTTTTGGGTCCCATGTAGAACCCTTTCCACAGAGGGTTCTACATGGAAGCCAAAAAGGTTATCCCATGGGAACAGCTGAAGAAACCTTGAGCAACCCTTTTTTTCTGAGAGTGTAGGGGGTGACATTTTGACAGCACCAAAAAAAATGAAAAACATTTCAAAAACTTGGCATAGCACTTCATTTGAATGAGTTACACAGTAGCCCCTCCTGCAGCTTGGAATACTGTTGCATGCATCACAAGTTCTACACAGACGTTTTGAAATGCATGAATCTACACATGTTGGTACTTCTCAAAATGAGGCCCTTGGTCCCACGTGGTTTCTCTCTACACAGACGACAGGGCCTGGGTGGAATGACACTTATAACGTGTCTGGGGAAAAGATGTGATGGAAGTGTGGAAGTCAAGAATTAGAAAGTAGACTTGGCTCTGCATAAACACACATCAGATGTCTTCTAGAGGAGCCGGTAAGCAGGCGCTGCAAAACAGCCGGTAAGCAGGCGCTGCAAAGTAAGCAGGCGCTGCAAAACAGCCAGTAAGCAGGCGCTGCAAAACAGCCAGTAAGCAGGCGCTGCAAAACAGCCAGTAATCAGAGCTGCAAAATAGCCGGTAAGAATGAGCTGCAAAATAGCCGGTAAGCAGGCGCTGCAAAACAGCCAGTAATCAGGCGCTGCAAAGTAATCAGGCGCTGCAAAACAGCCGGTAAGCAGGCGCTGCAAAACAGCCGGTAAGCAGGCGCTGCAAGTCAGCCGGTAAGCAGGCGCTGCAAGACAGCCGGTAAGCAGGCCCAATTTTTCAGTTTTTGATTTGTTAAAAAAGTTTGAAATATCCAATAAATGGCATTCCACTTCATGATTGTGTCCCACTTGTTGTTGATTCTCCACAAAAAAATACAGTTTTATATCTTTATGTTTGAAGCCTGAAATGTGGCAAAAGGTCGCAAAGTTCAAGGGGGCTGAATACTTTCGCAAGGCACTGTATATATATATATATATATCTATATATATCTGCCTACACACGCTTATAAATGGATAGTCATTGGCTCAATGACTGACAGTCTATGGGAACAGCTAGTATGTCATTGGGCTAACACTAGCAGCAATGCAACCCCTCCCCGCTACCCTTGCCACCAGTGCTGAAAGAAATCCTAGGAGAAACAATGTATAGACTATGTTGTTTATGTGTGGTTGGTTGGTGTATTGTGTGTGTGTGTGTGTGTGTGTGTTTAGAAGAGGGATAATAGTGGATGGAAATACCAATGGAGTTCTTCAAAAACAATTTCCTCAGTGTAATCATATAACCAAATGAGAGGACACATAATATAATACAGGGAAGACAGAGATTACAACGACTCACCAAAGGGAATTAAACCACAGACTAACAAATCAGGCTAGGCATCAACAGGGTTATTAAACCACAGACTAACAAATCAGGCTCGGCATCAACAGGGTAATTAAACCACAGACTAACAAATCAGGCTCGGCATCAACAGGGTAATTAAACCAGAGACTAACAAATCAGGCTCGGCATCAACAGGGTAATTAAACCACAGACTAACAAATCAGGCTCGGCATCAACAGGGTAATTAAACCACAGACTAACAAATCAGGCTTGGCATCAACAAGGCTAACTAAACCACAGACTAACTAATCAGGCAAGGCATCAACAAGGGTAATTAAACCACAGACGAAATAGTCAGGCTCGGCATCAACAAGGGTAATTAAACCACAGACTAACAAATCAGGCTCGGCATCAACAGGGTAATTAAACCACAGACTAACAAATCAGGCTCGGCATCAACAGGGTAATTAAACCACAGACTAACAAATCAGGCTCGGCATCAACAGGGTAATTAAACCACAGACTAACAAATCAGGCTTGGCATCAACAAGGGGAATAAAAACACTGACTAACTAATCAGGCTTGGCATCAACAAGGGTAACTAAACCACAGACTAACAAATCAGGCTCGGCATCAACAGGGTAATTAAACCACAGACTAACAAATCAGCCTCGGCATCAACAGGGTAATTAAACCACAGACTAACAAATCAGGCTCGGCATCAACAGGGTAATTAAACCACAGACTAACTAATCAGGCTCAGCATCAACAGGGGCAATTAAACCACAGACTAACAAATCAGGCTCGGCATCAACAGGCTAATTAAACCACAGACTAACAAATCAGGCTTCGCATCAACAAGGGGAATAAAAACACTGACTAACTAATCAGGCAAGGCATCAACAAGGGTAATTAAACCACAGACTAAATAGTCAGGCTCGGCATCAACAAGGGTAACTAAACCACAGACTAACTAATCAGGCAAGGCATCAACAAGAGTAATTAAACCACAGACTAAATAGTCAGGCTCGGCATCAACAAGGGTAATTAAACCACAGACTAACTAATCAGGCAATGCATCTACAAGGGTAATTAAACCACAGACTAACTAATCAGGCTAGGCATCAACAGGGTAATTAAACCACAGACTAATAAATCAGGCTCGGCATCAACAAGACCAGTAGCTGGCCTTTTACACCTGTATGTCCCCTCTACAATACCATCCAGATTTTAAGTAACAATCTTGTCAAACTCTGCAGAGTCTGGCCCTAAAACCTTTGCCTGACAACATGAATTGACTTCCGCTCCACTGATTGCTCCATACAGTCTGAACCTGTTTGTGCTGACGTCAAAATGACATGATTCATGAGTCGTGTTAGCCAGCTCTGGTCCAACCCATCGTTTTCTGGGACCAATCAGAACGGTTTGGATATGTTCGCATTCGAGAAGTCGTTGCCAACATTCCAAAGTATCCCTTTAAGTATCAGGGAATTACAATGCATTTTGAGGCTGAATGAGTATACGTAACTAGCATAAGTCCTACAGGACCCCATACAAAAAGAATGACCATATTTTCAGATAAAAGAGCACAGAGGTGCTACTGTACAACAGTTACTGTGACTCAGGCTCACACACAGGTAGTGAAGTCAAGCCCCATTACTGAATAACACGAGGTTACAAAGAATTCTGTAGTGCATCTTGCGGTGTTGCATTCAAACTCAGCGTTCTTACTCACACACTCCCACATAGAGGGTGTGAAGTAGTGCTCATTGGGAAGAGATCATTTTCTTTACTGTCAAAACACATCCACTAACGCAGAAGAATCATACAGAAAATTGCCATGGAGAAAATAGCTACGATTTGCAGGTATCAGAGATCACTGCAGTGGTTCTCAGTGAAACTCAACCAAAATTGAGCATCTGTCAAATTGCCACTTCAGCACCTAAGTCAGGATATGCAAATTGGCCAACTACATGAACAAGCATTCTGAAAATAACTGGAGTGATTATGAAATACATTCCGTGGTGTTTTTCCGCAACTCTTAACAAGATTTTTTGAATTGCTGAGATTTCCTTAAAAGCATCCTCCAACGCAAAGACCATTATAAACTACAGTGTAGTTCCATCCTCGAAATACACGCAACACAAACCAGGACCATGTCTAGTTCCTAGAAGCAGAATAAGCCAAATCAAACTATGAATTTGTGTGCAGCAAACAACCTAGCCTGGCTACCCGTCCACACCGTTCCGGAAAAATGGACGTTCCTTCTCCACGATGATTCTGGATTTGCCTCCCCTATGATTTGTAGAACACAAAGAACATTCTGACGGTTCTGATTGGTCCCAGAAACCGATGGATTGGGCCAGAGCCGGTCTACATGATGACTTCATCAATTTTGATACTCTGATTAGTTAAAGACAATCCAATCGTTGATGAATTGGTTTTGTAGCGCGCCCCTCATTTTGACGTTACACAAACGTCTCCTAGGATGGCAGATTCAGACTGAATGTATGTAGCGATTGATATCAGAGGAATTGATTCAGGGTGAGTTGTCAGGCAACAAACAACCGTCATCTTGTCTCACACATACCCTCCTCAGAGTTCTGCACCACAACAGCAGGGGTAAACATTTGGATTGGTGAGCAGTGACATCGATGTGCTGCGGAGGATCTACATGCAGGCAGGAAGACACTTGAGACAAGCTGCTTTAGAAGAGACATCCTAAGGGAGGGCACAAGCATTTTTTGCAATGCGGCATAGGGATGGATTTTCTGTGCGTATACTATTCCAAATCAGCATGAATCTCTCTACCAGAGGAACGGCCTGCAGAGACAGACAGTGTGAATTGAAATATCGGAGTGTGCTCCAGCTTTTATCAGCATGGCCCTGCTCACCAGCGGTGCCTGGGCCCCGCACAGGGCAATGTGATGGATGGACACCCAGACAGCAACATCTCAAGATTTACACATTGCCTGATGCGTCACTCACTGACCGATTGCGTCCAAGTAAATCGCAGGTCTGGCATCAATGTGACACGATAAGCAAGAGGGACTGAGGAAGAAACAGCAGACCCTTCTTCTTCTTCATCTTATCCCAGGTCCTTGTTTTGTAAAAGGTGAATCCTTTCTCTGCCTCCTTTCCCTTCAATCATGCTCTTCTTCTACAGAGCCATTCTCCTCCTGCTGCTTTCTGTCAGAAGAGACTGGGAGTCTTTATTGAATGATGGCTGTGTTTGCCATGGCTTTAATACATCTGATCCCCAGGGTGACTGGCCCTAACAACACAGTACTGATGGGTCCTTTCTAAATCTGCTTTACAGCAGCGGGCCAACATTGGTGCACTTCTGTTGGGGTTGCCATTTGTTTCCATGGACTACCTGCATAATGTATTATCCTGACAGGCTGATATCCTGTTTCATATCTCTAAGGGCATAGACTACACTGGCCACATTTTATTTAACAGCACAGTTGGAGTATTCTGCCCTCCTGTGGGTCACAGAGTAACAGTGGTGTATCAGCGGAAATACAGTCTTAACGTAACGTTACACATCCCAGCGTGGGAGCTAAACAGAGACAGGACCACTTTCTGCACACAGTATCACCACTAGCGTCTTTGCTCCTCCGACTATTAGGTTTCGTTATCAGCCTATTACACAACTCATGGTGATGCTTGACACAGTTAACATGTAATAAACAAAAATGTTGAATTCACAACACTGAGTTGTGCTAAATCCATGTACAAACTGTGCCTTCCTGTATTAAACTTATGCAGCAAAAAAAATAGTATTCTATTCTACTGAGCCATTTACTTTATGTTCCTATTCTTATATTTGTGTTATTTCTTATTGTTGTTCCATTGTGGAGAAGGAACCTGCCAGTAAGCATTTCATTGGCAGGTGGGTACCATGCGTATCCTGTACATACGACTATTAATGCGACTCATACAGGAGTTTCCTGTGTAAACTTACTGAAAATGCAAAGTCCCTTCCAATACTCACTGCATGGGGTTATGACTTGTTATGCAAATTGGACTAGAAAGACAAACTGACTCATTACAACAGGCTATGTGGCCGGCATTTCTAACATAGCATTGTGATGTCTAGCTCTCTCTGATTTAAGCTCATTTAAACACTGGCTATTCCCAGAGAACCACACACTCCCACATCCAATGTGTTGCTGCATCCTGAGAACCACTAAATCTTCTACTCTTGCTCCCTCTCTCTTCTCCAGATCTCCTCTCACTCTTTCTCCAGATATCCTCCTCTCTCTCTCTCTCTCTCTCTCTCTTCCACAGATCTCCTCCTCTCTCTCTCTCGCTCTTCCACATATCTCCTCTCTCTCTCTCTCTCTCGCTCTTCTATGGATCTCCTCTCTCTCTCTCTTCTCCAGATCTCCCCTCTCTCTCTCTCTCTCTCTCTCTCTCTCTCTCTCTCTCTCTCGCTCCTACAGATCTCTTCCCTCACTCGCTCTCTCTCTTCTAGATCTCCTCCTCTCTCTCCTCCAGATCTCCTCCTCGCGCTCTCCTCCAGATCTCTTCCCTCACTCGCTCTCTCTTCTAGATCTCCTCCTCTCTCTCTTCCAGATCTCCTCGCGCTCTCTCTCTCCTCCAGATATTCTACTCTCTCTCTCCACCAATCTCCTTCTCTCTCTCCTCCAGATCTCTCGCTCTCTCTCTCTCCTCCAGATCTCCTACTCACTCTCTCCTCCAGCTCTCTTTCCCTGCTCTCTCTCTTCTACACTCTCCTTCTCGCTCTCCCTCTCCTCCAGATATTCTCCTCTCTCTTTCAGATCTCCTCCTCCAGATCTTCTCCTCTCCTGTAGATCTCCTCCTCTCTCTCTCTCCTCCAGATCTCCTCCTCGCTCTTTCTCCTCCAGATCTCGCTCCTCCTCGCTCTCTCCTCCAGATTTCCTCCCTTGCCATCTCACTCCTCCAGATATTCGCCTCTCTCTCTCCGCCGGATATCGTCCCTCACTCTCTCTCCTCCAAATTTCCTCCCTCGCCCTCTCTCCTCTGGATCTCCTCCTCACTCTCCTCCCTTGCTATCTCTCTCCTCCAGATATTCTCCTCTCTCTCCTCCAGATCTCCTCCCTCGCTCTCTCTCTCTCCTCCAGATTTCCTCCCTTGCCATCTCTCTCCTCCAGATATTCTCCTCTCTCTCTCCTCCAGATCACGTCCTCGCTTTCTCTCCTCCAGATCTCCTCTCTCCTCTCTCGCTATCTCGCTCCTCCAGATATGCTCTCTCTCTCCTCCAGATCTCCTCCCGCGCCCTCTGTCTCCTCCAGATCTCTTCCTAGCTCCCTCTCCTTCAGATCTCCTCCTCACTCTCCTCCCTCGCTATCTCTCTCCTCCAGATATTATCCTCTCTCTCTCCTCCAGATCTTCTTCCTTGCTCTCTCTCTCTCCTTCAGATCTCCTCCTCGCTCTCTCTCGCCTCCTCGCTCTCTCTCGCCTCCTCGCTCTCTCTCCTCCAGATCTCCTCACTCACCATCTCTCCTCCAGATCTCCCTCGCTCTCTCTCTCCTCCCTCAGTCTCTCTCCTCCCTGCTCTCTCTCCTCCCTCGCCATCTCCCCTCCAGATATTGTCCTCCAGATCTCCTCCCTCGCCATCTCTCCTCCAGATATTCTCCTCTCTCCTCCAGATCTCCTCCCTCGCTCTCTCTCTCCTCCAGATATTCTCCTCGCACTCTCGCTCCTCCAGATATTTCCCCCTTTGCTCCAGATCTCCTCTCTCTCTCCTCCAGATCTCCTCTTGTCCCTCTCCTCCAGATCTCCTCCTCTCCCTCTCTCTCGCTCATCCAGATCTCCTCCTCTCCCTCTCTATCGCTCCTCCTCCTCTCTCGCTCTCTCCTCCAGATCTCTTCCTCTCCCTCTCTCCTCCAGATCTCCTCCTCCTCTCTCTCGCTGTCTTCCTCTCCTTGTCTCTCTCTCCCCTCCAGATCTCCTCCTCTCTCTTGCTCTCTCCTCCAGATCTCCTCCTCTGTCGCTTTCGCCTCCAGAAATCCTCCTCTCACTATTCTCCACCAGCTCTCCTCCTCTCGCTATTCTCCTCCAGCTCTCCTCCTCTCACTATTCTCCTCCAGAACTCCTCCCTCGCTCTCTCTTTCCTCCAGATATTCTCCTCGCTCTCTCTCTCCTCCAGATATTTTCCTCTCTTTCCTCCAGATCTCCTCTCTCCCCTCCAGATCTCTCCCTCCTCCAGATCTCCTCCTCTCCCTCTCTCTCCTCCTCTCCCTCTCTCCTCCAGATCTCCTCCTCTCTCTTGCTCTCTCCTCCAGATCTTCTCCTCTGTCGCTTTCGCCTCCAGACCTCCTCCTCTCACTATTCTCCACCAGCTCTCCTCCTCTCGCTATTCTCCTCCAGATCTCCTCCTCTCACTATTCTCCTCCAGAACTCCTCCCTCGCTCTCTCTTTCCTCCAGATATTCTCCTCGCTCTCTCTCTCCTCCAGATATTTTCCTCTCTCTCTTCCAGATCTCCTCGCGCTCTCTCTCTCCTCCAGATATTCTACTCTCTCTCTCCACCAATCTCCTTCTCTCTCTCCTCCAGATCTCTCGCTCTCTCTCTCTCCTCCAGATCTCCTACTCACTCTCTCCTCCAGCTCTCTTTCCCTGCTCTCTCTCTTCTCCGCTCTCCTTCTCGCTCTCCCTCTCCTCCAGATATTCTCCTCTCTCTTTCAGATCTCCTCCTCCAGATCTTCTCCTCTCCTGTAGATCTCCTCCTCTCTCTCTCTCCTCCAGATCTCCTCCTCGCTCTTTCTCCTCCAGATCTCGCTCCTCCTCGCTCTCTCCTCCAGATTTCCTCCCTTGCCATCTCACTCCTCCAGATATTCGCCTCTCTCTCTCCGCCGGATATCGTCCCTCACTCTCTCTCCTCCAAATTTCCTCCCTCGCCCTCTCTCCTCTGGATCTCCTCCTCACTCTCCTCCCTTGCTATCTCTCTCCTCCAGATATTCTCCTCTCTCTCCTCCAGATCTCCTCCCTCGCTCTCTCTCTCTCCTCCAGATTTCCTCCCTTGCCATCTCTCTCCTCCAGATATTCTCCTCTCTCTCTCCTCCAGATCACGTCCTCGCTTTCTCTCCTCCAGATCTCCTCTCTCCTCTCTCGCTATCTCGCTCCTCCAGATATGCTCTCTCTCTCCTCCAGATCTCCTCCCTCGCCCTCTGTCTCCTCCAGATCTCCTCCTAGCTCCCTCTCCTTCAGATCTCCTCCTCACTCTCCTCCCTCGCTATCTCTCTCCTCCAGATATTATCCTCTCTCTCTCCTCCAGATCTTCTTCCTTGCTCTCTCTCTCTCCTTCAGATCTCCTCCTCGCTCTCTCTCGCCTCCTCGCTCTCTCTCCTCCAGATCTCCTCACTCACCATCTCTCCTCCAGATCTCCCTCGCTCTCTCTCTCCTCCCTCAGTCTCTCTCCTCCCTGCTCTCTCTCCTCCCTCACCATCTCCCCTCCAGATATTGTCCTCCAGATCTCCTCCCTCGCCATCTCTCCTCCAGATATTCTCCTCTCTCCTCCAGATCTCCTCCCTCGCTCTCTCTCTCCTCCAGATATTCTCCTCGCACTCTCGCTCCTCCAGATATTTCCCCCTTTGCTCCAGATCTCCTCTCTCTCTCCTCCAGATCTCCTCTTGTCCCTCTCCTCCAGATCTCCTCCTCTCCCTCTCTCTCGCTCATCCAGATCTCCTCCTCTCCCTCTCTATCGCTCCTCCTCCTCTCTCGCTCTCTCCTCCAGATCTCTTCCTCTCCCTCTCTCCTCCAGATCTCATCCTCCTCTCTCTCGCTGTCTTCCTCTCCTTGTCTCTCTCTCCCCTCCAGATCTCCTCCTCTCTCTTGCTCTCTCCTCCAGATCTCCTCCTCTGTCGCTTTCGCCTCCAGAAATCCTCCTCTCACTATTCTCCACCAGCTCTCCTCCTCTCGCTATTCTCCTCCAGATCTCCTCCTCTCACTATTCTCCTCCAGAACTCCTCCCTCGCTCTCTCTTTCCTCCAGATATTCTCCTCGCTCTCTCTCTCCTCCAGATATTTTCCTCTCTTTCCTCCAGATCTCCTCTCTCCCCTCCAGATCTCTCCCTCCTCCAGATCTCCTCCTCTCCCTCTCTCTCCTCCTCTCCCTCTCTCCTCCAGATCTCCTCCTCTCTCTTGCTCTCTCCTCCAGATCTTCTCCTCTGTCGCTTTCGCCTCCAGACCTCCTCCTCTCACTATTCTCCACCAGCTCTCCTCCTCTCGCTATTCTCCTCCAGATCTCCTCCTCTCACTATTCTCCTCCAGAACTCCTCCCTCGCTCTCTCTTTCCTCCAGATATTATCCTCGCTCTCTCTCTCCTCCAGATATTTTCCTCTCTTTCCTCCAGATCTCCTCTCTCCCCTCCAGATCTCTCCCTCCTCCAGATCTCCTCCTCTCCCTCTCTCTCCTCCTCTCCCTCTCTCCTCCAGATCTCCTCCTCTCCCTCTCTCCTCCAGATCTCCTCCTCTCTTGCTATTCTCCTCCAGATCTCCTCCTCTCACTATTCTCCTCCAGATCTGTTCCTCTCGCTATTCTCCAGATCTGTTCCGTCTACGTGGCATCTAAGCAGCCTCTCAGGATTCATAATGACTTGCAGTTATTTTGGGCTGTTATTCTCTGTTTTTAATAGGTACCAATCAGATACCCTTTGTCAATCAGCTGTTAGTGCTGCTTCCTGGCTCTTCCTGGATCTTAACATTATCCTTCTGGATATAAATACAATCAATCTCAAGTGTTTCCTCAAGAAAATAGCACAGTGACCCACATGGGATTTCAACCATAATGCCTTGTATTCCACATAATGCTTTGTATTATTGTCATGTGCACATGGGAACCTACGGCATAAAGCAAATCATTCCAGTTAGTAAGCAAAGTTCAACAGAGCCAAAGCCCCAGAATGAAATACATAAAGCAGTGATCCCTGAAGGTGTAGAGAAACAAATATCTCAACAGTGACCTTTTTTCCTCTTCGTCATCCAGGGAAGCGATCTCTGTTTGGCTGTATGTGCAGCTGGCATGCGGCTGAGTCACGCGTCAGGCCTGATTAAAAGCAGCAGTGCTCTCCGGGCAAGGCCCATTTCTCTGGCAGGGCCAGGAGTGCAGTGGGCCAGGGCCACTGTACTCAGTCTGTAGACATGACCTTGGTGGGGCATGATGGAGAAGGAGACACACAAGCCAGAGTGACACATGGTGTTTATAACCCCGCAAACTCACACACACACCACACGCACGTCATCTCCAATTGGGCTCATCATAACCTCAAGCACTACTCCCTGTCTCCTTCAATGCATATTGACTGATATGCTTTGACTGAAACATTTCTGAAGAGAATCAAATCTACTTACAAACCAAATACTGCTGCATTAGTTAAGTCTCTACAGCTGTCATTCAAATAATACAACTATATCAAGATTATTTTTTAAACAAATTGCGTAAATATACATATTTATTTTATCCCTCAACGGGCTGAGTTTTCCTCATTATGAATACATCAGAAACAGTTCCAGAGGGATGAAGGCACCACTCTGTCGGCTGTGATGTGACAGAGAAAATAACATCAGCTCTAATGCATCACAGCTCTGGAGCATGAAGCAACCATGTTTCTTAGGACAACAGACGGTGCAATGTTCACTGCAGTAACATCCTTAGGGTGGTAAAGTAAAGACATCCAGCAGCTTCCCGCATACAAACTGTTGCTTATAGATAAGCGTTGTTCAAAGGCTGGGACATACAGCACAGGGGTGCTGTCCACAAGTGTGGTGCTGAAATTAGATACCATCTCACTGAGCAGGGCAGCAGTCCTCTCATCTGCTTCTAGATAGAGATGAATTGAACTAAGAAATCAGTGTGTTTTACTATTGTTTGGATTCACCGTATGGCAACCAAAAGAGAGACCAGTCTTTCTACCCCCGCCATCATACATTCACATTAGAATCATTTAGCAGTTGCTCTTATCGGGGGATTCAAACCAGAAACCTTTCGCTTACTGGCCCAACGCTCTTAAACGCTAGGCTACCTGCCATCCCTTCACTGATAATTAATTTCCCGTTAACATGTAATGGTCTAATGGCCAGTGGCAATCAACAAGGTAATCTCTGTCTCTCTTCTCACGGCAATTAAAACACTAGCACCGGGTCGAGAAGACATTAGTGGCACTGTGAGAAAGAGAAAGAACATGGGGGAAGGAATCCAACAGTCATCCTGGTCCTTCCAGAGCCACCTCCTCACATGCTCTATATGGAGTTGTATGGCACATCCAGATTATGGGATTGTTGTGTTGTTTTTATACTCAAGCTGCCCTTCTGGTCAGGCCTCTCTCCTAAAAAGAGATATGATTTTTCATCTCAAGTGATAAATGGCTAAAGAAAGGATCAACACAAACAAAAATATGTAATTGTGGGAATAAGAAGCTTCCTCTGTATCCGATAGGCTACCTCTTTACTTTGTTTGAACAGGGCTGATTATCAGATAGCTGTAGGCTACGTTTGACCACTAATCAGATGGCCCAGAAAGACAAAAATCAAACAAATCCTATCTGTAAGCTATTTAAACATAACATGTAATCAGTCTGCTTGATCACCCTTGGAGGCTAATCGGTCAGTGCGCTGCAGTTCCAAGTCTGAGTGAGTGAGGCCCTGTTGCTGGATCAGTTTGACCACTGGGGTGTCAGGTGCAGGTGTGATGATTCTACGTCATGTGAAGAAAAAAAAAGAGAGAAAGATATTGTTTATTTCACTTTTGTTTATGATCTAGTTCACTTGCATTGGCAATGTAAACATATGTTTCCCATGCCAATAAAGCCCTTTGAATTGAGAGAGAGCTAGCTGCGGACAGTTGGTTATAAAGCGCATCACACTAGGACACCTCTACCGGCTGACAGTAAGGTGCCGATGGTGTGTTACCCTTAATGGGGAGCTGAGAAGATACACCACCAGAGGCCTGAAGTGGCCTTATGTGTTTAAGTTCAGTTACTTCTCACAGACAGGGAGATGACCCCAGGTGTGTGTGTGTGAGAGAGTCTCACCAATGTCTGGATCAGAAGCTTACTTCATTCCAGAGGAAACAAATGCGATGAAATGACAAAAATGAAAAAAATGACCTAAAACACAGAGCACCACCTTGACAATAGTTTCGCCAAATGTAAAACTGGCCAGTTGCCTACATCTGCTTATAGGCTACTACACGTAATAACGTCTAATTCACACTGTTCACCATTGCGCGATGTGAGCCAGCAAACAAGCAAAATCTGCGGGCAAGCTTGCCAAGCCACTACTACCCGCATGCAATAAAGCGACTTTATGCTCTCATATATATATATGAGTTTGACTGTCCTCTCCCCTCAATTGATGCTGCTCTAAGCCAGTCAATACATAAAGAAACGGAATGACTCCGAGAAGCCTCATTTATAGCATAAATATAACGCATGTCCTATTACTTGACGACAGACAATGATTATTTAATGATTGGAAAGCAGGATATTTGTAGGCTAGTGCAGACAATCACAGGTCTGATGATAGCGATAGAGATCCGTCCTGCAAAATCAAACCTCGGTTCAGAGTCTACAGATACAATATTTACTGAAACACATGGAACAATATGTCAATGTTTATTTTCGAAGTCATTCCCCAGAGAAATGTGCAGTGGTCTCACCTGGGCATTATTCTGTGCTCCAACACCCGATAGAAAGACAACGTTCCGGGCAGTCTTTTGAATATTTACATGGAGGTGATATGCTGCAGACTTCTTCGTCTTCCGGAAGGACAGACTTCAGACTCACATGCCGTTATGAGCCCAGCCGATCCACCTGCATCCCCGCATTAGACAATGGTTGTCTTCCTACGCCGCACAGAAGGTAGCAGCATCAATCCCCGTACTCACCGGTGCTGATTGTTCCGTATATGGTTGAGGGCGCGGTCAGCAGCAGTTGACCAATCATTTCCACTCCCAATGAAACTTACATGTGCGTTGCCATGGAGGACAATCACACCGTTAATGGGTTCAAGCTGTTCTCCCTATTATCTGATCAAATATAGGCACAGCATTGGAACATTTTGAGAGCATTATTGTAACCACCAAATGTATTGATTAACTCAAGCTGTTATGATGGTGGCAACTTTCAGCATGAGCATTTTGAATATAACTTCACCAAACCTTTTCATTGGTCTTTTTTAAACGTTTCATGTTATGTAGCCTATTTCACATGCAACATAGTCTGGCCTTCATGCATGTAGATGCTACACACATGATAACTGGCCTCGGAGCCACTACAGTCCAGCTCCCCCCATCTGTTCCACAAAACTGTTAATGCAGTGTGACAAGGTCATATGGGTTGGAAATCTCCCTCAGTAATAACCTTGTTTCAGTAGGGGAGAGTGGGAGGGAAAGTTGTGGCCTATTTTTCCACATTCAGCATTACTCCGTCAAGGGAAATATAGGGGTAAGTTGAGCCAGCTCCAAAGCTCTGCACCCAAACACAATCCCTTTTTTTGTCTTTAATCATATCAAAATGATATACTTTGGTTTAGATACAAGCAACAGGAAACCAGAACACATTCATTTGACTTGGTGAAAATCAATTTTTGGATCTAACTTACCACTTTTTCCAAGTGGTTTCTTCCTTCAGATTCCATGAAATGACCACACTCTTCCTAGATCTTTGATCCAATTTTTAATTGTGTATATGTTTGAGGTTGATCCAGTGGTAGGATTGGAACAGTGAGGCTAACAATGAAAATGCTTTATTCCTAGGACCTACTATTCCTAGGAGTAAAGTTATTTTTATGGTACATGTCACTGTTTGACTCAAAATGGCTTTTATGTGTTAGCCTGTACTCATCTGCAAGGATCACTTGGAGACTTAACTTTACGTTCATTCATGTATGTAGCAACCTGGTCAGACAGAATTTTTGAACAGTTCTAACACAATCAAATTAGACAGACCCTCAAAAGTACTAACTTCAGAAGCTGTACACTAACGATTAAATGCAGAAGTCAAATCACGAACAAACTCAGAATAGGTTTGTGAATCTAACTTTTTCCTGTAACGAAAACGTTGACGATATGCCTCTGGCACAAGCTCGTAGACCTTCAGAACTACTGATTTTAACTTTAGCAAAATCTTTACTGTCAGCTACACTCAGTGCTGCAAAAGCCTCACGTACTTTACCTGTAAGTACACATTGCAATAACATAGTCATGTCCAAATCTGACCAAGCTCTAGCTTCTGCAATACGCTCAAATAAAGCAAAGTATGTGTCTGGATCTGACTCATCAAATCAAAACTTTTATTAGCAAACATGAATGAAGATAAATAGCCACCGAAAACTGTACAAGTATTTACAAAACAACAAATTGGTCATGGCAACAAAAGGATATACACAAATAACACTTGTCGTGTCTTTACTATCATTAAATGAAGACTTTTAGTTTTTATCAAAGATTCTCCGTAATTAGCATTTTGTGATTAACTAATCAGGCAAATGGAATTAACTAGGAAGTCGGGGCACCAAGGAAAATATTCAGATTACAAAGTTATAATTTTCCTAATATACAATTTCAGATATTTTAATATCTGATCAATTAGTATTCTGATTAATGACTTATTCTTTATTTTACCTCACATTAGTCTCATTCCAAACGTCGTAAATTGTTGGTTATCTGCACAAACCCAGTCTTTGCTATGAGTCATCCATACATCAATTGTCTTAAATCATTTATTTACTAACTAAGTAATTCACAGAAATACATAAACAAACAGTAGATAGTTACAAGGAGACGATAACAGAGTTTCCCTAGTGGGATAAACCGGTATCGCGGCTTGGTGTACAAAAGGGAAGTTGGGTGTCGACTGAGATAAGACAACACACAGTTGATAATTATAATAGTTCAGAGTGACATTCATGTCGTTATGGATAGATGTTTCGGCGGTTGTCGGTCTTCGCGTTCAATGATACCGAATTCCTAGCTGTAAACTAGTAATTAATATCAAAGACTTGTTCTTATTCTGTCGGTATCGATAGTCTAAGAGTTTAACCACTTGGGATGGTTAAAAGATTCAGCCATCTACTCAAACCTTGGCCCTCTCGTTATCGAGGTAAGCTGGTCTCAACCTTTGTCCTCTCGTAATTGAGGGAAACATGGTCTGTTGAGAAAATCTTACGGTCGGGGTTATATTCGGAAGAACAGAAAAAGCTGTCTCATGAAGCCAGGTCCGAACTGGGCTCATGGGCGGTCCTCCGATTTAATTAAACTCCAAAGGGAATTGGAGTTTCCTTCATTAAACAGTCCAAAATCACATTACACAATTTTACAAACAGTATCATCCTCACTCATTCATCTTATACAACAAGTAGATGTAAACATCATATCTGAGGCTCTTATATAAACAGTGTTATGGTAATGTGGTCGTATTGTCTCCCATGAGTTTCACAAAATTGTACCAAACGGACCAGTTCGTAGCTGGATTCTTCACAGATCTTTTATACCTTCTCCAGAACATAAATGTTGTTCGGACCTCAAGTTCTGTGAGGTGGAAGAAATTCATTTGTTCTCTTCTATGAAAACTCTACTGTCTCTCTATACTGTGGCCATGAGGAGATCATCTCCTCCAGGAATTCATGACCTCTCTCTGACCACAGCAGCCTGGGTGTAGGAGACAGGGAGAGGGGGATGGGGCTTGCTGTATCCAAAGAGGGCAATGTCATGACACAATCTTCAACCAAAACCCAGCAGTTTGCCAACAAACAATGACATGATTTAAGTACACATACCCACAATGCATCAGCCAATGGGAGGAAGACCTGACACAATGATCAATTGATATTCACAATACATTAAATACAATACAACATGTATACAGCACACGTCAATAAACTCTAACACAAGTTTCTTCTCTCTTTCACAGATGATCATCAATCAAAATAGCATCGCTAACCACACAATTACAATTAATAAATGTGTTTCTTATAAATCATTAACCGTTTGCAATGTCTGCTTATTGAGACTAAGGCCTAGCTTTAGATGAGGTGACAGTGGACATGAGGAGGATCATCACAGTATGGTTTCCTAGAAACAAGGGTGGCTCAATTTAACCCTTTGGCTCAACTAACTCCACTCTCCACTATAGGGAACGTTACCACAATAGGAACAGGACTAGCCATTGTGAGATGGCTTCAGTTGTCACAGACCAGTAACAGCCCACAGGATACCCGGTGTGGAGTTACTATGGTGACAAATCCTCAGCTGGACCCAGGTAGCCTACCACAGTTTAAGTTGGCAGGAGTCATCAACACCTGAAGGCTGTGAGTTTGCAAAATGAGTGGTTCAGATAAGGACAGAACAAAGTGTTAAACATTTACTTCATTTTGCAGACGCTTTTATCCAGAGTGACTTACAGGAGCAATTAGGGGCAGATGGAAAGAGCTTTCACATATTCATTTCAGGGATTTGAACCAGCTACCTTTTGGGTACTGGCCCAATGCCACCAGATTACCTGCCTCCAACATGATCAATATCTTTAATTCTCACAGTATCTACAAAAGTTAGTTGAAATAAAATGCTTTAAATTGGAATCTGTTTGAAAGTGGAAATAAGGCATTTAAACTGGGTTTCAGAGTTGATAACTGCATAACATTTATTTAGGATAAATCCCAATATTTTTTACATGTCACCACATTCAGAATTTTTTATCAGTTTGGAATATATTTCAAAATGATAGTTTAAAATGTAGCCTGTATTTTACAGTGTCACTGAAGCCCATATGTACAAAGGTAGAACAAACCTCTGGAGTGGTTTCTGTAGTATGATATTACTATATTTATAATTTTATATTTTAAAATCATTTTCAGTATGTCTGTCTTTTAAATTGTACCACAGGATTGTCTAGTTGAGGAAATAACATCAATTGATCTTGTCATTAACAATCCACTCCCACATTTTTCCACCTCAACTAGACCACACAAACAGGGCAACACTAAAAACAGGGAATGTAAAAAGGCAGTGGTAGCCTACACTATCCAGTGTTGTCACACACAAACAGCCTCATCTAGTGGAGAAGCAATCTTCTGCAGTCATGAACCACATACAAATACACACAGGGATATGCATATACTGTAGGTTTACCTACTGTGAAAGCTGTGAGCAAATAATATGATGTTGAAGGATGAATAAAGGATGAATCCATCAGAAATGGATCAATCTATCAGATGAAGGATGAATCAATCAGATGAAGGAAGAATTTTAAAAATCCTTCCTCAGATTCGAAATGCTCTTAAACTGGAAAATTGGAATGTTCCTAACATGCGTTGTATCTTCAAACAGGAGCATAACGTTTCCTGAGATCTTCAGAGTGCTGCTGCTGCATGGAACATGGGCAGTCATTGTTGTTTTTCTCCTCAATGTTGGTCTTTATTCTGATATAAAAATGAACTAGTAAGTAGACTACACAATTAATTCAAGAAAGATATAGAAATGCAACCTAAACGGGATGTGCTTAGATATGATATGCTTAGAGACCACTTCAAAACACTTGCAGACAGAGCATAATGGTCCAATTCTGACCAGGACCATTTCTTGCACTTGGATTACTCCAACACATATACCCTGTATTCTCCTACATCTCTTACCTCCTCAAAGGTGGACATCAAACACTTCATCCCCCAGGGAGTCAGGAGCTTCCTCTGTAATGACTGGAGAGAGAGAACAAAGTATCTCTGTGTTAAGGGCACCACATCAGCCATATTGGAGAACAGCAGCGTTCAAAAGCATTTGCACTGAATAAAAATACACACGTGTAACTATGGTAACTATGTATCTGTTCATGGTTATACCAAGATGTCTACGGGTAGAAAACTAGATTCAGCCACTGAACGGACCGTAATTATAATCATTTGTACACTGTAAATTGACCACAACTAAGCCCAAAAAGAGATAGCATTTAAAAATAACAAGTTCATACCTTGCTGACATTGAGATATGATCATGTCTCTTTTTGTATTCGTGGGAATACTTGAACATATTTCCTAAATTAAACAAATATTGAGCTGAATTCCTGGTGATTTGAGTCTTTTTTGACCAAAAAAAGAGAATTCAAAAAATGCTGAGGGGACCCCAAAAAAATCACTCGTGGACTGATTTTGGCCCATGGGCCACCTATTGCTGACCCCTGATCTACGGTATAAAAGCTTATAGGCTTATGAATCAGAATATATTAATGTGAGAGTGAGCCATTCATCTTTATTACAATGACAATGTTTCAAGTAGATTGGACAGGAGCAAAAGCTCATTTGTTCCAGCTACTGACATGAGATAATATGCACTAAATTGACAAAACATACCATACCTAATTGCAAAAAGCTGTAAAAAGTACTGTACCAGTCCTTGTGCTTCAAGACTACAGTAAGTTTGAAACATCCAGGAAAAGATTTGAACATTACTGAAAAGAGAGTGGAATTGGGCGGTATGCTTGTACCTGTATGTTGTACAGTGTGTAACTGCTGAGCTATAGCAGGCACACTGAAGGAACGGAAGTGTTGGGGAGAATGGTATTCGGGACAGGTGCTCTGTGTTCGTTTGCGGCACTCCACAGCAAGGCGGCTGCGACAATCTTTGTGGCAGCTCACCCCACAGGCTAGAATAGAGAAGAGTGGTAAGTATGGGGTTGAACCTCTTACATCTGAAAACAGACAGCATTGGTACTGGCATTGCTATTGTATTGTTATATATCTAACCTTGGCTTCTTATAGGCATTGTAATATGGCTTTTGTGTTTAACTACACAATGTAACTTGGAAAGGTCTTAGAAAGGTTTTGCTTGAGGCATGGTGAATGCTGCTTAACTTCTTACTGTGTACACTAATCAGTGCCTGTCTCATTGAGCAAGAGTAGCTGTTAAATAACTGAATCCTGAAATATAAATAAGCAAATAAGCAATAAAATGTTGGTCAACGTTACACAACTTTGTGCGTGGGGTGCGATAGGTGTAGAATACCCAACGGAGATCATTTTATTTGTGTACCTTTACACTTGTATCTTTGTTTGTAAAATCCCCACATCTGAAAAATACAATTCATCTGTTACATATCACATTTAGCATTAGAAAAAAACAGGTTAATGGTGACTTTGTAAATGAAACTGATTGCTGAATAATCTTTTTATCCAAATTTCACATGCATTCATTTCAAAGCCTTTGTCGTCAACAGTGAGCAGTTAATTAAGTCTTGTTTGAAACTGTCACTTCAGCTTTCTCAGGAGTCAACAAGAGTCAACTGCTGACAGCTTGATTGGTTCAAAATGATACGTACAGAACAGACCTGAAGTGGGGCCCATATGAAAGGAAATTCAATGAAGTGTCCTCAGAATAACAGAATAACAGACTAACAGACTAAACGTGAGTGAGAGACAGAACGAAAGACTTGAAAAAAGGAAACAGAACTGTTGTGTTTGGGTGGAAGCCATCAGGAAATGTGAGATCAGGAAGTCAGTTCTTTGTTTTGTTAAGCAATGTCACCAATATAACCATTATCTTTCCACATCCAAAATGGTGTCCTCTAAATACCTTATTCCAAAATATCCACTATTCTGGTCACAATATGTGCTTCCTATAATATGGGTACCTTAACATAATTTGTATATGCAGGTCCTCATAATAATTGGTTTATACCTAATTGTTTCATATTTATTTACTTATGATTATTTACATTTTGTTTCTAATAGCTTTTACATGGAGTTGTACACAGTTGAAGCATAGGCATCATTGTACTTACGATGCCTTTACAGTGATGGCAAAGCATAGGCTTCATGCAGGTCTTCTCTGAAAATGTGTGGATGAACCCCATCTTGCTGTTCAGTAAAGAGCTGGCCTTGGTGAAGTAGTCGATCATCTCCTCCTGACTGATTCTGCCGTCCCTGAGAGGGTGAGGGGTCAAAGGTTGATATTACAGTAATAGCAAGAGGCTCTGTGTGACTTGTGGATCTAAAGATAGTTGAAATGTTGGCCATCAATAGTTATGACTTGTCATACTCACTGATTCTTATCCAGGTCGTCAAACTTGCAGAGGTATGGGAAGTTAGTCCTAATGATCTCAAATTCCTCCTGAGTGACGTAGCCGTCTCCATCAGTGTCAAAATTCTTAAACACAGACTGAAAAAGGACCAAATGTAAGTTCTCATTGCCATCTTTTATAATTACATTTCATATTTCAAATATGTTGTATAGCCTACCTCTACCATCTTCTGTATGTGTTTACTGATGATGGTGGGGTCAGCTTTGGGCTTCACTGAAGATGCCCACTCTTCTATCATAGGTGGGCTTGGGGTAGACTGGCAAACCAAAACAAACATTTGACAATAATTAACATTTCCTCTAGATTACATACAAGCTCTGTGTCTGTGTCCGTGGCCATGTCTGTGTCCCTGACATACACTCACCAATGGCCTGGCTGTGCGGGGCTCCCTCTGCAGGGACAGCTGATATATCTCTTCCTCTGAGTGATACTGGTCCAGAGACACCTGAAAGGACCCAAACACAAACTGTTCAATCAAATGCCAACAGGTAAAACAAATCTACCAAGTCGTACAATATCAGGCAACAGGGCCAGACCATGAGCAGGTTGAGCAGGTCCATGTTGGCATCAACGCTGGGTGGCATGGTCTGGATCAGCGCAAGCTCCTGGAGGATGGCATACAGCTGTTGGGTCTTGGCCAGGTTGACCTGCGTCTTCTCCCGGTCACTCCAGTCGGGCAGGGCAACGTGCACAGCAATCAGGTCCTTGAGGTGCACACCCAGGATGGGGAAACGGAAGCCTGTGCTCTCTGAGAAGCGCTGGCGGTACTGGCTATAGTTCCCACAGGATGTCACAAGCTCCACCAGGTTGTTGAACACCTGAGGCAATAAGGACGTCACATAATGTTGGACATCACATAGCTAGAGCCAAATAATAGGTCACATTTTGACGTAGATCTACATTCAAAATGCAAATGTTTAGTTGCAATTGGTAAGCAAATGTTTTCACTCTTCTAAACTAAAATAATTATGATCAAAACTGTTTACCTTGCTCACATCGTTGCTGATGTGTGACTGTGTGTCTTTGAGGCGTGAGATGGAGCTGTTACTGAGACCCCCCACTACTGCCATCAGAGTGTTGAAGTTCTGAAGCTGTAACAACCTCTACAGAGACCAGATACAAAAATAGAACCCATCTTAGCCCTAACATAGCCAACAAAAAACAGCATGGAACACAAGACAGAGCAACTTCTAGAGGGAGTTTGGATTCCATTCACTGAGAAGCAGTGGTACTAATGGACTTCTCTTTATCGGAGGGATGATTCACACTGACTTGGGAGATGACTCAGGTAACTGGGACTGGACTCTTTCTGACCTGGTAGCTGACTTTTTCTGACCAGGTAGTTCAGCCTGATCTCATAGTAAGATAGCAAAGGTACATCCGGGAAACACTCAAATTAGTATGATATGTCATGTTTAATATGGTTACATAAGACAGAACACAGTTAACTTTAGCATTTCAGCTAATAAACAACTTTTCAACTACTTACTACTTTTTAGCTACTTTGCAACTACATAGCATGTTAGCTAACCCTTCCCCTAACCTTAACTCTAAACTTAAGCCTTTAGCTAACCTTCCCCTAACCGTGTAACCTTAACCCTAACCCCTATCCTTAACTCTTGCCTAACTAACTAATGCTAGCCAGCTAGCTAATGTTAACATTAGCCACCTAGCTAACATTAGCCACCTAGCTAACATTAGCCACCTAGCTAACATTAGCCACCTAGCTAACATTAGCCACCTAGCTAACATTAGCCACCTAGCTAACATTAGCCACCTAGCTAACATTAGCCACAACAAATTGGAATTCGTAACATTTCCAAAATATGTCAAATTCCTAGCATATACATACCATACAAAATGTAACATCATATTACATGGAATGTATTGGATATACAGTACATACAGAATAATATGAAATGCTCTTAGACCAGGTTGGTGATTATTTTCTGACCTGGTAGTTGACTCTTTCTGAGCTGGGAGCTTACTCTTTCTGATTTGGGAGTTGACCCTTTGTGACCTGGAAGTTGACTTTTTCTGACCTGGTAGTTGACCTTTTCTGATCTGGGAGTTGATTCATTGACCTGGGACTGGGAGTGATTCATTGACCTGGGACTGGGAGTTGATTAATTGACCTGGGGATGGGAGTTGATTCATTGACCTGGGACTGGGAGTTGATTCATTGACCTGAGACTGGGAATTGATTCATTGACCTGAGACTGGGAGTTGATTAATTTACCTGGGACTGGGAGTTGATTCATTGACCTGGGACTGGGAGTTGATTCATTAACCTGGGACAGGAAGTTGATTCATTGACCTGGGACTGGGAGTTGATTCCTTGACCTGGGACTGGGAGTTGATTCATTGACTTGGGACAGGGAATTGATTGACTGACCTGTGCGACCCTAATAAAATGGGAGATGACTGCAGCCCTCTGGGGGGCGGTGGGCTTGCTGAGCACCATCAGCTGGATCCACTGAGACACGCTGTTGAAGAGGGTGATGAAGCGCTCCAGGATGGGGTTATCCACTGTGCAGCCATGCATCACAAAGCTGTGGTAGTCCTGGAACTGGAGGGCAAGGGACCATTTTAAAAACAATGTCCAATATGCAAACACACAGTCTATCTTACTTAAACCACAAATACAACAACTACTGCATAATTCAGCCAAAACCAAAGTCACCTGAGTGAGACCCAGAACGAAGCTGGCAAACAGAGCCACCTGCTGGCCACCCACTCACCAGTATCCTACAGAAGGACTTATACTCCATGTAGGTGAGGTGCTCTGCTAGTTCAGATGAGTCCAGGTGATCAAAGAGGAGAGACGTCTTCCTCTTCTTGAAATCAGACTGAGCTGGTTGGCTCACCTGCCTACTCCACTCATATGACGGCCTAGGGAAAATAAGAAAGGAAACTCAACTATCAGTAGAAGTACTGCGAGAGTGGCCCGAATATATATGCACTCATGCACTCTGAAACCGTTCTACTGTATCATTAAATGCTAAGCTGTCACTGTGTCACTGTGGAGGAGACTATGCCTGCCAGGCTGGTTAGCTGCTACAATGCTTGTATGATTGCCTGGCTGAAGACAGGGGGCACTTACACACTGTCAACGTTGATGAGTGTGCTCTGGTGCTCCTCTCCCTGCTGAGCCAGCTGCTCCTTCAGCCTTCTGATCTGCTCTGCCAGCTCTGGGTTCAGGTCAAACTCTGCTGGGAACTCGCTGATCCAGTACCTTACGGTGCAGTATGGAGAGGAGAGGCGGGGTTTACAGGGACAGAAGGGTAGGACAGGAGAAGTTAGTGTTGTCATTTCTGTCTCGGAGCCAGAGAGTGTGGAAATCATATACCTACATGGAGATCATATACCTACAATGGCAAGAAAAAGTATGTGAACCCTTTGGAATTACCTGGATTTCTGGATAAATTGTCATCAAATTTGATCTGATCTTCATCTAAGTCACAACGATGGACAAACATAGTGTGCTTAAACTAATAACAAACAAATGATTGTATTTTTCTTGTCTATAATGAATACATCATTTAAACATTCACAGTGTAGGTTGGACAAAGTATGTGAACCTCTAGGCTAATGACTTCTCCAAAAGCTAATTGGAGTCAGGAGTCAGCTAGTATGGAGTATGAGACGAGATTGGAGATGTTGGTTCGAGCTGCCTTGCCCTATAAAAAACACTCACAAAATTTGAGTTTGCTATTCACGGGAAGCATGGCCTGATGTGAACCATGCCGCGAACAAAAGAGATCTCAGAAGACCTAAGATTAAGAATTGTTGACTTGCATAAATCTGGAAAGGGTTACAAAAGTATCTCTAAAAGCCTTGATGTTCATCAGTCCACAGTAAGACAAATTGTCTATAAATGGAGAAAGTTCAGCACTGTTGCTACTCTCCCTAGGAGTGGCCGTCCTGCAAAGATGACTGCAAGTGCACAGCGCAGAATGCTCAATGAGGTTAAGAAGAATCCTAGAGTGTCTGGCAATATATTCTGTGGACAGATGAAACTACAATTGAGTTGTTTCGAAGGAACACACAACACTGTGTGTGGAGAAAAAAAGGCGAAGCACACCAACATCAAAACCTCATCTCAACTGTAAAGTGTGGTGGAGGGAGCATCGTGATTCGGGGCTGCTTTCCTGCCTCAGGGCCTGGACAGTTTGCTACCATCGACGGAAAAATGAATTCCCAAGTTTATAAAGACATTTTGCAGGAGAAATTTAGGCTATCTGTCCGCCAGTTGAAGCTCAACAGAAGTTGGGTCATGCAAAGGACAATGACCCAAAACATAGAGGCAAATCAACAACAGAATGGCTTCAACAGAAGAAAATACGCCTTCTGGAGTGGCCCAGTCAGAGTCCCGACCTCAACCCGATTGAGATGCTGTGGCATGACCTCAAGAGAGCAGTTCACACAATATTGCTGAACTGAAACAGTTTTGTAAAGAGGAATGGTCCAAAATTCCTCCTGACTGTTGTGCAGTTCTGATCCGCAACTATAGAAAACGTTTGGTTGAGGTTTTTGCTGTCAAAGGAGGGTCAACCAGTTATTAAATCCAAGGGTTCACATACTATTTCCAACCTGCAGAGGGAACGTTTACACGGTGTGTTCAATAAAGACATGAAAACGTGTAATTGTTTGTGTGTTATTAGTTTAAGCAGACTGTGTTTCTCTATTGTTGTGACCTAGATGAAGATCAGATCAAATTTTATGACCAATTTATGCAGAAATCCAGGTATTTCCAAAGGGTTCACATACTTTTTCTTGCCACTGTACATGGAGATCATACACCTACACATTGCTTACAGGGAAGTAATATACTGTACCTACAGTACATGTGTTAATGTTGACAGACAAGCACAGAATCTATCTCACGACTAAGACCTATAGTAGTTCTTCCTCTGTGGCTCCATGATTTTCTATGCTGTATTCACTCACTTGATAAGATGGCAGATTTGTGACCTGAGTTCAGGCAGACAGTTTTCCTCCAGCGACCTTGTGTGGTTAAGGAACATGATTCCACCAAAAGCTTTTGAAACACCTGGTCTAGTAATCCTTAGGCCCATCACTAGAGAGCAATAGTGTGTCATTCATCTGAAAGGATACTTGCTGGAGAGTTTCTTGGCCAGGTCAGCAGAGGAGAGGTACCATGGATGCATCATGAGAAACATCCGGACCAGAGACTCATCATCCAGCCTGCCTTCATAATCTACCAGGAGAGGAGATATCGAGATACATGGATGAGCTTCACTGTACAAGGCAAGCTTCCACATATTGTGTAAATAATTTATAAATAGGCAACTACTGCAGTTGTACAATCAAACAACAATGAAAATGTTATCTAAGCATGTACTGTCTGCCACTATCCACACCAGAAGAGAGTCAAAGGGAGAGTAATCCTGACCAAATGCTTTGATGCAGGCCTCCGTAAGCTCATCAACTGTAGCCGACTGATCTAGTTTGATAGACTTCATCCTCCTCTGGTTCTCTCTCCAACAGTCCTCTCTGTTCTCTCCTCCGTTGACACATACACAGTGAGACTGTGATGAGGTTTGGGATTTAGAAGAATGGCTGTGTTCTCTATTCTGTTGGGCAACCTTCCAACAGAGTCCTCTGATGAGTCTCTTAGTCCTCAGGCAGGCAGCTACTCTGCTCCAGTCAACAAGCCAAGAAAGTCTCTTCCTCTTTATGAAAGCTTTTAGTTTGTGTGCTTCCTGCCCCACCTTAAAACAAGAACATTGGTATAGTCATGAAAACCCCCAAAACCCAGTTGAGAGTTGGCCTTTAGCAATTCAGTATTCAATTGTTTGCTTACTGATGATAATACAAACAAAACTGTTTTGTGACACAAGAACCTGCAATATGGCAAAACTAATTCACCCTCTACATACACTATCTATCTGATTATTAATGATGAAAGGAAAAGATAATCCCAGCCAAACGATTACCCATCAGACAGTGTGTTGGTGGCTCTTTTCCCAGATATCAAATACGTCAACAGTTATCTAAAACACAATTAGAGATTGCACTGTTTTGCACTTGCAAATTGAGTTTAAAAACATTGACTGATTTTATAATGTAATAATTTATTAGATACAGTAAATGAGTCATTAAGAAATGACACCACTACCAGTCTACCAAACTATGTTATATCATACTAATAAAAAAGATCTTACCCTCTTGAATTGACCAGAGCAGTATTGTCATAAGATGTGGAAAATCACAAGACTATGAAAGGTGTCTGAACCCCTCCATTGCTTCTTCAAAGCAGTTTGTCTAACTAAGTGACAGTTATATATCCCTTCAGTTGCCTTTTGCTCTCAGTTTCCTTTTTGCTGTGCATTTTAGTGCGGTCACATTTCCTCTTTACAGAACGTGCCCCAAAGTGTCAACCAGTCCTTCTAAATTAAATGCACTTTCACACTCAAGGCAGTGCTGTTGGTGGTGTGATTTTAATAAAGCATTATTAAGGGTACTTAGTCAGATGAAATAACAAAGCACTTATATATTGTAATGGAAATTATATTTTATTTGACCATTTAAAATACATAAAGAAGCCATACCAGGCAACAAATACATGATCCACAACGACAGAGGATTATATACTGTAGAAAAAAAGTTAAAATATGTCTGTCTGTCTATCTTGCTCTACACGCACGCACGCACGCACGCACACACGCACACACGCACACACGCACACACGCACACACGCACACACACACACACACACACACACACACACACACACACACACACACACACACACACACACACACACACAGTTGCTCTGAGGTAGCAGATCCCTCACTTCATATACAGTGCCTTCAGAAAGTATTCACACCCCATGACTTATTCCCCAATAAATTGTGTTACAGCCTGAATTTAAATTGGATCAAATTTAGATTTTTCTTTGTCACTGGCCAAATGTGAAGCTGAAATGTATTGAGTCAATAGGTATTCAACCACTTTGTTACTGAAAGCCTAAATAAGATCAGGTGTAAAAATGGATTTAACAAGTCACATAATAAGTTTAAGATGATTTTTGAATGACTACCTCATCTCTGTACCCCACGCATACAATTATCTGTAAGGTCCCTCAGTTGAGCAGTGAATTTCAAATACAGATTCAACCACAAAAACAAGGGAGGTGTTTCAATGCCTTGCAAAGATGGGTAAACATTTGAAAAAGCAGACATTGAGCATGGTGAAGCTTTTAATTACACTTTGGAGGGTGTATAAATACACCCAGTCACTACAAAGATACAGGCGTCCTTCCTAACTCAGTTGCTGGAGAGGAAGGAAACTGCTCAGGGATTTCCCGGCGCAGCTGTATAAGGAAATAAGCAAATAGGAAACCACTCATGCAGAGGCGGCCCTCTTAATGGCCGGAGACTTTAATGCAGGGAAACTTAAATCAGTTCTACCAAATCTATATCAATATGTTAAATGAGCAACCAGAGGGAAAAAAAATCTAGATAACCTGTATTCCACACACAGAGACGCGTACAAAGCTCTCCCTCGCCGTCCATTTGGTAATTCCGACCACAACTCTATCCTCCTGAATCCTGCTTACAAGCAAAAATTAAAGCAGGAAGCACCAGTGACTCGGTCTATAAAAAAATGGTCAGATGAAGCAAATGCTAAATTACAGGACTGCTTTGCTGTCACAGACTGGAACATGCCCTGGAATTCTTCCGATGACATTGAGTGATACACCACATCAGTCACTGGCTTTATCAATAAGTGCATTGTGGACGTCGTCCCCACAGTGACTGTACGTACATACCCCAACCAGAAGCCATGGATTACAGGCAACATTCGCACTGAGCTAAAGGGTAGAGCTGCCGCTTTCAAGGTGCGGGAAGCTTACAAGAAATCCCGCTATGCCCTGCAACGAACCATCAAACAGGCAAAGCGTCAATACAGGGCTAAGATTGAATCATACTACACCGTCTCCGAATGCTCGTCGGATGTGGCAGGGCTTGAAAACTATTACAGACTACAAAGGGAAGCACAGCCGCGTGTCACACGAGCCTACTAGACGAGCTAAATCACTTCTATGCTCGCTTCGAGGCAAGCAGCACTGAGGCATGCATGAGAGCATCAGCTGTTCCGGACGACTGTGTGAACGCGCTCTCCATTGTTGACGTGAGTAAGACCTTTAAGCAGGTCAACATACACAAGGCTGCGGGGCCAGACGGATTACCAGGACGTGTGCTCCGGGCATGTGCTGACCAACTGGCAGGTGTCTTCACTGACTTTTTCAACATGTCCCTGATTGAGTCTGTAATACTAACATGCTTAAAGCAGACCACCATAGTCCCTGTGCCAAAGAACACAAAGGCAACCTGCCTAAATGACTACAGACCCGTCGCACTCACGTTCGTAGCCATGAAGTGCTTTGAAAGGCTGGTCATGGCTCACATCAACACCATTATCCCAGAATCCCTAGACCCACTCCAATTTTCATACAGCCCAAACAGATCCACAGATGATGCAATCTCTATTGCACTCCACACTGCCCATTCCCACCTGGACAAAAGGAACACCTATGTGAGAATGCTATTCATTGACTACAGCTCAGCGTTCAACACCATAGTATCCTCAAAGCTCATCACCAAGCTAAGGATCCTGGGACTAAACACCTTCCTCTGCAACTGGATCCTGTACTTCCTGACAGGCCGCCCCCAGGTGGTGAGGGTAGGTAGCAACACATCTGCCACGCTGTTCCTCAACACTGAAGCTCCCCAGGGGTGCGTGCTCAGTCCTCTCCTGTACTCCCTGTTCACCCACGACTGCATGGTCAGGCACGAATCCAACACCATCATTAAGTTTGCTGACAACACAACAGTGCTAGGCCTGATCACCGACAACGACGAGACAGCCTATAGGGAGGAGGTCAGAGACCTGGCCGGGTGGAACCTATCCCTCAACGTAACCAAGACTAAGGAGATGATTGTGGACTACAGGAAAAGGAGCACGCATGTCCCCATTCTCATTGATGGGGCTGTAGTGGAGCAGGTTGAGCGCTTCAAATTCCTTGGTGTCCACATCAACAACAAACTAGATTGGTCCAAGCACACCAAGACAGTCGTGAAGAGGGCACGACAATGCCTATTCCAGGAAACCTATTTCAGGAAACTAAAAAGATTTGGCATGGGTCCTGAGATCCTCAAAAGGTTCTACAGCTGCAACATTGGGAGCATCCTGACTGGTTGCATCACTGCCTGGTATGGCAATTGCTCGGCCTATGACCGCAAGGCACTTCAGAGGGTAGTACGTACGGCCCAGTACATCACTGGGGCAAAGCTGCCTGCCATCCAGGACCTCTACACCACGCGGTGTCAGAGGAAGGCCCTAAAAATGGTCAAAGACCCCAGCCACCCCAGTCATAGACTGTTCTCTCTTCTAACGTATGGCAAGCGGTACCGGAGTGCCAAGTCTAGGACAAAAAGGCCTCTCAACAGTTTTTACCCCCAAGCCATAAGACTCCTGAACAGGTCACCAAATGGTTACTCGGACTATTTGCATTGTGTGCCCCCCAACCCCTCTTTTACGCTGCTGCTACTCTCTGTTTATCTTATATACATAGTCACTTTAACTATACATTCATGTACAAACTACCTAAATGGCCCGACCAACCAGTGCTCCAGCACATTGGCTAACCGGGCTATCTGCATTGTGTCCCACCACCCGCCAACCCCTCTTTTTACTCTTATGCTACTCACAGTTCCTCATATATGCATAGTCACTTTAACGATACCTACATGTACATACTACCTCAAGAAGCCTGACTAACAGGTGTCTGTATATATCCTTGCTACTCTTTTTTGAAATGTATTTTTTACTGTGGTTTTATTTCTTTACTTACCTACACACACAGACACACATACCTTTATATCCGCACCATTGGTTAGAGCCTGTAAGTAAGCATTTCACTGTAAGGTCTACCTACACCTGTTGTATACATGACAAATAAACTTTGATTTGATTTGATCTTTTTCACCTGTCTTGTGATTGTCTCCACTCCCTCCAGGTGTCGCTTATTTCCCTGGTGTATATATCCCTGTGTTTCTGGTCTCTCTGTGCCAGTTCGTCTTGTATAACTTTCAAGTCAACCAGCGTTTTTCCCTTACTCTTGCCTCTATTCTCTTTTGCTAGTCCTCCCGGTTTTTGACCCTTGCCTGTTTTTCTGTACTTTGTACCCGCCTGCCCTGACCATTCTGCCTGCCCTGACCTCGAGCCTGCCTGCCATTCTGTACCTCCTGGACTCTGAACTGGTTTTGACCTTTTGCCTGTCCACGACCATTCTCTTGCCTACCCCTTTTGGATTGTTTAATAAATATCAAGACTCAAACCATCTGCCTCCCGGGTCTGCATCTGCGTCTCGCCTTGTGCCCTTATACCATAAGGTTAATGGTGATTTTAAAACAGTTACAGAGTTCAATGGCTGTGATGGGAGAAAACTGAGGATGGATCAACAACATTGTAGTTACTCCACAATACTAACCTAAATGACAGTGTGAAAAGAAGGAAGCCTGTACATAATACACATTTTTTTAAACATGCATCCAGTTTGCAAAAAGGCACTAAAGTAATACTGCAAAAAATGTGGCAAAGAAATTCACATTTTTCTTTGAATACAAAGTGTTATGTTTGGGTCAAATCCAATACAACACACTCTCCAAAATTTCAAGCATAGTGGTGGCTGCATCATGTTACGGGTATGCTTATAATTATTAAGGACTGGGTATCATGTTTCAGGTATGACCCAGATCCAGACAGTGTCGAAGAAAGAAATGTTTATCTCTAGTACAGGGGCAGGCAAATGACAGGTTAACGACAGGCGGAGATCAGTAAGTGACAGGTCAACGGCAGGCAGAGATCAGTAAGTGATAGGTCAACAGCAGGCGGAGATCCAGAGTGGGTGCAAAAGGTCCAGAACGGCAGGCAGTCTCAGGGTCAGGGCAGGCAGTCCTGAGGGTCAGGGCAGGCAGTCTCAGGGTCAGGTCAGGCAGAACGGTCAAAACCGGGAAAGACTAGAAAACAGGAGCAAGAACAGACAGGAGCAGGGGAACAAACGCTGGTAGGTTTCACGAAACAAAACGAACTGGCAACAGACAAACAGAGAACACAGGTATAAATACACAGGGGATAATGGGGAAGATGGGCGACACCTGGAAGGAGGTGGAGACAGGCACAAAGGCAGGTGAAACAAATCAGGGTGTGACACTGGGGAGTTTTTCAGGATACAAAAATAAACGGAATGGAGCTAAGCACAAGCAAAATCCTAGAGGAAAACCTGGGTCAGTCTGCTTTCCACCAGACACGGGGAGTGTTGAGGTTACTGTGAACTTGGTATTGTTTGATTGGTCAATGGTGGTTGGTTTTGGGTTGAAAGGTTACACCTTCAGATGTTATAAATGGAATGAAAAACTTTTGTTCTCTCTCTTATCCTGTATCCAGTCCATGGAGGAAGGCTAGATTATCAATTCTAATTTCCTGGGCTTCTAGGCTTCTAGCCTAGTAACCATCTCTTTGTTCATGTTTTGTCCTGTAAGTTAACCTTAGGATCTATATGCCAAGAAGTATGCTTTGTAATAGTTGTTAATGCTTTGTAACTTAAGCTTTATGCCTGGTATGTGAATTAATTCATTGTACAATGTTAATTAAATATCTGCCTTTCATATAGACAATTCTCAGACCAATTATTGCTAGTCAACGTCAGCTCGTTGCCTCATGCTTGCTTGTATATTTTAATTATCTTTATGGAGTCAGGTTAACATTTTAATAGGCTAATTGCTTAGTCTCATTACGAGTCACATGTGAGGTATTTATAATGTCATATGTAATGTATGTCAAATATGACTGCCCACTACATATTTATTATACAGAAATTCCAGATGAGCTGTTGTACTCAGAGGCTATCTCAAACAGACAGTAACTGTGCACAAGCTGTCAAGCTCTAGGTTCCTGTTCCATCTGTCGAGGCCAAGGGGTTATTTCCTATGACCCTACTATGACCCATGACCCTACCCTAATTGTAGCTGGTTTACATCCCAGTCTTTACTGGGATCAATGTCAAAGGAAAGAGGGTTTTGATTCCTGGAAGTCAATGGAGTAGAACATGTACTGCATTCTTTCATGTTATCAATGACAAGGAATGCAATTTCAATTTGAGAAATGCAATCATGTTTTTTTGTTGTAAGTAGGCTTATTTGTAAAAAAAAAAAAAAAAAAAAAAAGGATTACTTACTACGACTGTGATAATGTGGTTGTCTCATCAAGCGGTCTTAAGATGAATGCACTAACCGTAAGTCGCTTTGGATAAGAGCATCTGCTAAATGACGAACACATATATGTAATGTGACCTACCATTCCCTGCCAGTGCCTCTACCGGACCTTTAAAAAAATAAAACAATGTAATGTAACATTTAATGTTTATTTAACTAGGCAAGTCAGTTAAGAACAAATTCTTATTTACAATGACGGCATATACTGGCTAAACCCGGACCAATTGTGCGCCGCCCTATGGGACTCTAGCACTGAGATGCAGTGCCTTAGACCACTGAGCCACTGCATTTCCTAGCTCATCCAAATTCACTGTTCACCTTTCTATGTAAATACATGTGCCAACATATGCATATGACAACGAGAGAACATTTTTGGACCCAGATGATCAATGTAAATTTCAAGTGGTGTTGAGTTGATGGAAATATGGAATGTTTGGCTCATGTGACCTACCGATCCCTGCCAGCACCTCTCTATCAGACCTAACCCTCGCTTTCTGTTCTTTGTTACATTTTTGCCCTTTTCGTGAAATATTGTAATCTTCTGTTTTCAGACAGCATTAGAATTGTTGAGGTCTCTTACAACTAGAAACAAACCCTTTGGAAATACGTGTAAATTCTATGAGTTTCAGTTTTTCTATTAGTTTTCATTATGAAACAGCTTCTACAGTAAGTAAACTCACTGCAGGGACAAGACGCAGTAATGATTACACCATCCTAATGCAGAAAGGTCACTGAAACAAATATTGCCCTTCTCTTAAAGCTGTGGGAGTGTTTTGTTTGTGTCAGGCTTCAAGTGTTGTCTACTGGCTCCTGACATTAACCAGACATGCCTTCCAAATATCATGGCCTTTGAGGCTGGGTCACAGCTGCTATTAATGAACCAGGCCTCCATGATAGCGCCAAAGACAGTACAGTATGAAGATAGGCAGAAACTGCTTCTCCAATAGAAATCCCAGATCACACTTGTAGGCGATGTCATGGTTAAGTTGGTTAGCTAAGCTCATGTGTAGAAACACGTCCTCGGGTCTAACGGTTGTCTCGCACCAAACTGTGCATGTGCAGGCCATCAAATCAAAGTTACTCCTTCAATACAAAGTTGTTTTTGACGAAAATGAAAAGTTTGTCTCTTCCACGAGTAATAACATGTTCCATGAGTAATAACATGTTCCACGAGTAATAACATGTTCCATGAGTAATAACATGTTCCACGAGTAATAACATGTTCCACGAGTAATAACATGTTCCATGAGTAATAACATGTTCCACGAGTAATAACATGTTCCACGAGTAATAACATGTTCCATGAGTAATAACATGTTCCACGAGTAATAACATGTTCCATGAGTAATAACATGTTCCATGAGTAATAACATGTTCCATGAGTAATAACATGTTCCACGAGTAATAACATGTTCCACGAGTAATAACATGTTCCATGAGTAATAACATGTTCCACAAGTAATAACATGTTCCACAAGTAATAACATGTTCCACAAGTAATAACATGTTCCATGAGTAATAACATGTTCCATGAGTAATAACATGTTCCACAAGTAATAACATGTTCCACGAGTAATAACATGTTCCATGAGTAATAACATGTTCCACGAGTAATAACATGTTCCATGAGTAATAACATGTTCCATGAGTAATAACATGTTCCACAAGTAATAACATGTTCCATGAGTAATAACATGTTCCACAAGTAATAACATGTTCCACAAGTAATAACATGTTCCATGAGTAATAACATGTTCCATGAGTAATAACATGTTCCACGAGTAATAACATGTTCCACGAGTAATAACATGTTCCACAAGTAATAACATGTTCCATGAGTAATAACATGTTCCACGAGTAATAACATGTTCCACGAGTAATAACATGTTCCATGAGTAATAACATGTTCCACGAGTAATAACATGTTCCATGAGTAATAACATGTTCCACAAGTAATAACATGTTCCATGAGTAATAACATGTTCCACAAGTAATAACATGTTCCATGAGTAATAACATGTTCCACGAGTAATAACATGTTCCATGAGTAATAACATGTTCCACGAGTAATAACATGTTCCATGAGTAATAACATGTTCCACAAGTAATAACATGTTCCATGAGTAATAACATGTTCCACAAGTAATAACATGTTCCATGAGTAATAACATGTTCCACGAGTAATAACATGTTCCATGAGTAATAACATGTTCCACGAGTAATAACATGTTCCATGAGTAATAACATGTTCCACGAGTAATAACATGTTCCACGAGTAATAACATGTTCCATGAGTAATAACATGTTCCATGAGTAATAACATGTTCCACGAGTAATAACATGTTCCATGAGTAATAACATGTTCCATGAGTAATAACATGTTCCACAAGTAATAACATGTTCCATGAGTAATAACATGTTCCACAAGTAATAACATGTTCCATGAGTAATAACATGTTCCACGAGTAATAACATGTTCCATGAGTAATAACATGTTCCACGAGTAATAACATGTTCCATGAGTAATAACATGTTCCACAAGTAATAACATGTTCCATGAGTAATAACATGTTCCACAAGTAATAACATGTTCTGCGTGTAATAACATGTAATAACACGTTCCACGAGTAATAACATGTTCCATGAGTAATAACACACACACTGCCACACCAACACACACACAAACACTCATTCCATCATCTGCTCACTCACAATAATATGCACATACATTTAAAGTGACTCTACACACACGCACCCCCACTCACATACAAGCTGCTGCTACTCTGTTTGTCTTATATTGTGTTGCCTAGTCACCTTACCCTTATATTCCTGCACATTGTAAATATGGTACTGGAACTGACCGTGTATATAGTATGCTGACTTACTTCATCGTGTTCTTCTTATTTCTTATTTTTATATCTCGTGTGTTTTTGTTCTAACTTGTTATATTTAGTATTACGTTGTTATTGATTACTGCATTGTTGGGTTTAGAGCTTGCAAGAAAGGCATTTCACTGTACTTGTGCACGTGACATTAAAAACTTTGCCTGTTTCGCAAGTGTTTCCGGAAGTCTGGTGATGTTTCGCCTCTGGGTTTAGAAACTCTGTGGTTGTAGAGAGAAATAAACATAGATGTCTGGTCACATACTAGTAGAACAAATTCACAGGATCATTCCTAATGCACATTTTATACCAGTAGAACACTGGTCACACCAGAGTCGATGTCCGCGCCCCCGGGGTAATCTCAACATTATTTTACTCCATTAAAATACACCTCAATCTGCTGCATACGCCGATGTCGGCCTTCCGCTTCTGGTAGAAGGTGGCAGAGCTTCAGCTGTGTTTGTCAGACCAGGAGACATTCCCAAAATCTGCCTTCTCATAAGAACGTCTGTAGTGTCTGAACAGATTTTTGCTCTACAACACCCACAAGCGTCATGGGACTCGTCTGAAGTCGGTGCCGCCAATCCGCCAGCTCATCTGTCTGTACCGTCCGAACAGTTTGGGCCACACACTAACATGTACAGTAGTACTTACCATTGAAAGGTGAGACTCTTAGGAACACGTACATGTCGGTTGTTTTGCTCTAGGATGCACACAAGACTCGTCTTAAGCTAGCCAGGTACAAGTTTAAAAAGTATGGAAGTACTTTGGTGCCAAAAAAAGGTGTTAAATATGAGTCAATTTAAAATAAAAATCAGAGCTTTCTTATCTCTCAGATAGGCCGAAATCCATAGACACTTCTAAACACTTATCTCTCAGATAGGCCTAAATCCATAGACACTTCTAAACACTTATCTCTCAGATAGGCCTAAATCCATAGACACTTATAAACACTTATCTCTCAGATAGGCCTAAATCCATAGACACTTATAAACACTTATCTCTCAGATAGGCCTAAATCCATAGACACTTCTAAACACTTATCTCTCAGATAGGCCTAAATCCATAGACACTTATAAACACTTATCTCTCAGATAGGCCTAAATCCATAGACACTTCTAAACACTTATCTCTCAGATAGGCCTAAATCCATAGACACTTATAAACACTTATCTCTCAGATAGGCCTAAATCCATAGACACTTATAAACACTTATCTCTCAGATAGGCCTAAATCCATAGACACTTCTAAACACTTATCTCTCAGATAGGCCTAAATCCATAGACACTTCTAAACACTTATCTCTCAGACAGGCCTAAATCCATGGACACTTCTAAACACTTATCTCTCAGATAGGCCTAAATCCATAGACACTTCTAAACACTTATCTCTCAGATAGGCCTAAATCCATAGACACTTCTAAACACTTATCTCTCAGATAGGCCTAAATCCATAGACACTTCTAAACACTTATCTCTCAGATAGGCCTAAATCCATAGACACTTCTAAACACTTATCTCTCAGATAGGCCTAAATCCATAGACACTTCTAAACACTTATCTCTCAGACAGGCCTAAATCCATAGACACCTCTAAACACTTATCTCTCAGATAGGCCTAAATCCATAGACACTTATAAACACTTATCTCTCAGATAGGCCTAAATCCATAGACACTTCTAAACACTTATCTCTCAGATAGGCCTAAATCCATAGACACTTCTAAACACTTATCTCTCAGACAGGCCTAAATCTATAGACACTTCTAAACACTTATCTCTCAGACAGGCCTAAATCCATAGTCACTTCTAAACCTTTATTTTTTTTACTATCTGTTTTGCCATTTATGAAATTTATTCGATGCCTATTATTCAAAGTAGTTTTTTTCATGACAATTCAATTCAGATTCATTTAGTTTCTAGACTGCAAGATGTGAAATAGGCCTTAATCTAAATATTTGAAAATATTCCTATGTAATCATGGGGACTAAGTAGCAATTGGCTTTTCCTTTTGAGTATGCTCCGCCTTCTTCTTAATATTCATGACCACTCTTATAAATAGGTGATCATGACCCATCCATGTGGGTGCTTCTGTAGTCGTATCTGAACTGGCTGGACGTGCACCTGAAGTTGTATTGGAACAAGGAAGCCAGGGGTAGAGCATCATGTCAAAACCATTTTCAGACCACGATAAAAGGAAGCAGATCTCCGTGAGAGGTCTTGCTGGTGTGGAAAATGTCGCAGAACTGAAGGTCGCTTTCAACAGGCATCTCCATTTTACACTGGTCAAGGACAGAAATGTGGCAAACAAACGGGATTACTACTTTGCTCTCGCCAACACCGTGCGCGACCACTTGGTGGGCAGGTGGATCAGAACCCAGCAGTACTACTATGAGAAAGATCCCAAAGTAAGTTCCAATGTTCAAATGCTCATATCATCTGTAGCCTCCTAAAATCCACACAATAGAATAGAACAAATAAAATGGAATATCAACTAATATAATATAAACGAATATAGCATAAACTAGTATAATATAAACTAATATGATAGAAACTAATATGATAGAAACTAATATGATATAAACTAATATGATAGAAACTAATATAAACAAAGACAGAAACAAATGGAATAGAATGGGATGTCAAATTTCCCCTTTAGTTTCACAGTAACATCTAGCAATGAAAAATAGACAACATCAGTAATTTATCATGAAGAGCATTCCATGTTAAAAAACGATTAAAATAAGTATATGGGAAATATATGGGCATACTGTGAGAACAGTAAATAACATAGTAATATTGTATTCTAGTGGTCTTGGTCATACCACCCAATATTTCACTAATTCATTTATTATTGTGTGCCTCCGACCTCAGGTGATAATCCCATCGTTCCAGTGGCCAGTGTTATGGGCAGGATAATAGGCAATTTAGGACATATGGTTTGAAAATATCATATTTTTACATTGTAGTTGTCAGATTATTTTACCCAGAGCTACTTAGAGTTTTTAAACTTTCTTTTCATACTGATCCAACATGGGAATTGAACCCACAACCCTGGTATTGCAAGTGCCATGCTCTACCAACGGAGCACAAGATCATAAGAGCTTCAAGGCAATTTAATATCTCACCTATCACACATACTGTATACTCTTATCACACATACTGTATACTCTTATCACGCATACTGTATACTTTTAACACAGAGTGAAATGACACATTTGAAGCCTGGTTGTATAATTCACTACTGTAAGGGTATTTTACTAGTCATTCCCCAGCAACATGCCGCTGTCCACAGAGGGTCTCTGTCCCTGGGTTACTTCTCTTTGCCAACTGTTGCATTGCTGCATTAATGCAAGCGGTATCACCATGACATTTCCAATTCACTAGTGCTCCTCAGCCGTGAGGATCTGCCGATGTTGTGCTGTAATACTAAACCTCTCTGTGACCGTCTCCCCCCGTACATGTAGTTCACCCAGTTCATCCTAGAGCCGATATAGCTACAGCTGTAGGAGTAGCAGAGGTGCCAATTGACATCAACGAGTGTAAAGGAGCAGGGGAACACTTTGTTTCCATACACTCATTGATTTGTTTTTATCAGACTGAGCCTTCGATCTAGTTAATTAGTTTTATCAGACTGAGCCTTCGATCTAGTTCATTAGTTTTATCAGACTGAGCCTTCGATCTAGTTCATTAGTTTTATCAGACTGAGCCTTCGATCTAGTTCATTAGTTTTATCAGACTGAGCCTTCGATCTAGTTCATTAGTTTTATCAGACTGAGCCTTCGATCTAGTTCATTAGTTTTATCAGACTGAGCCTTCTGTGTAGTTAATTAGTTTTATCAGACTGAGCCTTCTGTGTAGTTGTGAATCAGCCTCTTCCATAACTACATTCATGAAACATCCTTACAGACAGTGAAACCTAGTCAGTAAATATGAACAGGATCTAAAGAGATCTTCTTGACACAGAAAAAAACTAAATCAGATATCAATATTGGAGTGAAAGGGACTGAATGATTGAAACATCAACGAGTGCATTTTAATTCACATGTTTAATTGAGTATTGACTGGTTCATTTACACATATGATATCATAATATATTAATAATCTAATGAAACCACACACTCTTTAGTTTTAGGATTTAAAAAAACATTTTCTGGGTATGGGGGAGGTATGCTGCGTACTGTACTGCGCAATGGAAATATCTAGACGGACAGTCCTGACCTGCAAACCTATATTTAAATCTCAGAATTGGCTCAAATTAGGTTACTGTAAGGGTCAGGGTAAGGGTCAGGGTTAGGGTCATGGTGAGGGTAAGGGTCAGGGTTAGAGTAAGGATCAGGGTTAGGGTAAGGGTCAGGGTTAGAGTAAGGATCAGGGTTAGGGTAAGGGTCAGGGTTAGGGTGAGGGTATGGGTCAGGGTCAGGGTCAGGGTTAGGGTAAGTGTCAGGGTTAGGGTTAGGGTAAGGGTAAGGGTCAGGGTTATCAAATCAAATCAAATCAAATCCGGCGCCTTCCGTGCGTCAGGGTCAGGGACAGGGTAAGGGTAAGGGTAAGGGTCAGGATCAGGGTCAGGGTTAGGGTCAGGGACAGTTTTAGATGGTTATTTTGCAGGTCAGCAGTGTCCTTAAAGTCTCCCCTGTGGAGTGAGTTCATTTCTGGATAATATTTTTGACCATTTAAGGGGCCCTCTTTGGCTCAAGAGCACCCCCAGTGGTTAGAATATAATATTTAAGAGATGCCTTGACCCAACATACCAATTTTGTGATAGATGTTCATATTTGTTTAGTACACATTTAGCTGCACATTTACACCTCTTTTGGAGGGTTCACTCGTACACTGTACCCCCAGAGTGCAACATTAAGTAATTTATTAGACTTGATACACAGCCCTCAACATACTTGATACACTAGCCCTCTACATACTTGATACCTCCCTGGTACAGCTACAGTATGTTTTCAGACATCTCTTTCACTATTCATGAGTATCACACATAGACTAACCTTTACAACAACCCCAGCTGAAGCTATTTTTGCATGAGCCAAAATGCCAATGTTATGTAACACCAACAGCAATCTGTCTCCCGTAGCACCTATCACCTCTCTTCTCTGTCCTTTGCCCCCTCCTCTCTGCCCTCCCCCTCCTCTCTGCCCTCCTCCCCCTCCTCTCTGCCCGCCCCCTCCTCTCTGCCCTCCTCCCCCTCCTCTCTGCCCTCCGCCCCCTCCTCTCTGCCCTCCTCCCCCTCCTCTCTGCCCTCCGCCCCCTCCTCTCTGCCCTCCCCCTCCTCTCTGTCCTCCGCCCCCTCCTCTCTGCCCTCCGTCCCCTCTCGCCCCTCTACTCTCTCTGCCAGAGAGTGTTCCAGACCTCCCTATCCAAAAACCAAGAGAACAACATGTGAAAGGTCAAAGGCTAAACTACTGTAAGGCTCAGGTGTCAGATTTCCACGCAGTCGTTCACCAAGTGTTCAACAGTCCTTAAAATAATTCAATGCACTTATTAAAACAGCAGACTCTGACTCATTGGGTTAAAGACTTAATAAGATGGCCGTACTCTTAATATTGTCTCTCCTCTGGATATTAGCTCTGCTACGGTATCCCACTCTCATCTCTCTCTCACTCTATCCCCATCATCTCGTCCTCAGCGTGTGTACTACATCTCCCTGGAGTTTTATATGGGTCGCACCCTGCAGAACACTATGGTGAACCTGGCCCTGGAGAACGCTTGTGATGAGGCCATATACCAGGTGAGCGTTGCTCACAGTCACAGCTTTTTCATTGCTGTGGCTCACCACGGCAGTCAAACTGACTGCACCTTCTGTAACATAACTACATTTTCTACCCTCATTCATTTTGATTTATTTGTCAAAATATCTACCCCTGTTCTTACTGAATGTCATGGCCGCAGAGCTGTAATTTGAACCTGACTTGACCTGAACCCCTTTGTTCCGTAGCTGGGTCTGGACATGGAGGAGCTGGAGGACATGGAAGAGGATGCTGGCCTGGGAAATGGTGGTCTTGGCCGTCTTGCCGGTCAGTTGCCTAGCTACTTCCTCTCACAGAGAGAGTGCGACATTCGTGTGGCTTAGACAATTGTATGAATTATACTAGAATGATCAAAACATTAAAATAACGATATAACATGATAATAAACATGATAAGGTCATTTAGCCAGTGTAACCCTAACCTAAGCCTTCCCTGGTCATCAGCATGCTTCCTGGACTCAATGGCTTCTCTAGGCCTTGCTGCCTATGGCTATGGTATCCGCTATGAGTTTGGCATCTTCAACCAGAAGATTGTCAATGGCTGGCAGGTAACCTACATACACTCCTATGCTTTTTAACTTTTTCTTTGGTTTCCCCATCATGTTCAGACCATAAGGGGAGTACTGTGAAACAACGTTGCCCGACAGACTGTATTACATTTCAATTTTTGTCATTTAGCAGATCCAGAGCAACTTACAGTTAGGTCATTCATCTTAAGACCGCTAGTTGAGACAACCACATATCATAGTCGTAGCAAATACACTTTCCCTTAATAAAGTAGTTATCAGCAAAGCCAGTGCAAGTAGGAACATATTATATTTGTTGTATAACCCAATGATTGACAGGTTGAGGAGGCCGATGATTGGTTGCGTTACGGAAACCCCTGGGAGAAGGCCCGCCCTGAGTACATGCGCCCCGTCAAGTTCTATGGCAGGACCGAGCACACCCCAGATGGTGTGAAATGGGTTGACACTCAGGTGAATAAAGGACAGAGTGTGATTGAGCATAGGAGGGAGACGTGTGTGTGTGTGTGTGTGTGTGTGTGTGTGTGTGTGTGTGTGTGTGTGTGTGTGTGTGTGTGTGTGTGTGTGTGTGTGTGTGTGTGTGTGTGTGTGTGTGTGTGTGTGTGTGTGTGTGTGTGTGTGAGAAGGGGGAGAAAAACAAGGTGTTGCTACGGCAACTGGATGCCACCAATGGACCATCAATGAATATGGATTCTGTTAGCAGGTTTCTTTAACTTCAGTCTCTTGTAATTGTTTTGACAGGTAGTGTTGGCTCTGCCATATGACACCCCTATTCCCGGCTACAGGAACAACATTGTCAACACCATGAGACTGTGGTCTGCTAAGGCCCCATGTGACTTCAACCTGAAAGACTGTAAGTCGACACTTTGCTTGGCTAATTGTTTTCACCTTGACTGGCTGCTTTCCACCATTTCATATGCTTATTTTGTCAAATCTGAAAATGGCTAACATGGCTACTCATGTAGCATGACATAATTGGCCACCGGGAACCATTATCCTTAGGGTGTGTTTTTCCCCTTTCTCAACAGTCAACGTTGGTGGCTACATTCAGGCTGTGTTGGACAGAAACTTGTGTGAGAACATTTCCCGCGTGCTGTACCCCAACGATAATGTAAGGATAGATTTCTCTCTAATATCCATGTGCAGCGATTATATACTGTATATGCTGTACAGTGCATTCAGAAAGTATTCAGACCCCTTCCCTTTTCCACATTTTGTTATGTTACAACCTTATTCTAAAATAGATTAAAAACATGTATACCACATAATGACAAAGTGAAAACAGGTTTTTAGAAAATGCTACACATTTATTAAAAATAAAAAACAGATTTGTCATTATGGGGTATTGATGGGTATATTGAAAAGGGGGAAAAAACATTTCATCACTGTTATAATAAGGCTTTAATGTAAAAAATGTAATGTAAAAAGTCAAGGGGTCCAAATACTTTACGAATATACTGTAGATATTATATTTTAGATATAGAACATATTATAACATGTCTGATCTATATTCTGTATTTCTTCCCCCTCAAAAAATGACTGGTATTGGCTGGAATTTGAAAACAAGTGAATTGTGTTGAATTCAAGATGGCGACAGACAGATGTGCAGGTCAGTGTGGATTCACCACTACATGTCTTTCTCCCCAGTTCTTTGAGGGCAAGGAGCTGCGTCTGAAGCAGGAGTACTTTGTGGTGGCCGCCACTCTGCAGGACGTCGTCCGTCGTTTCAAGGCCTCTAAGTTTGGCTCCAGAGAGGTCGTCCGCACAGACTTTGCCGAGCTACCAAACAAAGTGAGAACCCCCTATTGGTTATTCAAACCTATACTGATATGTTTTTATGTCACTTACAGTTGTGGTACCCTTGTGGCACGATTCGCTCTCTTTCTTTTAAAATAAGTTGAAATTGTTGTTTCATTTACAACGTATTTGTTTGATTTGCAATGACACCGGACCCCAAAAATTATTGATATTTTTCTAGTCCAAAAATGGCCTGGAGTAAATTATTCAAAATTCCAATTCATTTGGCAATTGTGTCATTTATCTCACCTGTGGTAAGTTACAGGTGCCTGCAGAATAAAAATAACCGTTCAACCTGTTTTGAAAAGAGAAGACTGAACATTTTGCTCCATTGTAAAGTGCAAGGGTGCCAATATATGTGACTGCAACTGTCTCCATGTCACTGGCTTAAGTATAGTTGTATTGATGACTTGTTCTGGTTTGAATGGTTGATATAATAAAAAGAATAACAATGTACTCGATGTCTTTCACATCCAGGTTGCCATCCAGCTGAATGACACTCACCCTGCCATGGCTATTCCTGAGCTGATGAGGGTCCTGGTTGATGAGGAGAAGCTGGGTTGGGACAAGGTGAGTGGAAGCTGATGAGGGTCCTGGTTAACGAGGAGCTGGAATGATTTATATATATACACTAGATAACTGATTGGGGGTGCTGTGTTGAAGCCACCTTGCCTCCATCTTGGCACTCCCTCACCATTGTAAACAAATATTTTAAAAGCTATATAAATGTATGTATTAATGTCTACATGTGTTTTTGCCACATGTATTCTATTACAGACACCTTAATGCATACTTTAAAATGATATTATATGAGCTAGACATACAAATAAAACATGAGAAAAATTGATGACTAATGTTACTGTCCCCACTACAACACACACATACTTAAATTCATAATGATACCAGCAGGGGGCAAACAATACCAGCATGGTAGAATGTGTAGGCTTGGCAACACACTACAGATAACGATTTAGAACAAATGTAAAGCTAGGACTACTAAGACTACCATTAATGTATCCTACTTCTGTCTAGAGAGGGTCAAATGAACCATGAGGTATATAAAGGGTATTATCTTACCTCTGTCCCTGTGTGTGTCCAGGCCTGGGACGTGTGTGTCCGTACATGTGCCTACACAAACCACACTGTGCTGCCTGAGGCCCTGGAGCGCTGGCCCATTGACCTGTTCCATCACCTGTTGCCCCGTCACCTGGAGATCATCTTCGAGATCAACCGTCGCTTCATGGAGGTACGTGAGACCGATGGCACAAAAAGTAATGGTAGCCTACCATACAGAAAGTGTTGATTACAGACCAGTGTTCCTTAAGCTTTATCTAACTGAAACTATTGTACCACAATGTATTATTATAGGCTAACTTTATTGAAATCCAACTTTGTTACAGAATATTAATGTCCACCTTGTGGAAACCTAAACCTTTGTTTCACCTGTCCCTCCAGTACGTTGCCTCTAAGTTCCCTGGAGACCACGACCGTATGCGCCGCATGTCCCTGATTGAGGAGGGAGGATGCAAGAAAGTCAACATGGCTCATCTGTGTATCGTTGGTTCCCATGCTGTCAACGGCGTGGCCCGCATCCACTCTGAGATCCTCATCGCCACTCTGTACGTGTCCTACACAAACACAAATACATTTAAATCATCATATTTCAACGGCACAAACGCAACACATACACATTATGATAACATTGGTGATGGGTGCACATTTTTGATTGGATTTGTTTGAAGACCTAAAGTGACCTAGTTTGATATTGTTTGTGCTACCATGTGCAGGTTCAAGGACTTCTATGAGTTGGACCCACACAAGTTTCAGAACAAGACCAATGGGATCACCCCCCGTCGCTGGCTGGTTATGTGCAACCCCGGCTTGGCGGAGGTCATCGCAGAGGTGCGGGGTTGTTGCAAAATAGTTAGCATTTAGAATGGAGTGAGAGATTTTCACTGGATGTAGCCATTTGTCTATATGAAGAAATACACATACATCCTTATATTAATAGAATCATTTATAATATCAGTGTAGTTAGATAGATGTTTCTGTTCTTGATGATAGTATCAGTAAGCGGATACTTGCACACTTAACATTTCTCATGTCATCCCGTTGGTCAGAAAATTGGAGAGGAGTTTATCCGTGACCTTGACCAGCTTAAGCGACTGTTGAAGTTCATTAATGATGATGCTTTCATCCGTGACATCGCCAAAGTCAAGCAGGTGAGTCTCACTAAGTTGTCACCTCTGGTGTTTACTAAGATACTGTAACAGCCTACTGTATAGTCTATGTTAACTCCACGCCCTCATCATATCCCCCCTTATGTAGGAGAACAAGCTGAAGTTCGCTGTGCACCTGGAGGAGCACTACAAGGTCAAGATCAACCCCCAGTCCATGTTTGACTTCCAAGTCAAAAGAATCCACGAGTACAAGAGACAGCTGCTCAACTGTCTGCACATGATCACCTACTACAACCGTTAGTACTACTTTGGCACTCACTCACTCACTCACTCACTCACTCACTCACTCACTCACTCACTATATACCCTTCTGTCTCTTTATCAGGTATCAAGAAGGAGCCCAACAAGCACTGGACCCCAAGAACCATCATGGTCGGAGGAAAGGTATGTTTGGTGCCCCTCAGCCTTCACAGCCACCAGCGTGTAGTTACAGGAAGTACATATAGAACAATACCTCTCATCCACAACTCACTGTTATTATGCAACGCCCTCTCCCCCCTGCTTTTCTCCCAGGCTGCACCAGGCTACCACACAGCCAAGATGATCATCCGTCTCATCACAGCTATCGGTGAGGTTGTCAACCACGACCCTGTTGTCGGCGACCGCCTCAAAGTCATCTTCCTGGAGAACTACAGAGTCACCCTGGCTGAGAAAGGTGACTGACTAACCTGTAACTCCATGGGTATCTGTTGTTGTAACGTACACTCTTCTTGTACTGCATCCCTATGCTTATAGTTTTGCTCACCCTCCTTGTCTCCTCCCAGCCATCCCCTCTGCCGACCTGTCTGAGCAGATCTCTACAGCTGGCACCGAGGCCTCTGGCACTGGTAACATGAAGTTCATGCTGAATGGTGCTCTGACCATCGGCACCATGGATGGAGCCAACGTGGAGATGGCCGAGGAGGCCGGAGAGGAAAACCTCTTCATCTTCGGTATGAGAGTGGAGGATGTGGACGCAATGGACGCCGGCAAAGGGTGAGCATGGGGATCGGAAGGCAGAGAGGACACTGGGTAAGGGACAGGGAAGTAAGGAGAAATTGATCCACAGGAATGGGAGTGCTGTAAACGGAGTAGGGGGTTACAGAGGCTGTGCCAGTCAGGATACAAGAGGCCGTGCCAGTCAGGATACAGAGGCCGTGCCAGTCAGGATACAGAGGCCGTGCCAGTCAGGATACAGAGGCCGTGCCAGTCAGGATACAGAGGCTGTGCCAGTCAGGATACAAAGGCCGTGCCAGTCAGGATACAGAGGTCGTGCCAGTCAGGATACAGAGGCTGTGCCAGTCAGGATACAGAGGCTGTGCCAGTCAGGATACAGAGGCCGTGCCAGTCAGGATACAGAGACTGTGCCAGTCAGGATACAGAGGCTGTGCCAGTCAGGATACAGAGGCCGTGCCAGTCAGGATACAGAGGCCGTGCCAGTCAGGATACAGAGGCCGTGCCAGTCAGGTTACAGAGGCCGTGCCAGTCAGGATACAGAGTTGACAGTGAGGTCAGAGGGAGATAGACAAGTGACAGGGCAGACATACTGACTGGCCAGGTCTCCCTTGTATCTCAACGTTTATGATAACACATGTTTTTCTGTTTAAGATAATAGAGAGACAAAACCAAACTGGAGATTGCGTCCTTCTGAAAAGCGAGATATAAACACTGCCTTTGTCTTGCACAGATACCATGCCTCTGAGTACTACAACCGTATTCCCGAGCTGAAGCAGGCCATGGACCAGATTGCTGGCGGCTTCTTCAGTCCCAAGCAGCCTGACCTCTTCAAGGAACTTGTGGACCTGCTGATGCACCACGACAGGTGATCACATCAACACACACGCTCACTCACACTCGCTCACACTCACACAGAGGGCCATGCAATGACCTTTGGTGGGGTAGGTGCTCAAATTTTTTTTTTAAAGGGCACACTCACTCATCACACATTGTAGAAGTAGCAAGCTAGAACCACAGATGAAAGGGAGTTAAGCGTCTTTGCCCCTGTTGGAGTGGGCTATACTAGCTGATCATCAGTAATACAGGCCAGATGAATTAGCTAGTTAACTAGGCTATGCTGTCATAACAAGCACACTAGTCCTTACTTATTAGATTTTTTCTACTCTGACAAACAGTCTACCTGCAGTTACCCCTTCCCTGGCCCTGACTGTGAGATAGAACACATGCTAGCAACCCCAAAGTAACCTACTGGTGGTATTTTTAAAATTCACTACTAGGTGGCGGTAGGTAGCTCGCACAGGCAACGAGGATGAGCACAGCAACTCACTGCGCCAGTGGCAGAAGGGTAGAGAGGGGACTTTTTTCAAGATTTATGAGTTGAGGAGAAATTGTCTAGCTTGATAGGCAAGTTGTTGTATTTAACATAACAAGATAGAAAATAGATGATTTCATGTGCTATTTCATAGTTTTGATGTCTGCACTATTATTCTACAATGCAGAAATAAAGAAAAACCCTTGCATGAGTAGGTGTGTCCAACCTTTTGATTGGTACTGTATAAATATATATGTTTTATACCCCACCAATCAAAAGGGAAGGCTTTATGTGTGCAGATGCACCTCAAATATATGTTCTTGTATTTATTCTTATCTAATGTTTTATGCACAGGTTCAAGGTGTTTGCTGACTACGAAGCCTACATCAAATGCCAGGACAAGGTCAACCAACTGTACAAGGTCAGTGTTATGGCTAAACAGCATAGGTCCTAGGTCACCTGGTTAAGGTATCTGTCCATACCTTCTCAAATAGTGCACTGCAAAAAGTGAAATCTAAGCAAGCCTGAATATCTTTTTTTATTTTTCTTATTTCAAGACATTTTTTCAAGATATTTTATCTTAATAAGACGATAAAGGTAAAATATCTTGAAATAAGATAAATTACTCGTATTAAGCCTTTTTTAGGTTGCTAAGAAAAAACAAGAAAAGCACACTCAATGTAAGTGAATTATCACTCAATATTAGATATTTAGGCTTGCTTAGATTTCACTTTATGCAGTGTGATCTCAACAATCTTTCCTTCCCTCCTGTCTGTCCCTCCGTCTCTTTCTACTAACAGAATCCCAAGGAATGGACCAAGATGGTGATCCATAACATTGCGGGCTGTGGTAAATTCTCCAGTGACCGCACCATTGCCCAGTACGCCCGAGAGATCTGGGGCATGGAGCCCAGCCTGGAAAAGATCCCTGCCCCCGATGAGAAACTCAAATAAGCTGTCCGTCCAATCCCATCCCCACCACTTACCCCATGCTACTGCTGTTAGGAGAGAAGCACCATTAGATACGTCTGAGGAGAATGGCAAATAATTTCTCAAAGCACTTGAATGACTGTAATGATTGATGCCTGTCTAATTTGTCTCATACACAGAGTTCTGGCTATTCACACGGCTCAAACCTTATTGTGACAGGTCTTGAGACCAGAATAACAATAAATGAAGCAATGCCTTCTGTTTTGTAAAAATAGAGAGGTGTATTTACGGGTGTTCGCTGTTCCGTCACTAATCAGACCGTGCAGGTAGTTACAATCTAAACTGCTGTTGAGGCGAAGACATGAGTTGTGTGGTGGGTTTTGTGTTTGGTTGTGCATTCTGGAGTTTATCAAAATGTATGTAGGCTTGGATCCATTCTGAATGAGTTCCTGTGGTCTGAAATGCAAGAGTAGGTTGAGCTGTGTGTTTTTTCTCTTAGCTTGAATGCTGTCAGTATCATGCATGCATTCTCAAAGCATAGACTCTAGTCCATGATGAGAACAATCATTCTCTTAGGGTACTGCCATGACCGCGCTGTGTTTGCCCCTCTTAGCGGACAATAGACACTGGCCCTGATCAGACAGCTCAGAGTGTCTGCTCTTTTCTGTCCATAAAATGACATGGATGGGTTTGCCCCTCTACATCCCATCTACCTTATATGTATGGCAGTGTTGACTGGTGAGGGTAGAACGTCTCATAATAATGGCCGCAACAGACTGGATGGAATGGCTTCAAACATATGGAAACCATGTGTTTGATGTAGTTGATACCATTCCAGATATTCTGCCCAGACATTAAAACAAGCCCGTTCTCCCCAATTAAGGTGCCAGCAACCTCCTGTGATGTATGGTGCCTAACCCTCTGAGGGGACACTGCATCAGTATGTTGTCTGAATCTCCCACAGAAGGGTTGCTGAGGGGAGGACGGCTCAAAATAATGACTGGAAGGGAGTGACTGGAATGGAGTGACTGGAATGGAGTGACAGGAATGGAGTGACAGGAATGGTATCAACAACATGGAAACAATGTGTTTGATACTATTCCGTTCCAGCCGTTACTACGAGCGTGTCCTCCCCAATGAAGCTGCAACCAGCCACCTGTGGATCTAGTCTTTTTACTTTTTAATTGTGTAGAAAAAACAATGCTAAACAGCTTTATGTTTGTCAACTTGCGTATGTTTCGTCTTTACCTGAAGAAAATAACGTATCCATGTAGTCTATTTGAAGGCCTCTGAGGGCTAGCCTGGGAACCAGTGAAGCAGAGCAGCGGAGGGGTGGGATAACACAGCTGCTCCACAGTTGGAGGAAGCATGTCAGTGTTTTGATGTTGGAACCCACATTATGGCCTTGCCACCCTTTCTGAAACCCCAGCTCTCTGTTTGTTTCACCTTACGGCTGTCAATAATGCCAACTGTGGCCAACAAAGCCTCATCCTCCTACCCCATCTTTTCAGGATGTTCTAGTCTAGTTATACAAACACATTAAAGTATACTAGACACTAAGGCCTTTTGTCTTTTCTTCACCACGCACAAACATTCCACTATCAGCATGGGCATTCTAGAGATGTTGCATCTTAGAATTGAAGACACATGTCCCCGAACTGAAATTATGAAACAGTATAGTTGCCACCTCCCACTGGGCACAAACTGATTGAATCAACGTTGTTTCAATGTAATTTCTCAACGTATTGTGACAAGTCATCCAAAAAAAGTCAACAAAAAACTGTTGTTTTGAGTGGAAATTTAAACCATAGGGTTATGTCATCATGGTAACCAAATTTTGACATAGATTAACCTTTAATAAAATATGTTGAATTTGTACCTTTAAAACAACGTCGGATCTTCAACGTTACATCCACTATCAGGAAAAATATATAGGCTGTGCAGCAGCTCTTGCTGGGAAAAATAATGATTTAGTGCTACCCTCTGGTCTCACATCCAGGTATTTTTTGGTGCTTTTACGTGATATCCAATTGGTAGTTACAGTTTTGTCCCATCGCTGCAACTCACCTACGGACTCTGGAGAGGCGAAGGTCGAGAGCCATGCGACCTCCGAAACACGACTCTGCCAAGCAGCACTGCTACTTGACACACTGCTCGCACCAATGTGTCAGACTCACGGGGGTGGGCAACTACAGTCCTCGTGGGCCTGATTGGGGTCGCACTTTTTCTCCATCCCTAGCAAACACAGCTGATTAATCAAATTGCATTCTAAACTGAAGATCATGAATAGGTGATTATTGGAGTCAGGTGTGTTAGTTCGGGCTGGAGCAAAACTGTGACACCAATCAGGCCCTTGAGGACTGGAATTGCCCACCCCTGTCAGAGGAAACACCATCCTGCTGGCAACCATGTCAGCTTGCAGGTGCACAGCCCACCACAAGGAGTCGCTAGAGCGCAATTGCGACAAGGAAATCCAGGCCGGCCAAATCCTCCCCAAACCCGGATGACACTGGGCCAATTGTGCGCCGCCTCATGGGACTCCTGGTCATGGCCAGCTGTGACACAGCCTGGGATCGAACTCAGGTCTGTAGTGATGCCTCAAGCTGATGCCTTAGACTGCTGTGCCAGTCAGGAGGCCCTTGCATCAAGGGTTTTAACCAAGCCCTGCTTAGCTATGATATTTGTCACTGACTATTACCAATTTGCTATTATGAGAAGGATTGTTGAGCAATCTCCACTTAAAAATAAAATAGATTCACTGTGGCTATCAAAGTCATTCCAAAGGGTAGGTTTAAAAGACCAAATTAAATGTGACCTTTCTTTATCACTCATATACACTACTGGTCAAAAGTTTTAGAACATCTACTCATTCAAGGGTTTTTCTTTATTTGTAGTATTTTCTACATTATAGAATAATAGTGAAGACATCAAAGCTATGAAATAACACATATGGAATCATGTCGTAACCAAAAAAGTGTTAAACAAATCAAAATATATTTTACATTTGAGATTCTTCAAAGTAGCCACCCTTTGCCTTGATGACAGCTTTGCACACTCTTATCATTATCACTATTATTTCTACACTGTAGAAAATAGTAACAATGAAGAGAAATCCTTCAAACGTTTGACTGGTAGTGTACCTGTATGTTCAATGATGCCATATAGGCCTATATAAGATTTGCAAAGTCATCAACAGCTATTGTTTCAATTCAACACAGAACTCAACTAAAAATAGACAATACGACAGGCCGAGACTATTTTTATAATATTTATTAACACTCCTTGCTTGGTGGGCGAGACAACGGAAGAAACACCACCTGCTGGAGGGAGACAGATTTTCTGCTGAATTGGGCCTCTCTCTTCCTCTCTGATGATTTTGAATTGTGTTTGGTTGTGAACGCAACCAAACATAAACATTTGAAGGAGATTTTTCTTAATTTAAAATTAATTTAAAGTCTCAGTTGATGTAGTCCTATTCTTTAACTTTGATTTTTGGTTGAGATGGAGACACAATTAAATATGACTTTTGAAATACAATGCATTGCCTTTTAATTTAGGACAAGATCACAAATTATACTGCATGTTTGAATCACGTCGCCAACTCAACCAAAAATCAGAGTTAAATTATGGGATTAAGCCAGTGGCTCAGATGTAATTATCCAAGTAGTAGACACATCTCCGTTAAATGTTGAAATTTGGTTGCGTTGTCAACCAAATCTTACAAACGAATATAACATTTAACCTTAAAATGAGTAACATATCCATGGCCACATTTTGAGGTTACTGTAACTATACATTTCTTCTTGTGTAATCATATAAAGTGTGCATGTTCAAGATAGCATGCATAGGTCATCACAGATCAGTGGAGATCTTCACATTGCTGTAATAATCTGCTCAGAGTCTTGAACAGCTTTGATCAATTGCACCATGTATTTTTAATGTAATCTCAACTGCAATCTGAATAAATAAACAAAATATCTGACATCGTATTCCCCTTTAAAAGTTACTGTGCTTTTAAATGGTTAGAAGCATAGCGATAAAACATTGGAAATTCAACTAACTTTTGGTTGTCTTTTTGAGGGGCGTTGAAATCGAAGCTGTTTGAATTGGCACTTAAAACCCTCACAAACATTTACAGATGCACAATTGAGAGCATCCTGTCGGCCTGTATCACCGCCTGGTACGGCAACTGCACCGCCCGCAACCGCAGGGCTCTCCAGAGGGTGGTGCGGTCCGCCCAACACATCTCTAGGAGCAAACTACCTGCCTTCCAGGACACCTAAAGCACCCGATGTCACAGGAAGGTCAAAAAGATAATCAGGGACAACAACCACCTGAGCCGGCAGTGCCTGTTCACCAGTGCCTGTTCACCCCGCTATCATCCAGAAGGCGAGGTCAGTACAGGTGCATCAAAGCTGGGAGCTGTTGTCATAACTCTCCTGTGACGATCTGAAGGATCAGGTTTCTCTCTCTAGTAGAGGGACTATCGATCACTGCAGAATAAGAGCAAATCATAGACGTAGAATTACTATTCTGCAGCTGGAAATTACATTCATTTAGTACGAGAATACCGAGAACCGCAGAAGCATCTATTCTGTGACCATCTGTATGCCTGACGTATCCATCACAACAGAGCCGCTGAGAAAGCTACAACCACGAAATACATTGTGACTTCTGAGGAAGTTCACCAGAGACTCTCTGATGAACTGACACTCCAGCGGACGGAGCGGCGATTCCAACTGGAGAAGACAACAACGACAACCGGGTGTAAATATATACATTGCAGTTATTTTCGAATGAGCGGCCATTTAGGTGCAAAGGATTAGCATTTCAATGAATATAATTATCAACTGTGTGTAGGGAATCCATTTGGTCTTTCCCACTCTTTTCCTGTCCCCACCCCTTTTTATTGTCTACCAAGTCATCTTACCGGTTTAGTCCACTAGGGACTTATCAATGCATTGTGTTAGTAACCAATGACTATATTGTTTGTTTATGTATTTCTGTAATTTGGTTAGTTAGTTAGTAACAAAATAGTTAAGCCAATTTGTATATCGTTGAGTCATTATGGAGACTATGGTTCGTACAGATATCAAAGGGTTTGCGACATTCAGAAATGAGGCTGATGAGGTTATAGTGATACATTAATAGAAGACTAATTGATAAGATATGAAAATATCTGAAGAGTCGATAGGGAAATAGAGACTCTATAAACGTTTTCCCGTGGTGCCCCGACTTCCTAGTTAATTAATGTTTACATGATTAATTTAATATCATAATAATAATTACACATAGAGAATTGATTTGATAAAATAACAGTCTTCACATTTTATTATAGTCACAGACACAACAATGTTAAATAACAATCACTAGCATGATAGTGGCTGCTGCCCTACATACATAGACTTGAAATCACTGGCCACTTTAATAATGGAACACTAGTCACTTTAATGATGTTGACATATTTTGCATTACCCATCTCATATGTATATATATATATATATATATATATATATATATATATATATATATATATATACGTACTGTATTCTATTCTATTCTACTGCATCTTAGTCTAAGCTGCGCTGACATTGCTCGTCCAAATATTTATATATTCATAATTCCATTCCTTTACTTAGATTTGTGTGTATTGAGTGTATTGTTGTGAAATTGTTAGATATTACTTGTTAGATATTACTGCACTGTTGGAGCTAGAAACACAAGCATTTCGCTACACCCGCAATAACATCTGCTAAACACATGTATGTGACCAATAACATTTGATTTGATTTGATACACATACACCGGCTTACCTCACGTTCCCACACTGTGTGGCAACTCAACACCGACACACATTGCAGTCTCTCTGACTATAGGATCCAAGCTGTTGCCAGTATTTCTGCCAGAGATCTGTAAAGCATTAAACAACATGGGGACGAAATGAGTCACCAGTTACTCCAGACAGTCTTCTCCATTACACATCTGCATGCCTTGTTTCAACAGTTGATTACAAAACAAATGTACCATATGTACAACTAAAAAGTACTTTATAAACAGTTGTCACGTTGACGTTCCCAGGAAATTTGCGAAGAGTTTAGCCTTCTTAAAGGTGTAGATGACTATTCGCACCACCTGTACAAACACAGAGCATTGAAACCTACAAGGTCAAACTGTCCCTCGCTGAATTATAGGCTGTTTTAACAGCATAACAACTAGAGTCGATGTCTGCACCCCCCGCAGAAAAGTAATTAGCACAATAAAAAGAATCCCAATCAAAATCCATCTGTTTAAGCTAGAGATATCATTTTTTTTTGCATGGGCTGCGGTCCAGTCCACTGCATCCAGCAATGCCTCCCGCATCTGTGGAGTTACATTGATGTTTGTCAGACCATGAGACATCCTGAAAATCGGTCTTCTCACGAAAACCTCTGTAGCATCCAAATGGTTTGGCCTACAAACTAATATGAAAAACGAATGGTGAGACTCTCACCAACACGTACATGTTGCTCTAGGACGCTCTAAAACTAGTCTGAAGGTAGCTCGGTACTAGTTTAAAATGAATGGAAGTATAGTTTAGTGTTAAATAGGGGTATAAAAAAAAAATTATAATATCCTGATCTATGTTATTTCTCAGATATAGGACAGACACAATTAAAACAAACTTTTGATTAAGTTTTGGACTACCTGTTTTTCCATGAATTAATCTGTTATTCAATTTGTTTCTGTGGGCTAATAGCAGTAAACTCAAATTCAAATTTTCAATAAATGTTTTGCTATATTTTTTTGATACCTAAAGGGGTCACATAGCTAATTTACCATATTAATACAATTTCATATGTTAGCTTAGTAAAACTTGTATCTCTTACTCCATAATTACCTAAGGCTAGAACAATACATTGGGAACTCTTGTTCAGTGTGTCTCTGCATAACCCAGGCTAAATTGGTCTGGAATTGTCTGGTGGCACCTTACAAGTAGAGAGTCATTCATTCTGACAACTCATGCTGTTTCTTATTGGAGCAGAGCAGATTCCTCCAAACCAAATGCCACTGTGGTAGATATCTGTAACTCGACAAGCAACGTTTCTTACTTATAGACAGTACATACTGTATGCATGGATAGCGAAGGAACATACTACTTCCAGAGAATGACTAATAATACTTGAATATCTACAGTATAGCTGTACGTCTTTCACCCTGTCATCTGGCTCACTCTCTCAGTTCAAAGGTCTAGACGACCCCCCTCCGTTTCTCCCAATTCCTGTTAATATAATTTGATCATTACTTTGTTCCTTTGTCAGAACTGTCCCAAAGTATTGCTAACTCACGGTACTCTGAGTCCAAATGTCAAACGAGTTGAATAACTGGATGGAATAATGTGAGTGGGGTTCTGGTCACTTATTGGCCACAGATTGTCTTATGAAACACAATGTGAGACATGAAGTAGAAAAGTAAATACATTAGCACAAGAGAACACCTTTCATACTATGTCTGGATACTTTCAACTCCATGATACAGAGTATGTCTGGATACATGCAACTCCACAATATAGAGTATGTCTGGATACATGCAACTCCACGATATAGAGTATGTCTGGATACATGCAACTCCACGATATAGAGTATGTCTGGATACATTCAACTCCACGATATAGAGTATGTCTGGATACATTCAACTCCATGACATAGAGTATGTCTGGATACATTCAACTCCACGATATAGAGTATGTCTGGATACATGCAACTCCACGATATAGAGTATGTCTGGATACATGCAACTCCATGATATAGAGTATGTCTGGATACATGCAACTCCACAATATAGAGTATGTCTGGATACATTCAACTCCATGATCGGGAGGGGGGGAGAGCTGAAGGGGGAGTTCGCCCAGGGAGCCATACAACCTAGAACTGCCACTGCTTACCAGTGTGTTCCCTGTGCTCTAGTTTTTGTTTTTTCTTAGTCTTCCCAGTTCTGACCTTTCTGCCTGTCCTGACCTTGATCCCATCCTGTACCTGTCTGACTCTGATTTAGATTACGACTCTTTGCCTGCCTTGACTTACCTTTTGCCTGCCCCTTGTACAGTAATAAACTCTCACACTTGTACAATCCACCTCTTGTGTCTGCATCTGGGTCTTAACCTGAGCCGTGATGGGTGAATATTTCCAGACATACTGTCACGCCCTGGCCATAAAGAGGCTTTTTATTCTCTATTTTGGTTAGGCCAGGGTGTGACTAGGGTGGGCATTCTATGTTCTTTTTTCTATGTTTTTATAATTCTTTGTTTTTGGCCGGGTATGGTTCTCAGCTGTCTGTCGTTGTCTCTGATTGAGAACCATACTTAGGTAGCTCTTGCCCACATGGGTGTTGTGGGTAGTTGCTTTCTGTTTTTGTGTTTGCACCAGACAGAACTGTTTCGGTTGTTCTCTTTGTTGTTTTGTCATTCAGTGTTCTGTTCTATTAAATAATGATGAACGCGCACCACGTTGCACCTTGGTCCTCACCTTCTTCAACCAACAGCCGTTACACATACTTTATATCATGAATGTGCAATTGACAGCCCCTTTTGTAGGCCCTCCCCCGCAAAAAGAAAAAACACCTAGTTGGTGTGTCAACTTACTATGGTGCAATTTCAAAATGTGTTAGTGCATTGGCAGTTTTTCTATTGCTATGTGAGCGTCATGAATACGCAGGGAGTCAGGAAGCATGTGCAGAAGGAGAGTTTAATAACAATGATGAAAGGCAAATGAACAAAACAGGAGACGCATACTGAACATGAAAGCAAACCCATACTGTCTGATAACTGAGGCTCCTGAGGGCTAAATAAAAGGAAGGTAATGAAGGTGATGATGTGTGTAATGATGGGGAGCAGGTTTGTGTAATGATGGGGAGCAGGTGTGTGTAATGATGGGGAACAGGTGTGTGTAATGATGGGGGACAGGTGTGTGTAATAATGGGGACAGGTATGTGTAATAATGGGGAGCAGGTGTGTGTAATGATGTGGAGCAGGTGTGTGTAATGATGGGGAACGGGAGTGTGTAATGATGGGGAGCAGGTGTGTGTAATGATGGGGAGCAGGTGTGTGTAATGATGGGGAACAGTTGTGAGCAATAATGGGGAGCAGGTGTGTGCAATGATGGGGAGCAGTTTCCGGCGCCGACAGAGATGGCCGCCTCACTTCGCGTTCCTAGGAAACTATGCAGTATTTTGTTTTTTTACGTGTTATTTCTTACATTGGAACCTCAGGTAATCTTAGGTTTCATTACATGCAGTCGGAAAGAACTACTGAATATAAAAGCAACGTCAACTCACCATCAGTACGACCAGGAATATGACTTTCGCGAAGCGGGTCCTGTGTTCTGCCTTCCACCCAGGACAACGGAATGGATCCCAGCCTGCGACCTAAAACAACGATGTCGTAAAAGAGGGAAACGAAGCGGTCTTCTGGTCAGGCTCCAGAGACGGGCACATCGCGCGCCACTCCCTAGCATACTACTTGCCAATGTCCAGTCTCTTGACAACAAGGTTGATGAAATCCGAGCAAGGATAGCATTCCAGAGAGACATCAGAGACTGTAACGTTCTTTTCTTCACGGAAACATGGCTCAATCAAGAGATGCTAACGGAATCGGTGCAGCCAGCTCGTTTCTTCACGCATCGCGCCGAAAGAAACAAACCTCTTTCCGGTAAGAAGAGGGGCGGGGGCGTATGCCTTATGATTAACGAGACGTGGTGTGATCACAACAACATACAGGAACTCAAGTCCTTCTGTTCACCTGACTTAGAATTCCTCAGAATCAAAGGTCGACCGCATTATCTGCCAAGAGAATTCTCTTCGATTGTATTCACAGCTGTATATATTCCCCCCAAGCAGACACATCGATGGCCCTGAACAAACTTTATTTGACTCTGCAAACTGGAAACCACATATCCTGAGGCTGCATTCATTGTAGCTGGGGATTTTAACAAGGCTAATCTGAAAACAAGACTCCTTAAATTGTATCAGCATATCGATTGTGCAACCAGGGCTGGTAAAACCTTGGATCATTGCTATTCTAACTTCCGCGACGCATATAAGGCCCTCCCCCGCCATCCTTTCGGAAAAGCTGACCACGACTCCATTTTGTTGCTCCCTGCCTACAGACAGAAACTAAAACAAGAAGCTCCCGCGCTCAGGTCTGTTCAACGCTGGTCCGACCAATCTGATTTCAAATTTCAAGACTGCTTTGATCATGTGGACTGGGATATGTTCCGCATTGCTTCCAACAACAACATTGACGAATACGCTGATTCGGTGAGCGAAGTGCATTGATGATGTTGTTCCCATAGCAACGATTAAAACATTCCCAAACCAGAAACCGTGGATTGATGGCAGCATTCGCGTGAAACTGAAAGCACGAACCACTGCTTTTAACCAGGGCAAGGTGACCGGAAACATGACCGAATACAAACAGTGTAGCTATTCCCTCCGCAAGGCAATCAAACAAGCTAAGCGTCAGTATAGAGACAAAGTAGAGTCACAAAAACCTGAAGGATCTGGAGAAGGTCTGTATGGAGGAGTGGGCCAAAATCCCTGCTGCAGTGTGTGCAAACCTTGTCAAGACTACAGGAAACGTAGGATCTCTGTAATTGCAAACAAAGGTTTCTGTACCAAATATTAAGTTCTGTTTTTCTGATGTATCAAATACTTATGTCATGCAATAAAATGCTAATTAATTACTTAAAAATGTGATTTTCTGGATTTTTGTTTTAGATTCCGTCTCTCACAGTTGAATTGTACCTGTGATAAAAATTACAGACCTCTACATGCTTTGTAAGTTGGAATACCTGCAAAATCGGCAGTGTATCAAATACTTGTTCTCCCATTGTATTTGCTTCAATAACGTACAATATGCCACTGTAGGCCTACTGGTCTACTTGCTTTAGCCTGTAAGTAAGTATAAAGGTTCTCCATTGATTGTTATCACGTTCTTCTACAGATAAATAAATCATCTCCGCTATCCTCACAACATTGTAAATGTTACTCTTCACTACTTGCCTAACAACGAACAGCTCGTCATGCATAGACAATCACGCACAATCATGCCAAGTTGTATGCTGTTTGTAGAATGTTGTTTTGTTTTTGAAAGGGTTAAATAAAACAATTCTAATATCATTTGTGAAACTTTGAATAACTATTTTTTTTAGATCATTTGATTAAAAATAAATTACGATTTAGTTAAAAATGTTAAATGGGCATTTCATTAAGACAAGTAAAATCATTAACGGATTACATAAATGGGAAACAAAAAACATATCCTACACCATGACTTTTCCATTCATAAAATGTGTAGGGTAGGCTATTGCCATATTAGAGTTTCCATGGTAAACTATGCAATACTTTATTTCAGTTGTAAGGAATGATTGTCAAATAGATAAATTGCCATTAGTCTGCTAAAATCACAGGATTCCACTTCATGATAACTACTAGAGGGCCACATAGTCTTGAAAAAATGTGGCGTCCCCCATGTACTTACCTCATTTGTAAAGGTCGGCGTATTGTACATTGCTCTCTGTTACTCTTTTTATGTAATGGCATTAGCACAGTGTACATGATCCCAATTCTAAGACAGTGACAGTTTGAAAAAACAAAAAACTAGATTGTGTTGATTTATAGGGACATTGAACCATGTTGTGCGCCGTAGTTTAAAAAGTCTGTGGATTGTGCTCAAATGAAAAAGTAATACCTTAGTTCCTCCATCTTTATGCACCTTTTCCATTGAGATCTGCTGTGGGTGACTTCAGCCCATATTGATGGTCCAATGCAACTGTTTTTTTTAATCTCTCAAACACCTAGCTTGCCTGCTCCCTAGCAAGCTGCTCTATCCACACTGATTGGTGAAGTCATTTAATGAGCTAAATGGAAAAAACTGTTGATTTCACAGGTTGAAAAAGGAAAAAGGAACAATATAAACCTGTACTTTTTTGGTAGTTCGAACTGGTTCCGAACTTTATTTTGCTGGTAAGAACAATAAAACGTAACAAAAAAAATGGTGTGTCTGTTCAGAACAAAACGATTGGAAAATGATTTTAGGAACTCTCTTTGTTATTTGTCTACTGCCTTTACTGACTGGGGATGGTTGGACTCTGCTGCTGTTATTTTATGCAACAGTTACTGTCCTTGTCTTTGCGCTTGTCTAATATCTAATCTTTCTTGTCTCAGAATTATTACAAAATATGATCTCTTTGACCGACTGTCACCATGCAGCATACCAGCAATAATTGTTCCAAAAAGTCAGTTATTTGCCAATCTTAATCCCCTCCCACAATCCCCAACACACACACACACACACACACACACACACACACACACACACACACACACACACACACACACACACACACACACACACACACACACACACACACACACACACACACACACACACTAACCCCTTCACTCACACTAAAATATAACCAATCAAGAAGTTGGGACATCTGTATATACAAAAGAACACTAAGTGTGTGCCTGTGTGTATGATGATGGTGTATGATGGTGTTGACTCTCCAGTGGACAAAGGATTAATGCCACACAGCAAGGACTCTCCTTTTCCCTCAGCGGTCCATGGAAAGAGTAGTTAAGACCTCGAGCGGTTTAACTGAGCAGGTTATAATCCAGAAAGAGTCTATTTCCTCAGAAAAACCATAGAAATTCCAGAGCAGATTAGCTAACAATGCGTAGCAAAAGCACTGTTTCTTTCCTGGTTAGATTTTTTGGCTGTTGTTAAAGGGAACTTTTTAAATATAATGTAACATATTGAAGTGAATGGTCTGAATGGACTCCATGGAATCTTGGTCTCTCTCTGAAAAAAAACTCTTGCTGTGAAGGCTGTGTTTGTTCACAGTAGGATGCTTGCTAAAATCTGGACTTTTCTTCAACAAAGGCAAGGCTGGTGCATAACGGAATCTATATAACAGCTTTTGTGTCTCAAGTGAAGTATTTGATTTATTTTGAAGTCAAACCTTTTAGATGTACTTTGTCCATATGTTCTATAATGGGAACAAACAGGTATGTTACCATCTCTGCTTCCACTGGATATTCTTTTCTGAGGTATTATTTTTGCACATAATCTGATTATAAAAGAATAAGAGTAAACATCACATCACAATGAAAATGATTGCAAGTATTGATATACTTCTTCCCATTAATGTGCTTCTGTACTTCTTTCACAGGTAGGCTACAAGTCTCATCAAGTGGAGAACAACATTTTTTAAACGTGTTTTTTTAACTTGAGTGTTTTTACTCGCTGGCATTTTTAGACGTGTTACAAAAGACGTTGAAGTGGAGAATCACATTCCTTGCTTCAGCAACTTCTCTTCTCAAGCAAACCCACTTCTAGTTGTGTCTCACAGCCATGGCCTTTGGAGACCTTCTAGAACAGGTGGGCAGCACGGGCCGCTTTCAGGTCCTGCATGTCACCTTGCTCTGTATGCCCATCCTTATGATGGCCAGTCATAATCTGTTGCAGAACTTTGTGGCCTCAGTACCCCCCCACCACTGCAGTGTCCACAGGAACCTGTCCCTGTCTAGTCTGAGCCCGGAGCAGGTTCTGCTGCTCACCGTGCCCCAGGACATTAAGAACAGCAGGCCGGCGAGATGCCTGCGCTATGCTGCGCCCCAGTGGCAGCTCCTGTCAGAGAATGGGACCTACAGTCCGAAGGTGAAGCGAGACAGTAGTAATGATACTGAAGACCTTCTAGATGCTGAGCTGCAGGGCTGTAAAGATGGATGGGAGTACAGCATGACAGAGATGAGTTCCACAATTATCTCTGAGGTAACAATCATGGATACGGTTTACGTAGTAGTTTTACATGTAGAGATGGATGGGAGTACAGCATGACAGAGATGAGTTCCACAATTATCTCTGAGGTAACAATCATGGATACGGTTTACGTAGTAGTTTTACATGCGTCCAAACAAACATTTGAAAGAGATCAACGACAAAAATAATTGTGGATGTGTTTAAGGATATGTTTCAAACTGTCAGTTATATTTATTTTCTCTTTTTCTCTTGTCAGTGGGACTTGGTCTGCGATCTTCGCTCGTTTAAGCAGATGGGACAAACCATTTATATGGGAGGGGTGCTTGTGGGAGCTGTAATCTTTGGGGGACTGTCGGACAGGTACCACTTTGCTTTTCTTATTAAATAGATGCTCAGATCTCGATTGTCAGATAATTTCTGTTTTTCTGTTTCAATACTAAGGCCTGGTTTCTCTCTTTGATATTTTTGTTGGCTTATCTCAGACAATGCCTCTTCTGCAAAGACAGGTCTCGAAAATACTGGAAGTGTGCAGCTGCAGCAGTTATTCAGAAACTACACATGGTATTGTACTCTTCAGGGATTAATGGCAGAGGTCTCCTCTGTACCCACTCTCTCTCTCTCTCTCTCTCTACGTTCTGTCTCAGATTTGGACGGCGTTTCCTGCTGCTAATCTCCAACCTGTTGATGGCAGTGGGAGGGACGTGTGCTGCCTTCTCCACCTCATTCTCCGTCTTCTGCCTCTTCCGCTTCATCACTGGCATGGCCCTTTCTGGCCTGGGGCTCAACTCCTTCTCTCTCAGTACGTTACAGGAAGGGCTGGGTAGGCAGTGGGCACTGCAGGCTAAGGTGGGAAATGCTCAAGAAGAGAGAGGCCCACCCACCATGTAATTACTCTTTCCGTCTCTCTGTTTCTCTCTCCTCTAGTTGTGGAGTGGATTCCCACAAGAGTGAGGACAGTGGTGGGTACAGGGACAGGCTACTGTTACACAATGGGTCAGCTGATCCTGGCAGTAGTGGCCTACTTCATTCGGGACTGGCGCTGGCTAACGCTGGCTGTCTCCGTACCTTTCTACATCACCTTCCTCTACTCATGGTGAGACCCAAAGGATTGGAGCAGCCATGACACTTTACCTAGTAAGGCTATTTGATTCTAACATGTTGTTTACCACATCTGACTTCTGCAGGTGGTTCCTGGAGTCTGCAAGATGGCTCGTCCTGAACAGAAAGTCTGAGCAAGCGGTCAAAAATCTCAAAACAGTGGCCCGAATCAATGGACGCCGTGAAGAGGGTGACAGAATCAATCTTGAAGTAAGGAACTGTGTGTTTGTGTGTGTGTGTGTGTGTGTGTGTGTGTGTGTGTGTGTGTGTGTGTGTGTGTGTGTGTGTGTGTGTGTGTGTACCTGCACTTACAGTTAAAGTCTGAAGTTTACATACACTTAGGTTGGAGTCATTAAAACTTGATTTTCAACCACTCCACAAAATTCTTATTAACACAATATAGTTTTGTCGGTTAGGACATCTACTTTGTGCATGACACAAGTCATTTTTCCAACAATTGTTTACAGACAGATTATTTCACTTATAATTCACTGTATCACAATTCCAGTGGGTAAGAAGTTTACATACACTAAGTTGACTGTGCCTTGAAACAGCTTGGAAAAATTCAGGAAAATTATGTTATGGCTTTAGAAGCTTCTGATAGGCTAATTGACATAATTTAAGTCAATTTAGAGGTGTACCTGTGGATGTATTTCAAGACCTACCTTCAAACTCAGTGCCTCTTTCCTTGACATCATGGGAAAATCAAAATAAATCAGCCAAGACCTCAGAAAAAAATTGTAGACCTCCACAAGTCTAGTTCATCCTTGGGAGCAATTTCTAAATGCCTGAAGGTACCACGTTCATGTGTACAAACAAAAATATGCAAGTATAAACACCATCGGACCAAGCAGCAGACATACCGCTCAGGAAGGAGACGCTTTCTGTCTCCTAGAGATGAACATACTTTGGTGCGAAAAGTGCAAATCAATCCCAGAAGAACAGCAAAGGACCTTGTGAAGATGCTGGAGGAAACAGGGACAAAAGTATCTATATCCACAGTAAAAACTAGTCCTATATCGACATAACCTGAAAGGCCGCTCAGCAAGGAAGAAGCCACTGCTCCAAAACCGCCATTAAAAAAACAGACTACGGTTTGCAACTGCACATGGGGACAAAGATCGTACTCTTTGGAGAAATGTCCTCTGGTCTGATGAAACAAAAATAGAACTGTTTGGTCATAATGACCATCGTTATGTTTGGAGGTAAAAGGGGGAGGCTTGCAAGCCAAAGAACACCATCCGAACCGTGAAGCACGTGGGTGGCAGTGGGTGTGCTTGCTTTGCTGCAGGAGGGACTGATGCACTTCACAAAATAGATGGCATCATGAAGAGGAAAAATTATGTGAATATATTGAAGCAACATCTCAAGACATCAGTCAGGAAGTTAAAGCTTGGTCGCAAATTGGTCTTCCAAATGGACAATGACCCCAAGCATACTTCCAAAGTTGTGGCAAAATGGCTTAAGGTCAACAAAGTCAAGGTATTGGAGTGGCCATCACAAAACACCTACCTCAAGCCTATAGAACATTTGTGGGCAGAACTGAAACAGTGTGCGAGCAAGGAGGCCTACAAACCTGACCCAGTTACACCAGCTCTGTCAGGAGGAATGGCCCAAAATTCACCCAACTTATTGTGGGAAGCTTGTGGAAGGTTGACCCAAGTTGACCCAAGTTAAACAATTTAACCTCGAGTGTAGGGGGCAGTATTTTGATATTTAGATGAAAAACGTACCCAAATGAAACTGCCTATTTCTCAGGCCCAGAATCTAGAATATGCATATAATTGGTGGAATTGATGGAAAACACTCTACAGTTTCCAAAACTGTCAAAATATTGTCTGTGAGTATAACAGAACTGATATTGCAGGCGAAAACCTGAGGGAAATCCAACCAGGATGTGCTGTTTTTCCTGAAACCTCTCTTTTCCATTGCATGCCTTCCCTCCATTTAAAGGGATATCAACCAGATTCCTTTCTCTATGGCTTTCACATGGCGTGAACAGTCTTTAGACATAGTTTCAGGCTTTTATTCTGAAAAATGAGCGAGAAAGATCACATCATGTCAGTGGATGGCTGGGTGCCAGCAGAATTTTGCATGCGCAACAGCTTGGAGCAGATATTTTCTCTCTCTCTCCTATTGAAAAAGCTACGGTCCGATTGAAATATTATCTATTATTTATTGTAAAAACAAACTGAGGATTGATTATAAAAACATTTGACATGTTTCTACGAACTTTACGGACACTATTTGGAATTTTTGTCTGCCCCGTCGTGACCGCTCGAGCCTGTGGATTTCTGAACAAAACTCGCCAACCAAATGGAGGTATTTTGGATATAAAAATAATCTTTATCGAACAAAAGGAACATTTATTGTGTAACTGGGAGTCTCGTGAGTGCAAACATCCGAAAATCATCAAAGGTAAGCGATTCATTTTATTTCGTGGCCAATCTACTTTGCTGCTAGCTGTTTGTAATGTTTTGTCTGCTGAGAGAGATGTCCTCACATAAACGCTTGGTTTTCTTTTGCTGTAAAGCTTTTTTGAAATCTGACATGCCAGGTGGATCAACAACAAGCTAAGCTGTTTCATTTAATTTGAATTTGGCGCTCTGCAAATCAGCGGATGTTGACGAAAATGATCCCGCTAAAGGGATGGGTGCGCCAAGAAGTTTTAAATGCAATGCTACCAAATACAAATTGAGTGTATGTAAACTTCTGACCCACAGGGAATGTGATGAAATAAATCAAATTTGAAATAAATCATTCTCTCAACTATTATTCTGACATTTCACATTCTTAAAATAAAGTGGTGATCCTAACTGACAGGGAATGTTTACTCAGATTAAATGCCAGGAATTGTGTTAAACTGAGTTCAAATGTATTTGGCTAAGGTGCATGTACATTTCCGACTTCAACTGTACGTGAAAGTACTCAGTACTGTCTCTATGCGTCCAGATGCTGCAGGATTCCATGAAGAAGGAGATGTCCTGCTCACAGGGTTCCTACTCTGTAGTAGACCTGCTCCGCACGCCCACCATGAGGAACATCACCATCTGTCTCAGTGCTGTCTGGTGTGTCTCCTCTACTTTTGCCTTTCACTATGACATCCCTTCTAAATGAAATGATCATGACACCCACTTTGACATTCTTTAAGGTTCTCCACCAGCTTCGCCTACTATGGTCTATCTATGGATCTGCAGAAGTTTGGCGTGGACATCTACTTGATTCAAGTGATATTCGGAGCGGTGGACATCCCTGCCAAAGTAGTGGTTACAGTGTCCATGAGTATATTTGGGCGACGGCCCTCACAGTGCGCTGCACTCATATTGTCTGGAGTCACCATTTTGATCAACATATTGGTGCCAAACGGTGAGGTGGTTTTGCCTGTGTCGGGTGTCATTGTGCTCTTTTTGGATGTCATGGCTAATAGCACTGGTGTGATTTCATTGTCGTCTGTTGTTGTTATCGCTTCCATTCAGAAATGCAGACAGTGCGCACCACTCTAGCCGTGCTGGGTAAGGGGTGCCTGGCCGCGTCATTCAACTGCTGCTACCTCTACTCTGGAGAGCTGTACCCCACCATCATCCGGTAATTCCAACAGGATGTTTCAGTTGACTATAGTATTCCAATACTGACTGTAAAACATATGTGTTTTTATATGTAATATTTTTACCTGTTCATTAGCATTAGGCAATATATGTGATGAAGATTAATGCAAATGGGGAAAAATGTATTCTGTTCAGGTGTCTGATGAAATGTGATTCTCTTCTGTGCCCCAGGCAGAATGGCATGGGCTGGGTGTCCATGATGGCTCGTGTAGGAGCGATGGTGGCCCCCATGGTGCTGCTCCTTGGGGAGGCTGTCCCGTGGCTGCCTGGCTTCATCTATGGGGTAGCCCCCATCTTAAGTGGGGTGGTCGCCATCTATCTGCCAGAAACACTTGGTGCACCACTACCCGACACTATCCAGGATGTGGATGAGAGGTAAGTCGAGACACAGACTCAAGAGCAGTAGAATATTGAACACTGTACCAGGAGTAGTAAAGTGAGAACGACTCCCAACTGCAAACTAGCTTCCTTTATTTTCTTTCTTTCAGAAGTTGCAAGAAAACAATCCTCAATGCCTCGCCCAAGAAGGAGGAGCTGGACATGTTAGATACCCATAATACCCTGTTCAAGGAAGCTGCCTGAAGACTCATCAAATGTTACTGACCTTGCCTGTATAGTCTAAATAGATACTACAGTTGCTTGCTCTACAGTTTTTTCACAAAGACTGTAAGGTAGCAATCAATATTTTAACTGGTCCACTGGTGTAGGAGGAAATTACCATGATTTGTGAGCTATGAGCTACGTAGAATAATGAAATGATCTGCTGTGGTACACTGTGGTCTGTTTAACATTTAATATTTCAACAGTAAAACATGAATTAATGCTAGATTGTGAGTAAATAAATATATGCTACAGTATATTGTGTATTCTAACTACAACTTTATTTGCATCTTTCTATGGGCCAGGCCTATATTTTTATGTTCTATACTAGTATGCATTCCTTAAAATAATGACAAAGTTATCCTCACCTTCGATCAGTATGATCAGTATGAATGGTCTTCGCCATGTGGCTATATTGTTTGTGACTGTGGCACAATTTCCGTTACAGTCCATGAAACTGGTCATCTTGACTGGGCATGGTATTTGTAGCTGGAATCGGTTTGTGTAGCTTAGGCCTACAGTATATCAGGTAGAAAATAAAATGTCAGATGTTGTCCTGTCTCCGTATTTTCCTAGAAAACGGGGAGGGGAAAATGCAATCATATTACCTAAATAAAAGATGCATGGTCAGTGTTTAAAAGATCAGAAGAAGATCAGATAGATACATAACATAACTTTTGTTTAGGACATGATGCCCAGAAAGTGCAAAGTTGCGTATGTGGGGCTACAACACCCCTAACCTACATTGAACATGCTTTTTATGTCCAGGACTCGAGTAGGCTTATTTTGGTCCAATAAAAAAATACAGATTAGAAAAACTCCCTAAAAAATGTCCCTATGGTTCAGACTTTACGCAAAGGGTATAGAATTGAATCACGTTGAGAACGCAATTGTTTAAATTTGGCAAAAACAAGTTGGTCTCAAAAGAGTGTTCTCGCAGGCAATGAAAAGGGGAGTATCCTAGTATGTACAGTACCAGTCAACAGTTTAGACACACCTACTCATTCAAGGGTTTTTCTTTATTTGTACTATTTTCTACATTGTACAATAATAGTGAAGACATCAAAACGAAATAACACATATGGAATCATGTAGTAACCAAAAAAGTGTTAAACAAATCTACATTTATTTTATATTTGAGATTCTTCAAAGTAGCCACCTGTCACGCCCTGACTTTAGAGATCCCTGTTTATTCTCTATATTTTGGTCAGGTCAGGGTGTGACTAGGGTGGGTACTCTAGTTTTTGTATATCTATGTTTTCTTTTTCTTTGTTTCTTTGTTCTTAGTATGGTTCCCAATCAGAGGCAGCTGTCTATCGTTGTCTCTGATTGGGGATCATACTTAGACAGACCTTTTTCCCACCTTCAGTTGTGGGATCTTGTCTTTGTTTGGTTGCATGTATTTTTTGCACGAAGAAGCTGTTCGTTCATTGAATTGTTTATTAACCGCGAACGTTACACCACCCTTTGCCTTGATGACAGCTATGCACACTCTTGGCATTCGCTCAACCAGCTTCATGCAGCTGGAATGCATTTAAATTAACAGTTGTGCCTTGTTGAGTTAATTTGTGGAATTTCTTTCCTTAATGCATTTGAGCAAATCAGTTGTGTTGTGACAAGGTAGGGGGTATACAGAAAATAGCCCTATTTAGTAAAATACCAAGTCCATATGATGGCAACAACAGCTCAAATAAGCATGAGTCCATAATTACTTTAAGAAATGAGGGTCAGTCAATCCGGAAAATTTCAAGAACTTTGAAAGTCTCTTCAAGTCAGTTGCAAAAAAACATCAAACGCTATGATGAAACTGGCTCTCACGAAGACCACCACTGTAAAGAAAGACCCAGAGTTACCTCTGCTACAGAGGATACATTCATTAGAGTTACCAGCCTCAGAAATTGCAGCCCAAATAAATGCTTCAGAGTTCAAGTAACAGACACATTTCAACATCAACTGTTCAGAGGAGATTACGTGAATCAGGCCTTCATGGTCAAATTGCTACAATGAAACCATGAGTGAAGGACATTAAGAAGAAGAGACTTGCTTGGGCCAAGAAACACGAGCAATGGACATTAGATTGGTGGAAATCTGTCCTTTGGTCTGATGAGTCCAAATTTGAGATTTTTGGTTCCAACCACCGTGTCTTTGTGATTAGGTGAACGGATGATCTCTGCATGTGTGGTTCCCACCGTGAAGCATGGCAAAGGAGGTGTGATGGTGTGGGGGTACTTTGCTGGTGACCAGCATGGCTACCACAGCATTCTGCAGCGATACGCCATCCCATCTGGTTTGCGCTTAGTGGGCCTATCATTTGTTTTTCAACAGGACAATAACCCAACACACCTCCAGGCTGTGTAAGGGCTATTTGACCAAGAAGGAGAGTGATGGAGTAAGGCATCAGATGTCCTGGCCTCCACAATCACCCAACCTCAACCCAATTGAGATGGTTTGGGATGAGTTGGACCACAAAGTGAAGGAAAAGCAGCCAACAAGTGCTCAGCATAAGTGGGAACTCATTCAAGACTGTTGAAAAAGCATTCCAGGTGAAGCTGGTTGAGAGAATGCCAAGAGTGTGCAAAGCTGTCATCAAGGCAAAGGTTGGTTACTTTGAAGAACCTAAAATCTAAAATATATGTTGATTTGTTTAACAGTTTTTTGGTTACTACATGATTGGTTACTACTATATGTGTTATTTCATAGTTTTGATGTCTTCACTATTGTTCTACAATGTAGAAAATAATAAAAATAAAGAAAAACCATTGAATGAGTAGGTGAGTCCAAACTGTTCACTGGTACTGTATATAAATAGCTAACCAGGTGGAGCTGAAAACACCTGCCCTGGATGATGGGTCGTCACTGCTCATTCACTAACATTTCATCTTCAAAACTCAATCTGACATAGAGCTAGCTCACTGTTTGCACTTGACAACAAACTTTTTCAACACACCTCCTCCTTCTTTTCCACCATCTTCAACAGATTCAGATTCAACCTCTGCCTCCCTCATTCTCTTCAACCCCTCTTCCTCTCTTTCTTGCCACCTCAAGTGACGCCATGTCTACTGCCACTCCATAATCTCTGAAAAGACATTCATTCGCACACCGGTAGTCGTCTGGTATGATAACTACAACTACCATAATGCCCTTGGGAAATCACAGAATTACCTCCTTGGCCTATCAACTCTGTTATCACTAGTCACCACAGCCACAAATGTCAAAATTCGCTATATCGTAAAAATTAATTAATGTGTTTCGTTGCTTTTTGTCTTAATTTAAGGTTAGGGATATGGTTATGTTTATAATCTGATTTTAAGAAGGTAAATTGTAAAAATAGGTGGGGTTTAGCCATAATTATGACTTTGCCGCCCTGGTAACTAGTAACAACCGATCACCAACGCAACCCACTTCCCGACCATTTTGGGAACATTGCTCTACTCCACAGTTGTGCCTGGTCTCCTCAGAACTATTTCAACTCGCACTGCTCTGGCATTGCGGGGACCCATGATCACCCAGAGGGCCAGTGTCTTCACCAGACCGGCTAAAGACCCTCTCGGCCCTTCCGTAAGTAGTTAACTTTACCTGTGGTCGTGAAACAGACAAGAAGCTCGTAGCTGTTGAGGCATAAGCCATGTTGGGCCTGCTAGTTAATGTTAGCTACCTAACTGATAGCTGAAGATGTTGAGCTTTGACTTTATTTTGTGTCATAGCTAGCCAGCTAATTCAGCTGTGGTGGGGTAACATTTGTTTATTCCTTTTTAAAAATATGTCTAATTTAGCAACTTTCCTATCAATGTAAAACTATCTTTCTTTTTATGATAATAATTTGCAAACTTTTGTTGGTGTGATAATCTGCCAGGTCGTGTTAGCTATGTAGCTAGCTAACACGGCTAACCATTGATTTATCAGCAACACAACAGGGCAGTGATCAGGAGAATATCCATGACAGGGGCATTGTAGTCATGCCCCTGAATACATGTGTTGGGTCTATCCAGTGAACTGAAATTCTCAGAACAGAGATGGAAATGTAGCTAAATAGCTGCACTTAAATATAATTTTGCAGGTCAGGAATGTCCATATAGCCTTTTCCATCTGACATGATTCCTTGTACCACATGACATTGAGAAGTAATCATCTGTTCTACACTTTTGAACATTCTCATTCTGTAACATTACACAACACCCTCAACATAGCACCATGTCATGAATAACCTAGTCCTGTTTACTCTACCATCTTTTCTACAGGAGACCATCATCGGACTGGGACTGTTCGCACTGGCTATCCTGGGACCTTCCGGTTGGATTCTCACCAACATTGAGGACTACAAGAAGAAAGATTAACTTAAACTTCTTATGGAGGTGGTCCCTGCACAGGGATAGCTCAGCGGAAATTTCAGAGCGCCACCTATAGTACTTGAGTAAAGTACTCGATAAAGCTCAAACTTTCATAAAAATACACATGCAAGGTACTGAATTATAGCTACACTCGTTGTGAATCTAGCCACCAAGTCAGATTTGTAAAATGCTTTTCGGCGAAAGCATGAGAAGCTATTATCTGATAGCATGCACCCCCCAAAATACCAGCACGACACGTAAACAACAGATTTTGCGGTAGCCGGCGCTACCCAAAACGCAGAAATAAAATATAAAACATTCATTACCTTGGACGAGCTTCTTTGTTGGCACTCCTACATGTCCCATAAACATCACAATTGGGTCTTTTTCCCGATTAAATCCGTCATTGTATACCCAAAATGTCATTTGCTGAAGACCAGTCTGATGCTGAGAAAAGTCCATTTACACGACTCAACGTCACTTTTTAAAATTACAAAAGTCGCCTATAAACTTTTACAAATGACTTCAAACGACTTTTCTAAACCAACTTTAGGTATCAATAAACGTTAATGATGTATCAAATTGATCACGGGGCGATCTGTATTCGATAGCAGCAAGTTTGGAAATCATTGTCCATTTTTTCAGTTTCACAACATACTGTGATGCGCCGCAAGAAAGGAGGGGTCTATTCGTGTTGTAACCAAGGATAAATGATTCTGATATTGATAGCAATGGCGACACCGTGTGTAGGCGTTTACAGGGGGTTCGCATATATTTTATCTCGTCTTAAACACTTCATTGAATGGCGGACTAATATTTTGTTTTTGTTTTTGGTAAACAGTTTTACCAGTAATTTTTACTCCTAAACACGTTCTGTTATAGACCCGATTTAACCAGTTTTAGAAACTTCAGAGTGTTTTCTATCCACACATACTTATCATATGCATATACTATATTCCTGGCATGAGTAGCAGGACTTTGAAATGTTGCGATTTTTAACAAAAAGCTGCGAAAATTCGCATCATCCATAATTAACATGGACTCATGTTAATGGATGTTCTGTACATTCTCTACTTATTCAAGACCCTCCTGGGACCATCATTACTTCAAGAACTCTGTGGAACAAATCCCCAACCTCCATGAACTACCTCTCCATCTCCACTTAACTCTCCTCACTCCTAGTTTACTCTTCAGCCCTTTGGAGAACCGTCTGCAAATAGAATGGCTGCACAACATCTCAAGAATTGTGAATTTTAATTGAACAAGGAGTATGTTACAGTGATAAAACATAATTCAACTTTAAATATTCTAGTCTCAAATGTGCCTGTTTGTCAAGTGCCTCTCAATGATGCCAACACCACTCACTAAATAGCCTGGAGAAAAATAAGCTATAAGAGCTGTCTATTTGATTTACTAAAGTGTTCTGTTGAAGTTACTATAAGTCATTTCACATTCCTGTAAAGAATGTTCTTTTTTGGGTTACCTTATGATGTGGTAAGAAAGTAGTCTGGGTACTGGTCTTTTTAGCTAACATTCCACCCATTGCTACTCCTGCAAATTACCTAGTGGAACGTTAGCTGAAGAGAGCGGTACCCATTCTAGTAAGAATGTACTTTAGCACTGATCTTCAAATGGGTGCATTTCACTCTAGTTTTCTACTTTTTTTTCTATAGGCTTCAAATGTATTTATGCCACTTGCATCCAAAGTGGTCATGTAAATTATGATTTCATTATAAAATGATCAATAGCACCATCTGTTGGCCAATAGCTTCTATTACAACAGCATGCTGCAATTGAAATGAACAATCTTTTACCTTTATTTAACTAGGCAAGTCAGTTAAGAACAAACTCTTATTTTCAATGACAGTCTAGAAACAGTGGGTTAACTGCCTTGTTCTGGGGTAGAACAACAGATGTTTACCTTGTCAGCTCAGGGATTTGATTTTGCAACCTTTCAGTTACTAGTCCAATGCTCTAACCACTAGGCTACCTGTCACTACAGTGCATTACTTATTTTTTCACCTTTATGGCTGCCTACACAAGTAGCGCAATTCTGATATTTTGCTCAATTATTGTGCCTATGTGCTAAGTCCCTTATGGAGTTTTAATTTGGCTCCATTTCATTTGTTAATGTACCTTAAAAAAAATCTTGAATCTGCATTTGAAAGTTTGAGTGTCTACAGGGTTGTGCTCTTCTGTTACCCCGAAAAAAGACATTTATTGAATATGTGCATCTTGTATTTTTTTTATCGCCGATGCCATCAGGTTAAAACAGACAGGAGTCCACTGTTTATTGTTTTAACAATAGTTCATGAAGTCATTACTTTAAATGATCATGGTGGAGTAGGAAGTGGAAAGTGCTTTGATGCATTACTATTAACTCAAATGAGGGCATCAAAGAAACTTGTCAGTGCAGCATCGTTGCCCGGCTGTGCTTTGTCACAGAAAGAAGGAGGGTTGAAAACTTCAGGGTCCTCAACTCCGAGCACCATGTCAAAGAAACTCAGACTGCAGATGGAACAGACAGTAACATAAAAGCCCCCGTCAGGCTAAAAGCATTCAGACGTGGGCTCTTTCTCAATGCAGTGTTTCTCAAACAAGACCATAGTCCCTTCATCAGATACTGTATAAGACTGTTTTATGATTTACGACTGCAATAACAAAACTGCCTAAAATTGGGATTGTGTACCACTTACCTTAGAAGGGTTTGATCCTCAATGTTGTACCACCAGGCATGAACGGGCAGGCAACCAAACTCAGTGAAAGTGAGGAGGTAATCATCTGTAAGAAGTGTGCATGGACATTATAATAAATGCGCAGAGATGATACAAACCACTAGCTATGTGAACAGCACCGATGGATTTATGGAAAGGTTTTGATTATATTTCTTAAGTCACTCATGCTAAGGGAATTTAGCAGTGAATGTAAATAATAGTCGGTAGTTAGTCTGAGGTTTTCTAGAGTAGTTAGTCGGAGGTTTTCTAGAGTATTCGTCATTCACTCACCGTGAGGCTCTGCCATTGTTCCTGACCAGTTGTTGACCAGCAGCCCTTCTGCAGGAGCGGAAAGGCTCCCAATGATCACCTGTGATTGGAACTTGGCATCCCTGGGGATCTCCATTGGCTTCCAGGGATCCTTAAAGTGGACCTTCTCACAGGTTTGATTATGGCGGAAGATTTGGTAAGCTATACCCTGAGAAGATGAATAATAGACACGTCTGAATGGTTGTTATTTTTGGATGGAAATGGCCTTCACACTATATCATCATCCAGTACAACCCCCCTGAATAACAATGATAATGCAGAGAATATGTGTCTGTAAGATCAAACCTCTTTATAAAGAAGAAGGGTGTCTCTGTAGGTGGTGTGGTTGTCCTGGTCCAGAAGAAGTCGGATGTGCACCCTCTCTTCAAAAGCATCATAGGAGAATTTCTCAACACCAAAAGTTTTCTCCTTGAGGATCGTCTGTTTGAATGTGTGATAGAAAATACACACATGATACCATTCAGAGTTTATTTTTAAAGAGAAGCATGCATATTTCATTTGAACAGGAAAGCTACAATATCAGGGGATCTTTTATTGCTCATCTCAATTAAATGAAATCATATTGCAGTATATACACAGTAGCTCCTTTTTATATAGCCAAATAAAACCACAGAATGGTTTTGGGTGCCATACAAACCTAGTACAACTATGAGGAAGAATCTTTCACAGGTATCAAAGGTAGCGGTGTGTAAAAAAATACAAAGTGTAAAGATTTCTCTGGTGAGCTTGATATTTGTTTAAAGACTTACCAGTGCCATACTGCCCTCGACCAAAGGTGGTGATTCTTTAATGTGAAAGACATACATTTGTCATATTACAGTAATACAAACAGGTAGAAAATGATTTCCCAAATAGAGATGCAATCTGGCATTCTTCAGGCTATTTGCGTGTCTAGGCAATAGACAATATGTTTAGTGTTATTTGATTAACATCGTGGCGGTGCATTTAGTTGGTTATTCCAAAAGTGTCTCAATAAGGAATGACATTTCTTCTCACTTACTGCATGGATGAGGTCGTTCTGCCAAGCTCCCAACAGCCAGACACAGGCTGATGGAAAACAGAAGGTAGGCTTGCATCGTGTGGTTCTAACGTTGGTCTAACGTGTGCAGTTGTAACGGCAGCAGCTTGCTCTCCTTCAGCAGTCCTCTCTGACTCACCCTCGTAGTCAAGGGGTTCTTATACACACCTCTTTTAATCCAACTCCACCTCTATGTTTTCTCTCTCACTGAGAGAATGGTACAAGGCCAAGCAGAAGGTCATGTGCGAGTCATGAAACATCCATAAAATAAGTACTGTGTGTGTGTGTGTGTGTGTGTGTGTGTGTGTGTGTGTGTGTGTGTGTGTGTGTGTGTGTGTGTGTGTGTGTGTGTGTGTGTGTGTGTGTGTGTGTGTGTGTGTGTGTGCGTGCGTGCGTGTGTTTGTGTGTGTGTTTTGTTTGACAGAACATAAAACCATTTGGGACTTACACATACAGGTGTCCCATGGGCGAACAAAGTTAATTACCTTATCTAACCTTGGTACCATGACTGTGGCCCATCTCATGTACACATTAACACAAATAGACCCTAAAAGCAGCAAACAAGCATTTTTAGCAGTAATACTGTGCCATAGTGCACACAGACATTCGGTGTCAACCTTCTTCAGTGTGTGTGTGTGAAATACAATTTGATTAATGCTGCCAAATAATACAAAACAATAAAATGTACATGTACATATAAAATGTAAAATATTATCAATCAGTTTTATTTTATTGGTTTCAATTCTCACAAACACAATGTAACAACCCAGAGTTGGAGAAAAAAAGTAAGTTTGAGAGTGAAAACACAATGTAACAACCCAGAGTTGGAGAAAAAAAGTAAGTTTGAGAGTGAAAACACAATGTAACAACCCAGAGTTGGAGAAAAAAAGTCAGTTTGAGAGTGAAAACACAATGTAACAACCCAGAGTTGGAGAAAAAAAGTCAGTTTGAGAGTGAAAACACAATGTAACAACCCAGAGTTGGAGAAAAAAAGTCAGTTTGAGAGTGAAAACACAATGTAACAACCCAGAGTTGGAGAAAAAAAGTCAGTTTGAGAGTGAAAACACAATGTAACAACCCAGAGTTGGAGAAAAAAAGTCAGTTTGAGAGTGAAAACACAATGTAACAACCCAGAGTTGGAGAAAAAAAGTCAGTTTGAGAGTGAAAACACAATGTAACAACCCAGAGTTGGAGAAAAAAAGTCAGTTTGAGAGTGAAAACACAATGTAACAACCCAGAGTTGGAGAAAAAAAGTCAGTTTGAGAGTGAAAACACAATGTAACAACCCAGAGTTGGAGAAAAAAAGTCAGTTTGAGAGTGAAAACACAATGTAACAACCCAGAGTTGGAGAAAAAAAGTCAGTTTGAGAGTGAAAACACAATGTAACAACCCAGAGTTGGAAAAAAAAAGTCAGTTTGAGAGTGAAAACACAATGTAACAACCCAGAGTTGGAGAAAAAAAGTCAGTTTGAGAGTGAAAACACAATGTAACAACCCAGAGTTGGAGAAAAAAAGTCAGTTTGAGAGTGAAAACACAATGTAACAACCCAGAGTTGGAGAAAAAAAGTCAGTTTGAGAGTGAAAACACAATGTAACAACCCAGAGTTGGAGAAAAAAAGTCAGTTTGAGAGTGAAAACACAATGTAACAACCCAGAGTTGGAAAAAAAAAGTCGGGCGGGTGTTAAGGAGCGAGGCTTGGCGGGTCATGTTTCGGAGGATGCATGACTCGACCTTCGCCTCTCCCAAGCACGTTGGGGAGTTGCAGTGATGAGACAAGATTGAAATTGGGAGAAAAAAATAACTCTTTTTTTTTTATTAGGATTTTTAAGCCTTGAGACAATTGAGACATGGATTGTTTGTGTGCCATTTAGAGGGTGAATGGGCAAGACAAAATATTTAAGTACCTTTGAACGGGGTATGGTAGTAGTTGCTAGGCGCACTGGTTTGTGTCAAGAACTGCAATGCTCAATATTTTCCTGTGTGTATCAAGAATGTCCACCACCCAAAGGACATCCAGCCAACTTGACACAACTGTGGGAAGCATTGGAGTCAACATGGGTCAATGCTTTCGACACCTTGTAGAATCCATACCCCGAAGAATTGAGGCTGTTCTGAGGGCATCTCAATATTATGAAGGTGTTCCTAATATTTGGTATACTCAGTGTATGTTGGAGTTTGGGCTCTATGGTTACTCTTAATGACAATATGCTCATTCCTGGGAAAAAGACTAAGTGGAAAGGCATGCATAGTATTACTGCAAAAAATGCTTGATTGCTGTCCTTAGGGTCTATTTGTGTTAATGTGTACAGGAGATGGGCCACAGTCACAGTCATAAACCACCAATAAGCCATTGGTTAAAAAACAGTTGCTGTTTTGTTGCGCTTTGAGCTACTGGCGTTCTGTGCTTTTGTATTGATCTGGTTAACTATTGGATACGTCTTTGTATTGATCGGGTTAACTATTGGATACGTCTTTGTATTGATCTGGTTAACTATTGGATACGTCTTTGTATTGATCTGGTTAACTATTGGATACGTCTTTGTATTGATCGGGTTAACTATTGGATACGTCTTTGTATTGATCGGGTTAACTATTGGATACGTCTTTGTATTGATCGGGTTAACTATTGGATACGTCTTTGTATTGGTCTGGTTAACTATTGGATACGTCTTTGTATTGATCTGGTTAACTATTGGATACGTCTTTGTATTGATCTGGTTAACTATTGGATACGTGTTTGTATTGATCTGGTTAACTATTGGATACGTCTTTGTATTGGTCTGGTTAACTATTGGATACGTCTTTGTATTGATCTGGTTAACTATTGGATACGTCTTTGTATTGATCTGGTTAACTATTGGATACGTCTTTGTATTGATCGGGTTAACTATTGGATACGTCTTTGTATTGATCTGGTTAACTATTGGATACGTCTTTGTATTGATCGGGTTAACTATTGGATACGTCTTTGTCATTCAACAGTATCACCTTCAGTCTATCCTGATGGTATTTGAGTATTTTCCAAAAACCTGTTTTCGCTTTGTCTTTATGGGGTATTGTGTGTAGATTAATGAGGAACAAATTGTATTTAATCCATTTTAGAATAAGGCTGTAACGTAACACAATGTGGAAAAAGTCAAGGGGTCTGAATACTTTCCGAATGCACTGTATACTGTACATAGCCAGCACTGCCTATCCCCCACCGAAATGCTTTGACCCAGATAGTTGCTGTTCAGCGCGTAGTCTTGTTTTAGAAGGCACATTCGAGCAAGCATGGGATGGTCATGTTGCCTATAGAGTGGTGAGGAGGAGGCCAATTTAGCAATTTTGCCGAGTGGCGCAGCAATCTAAGGCACAGCATCTCAGCACTAGAGGTGTCACTATAGACACCCTGGTTCGAATCCAGGCTGTATCACAACCGGCCGTGATTGGGAGTCCAATAGGGTGGTGCACAATTGGACCAGCGTCGTCCATGTTTGGCTGGTGTAGGCCGTCATTGTAAATAACGGCGTCCAGTCCGCACCTTTGTGGGGCCCCTTTACTGTGACATGAACCCAGGCTATCTGTACAGCCCCTTTACTGTGACATGGACCCAGGCTATCTGTACAGCCCCATTACTGTGACATGAACCCAGGCTATCTGTACAGCCCCATTACTGTGACATGAACCCAGGCTATCTGTACAGCCCCATTACTGTGACATGAACCCAGGCTATCTGTACAGCCCCATTACTGTGACATGAACCCAGGCTATCTGTACAGCCCCTTTACTGTGACATGAACCCAGGCTATCTGTACAGCCCCTTTACTGTGACATGAACCCAGACTATCTGTACAGCCCCATTACTGTGACATGAACCCAGACTATCTGTACAGCCCCTTTACTGTGACATGAACCCAGGCTATCTGTGCAGCCTCTTTACGCTTCCATCACACCGACAGCGTCATTGCATTTTGGTACACCACAGTTACATTCACTTCCAATGAAACACTGCGTTTGCCTTGCAGCATTACGTTGCAGAGGCAGTTGCAGTGCGTTCTGTGTGGTGAATACGTTGGATTTATAGAACGTATGCGTCAAACTATATGTGTAGATGGCTTGACAGAAATGGTATCAGAAGGTGAATGTTGAACTTCTCATGCACACTGTACATATCCAAATTATGCTGCATACTATTTTGTGCAATGACGCTGTTGGTGTGTTCGAAGCGTTACTGTGACATGAACACGGGATATCTGTATTCCTCTTGTCTGTCTTTTGTTCTGTATTTATTGAATGTGTGTCTGAGTAAAGCTGGAACAAATGAGTTGTGGGCCTGTGTTCAGAACTGCTACTAGGAAATAGATGTTATTTGTTTTTGGAGAAGGGATTTGCCTGACCTGTGCATTGACCACTCCACTAGATGGAGTGATGAAGTTGTTGTTGGTGATATAAGTTGATGTGTCCAAGAGATCACAGAGTGCCAAGCCTCCTCACTGCTGATTGGTCAGTTCAGTGAAGTGAGATCCTTGTCTCTGCTTCTGGGCTGATGGCTGTTCATTCAAGCATACTTGATAAACAGAGAGTAGCAGCAGCGTAAAAGAGGGGTCTGGGGGAAGCACACAATGCAAATTGTCCAGGTAGCGATTTGGTTACCTGTTCAGGAATAGGCTTTGTCGTGCCCTCTTCACGACTGTCTTGGTGTGTTTGGACCATTCTAGTTTGTTGTTGATGTGGACACCAAGGAACTTGAAGCCCTAAACCTGCTCCACTACAGCCCCGTCGATGGGAATGGGGGCATGCTCGGTCCTCCTTTTCCTGTAGTCCACAATCATCTCCTTAGTCTTGGTTATGTTGAGGGATAGTTTGCTATTCTCGCACCACCCGGCCAGGTCTCTGACCTCCTCCCTGTAGAGGAGAGGAGGGGGGGTGAATGAGCCACTTGGAAGCTGGGGATGATTAGGTGGCCATGATGGTATGAAGGCCAGGTTGGGAATTAAGCCAGGACCCCGAGGTTAACGGTTAACACCTCTACTTTTACGATAAGTGCCATGGGATCTTTAGTGATCACAGAGAGTCAGGACACCCATTTAACAAGGTATGACTCCAAACACCCAGAAAAGGCTCCTCCTTGTTATCCTCACAAATAATCCTGATAGGTATCAGTCTGGTGTTTTCTGTAATGACCTTAGTGATCACTGTTTTACAGCCTGTGCTCGTAATGGTGGCTCAGTGAAACAACCTGTCCTGATTTGTTATAGATGCTTGCAAAAAACTTTAATGAGCAAGCATTCCTTCATGAACTGGCCTCTGTAAAATTGTATAAAATCAGCTTGTACTCTATACTCCTCTGTAAGCTGGTCATCTATGTATACCCGTCGCAAGACCCACTGGTTGATGCTTATTTATAAAACCCTCTTAGGCCTCACTCCCCCTTATCTGAGATACAGTGCCTTGTGAAAGTATTCGGCCACCTTGAACTTTGCGACCTTTTGCCACATTTCAGGCTTCAAACATAAAGATATAAAACTGTATTTTTTTTGTGAAGAATCAACAACAAGTGGGACACAATCATGAAGTGGAACGACATTTATTGGATATTTCAAACTTTTTTAACAAATTAAAAACTGAAAAATTGGGCGTGCAAAATTATTCAGCCCCCTTAAGTTAATACTTTGTAGCGCCATACCTTTTGCTGCGATTACAGCTGTAAGTCGCTTGGGGTATGTCTCTATCAGTTTTGCACATCGAGAGACTGACATTTTTTCCCATTCCTCCTTGCAAAACAGCTCGAGCTCAGTGAGGTTGGATGGAGAGCATTTGTGAACAGCAGTTTTCAGTTCTTTCCACAGATTCTCGATTGGATTCAGGTCTGGACTTTGACTTGGCCATTCTAACACCTGGATATGTTTATTATTGAACCATTCCATTGTAGATTTTGCTTTATGTTTTGGATCCTTGTCTTGTTGGAAGACAAATCTCCGTCCCAGTCTCAGGTCTTTTGCAGACTCCATCAGGTTTTCTTCCAGAATGGTCCTGTATTTGGCTTCATCCATCTTCCCATCAGTTTTAACCATCTTCCCTGTCCCTGCTGAAGAAAAGCAGGCCCAAACCATGATGCTGCCACCACCATGTTTGACAGTGGGTATGGTGTGTTCAGGGTGATGAGCGGTGTTGCTTTTACTCCAAACATAACGTTTTGCATTGTTGCCAAAAAGTTCAATTTTGGTTTCATCTGACCAGAGCACCTTCTTCCACATGTTTGGTGTGTCTCCCAGGTGGCTTGTGGCAAACTTTAAACTACACTTTTTATGGATATCTTTAAGAAATGGCTTTCTTCTTGCCACTCTTCCATAAAGGCCAGATTTGTGCAATACACGACTGATTGTTGTCCTATGGACAGAGTCTCCCACCTCAGCTGTAGATCTCTGCAGTTCATCCAGAGTGATCATGGGCCTCTTGGCTGCATCTCTGATCAGTCTTCTCCTTGTATGAGCTGAAAGTTTAGAGGGACAGCCAGGTCTTGGTAGATTTGCAGTGGTCTGATACTCCTTCCATTTCAATATTATCGCTTGCACAGTGCTCCTTGGGATGTTTAAAGCTTGGGAAATCTTTTTGTATCCAAATCCGGCTTTAAACTTCTTCACAACAGTATCTCGGACCTGCCTGGTGTGTTCCTTGTTCTTCATGATGCTCTCTGCGCTTTTAACGGACCTCTGAGACTATCACAGTGCAGGTGCATTTATACGGAGACTTGATTACACACAGGTGGATTGTATTTATCATCATTAGTCATTTAGGTCAACATTGGATCATTCAGAGGTCCTCACTGAACTTCTGGAGAGAGTTTGCTGCACTGAAAGTAAAGGGGCTGAATAATTTTGCAACGCCAATTTTTCAGTTTTTGATTTGTTAAAAAAGTTAGAAATATCCAATAAATGTCGTTCCACTTCATGATTGTGTCCCACTTGTTGTTGATTCTTCACAAAAAAATAAAGTTTTATATCTTTATGTTTGAAGCCTGAAATGTGGCAAAAGGTCGCAAAGTTCAAGGGGGCCGAATACTTTCGCAAGGCACTGTATCTACTGCAGCCCTCATCCTCCACATACAACACCCATTCTGCCAGTCACATTCTGTTAAAAGTTCCCCAATGCACACACATCCCTGGGTCGCTCCTCTTTTCAGTTCGCTGCAGCTAGCGACAGGAACAAGCTGCAACAAACACTCAAACTGGAAGTTTTATCTCAATCTCTTCATTCAAAGACCCAATAATGGACACTCTTACTGACAGTTGTGGCTGCTTTGTGTGATGTATTGTTGTCTCTACCTTCTTGCCCTTTGTGCTGTTGTCTGTGCCCAATAATGTTTGTACCATGTTTTGTGCTGCTACCATGTTGTATTGCAACCATGTTGTTGTTATGTTGTGTTGCTACCATGCTGTGTTGTCATGTGTTGCTGCCTTGCTATGTTGTTGTCTTAGCTGTCTCTCTTGTTGTGTGTTTTGTCCTATATCTTTTAAATGTTTTAATTATCCAAGGCCTCCATCGCCGCAGCAGGCCTTTTGCCTTTTGGTAGGCCATCATTGTAAATAAGAATTTGTTCTTAACTGTCTTGCCTAGTTAAATAAAGGTTAAATAAAATTTAAAAAAAACATCCCATGCAAAAGACAGCACCCTACACTGGGCAATGACCAGAATCACTGGGGTATATGTTTTCAGACCAGAGGATAGAGTGCCTCTTACTTGCACTCCAACACCACTTCCAGCATCATCTGGTCTCCCACCCAGGGACCAACCAGGACCAACCCTTAGCTTCAGAGGCAAGCCAGCGGTGGGATGCAGGGTGGTATGCTGCTGGCAAACACCAATGAAAACACCAATAAAAACTTAAATAAAGAATGTGAATATGGTCATAAAAATGGAATTTGATAACCTGTCCATGACCATTCTCTTGCCTATTCCTTTTGGATTTATTATACATCTTGGACTGGTTAGGTTCCATGGCCACACCTGTCTTTCTCTGTGTGTTTTTTATAAGAGAACGTGCGTGTCAATGGGCATGCACAGTCTGGATACATTTGTCAGATTACAAAGCAGAACACATGGATAATCACGTCTTCTATCAAATAGTTAATAAACAAGTCTTCTTGACCCCGAGGGGTAAACTACTAAGCCAGATCAATGACTTAGCCAGCCAAATTCCCAAACTATACTAAATTAATGTTTTAGTTTTTAGGAAGATAAGAATGAAATGGGCATGGTCTAAGTGTCTCAACAACCTAAAACACATCTAAGTTTAGCTAAGAGGTGAACCAGAAAAACAGTTATTTTTGATTGTTTAACAAAGTTAGCTGGATAACTCAATGATCTTGCTCTGTAGTTTACCCTCAGGCTGATGGTGACATGATGAGGTAATGCTACAGCCCTATTTATTCTTCCAGAGTTACACCCTCCACCTGCCGATGGACTGACAACCACTCACCAACAGGGCCTCTTTTCCCCGCAAGTGAATCACGTCTGAAAGGCAAAGCATACTGTAAATACAAGACCATGACAATGTTCTCAGTGACTGAGGAGACAGACGTTCGTTCTGTTGTATAATCTTAAGATCGAGGTTGAGTTTTCCCTGACGTGACAACGGATGCTCTGGCTTTCCATATTGACTGTAATGCTGCCTAGATACATGTTTTAATAGTGCTGTTGACCTTGCAAAGACGTGCACAGCAGATGTACAGGAACAGAAAGCACAGAGATGCCAAATTGATCTGAACAGTTGAATGAAGCACGGAGAAATACCGCACACCATGTTCCCTTGAAAGCAACCACTTCTCTCTCTCTCTCTCTCTCAGCCGCAAGTCAGATTAGAGTTGCCAAGGATGTGAAAAGTCAGCGAGTACAATTCAAGCAAAATAAAAATGGTGAAAATTGGATTATACTTTTCTTCAACCCTTCATTAGCCTTCATAACACTGTCATAATGGTGACATTACAGACACATGGGTCATCTCTGCAGAGGCTGGCAGTATGGGACACTCACTCACAAGCTTTGCAAAGGGCCCTGAATGCAAGATGTGTGTGAGTGAGTTGAACAAGTTGCAACATAGATTTTTAAATGAGTTGAAAGAGTAGATGCCAATAAAAGCAATATTTTAAATTGGATCATATCAATGGTGGTATATTCCAAGAAGTCCTCCTACAGTATATCTTCCAGAACCGCTGGCTTGTTTTAAACTTGGTTTGACAGAAGTGGAATAGTATGAAGCACATGTTTCAAGTTTTAGCATGTCAGGATTGACCAGAGAGAACTAACACCACATAAAAACTGATCGTTGATAAGGGTCATAAGGGAAAGAAACGTATTAGCGATGATGAAAGCCAGATGAATGTCTTGTAAATGTCTTGCGAAATAAGTCAATTGTTGTTTTGACACTGAACCACGCTCATAAACACTTGTATCTCTGTTTCATGTACAGTACAACAGCCTAACCTATACACAAGCAGTGTCCCTTGCACACAGATAGTTTTATAGACTAGTTTGTATGAACAAGGGACCATTTTTCCTAACTCTTACCTCTCTCTATGTGTAGCATAGAACGAACAACCTTTCCTCTGGTTTCTACGTTTCCATATCTAAAGATTTCAGCGAAATGGCACTCTAGACACAAAAATACTACCCTTTACTATAGAATACTACAGTACTTACTATAGGATTGTATAATAAAGTGTAGTGTACTGTAGAATACTATACCACACACAGTAGTATCCTTCTAACGTGTAATACTTACAGTTGAAGTCAGAAGTGTAAAGGGTGCGTGTTGGTGGCAGAGAAGTCAGGATCAGGAGAACGAACTTGGTGAAAACGAAGTTGTTTAATAAATGCTGATAAAACTCCAAAAACCGAAATGTACAAAATAACAAAAGTGGGTACAAAACCCGTCGCACACCAACATAATACATGCACAATCACATACAATCAAACAATCTCCGACAAGGACACGAGGGGAAACAGAGGGTTAAATACACAACATGTAATTGATGGGATTGTAACCAGGTGTGAAGGAAGACAAGATAAAACCAATGGAAAATGAAAAATGGATCAGTGATGGCTAGAAGGCCGGGGATGTCGACCGCCGAACAAGTTTACAAACTGCTTGGAAAATTCCAGAAAATTACGTCATGGCTTTAGAAGCTTCTGAGAGACTAATTGACATCATTTGAGTCAATTGTAGTTGTACATGTGGATGTATTTCAAGGCCTACCTTCAAACGCAGTGCTTCTTTGCTTGACATCACGGGGGAAACAAAATAAATCAGCCAAGACCTCAGAAAAAACATTTCAGACCTCCACAAGTCTGGTTCATCCTTGGGAGCAATTTCCATATGCCTGAAGGTACCACGCTCATCTGTACAAACAATAGTACGCAAGTATAAACACCATGGGACCATGCAGCTGTCATACCGCTCGGAAGAAGACGCGTTCTGTTTCCTAGAGATGAACATACTTTGATGCGAAAAGGGCAAATCAATCCCAGAACAACAGCAAAGAACCTTGTGAAAATGCTGGAGGAAACAGGTACAAAAGTATTTACATCCACAGTAAAACGAGTCCTATATCGACATAACCTGAAAGGCCGCTCAACAAGGAAGAAGCCACTGCTCCAAAACCGCCATAAAAAAGCCCGACTACGGTTTTCAACTGCACATGGGGACAAAGATTGTACTTTTTGGAGAAATGTCCTCTGGTCTGATGAAACAAAAATAGAACTGTTTGGCCATAATGTCCATCGTTATGTTTGGAGGAAAAAGGGGGAGGCTTGCAAGCCGAAGTACACCATCCCAACCATGAAGCACGGGGGTGGCAGCAAAGTGTTGTGGGGGTGCTTTGCTGCAAGAGGGACTGGTGCGCTTCACAAAATAGATGGCATCATGAGGACAATTATGTGGATATATTGAAGCAATATCTCAAGACATCAGTCAGGAAGTTAAACCTTGGTTGCAAATGGGTCTTCCAAATGGACAATGGCCCCAAGCATGCTTCCAAAGTTGTGGCAAAATGGCTTAAGGACAACAAAGTCAAGGTATTGGAGTGGCCATCACAAAGTCCTGACCTCAATCATTTGGAAAATTTGTGGGCAGAACTGAAAAAGCGTGTGCGAGCAAGGAGGCCTACAAACCTGACACTTTTACACCAGCTCTGTCAGGAGGAATGGGCCAAAATTCACCCAACGTATTGTGGGAAGCTTGTAGAAGGCTCCCGAAACATTTCACCCAAATTCAACAATTTAAAGGCAAGTGTATGTAAACTTCTGACCCACTGGGAATGTGATGAAAGAAATAAAAGCTTCAATAAATCATTCCCTCTACTATTATTCTGACATTTCACATTCTTAAAATAAAGTGGTGATCCAAACTGACTCCTAACTCCTTACTAGGATAAAAATGTCAGGAATTCTGAAAAATTGAGTTTAAATGTATTTGGCTAAGGTGTATACAAACCTCCGACTTCAACTGTACTGTAGAATGTTGTAGTATACTGTAGAATACTATAGTACATACTACAGTAAGGTCCACAAAAACACTACAGTCCACAAAAACACTACAGTCCACAAAAACACTACAGTCTGCAAAAACACTACTTTTTAAACTATAGTAAATACTACAGCATGCAATTTGCACACACCCTGCCCATTCCCCTCCCCCATATCCCAATTTGTGCCACCTATAAGTGAGAAACCTACATACCAAGTATAGCCCATATGCTGTGTTCCCTACAGGTTATACAATCACTTTATTAGGTACACTACACTCATTCACAAAAATGCATCGCTCCAACAGTCACGTGGCTTACTATATAAAGCAGACAGACAGGCATCGAGCCATTCAGTTACTGTTCGATTGAATGTTAGAATGGGCAAAACGAGTGTGATCGTCGGTGCCTTATATGCCCGATCTAGTATCTCAGAAATGGCCACCCTCCTGGGCTTTTCACCACAACGGTGTCTATGGTTTAATCGAGATTGGTGCGACAAACAAAAAACAAACAGCCAGTGACAGTCCTGTAGGCAAAAACAGTTAGTTGATGAGAGGAGAATGGTAAGAATCATGCAAGCTAACATTTGGGCCACAAACAGACAAATAGGGTGCAGTACAACAGTGGTGTGCAGAATGGCATCTCAGAACACACAACTCGTCGACCCTTGTCACGGATGGGCTATTTCAACAGACCACCACACCGGGTTCCACTCCTATCAGCTAAAAACAAGAAGAAGCGGCTCCAGTGGGCAGGCGGTCACCAACACCGGACAATTGACGTGGTCAAGGTATAATTGAGACAATTATACCTTGTCCTGTTGCGTCATGCTGATGGTCGAGTCAGGATTTGGTGTAAACAGCATGAGTCCACGGACCCATCCTGCCTGTTGTCAACAGTACAGGTTGGTGGAGGTGGTGTACCGCTGTCCAATCTGCAGCAACTGGGTGATGCCATCATGTCAGCATGGACCAACATGCAAAGGGGGTTCCGACCCAGTATTATTTCAGTGTACCTAATAAACTGGCTGTTGAAAAGAGAAGCTCTGAACTATCCGTTCAGACCTTCAGCTTTTAGTATTTCTCCAGTATGTTTCCTCAAGGAGGGATGCCTCCACTTTATGTCAATGGTAGTAAAACCAAAAAAACAGTACAGTATATACTGCACTATACTACAATCCGCAAAAACACTACATGAATTACTGTAGTATATACCAGTTTTATTTTACTACAGTATTTATACTATAGTTAACTGTAAATACTACAGTAAATACAGTATTAAACAATTATACAGTGTAAACTAAAGTATTTATACCATAGTATACCATAGTATTTTAAATGTGACTTTTTCCACATTTTGTTGTGTTACAGCCTGAATTTAAAATGGATTAAATAGAGATTTTGTGTCAAAATACCAAATAATGTCAAGGTGGTATTATGTTTTTATGCATTTTTGTAAAGCTGAAATGTATTGAGACAATAAGTATTCAACCCCTTTGTTATGGCAAGCCTAAATAAATTCAGGAGAAAAAATGTGCTTGTGACTTGTGATACAAGTCAGAATTCGACGTCCATCCATGTCGGGAAGATGTCAGAAGATGACTTGGAAACCAGGCACTAGGGGCAACAGTGAGCGATGTTATCTTCAAGTAGGTTTCGGTTTTGCTAGGGAATTGTGGACAGGGATGGCAGACGGGCGTAAGCATCTGCCTCTGATTCCAAAGGTTGAAACTTCAAATCCAGTGATACGACTTGGGATAGGCTTTTTGAGATTTTGGTAAGCATCTGCCTCTGATTCCAAAGGTTGCAAGTTCAAATCCAGCGATAGAAAGTTGTTTTAAGATTTTTGTTTTAAGCCTATCCCAAACCTTAACCCTTACCTTAAAAATGCATGGCTAATTCCTAAACTTACCTTAAACACTATCGACATACCCAGTCACTACAAAGATACACAAAGATAGAGGCATCCTTCCTAACTTTGTTGCCGGACAGGAAGAAAATAGCTCAGGAATTTCACTATGAAGCCGATGACGTTAAAACAGTTATAGAGTTGAATGTCTGTGGAGAAAATTGAGGATGGATCAACAACATTGTAGTTACTCAACAATATTAACCTAAATTACAGAAGGAAAAGGAGGAATCCTGTACAGAATAAAAATATTCTAAGCATGCATCCTGTTTGCAATAAAGCATTAAAGTAAAATAAATTGACTTTATGCCTTGAAAACAAAGCTTTATGTTTGGGCTAAATCCAACACAACACATCATTGAGTACCATGCGTCATATTTTCAAGCATGGTGGTGGCTGCATCATGTTACGGGTGTGCTTGTCATCGGCAAACCTTATGGAGTTTTTTGGGATAAAAAGAAACATCAAATCATATCGGAAAAGCTGTTTCAGTCTACTTTCCTACAGACACTGGGAGATAAATTCACCTTTCAGCAGGACAATGAGCTAAAACACAAGGCCAAATATAAACTGGAGTTTCTTACCAAGAAGACATTGAATGTTCCTGAGTGGCCTAGTTACAGTTTTGATTTAAATAACTAATTTGAGGTTGAAGAATTTGATAAAGAATAATGTGCAAATATTGTATACTCCAGGTGTGCAAAGCTCTTAGAAACTTACCCAGAAAGACTCACAGCTGTAATCGCTGACAAAGGTGATTTATGTATTTAAAATAAATAAATGATCTAATTTCTACATTCAGGTTTTCACTTTGTAGATGGGTGAGATTATTATTGTTTAAAAAAACCTGATAAAAAAAATTCAGGCTGTAACACAACAAAATGTGTAATAAGACAAGGGGTGTGAATACTTTCTGAAGGCACTGTTTCACAGGAACCATACACTTCAGATACTGGAAACAAAAGTCACAAGCAGAAAGATCAGAAAAATCAGCCATACAGTACCTCAGCCCAATGGCTAAGGATATCTCAAAACACACACCACAGTCCTGCACAGAGATGACCACTTTATGTTAAAATGATATGAATCAAGATTTATTTTGTGGATTATTTTTTTCATTTTATTTTACAATCTATGACAATCTCGCATTTGTACTTTTTTTCTAGCATATTCCTAGAATGGAGATGGGGGGGTATTTTTATTGCTGAATGTTAAATGAAATACACTTCCACTGACTGAAAATAAACTGACTGCTGCTTTTCACCACCATGCACCCATATACCTTGACCACAAGTACATGCAGAGGAGAGGTGTTGAAACATGTCAAGCAAGGGAAGAAAAATAAAAACATGAGAAACTGACAGGACGAACCTGGCAGCACTTCTATTGGGTGAGGAGGGGGGCAAGGTTGGGGAAATATCACATTTAAACTAGAACTACTGTCTTCTTTTGCATTTTTCAAACATACAAAATTACACTCAGAGTGTGAGAAACCGAAATGAGAGAAAATCCATTTGTGAGATGTCTACGTGTCTACGTGTCTTTGTCAATGTGCCTTCATCTTACAGCCGTTGTGTTTTAAATCCTACTTATCAGTTTACTTTTGACCTAGACTCATCTGATGATTTTGTCCTGGTACAGTCATTTAATTTTTTTGGTTATATTTTAGAATGTATATAACCAGTTTTGCAGGATTATCAACAATCATTTCAAATGCATTGTCAGAACCATTTACTCCAACGTTTTTGACAGGTATGAAATTAACCTCCAAACCTGTTAGTGACATACTTCATAACAAGCAACATTATTATCCTTATCCACAAGACCGAGCAGCACTCAACATTAGTGAATGAGACCCTTTAAAGTGATTAGTCATTACTGTAGACTTGCGTGTTGCCTGCTTGGTCTGGACTCGGTGCGATAAGAATTCATGAACACAATCAGTCAATGGACATGAATCTGGGAATGAGGAAAGTTGACAATTTGAGCAAGCGCTGCATAACTGCATGAAAAATAAGAATGGCTATAAATATGTATTGATATCATGTTACTTCTCCTGCACAATAGGCATTACATAGGTTTCACACAACACACCTCTTAGAAAATGATGTCATCAAACAGAGCAAAATAGAAAGTTTGCATATTTTGGCATTTTATGATCCTCCAAAGTTTCACAGCTATTTCTCTTGCATTGGTTTAGTATGTTCGGCTCTACTCTATTCTGTTCTATTCTGTTCTATTCTGTTCTGTTCTGCTCTACTCTATTCTATTATGTTCTGTTCTGCTCTATTCTGTTCTATTCTATTCTGTTCTATTATATTCTGCTCTATTCTACTCTATTCTATTCTATTCTGTTCTGTTCTATTCTGTTCTATTCTATTCTGCTCTACTCTATTCTATTCTATTCTGTTCTGTTCTATTCTGCTCTACTCTATTCTATTCTATTCTGTTCTATTCTGTTCTATTCTGCTCTACTCTATTCTATTCTGTTCCATTCTGTTCTGCTCTACTCTATTCTGTTCTGTTCTGTTCTGTTCTGCTCTACTCTATTATATTCTATTCTGTTCTGCTCTACTCTATTCTATTCTGCTCTACTCTATTCTATTCTGTTCTATTCTGTTCTGTTCTGCTCTACTCTATTCTATTCTATTCTGTTCTGCTCTACTCTATTCTATTCTGCTCTACTCTATTCTATTCTGTTCTATTCTGTTCTGTTCTCCACTGAGATTCCACTCTCCTTTCCTTCTCTTTAGATGGGAGTGCTCAGAGGCATAGCATGTTGGGTGTGTTCTTTATGTCCTTGGGGGGGGGCTTAGTCTTATGGAAATATTTTGGTGGAGGGAGAGGGGGAGAGAGAGAGAGGGGGAGAGGGGGCAGAGGGGTGGGTAGAAGTCCTGAGATGCTGTGGGAACCTTTACTTTGGCTACAGGTACACAATGGACAGGTGAGGAGGATGATGAGGAGGAGGAGGCATGGGTGATGGGAGAAAGATATACATTCATGGGATGTTCTTGCTTTTAGTTTTGTCTCTTTGTATTGAGCCACTATCACTGATGGCAGGGATATCTCCAGACCAACAGAGACACTGGCCAACGACATTTCTTCTTCAGAATCAGCCAGGACAAGGAGGCTACCATGAGACAAACCTTACCCTGGTGGGACCAGTAAGGAGCCAGGAGACAAACCTTACCCTGTTGGTACAAGGAGGGGGCCAGGAGACAAACCTTACCCTGGTGGGACCAGTAAGGAGCCAGGAGACAAACCTTACCCTGTTGGTACAAGGAGGGGGCCAGGAGACAAACCTTACCCTGTTGGTACAAGGAGGGGGCCAGGAGACAAACCTTACCCTGTTGGTACAAGGAGGGTGCCAGGAGACAAACCTTACCCTGTTGGTACAAGGAGGGGGCCAGGAGACAAACCTTACCCTGTTGGTACAAGGAGGGGGCCAGGAGACAAACCTTACCCTGTTGGCACAAGGAGGGGGCCAGGAGACAAACCTTACCCTGTTGGTACAAGGAGGGGGCCAGGAGACAAACCTTACCCTGTTGGTACAAGGAGGGGGCCAGGAAACAAAGGGGGCAGCTGTAAACACACATGACATGTAGAACTCTCTACCCAACAGAACTCTCTACCTAAAAGAACTCTAAAATAACTCTTTACCCAACATAACTCTCTACGCAACATAACTACCCAACAGAACTCTCTACCCAACATAACTCTCTACCCAACAGAACTTGTAGTAGCTACTATCTTGTCTCATTGCTACAACTCCCGTACGGGCTCGGGAGAGACGAAGGTTGAATGTCATGCGTCCTCCGATACACAACCCAACCAGCCGAACTGCTTCTTATCACAGCGCGCATCCAACCCGGAAGCCAGCCGCACCAATGTGTCGGAGGCTACACCGTGCACCTGGCAACCTTGGCTAGCGCGCACTGCGCCCGGCCCGCCACAGGAGTCGCTGGTGCGCGATGAGTCAAGGAGATCCCTACCGACCAATCCCTCCCTAACCCGGACGACGCTAGACCAATTGTGCGTCGCCCCACGGACCTCCCGGTCGCGGCCGGTTACGACAGAGCCTGGACGCGAACCCAGGGACTCTGATGGCACAGCTGGCGCTGCAGTACAGCGCCCTTAACCACTGCGCCACCCGGGAGCCCCAACAGAACTCTCTACCCAACAGAACTCTCTACGCAACATAACTCTCTACCCAAAATAACTCTCTACCCAACAGAACTCTCTACCCAACATAACTCTGTACCCAACATAACTCTCTACCCAACATAACTCTCTACCCAACATAACTCTCTACGCAACATAACTCTCTACCCAAAATAACTCTCTACCCAACAGAACTCTCTACCCAACATAACTCTCTACCCAACATAACTCTCTACCCAACATAACTCTCTACCCAACATAACTCCTTACCCAAAATAACTCTGTACCCAACAGAACTCTGTACCCAACAGAACTCTGTACCCAACAGCAGCGCAACCCTGGAACCAAGGCTGATCTTCACTGTGCACCTGCAGCTTTCCTCTACTGATACAATTGCTTTGGCGCCCAAGATAGCAACCAGTTGGTTGGTACAACAACACATTAGGACTTTTAACACTCACACACGCACAAGCATAGCTGTACACAAAATCCCCCCCCCCCCCACACACACACACACATACGCACACAAACACGTGAGTACACGCACTTACGCACACACAAACACTCCTCCCCACTCAGAGAGCAAGGACCTGCGTTGCATTGATCAGATTTTCTACTGGAGAGTCCCAAAATGATAAACCCTATAGGTGAATTATATTCATGTAAACATACACCTTATGATTAAGTGGTTTATATTGCATGATGTGGAAGGGGAAGGGTCATGTTCAAATGGGGCTCGACTCCCAGAAGAACAGCCTGAAAAGAAGAAAAAACAAAGCCCAAAAAAGAAAACAAAAGAGGAAAGGTGTATAAAAAATGATGTCCATATAAGAAAGGCTACAAAAACTTCCACTGGCCCTCTGCCATCGGAGTACAGCAAAAGGCACCACAATATTACTCCATTTTTGAAGTTGTGAAAAAATTGGCACGTCTTTTTATACTGTAAATCAAAATGTACATATAAATAGAGTTTTCCCTATAAAAAAGTCTTTGCTGTTAACTAGTAGACAACTTTTGCTAAAAATGAAAATAAATATTTCATTTGTTTAGAATATCTGTCAGTTATATAAAATAAAAATATTTTGTATAGGTGCAGGTTTATACTATATTGATTTTCATTGGTAGCTCATCGTCTTTCTTTAATGCGGTACATTGTCCGGTTTGGACCGTGAGTGCGTCTGTCTGGTCTGTACAGTCCCACGTGCACCGTGCCGCCCCGAAGAGTGTGACTGAGAAGTCCTACTGTTGGCCGGCCTGCAGATGGTGGAGGGCTCCGCATTCATATTCTGCATACTGAGGAAGGGCGTGCTCTCACCCTCCCCCTCCGACTCGCTGTCCATCAGGCAGCTGCGAGAGCCGTAGTCCCGTGACGCCTCGTATCCTCTCGGCGCTACGTAGCCGTTCTGTCTGGACCTCCGCAAGCGCCGACCCCCAACACCACCGCTGCCGGTCCCACTTTTCTTTGGTTGTTCACGGGAGGAGAGGTACTCCTGTGTGGTCTCGTAGTCTTCTTCCTCAGCCAGCCTGTAGGGACTAGAGGGCAGGCTGCCCGTGCTGTCGTTCAGGTAGGTGCGGCGCTGCTGCCGGTAGGGCTCCTGGCGCTGGACGTCATGCAGGGGCACCTGGTAGCGCCGCAGCAGAGGCTGGTCATCCTCCGGGGGGTAGGGGGTGTGGGCGGCGGGTGGCAGGGACATGGCCTGGCTGGTGTTGGGGGAGGTGATCTGGAAGGAAGGCACCTGCGGGGACAGCGAGTAAAAGAAGTCCACTGGAGACAGGCGGGCCGGCGTTGTCAGGGCTGACACATACCTGTAGTGAGGGGGAAGGTAGGGTGGGGAGTGGAGAGTGGGGAGCGGGGAGGAGAAGGACAGGGAGAGAGAGGACCAGGCCAAACAGCAGCAGCCCAGTTAGATGTCATGTCTAATAGAATGATGTGGGACAGGGACCCACCATCCACAAACAGCAGTAAGAGACATTATTGAGTTAGTGTGCAGGTTTGTCAGTTGTGGGTGGATGGTGTTTGTGAAATCCTGCTTGCTCAGTTTTCTACATCTTTGTTATGTCATTGAATGTGTTTAATGGTTAATGTGACCTTTAGCCTTACAGAGGGCTATATCTAGGGAAAACATACGTGTGTGTGTTGTGCTTAGTTTTGAGATGCTGTTGTATGTTTACAGTACAGTCCCTCTACCTTCATATGTTCTATGGCACTAGGGAAAAACATAGTACCCCCTTTAGGAAAAAGCATCTGAAAGATCCAAAGGCAAATCTAAAATAAAGTGAATCACTGTTCCACTGTAATCCTGTTAAGTTTAGCACTGCGATGCTGCCTGGTACTACTGTTCAGTCAAATGTTCATTATAGCCTACTGTAGCCATTTATAGATGAGCTCACTCTCACTAACTCAAACACTAAAACAAAAATCTTAAATCTGCAATATGTACCTTTTTGGGCGACCTGACCAAATTCACATAGAAATGTAATTATAGCAAATCTAAGAGGCGGTAAATCGGTTCTATGTACGTCATTTCTATGCTTCCCGTTCTTGAATCTTTAACTTTCGGCTTTTGTACACCAGCTTCAAACAGCTGGTGATGGAAAATATATTTCACAGTGGTTTAGACGGTACAATGATTCTTTACTACACTATACTTGAATGTTATGTCACATAAACTGAAATTAAGTGAACTATTAGAATTTTAGCATACCAGGAAATTGCCATTTCGGCATGGTGCATCTTGAAATGAGAAATGTTTGTGGTCATTGGTTTCCAGCTAAAATGACTAAATAGAAGTTATGTACACTTCTCTAAACCTCCTGTGAAGATGAAGATGTGTCCCTACAATAACATCTGTGCTCAATCTTTAGGCATACAGCAACCCAGGGCGAAGATCACAGTAGAGTTGATAACCACAGCCACACCAAAGATCTGCTTGTTCTACTCTCCTTGTCTTAATGAAGTCCTTACGGTATCCACCCTCCTGTTTAGCCGCCTTACAGATTTAGGAGAGTATAGTACAGTACAGTACAGTAAGCTTGACCCAGCAGATTCTTCACTTTAGAAATGCATCTGCCTGTGGGCTCTCTCCTGACGGATTTTATCCTCAAAATACTCCTAACTTTAGTACAGCAACTGGATATATAACTTAACTTGTATATACCTACTTTATCCTTCTTTTATCAGAACATGACACAAGAACAGTAAACATTTCAAGACCTGCCTGTCCTACAGTTAGTGGTGTAAAACACTCAAGTAAAAAATACTTTAAAATACTACTTCAGTAGTTTTTTGTGGTATCTGTACTTTACTTTACTATTTACTATTTTTGACAACTTTTACTTTTCCTTCACTACGTTCCCTAAAGAAAATAATGTACTTTCTACTCCATACATTTTCCCTGACAACCAAAAGTACTAGTTACAATTTGAATGCTTAGCAGGACAGGAAAATTGTCCAATTCACACTCTTAAAAAGAAAATCCCTTGTCATCCCTACTGCCTCTGATCTGGTGGATTCACTAAACACAAATGCTTCAATTGTAAATTATGTCTGAGTGCTGGAGTGTGCCCCTGGCTATCCGTAAATTTAAAAAACAAGAAAATCGTTCCGGCTGGTTTGCTTAATGTAAGGATTTTGAAATTATTTATACTTTTACTTTTAATACTTAAGTATATTTTAGAAATTGCATTTACTTTGGATACTTAAGTATATTTAAAACCAAATACTTTTAGACTTTTACTCAAATAAAAGTATTTTACTGGGTGACTTTCACTTTTACTTGAGTACTTTTGTATTACTGTCTACAGTAGGCCTATCTCATCATGTCTGGCTATGGTAGAGTAGTATTTGCCATTGACTCTTTCAAAGTGCCCTCGCTGGCCTCCAGGGGCCGATAGAGAGCCAGCTGTAAAACGAGGCCTCCTAAGGTGGGCACTAGAACATCCCCCAGTGCCATAACCCCAGAGAGGGGCCTGTTCCCTTCCCACCTGTCGCTGTGTGGAGAGTCCCCCAGCGAATCGAACGAGTCTTCGTACTGCAGGCCCGGCCGGTGGGGCACAGTAGAGCCACAGTGTGCGGCACGCCTGGCCCTGGCCTCCATGCACGCAGGACTGTTGCACCTACTGGTCCCCACGGAGGACGACATCATGCCTGGTGAGTCTGAGAGGACACTGTCAGTCCGCTCCAGGCTCCACGTCCGCTCCTCGTGTCTGAGACAAGAGAGGACCAAAACATAGGGTTCAACCAGGATATGGTCCGGTGTGTAGTTCAGTGTGTATTTTTCTGTGTGTCAAAAAATGTACCTGTGATGTGTGTAGTGAGGGGGATGTTGAGGGGTTACCTGTGAGTGGATGAATGGGCATGGGTAGAGGAGTTGTGAGATCTGGAAGACGCATGGCTGCCTGGGAACGAGTCCTCTGGTACATGCCCTATGACTCGCTCCGTTGCAGGCACATTCTTAGAGATGTACTAAAACACACAGAGGAAAGTGTTGGAGAGATGGTATGGAGGGGAAATGTGTAACTGCCCATCATCATGTTGAACTTTACATACAATACCATCACAAAGACTGTTGCTAAATCTGTCCTGACATATTTGAAACGCCACTGATTGACCATGTGTGTGTTCTGAAAGGAGAGGTTTAGTTACTGTTGGATGTTAACCTGTGACCTCGCTATCCTTCAAGAGAGTACTTATGCTCCACTAAAGGAAAGTAAAATAATGTATGCTATGAAACTCATACGAAAACAACACATTCACCCTTCCATTCATTCACTAATTGATGACAGAAAAGTCAGTAAGGGAATCGATGGATATGTATGTGCCACTCACATCTACCATGGGTATCTCCTCAGGGCCAGGTCCTGGGTGATTGGGTCCGTTCGCTAGGTTCCGGTTTGGGTGATCTGCACACATGTTCTGCTGCAGGTGATTGTGCATCTTCTTCCTCTGTCTCCTGTGGAGGAGAATACCCCAGTCACTCTCATAGCACTGGAGCTGAGTCAACAGTCTATGCTAGGGTCTATTTAACACACCTATACTGTCCTGGGCTGACTTACTTGGTTTTGCAGTAGGCCACCACACACACAATGCCCACCACCAGCAGAGCCACGCAGATCCCCGTGATTGTCAGGACTCTTTTCTGGTAGAGCTCTTCAGCTTCTGTGGACACACACACACACACACACACACACACACACACACACACACACACAGAGAGAGAGAGAGAGACAGGTACGAAAATAAAACTACAACATCAGTCCCTTGAAGGAGTAAGTTTAGACATCATGGACATCCTTTACACCATGTCTCTGATGCCCCAGCCCTCCTGTCTCCCACAGCTTTTACACTCCTACACTAAGCAGATGTTGCTCACTCTCTTTACATGTATCAAAGTAGACATACTGTATGGAGGTGTTGAAGGCTCTGAACATGAATTAGATTACATTGAAACTCCAACCCTTCATTGTAATGGCTGTTGAACAAAAGCCAGTTGACACTAGTAAATATTCATAAATATTACTGGAATCATTATTGTTTCAACATCCTTAATCAAAAAATATGCCTGGGGGAAATAAATTCACTAGAAATGCGCTAGAAATTTCTAAATTTAGATGACTGGCATTAACTGGGAATTTGTACAGCATTCACTAGAGATGTAGATGATTACATTTGTTTTAATTACTGCAACATTGTGTGTTGCTCGTTGTGAATGGCTGGGCTTGGTTTACTGTAACACATGTCACTGGTACGGATCACAGTAACGATCTAAAATGAAGGTCCGCCCAAAACAGGTCGGCACAGAAAAGCTGTCCCAAATCTGCTACTCTGATTGTAGGAGTGCCTCATTCATCCAAGGGGTCTCTGCTGACTGAAAGCCCATCAGATCAACACTCATCTACACAGAGGCCGCTCATCCTCTCACTGTCTATTCTGCTAGAGCATTTTTTACAGAGGCACACACACAAGCAGAACCGCAAGTAAGGGGTCCCTGCAGGCTTTAAACATGCTCTGCATTCAATGACTTCAAATTTAAAACAAAGAAATTATTTTTTAATTTTATTTTTACTTTTCTTATTACATGCATTGTTACTTCTGTTTTTTGTGATCAACAAAAAAATAAACTAAAACAGATTTTGAACCTCTTTGCTTTCCCATAAAAATGTTCCTGTGAGGAGGGGAGGATGTGGCTTAAACCAGGGGAGAGTGGAGGGAACGAGGGAGCAGACCAGGGGGAATAGGTAGTGGGCCTGTGATAAACAACGTAATAAAAATGTATTGCATTTTTACAGCTCCTCCCATATGAGGTTGCCTCACTCTCACCCACTTCCTCCAATCACCAGCAGCAGCAACAGCATGGGCTATTTTGACACTATAAATGAATCACCATGGATAGTATAAATAGCAATATTTCAGCCATATTGGTTGATATCTAGTGATGAAGAATTTTCCACAGTGACAGGAAACGGCAATATTGAAATTCTCGGAGCCTCACACAAATTTACCTGAATGTAGTTTGACTATTTTGTACAGTGAGGTCTCATAAGGAAATAGTAAACTATGGTATCACAGGACATTTCTTGGGAAAGGAGGTCCTTAAAGAACAGACTATTTATTTACACTCTAAATAAGGTATGACATGTTCATACCACAGTCACTTAATGAAAAACAGTCTAGACACACAATGCGTTCTACTTTTGCAGACAGTTTTCAACCAAAGTAAAGTAATTGATGGACACAGGTAGAACAGAGCAGGTTGACTTACAAACATCTACAGTGAGGTTTCAAATGAGAGGTGGATAGAGGTTATAGGTTATAGATTAGACGTTAGAGGTTACAGGTTAGAGGTGGAGTGTTGAGGGGATGAGGAGAATGACACAGTTAAGATGAGCAGCATGGATGTTGGGGTGGGGTGGGGGGATAGTCAACTGTAAACCTGGCATAGCATGCTAACAGGAGGCAGAGGAGGGGAGAACATAAAGCAAATCTTGGAGGAATATCCTGCCTGGTTATGGTTGATAGAGAGGAACAGGGATGTCCTATTTGCAGCACTCATCCTGAGGTCCTGTCTGTGTCTCAATGATGCGGCAATGGATTCTCACATTGGCTAATACAAGTTGAAACATGGTACACGCTTTTGAATAGGTGTATCATTAAACCATGTGTGTGTGTGTGTGTGTGTGTGTGTGTGTGTGTGTGTGTGTGTGTGTGTGTGTGTGTGTGTGTGTGTGTGTGTGTGTGTGTGTGTGTGTGTGTGTGTGTGTGCATATATACAAGAGAGAGAGAGAGAGAGAAATTGAGAGAGACACAGAGAGTGAGAGACAGAGAAAGAGAGAGAATGAGAGAGATAGAGAGAGAGAGAGAGAGAGAGAGAGAGGTGAATTTGTGTGTGTATGTGTGTGTTTTCAGTGTCTAAGGAAGGATTAGAAGTGATACAACTCTTACTGAGTAATGTAATCAAATTCACACTAGTGTTAACACAAACCCGGTGTGTGCTAAAAGAATCACATGAAACTAAGCACTGTTTATTCTGAAGTAAACAGTAGAGACATGGAGGCTCACAAAGATTAGTCTGATGTCATCAACCCCAGAGAGAAGATTCCAGAGGGAGTCAGAGAATAGATGGAGGGGGAATCTACTCCCTGAATAGAGGAGAGATGGAGGGGGAATCTACTCCCTGAATAGAGGATAGATGGAGGGGGAATCTACTCCCTGAATAGAGGATAGATGGAGGGGGAATCTACTCCCTGAAGAGAGGATAGATGGAGGGGGAACCTACTCCCTGAATAGAGGAGAGATGGAGGGGGAATCTACTCCCTGAATAGAGGAGAGATGGAGGGGGAATCTACTCCCTGAATAGAGGAGAGATGGAGGGGGAATCTACTCCCTGAAGAGAGGATAGATGGAGGGGGAACCTACTCCCTGAATAGAGGATAGATGGAGGGGGAATCTAATTCCTGAAGAGAGGATAGATGGAGGGGGAACCTACTCCCTGAATAGAGGATAGATGGTGGGGTAAACTACTACCTGACAAAAGGATACATGGAGGGGGAGTCTACTACCTGAAGAATGACAGATGGAGGGGGGATCTACTCCCTGATGAGAGGATAGATAGAGGGCGAATCTACTATCTGAAGAGAGGATAGATATAGGGGAAATATACAACCTGAAGAGAGGAGAGATGGAAGGGGGGTCTACTCCCGGAAGAAAGAAAGATGGAGGGGAATCTACAACCTGAAGAAGGATAGATTGAGGGGAAATCTACTACCTGAAGAAGGATAGATGGAGGGGAAATGTACTAGATGAAGAGAGGATAGATGGAGGGGAAATCTACTCTGTGAAGAGAGGAATTATGGAGGGGGAATCTACAACCTGATGAGAGGATATATGGAGGGAGAATCTTCTACCTGAAGACAGATAGACGGAGGGTGAATCTACTACATGATGTGAAGTTAGATGGAAGGGAATCTACTCTGTGAAGAGAGGATAGATGGAGGGGGAATCTACTATCTGTAGAGAGGATAAATGGAAAGGTAATCTGCTAACTGAAGAACAGATAGATGGAGGGGAAGTCAAATGTGAAGATAGATGGAGGGGGAATCTACACTCTGATGTGAAGATAGATGGAGGGGGAATCTACTCCCTGAATAGAGGATCGATGGAGGGGGAATCTACACTCTGAATAGAGGATAGATGGAGGGGGAACCTACTCCCTGAATAGAGGATAGATGGAGGGGGAATCTACTCCCTGAATAGAGGAGAGATGGAGGGTGAATCTACTCCCTGAAGAGAGGATAGATGGTGGGGGAATCTACTCCCTGATGAGAGGATAGATTGAGGGGGAATCTACACTCTGAAGAGAGGATAGATAGAGGGTGAATCTACTCCCTGAAGAGAGGACAGATTGAGGGGGAATATACACTCTGAAGAGAGGATAGATAGAGGGTGAATCTACTCCCTGAAGAGAGGATAGATAGAGGGTGAATCTACTACCTAAATAGATGATAGATGGAGGGTGAATTTACTACCTAAATAGATGATAGATGGAGGTTGAATCTACTACCTAAAAAGAGGATAGGATGGAGAAGAAATCTACTACCTAAAAAGAGGATAGGATGGAGAAGAAATCTACTACCTAAAAAGAGGATAGATGGAGGGGGAACCTACTCCCTGAATAGAGGATAGATGGAGGGGGAATCTACTCCCTGAATAGAGGAGAGATGGAGGGTGAATCTACTCCCTGAAGAGAGGATAGATGGTGGGGGAATCTACTCCCTGATGAGAGGATAGATTGAGGGGGAATCTACACTCTGAAGAGAGGATAGATAGAGGGTGAATCTACTCCCTGAAGAGAGGACAGATTGAGGGGGAATATACACTCTGAAGAGAGGATAGATAGAGGGTGAATCTACTCCCTGAAGAGAGGATAGATAGAGGGTGAATCTACTACCTAAATAGATGATAGATGGAGGGTGAATTTACTACCTAAATAGATGATAGATGGAGGTTGAATCTACTACCTAAAAAGAGGATAGGATGGAGAAGAAATCTACTACCTAAAAAGAGGATAGGATGGAGAAGAAATCTACTACCTAAAAAGAGGATAGATGGAGGAGAAATCTACTACCTAAAAAGAGGATAGGATGGAGAAGAAAACTACTACCTAAATAGATGATAGATGGAGGTTGAATCTACTACCTAAAAAGAGGATAGGATGGAGAAGAAATCTACTACCTAAAAAGAGGATACATGGAGGAGAAATCTACTACCTAAAAAGAGGATAGGATGGAGAAGAAAACTACTACCTAAATAGATGATAGATGGAGGGAGATTCTACTAAATTAAGTAGGATAGATGGAAGGGGAATCGACTGTGTGAAGAGCGAAAAGATGGAGGGCGATTCTACTATCAGAAGAGAGGAAAGATGGAGGGGGGATCTACTCCCTCATGAGAGGATAGATGGAGGGGAAATCTACTACCTGAAGAGAGGAAAGATGGAGGGGGAACCTACTCCCTGAATAGAGGATAGATGGAGGGGGAATCTAATTCCTGAAGAGAGGATAGATGGAGGGGGAACCTACTCCCTGAATAGAGGATAGATGGAGGGGGAATCTAATTCCTGAAGAGAGGATAGATGGAGGGGGAACCTACTCCCTGAATAGAGGATAGATGGTGGGGTAAACTACTACCTGACAAAAGGATACATGGAGGGGGAGTCTACTACCTGAAGAATGACAGATGGAGGGGGGATCTACTCCCTGATGAGAGGATAGATAGAGGGCGAATCTACTATCTGAAGAGAGGATAGATATAGGGGAAATATACAACCTGAAGAGAGGAGAGATGGAAGGGGGGTCTACTCCCGGAAGAAAGAAAGATGGAGGGGAATCTACAACCTGAAGAAGGATAGATTGAGGGGAAATCTACTACCTGAAGAAGGATAGATGGAGGGGAAATGTACTAGATGAAGAGAGGATAGATGGAGGGGAAATCTACTCTGTGAAGAGAGGAATTATGGAGGGGGAATCTACAACCTGATGAGAGGATATATGGAGGGAGAATCTTCTACCTGAAGACAGATAGACGGAGGGTGAATCTACTACATGATGTGAAGTTAGATGGAAGGGAATCTACTCTGTGAAGAGAGGATAGATGGAGGGGGAATCTACTATCTGTAGAGAGGATAAATGGAAAGGTAATCTGCTAACTGAAGAACAGATAGATGGAGGGGAAGTCAAATGTGAAGATAGATGGAGGGGGAATCTACACTCTGATGTGAAGATAGATGGAGGGGGAATCTACTCCCTGAATAGAGGATCGATGGAGGGGGAATCTACACTCTGAATAGAGGATAGATGGAGGGGGAACCTACTCCCTGAATAGAGGATAGATGGAGGGGGAATCTACTCCCTGAATAGAGGAGAGATGGAGGGTGAATCTACTCCCTGAAGAGAGGATAGATGGTGGGGGAATCTACTCCCTGATGAGAGGATAGATTGAGGGGGAATCTACACTCTGAAGAGAGGATAGATAGAGGGTGAATCTACTCCCTGAAGAGAGGACAGATTGAGGGGGAATATACACTCTGAAGAGAGGATAGATAGAGGGTGAATCTACTCCCTGAAGAGAGGATAGATAGAGGGTGAATCTACTACCTAAATAGATGATAGATGGAGGGTGAATTTACTACCTAAATAGATGATAGATGGAGGTTGAATCTACTACCTAAAAAGAGGATAGGATGGAGAAGAAATCTACTACCTAAAAAGAGGATAGATGGAGGAGAAATCTACTACCTAAAAAGAGGATAGGATGGAGAAGAAAACTACTACCTAAATAGATGATAGATGGAGGTTGAATCTACTACCTAAAAAGAGGATAGGATGGAGAAGAAATCTACTACCTAAAAAGAGGATACATGGAGGAGAAATCTACTACCTAAAAAGAGGATAGGATGGAGAAGAAAACTACTACCTAAATAGATGATAGATGGAGGGAGATTCTACTAAATTAAGTAGGATAGATGGAAGGGGAATCGACTGTGTGAAGAGCGAAAAGATGGAGGGCGATTCTACTATCAGAAGAGAGGAAAGATGGAGGGGGGATCTACTCCCTCATGAGAGGATAGATGGAGGGGAAATCTACTACCTGAAGAGAGGAAATATGGAGGGGGGGGGATCTACTCCCTCATGAGAGGATAGATGGAGGGGAAATCTACTACCTGAAGAGAGGAAAGATGGAGGGGGGGGATCTACTCCCTCATGAGAGGATAGATGGAGGGGAAATCTACTACCTGAAGAGAGGAAATATGGAGGGGGGGGATCTACTCCCTCATGAGAGGATAGATGGAGGGGGAATACGATCCTGAAGAGAGGATAGATGGAGGGGTAAACTACCATCTGATGAAATTATATTTGGAGGTGTAATCTACTACCTGAAGAGAGGATAGATGGAGGGGGAATCTACTACCTAAAGAGAGGATAGATGGATGGTGAATCTACTACCTAAATAGATGATAGATGGAGGGGTAATCTACACGCAGAAGAGAGGACAGATGGAGTGGGAATCTACTCACAGAAGAGAGGATTGATTTAGGGGGAATCTACTCCCTGAAAAAGTATAGATGGATGGGGAATCTATTTCCTGAAGAGATGATAGATGGAGGGGGAGTCTACTCCCTGATGAGAGCATAGATGGAGGGGGAATCTACTACCTGATGAGAGGATAGATAGAGGGTGAATCTGCTACCTAAATAGATGATAGATGGAGGTTGAATCTGCTACCTAAATAGATGATAGATGGAGGGGGATTCTACTACCTAAATAGATGATAGATGGAGGGGGATTCTACTACCTAAATAGATGATAGATGGAGGTTGAATCTACTACCTAAATAGATGACAGATGGAGGGGGAATCTATTACCTGAAAAAGTATAGATGGATGGGGAATCTATTCCCTGAAGAGAGGATAGATGGAGGGGGAATCTAAACGCTGTAGAAGGATAGATGGAGGGGGAATCTACTCCCTGATGAGAGGATAGATGGAGGGGGAATAAACTCCCTGAAGAGAGGATAGATGGAGGGGGAATCTAAACGCTGTAGAAGGATAGATGGAGGAGGAATCTATTCCCTGAAGAGAGGATAGATTGAGGGGAATCTATTCCCTGAAGAGAGGACACCTGGAGGTGGAATCTACTATCTGAAGAAGGATAGATGGAGGGGGAATCTATTCCCTGAAGAGAGGACACCTGGAGATGGAATCTACTATCTGAAGAAGGATAGATGGAGGGGGAATCTATTCCCTGGAGAGAGGATAGATGGAGGGGGGGGGGGATCTACTCCCTGATGAGAGGATAGATGGAGGGGGAATCTCCAACCTGAAGAGAGGATAGATGGGGGAAATCTATTACCTGAAAAAGGATAGATGGATGGGTAATCTACTAACTGAAGAGAGGATAGATGGAGGTGACATTTACTTCCCTAAGAAGTATAGCTGGAGGGGGAATCTACATTCCTGAAGGAATGATAGATTGGGTGGGGGATCTACTCCCTGAAGAGAGAATAAATGTAGTGTGAATCTATTATCTGATTAGAGTTCTGATTGAGGGGGAATCTACTCCCTGAAGAGAGCATAGATGGAGGGGGAATCTACTCCTTGAAGAGAGCATAGATGGAGGGGGAATCTACTCCCTGAAGAGAGCATAGATGGAGGGGGAATCTACTCCCTGAAGAGAGCATAGATGGAGGGGGAATCTACTCCTTGAAGAGAGGATAGATTGAGGGGAATCTACTCCCTGAATAGAGGATAGATGGAGGGGAATCTACTCCCTGAAGAGAGGATAGATGGACAGGTTATCTACTACCTGAAGGGAGAATAGATGGATGGGGCATCTACTACCTGAAGAAGATAGATTGAGGGGGAATCTAGAGGGGAATCCATGACTCAAGCTTTCATTTTGTTTATACCTGCTCTACAAATGTATAGTCCCTTAAAACCAGTTAATGAAGAAAACTGCTCTTGCTCTTCTGTCAGATGTACATGTAGTGATGAGGACTGCAAATTGGGACACCCATGGTAATGTTAGAGGGAAGGTCAGCTGTAGATCAGGTAATGTTAGAGGGAGGGCCAGCTGTAGATCAGGTAATGTTAGAAGGAGGGACAGCTGTAGATCAGGTAATGTTAGAAGGAGGGCCAGCTGTAGATCAGGTAATGTTAGGGGGAGGGCCAGCTGTAGATCAGGTAATGTTAGAAGGAGGGACAGCTGTAGATCAGGTAATGTTAGGGGGAGGGCCAGCTGTAGATCAGGTAATGTTAGAGGGAGGGCCAGCTGTAGATCAGGTAATGTTAGAAGGAGGGCCAGCTGTAGATCAGGTAATGTTAGGGGGAGGGCCAGCTGTAGATCATGTAATGTTAGAGGGAGGGCCAGCTGTAGATCAGGTAATGATAGAGTGAGGGCCAGCTGTAGATCAGGTAATGTTAGAGGGAGGGCCAGCTGTAGATCAGGTAATGTTAGAAGGAGGGCCAGCTGTAGATGAGGTATTGTTAGAGGGAGGGCCAGCTTCAGATCGGGTAATGTTAGAAGGAGGGCCAGCTGTAGATCAGGTAATGTTAGAGGGAGGGCCAGCTGTAGATCAGGTCATGTTAGAGGGAGGGCCAGCTGTAGATGAGGTAATGTTAGAGGGAGGGCCAGCTGTAGATGAGGTATTGTTAGAGGGAGGGCCAGCTGTAGATCAGGTAATGTTAGAGGGAGGGTCAGCTGTAGATGAGGTATTGTTAGAGGGAGGGCCAGCTGTAGATCAGGTAATGTTAGAGGGAGGGTCAGCTGTAGATGAGGTATTGTTAGAGGGAGGGCCAGCTTCAGGTCGGGGTAATGTTAGAGGGAGGGTCAGCTCCACAGGGCATGACCAGTGCATTTTTCAGCCCATTGAGATACTGTTAAGGTTGATTGACTGATTGATTGGTTAATCAATCAGACCATTTGCTTTAGAGTCAACCTCACAGAGGGAATGGAAGCATGTCAAACGGAACGGAAGGAGATATAGAACACAGCTCTACTCAAGCTGGGAATCAAACTATTGTTCCATACCCATAAATTCAATCCCAAGATGCTCTGCCATTGCAGAAAGTTGACAGTTGGAAAAACAAACAAAAAGAAGAGGAGAACAGTTTAGGAGAGACACCTTCCAACATAGATAAACAACAGATATACATACACAGTATGGGCATTGAGCGACAGGACTGACGGGACAGTTGAGACACGGATGGTGAGTCATGAGTAACAGTTACAGTAACAGGACGGAGCTGGACAACATCAAGCTAAGACCATCAGGACATCCAAACAAGCACCACAGACAGACACAAGACAAGCAGACAAAACAACAGCAAGCAGTTAGACTAGACTAGAGCATGCAAATCCAGATATCCACTTAACTCACTGCCATAATGACAAGATGGGATCTCTGGGCCATCCATTAAGGGCAGATTATGACATAGTGCACTACTTAGCTAATGAAACATTATATTACCATGACAGATGGGTCTATAGCACAAGAACATAGATCGTTTTGAAAGTATAGATTAGTCGTCCAATTAATAGATTTGAATATATTATTTAATTAAATCTATCTTCCTGATCATAAGGGATGTTAGATGTTACTTCTTCTGGTACTCACTACATGGCAGCACAGTCCAATGTTAATGTTTCATTCAACACAGGCAACTGCATTCAGATTCAGGAAACATTTGATGGAACATGACATGTGACGATGGTATCATGTCCAATGACATGTTAACAGAAAAACCTTACCTGTAAACCATGGGAATACAAAATCTGATCAATTCACTCTAAAATATTACATTATAACCATGTTATGGGGAGGGGAGGGGATGACTGATAGAGAGTAAGTGTATGTTCTGTATGTGATGGAAGGCCTGTGTGACAGTATGAGACGTGAAGCCTGTGATTGCCTTCACTGAGGGATACATGTATTAGGGAAGACAGAGTCCATCTCAGCAATCTGTTCCACCAACCTCATCTAAGGACCAGCAACACCTTGATACTATTGACTAAGCTAAGATGATGTTTCACCTCATCCGCAAAACAAAGTTATCCAATCAGCTTCAGAGGGGGGATTATATTGCATGGGAAGAAGTGGAGAAGGGCTGCACCATTCCAGCTGCTGAACCCATATCTCTGACAGCCCACTTGCTCTAGTCGGGTTGCAGCAAATCCCAGCTGTTGTCATGACAACGTGCTCTTGGGGGGGCTGAGGGGGTCCAGCTTTCTGTAGCGCCATCAATGAGATATTTGGGGTAGGGGAGACGCCCTGATAGGAGGAGGGAAGTGGGATGGATGGATAAGTGGATGGATGAGGTTCGGAGAGAGAGTGTAGGGCTGGAGGGGATTCTGTATGCTTCTATATGTTCTAGTTCTGTTTTGGCCTCAAAAAGCTAACTTCACAGCATGATGAGGATTGCAATACTAGCCCATATATGCTGGAGATGCTGGAGAGGGTAGATGTATATTACAGTGGCTCACCAGCTCTACTGTACACAATCTACACTGTAGGGCAATAACACAAGGGAATTAACACAGTCAATAGAAATGGTAGCCAACAAGCTAATCCTTGAAATGCATTTCTTCTCTGACTGACTAGTAAAGTGAGTCGATTTCTAAAGTCCCGTTTGGATCTACAGTATATGTTTTGCTGCAGTGCTGTCAGTTGAGTGGTCCTGACCTCTATTGGCTGTCAGTCGAGTGGTCCTGATCTCTAATGTGGATGTGCGCACTTGAAACTGTGACTGACAGGCATGTGTACATTTAGAGGAAATTGGTGTGCAGAAATGGCCTCCTCTCCAGTGTGCTCTCTGAATTAAATTACACATGTCAGATCTCGCACTGGGAGGGGGGGGGGGAAGAGGGTGGAGCTTCACCCCATCTGTCTGCCTTTTTTGTCATTCATGTTATTATAAGTGGAGCCTCAAGCTTGTTTCCGATGCTACTCTTGTGTGTGCACGCAAAGGTCGTCTCTCAAAGGGATCACGCATAGTTGGGAATTTTCAGATCATTTCAAAGGAAAAGATTTAGATAAATGGTCTAATGTAATTAATGAATTATATCCCTGGTCGGTCCCGATGTTTATTAAATATTTGGTCTGCTTTGATGTTTTTACAGTATTTTAATTGTGGGTATTTTTCTGTAACGGAGGAGGTTTGAAAAATGTCAACCACACTCACTGCCTAGGTCGTCTCAGCATGTCATTTAAGGAAAAAAGGCTTGGCTCTGTTGACTAGAGTTGACAATGAATACACTTCTTGAAAAGAGAGGAATTTGTGCAATTCCATGGAGGTTAAACATAACGTGACAGTAAGATAGATGTCGATGTAGAGTGAGAGAACTCCCATAACCTGCTGGCACATACAATACGGTTCAGTACAGTACCAGGCTGTATGCATAGGCTCTGGGAAAGATGCTTACATTACATATGCAATACATTTTGCAACTAAATAGTGTACAGGAGCGCTGTCATCCTGAAATCCACACAAGGCTGACTTACAAAGGCATGATGTTGATGGATATGTACTGTAGAAAACTACAATACTGCTATACTATAAATCATATACCATGACTTGCCATGGAAACAGAAGGCCCGATGTTTGATCATATACTGTAGAGTGTAGACGTGCATATCATACATTTCCCTGTTTTTATGCAAAACAAAAAAAACATTATAACAATACTGGAGAACCATTATAACCCTACTAGAGAACCACTATAACCCCACTAGAGAACCATTATAACCCTACCAGATAACCATTATAACCCTACTAGAGAACCACTATAACCCTACCAGAGAACCACTATAACCCTACTAGAGAACCACTATAACCCCACTAGAGAACCATTATAACCCTACTAGAGAACCATTATAAACCACTAGAGAACCACTATAACCTTACTAGAGAACCATTATAAACCACTAGAGAACCACTATAACCCTACTAGAGAACCACTATAACCCTACTAGAGAACCATTATAACCCCACTAGAGAACCATTATAACCCTACCAGAGAACCATTATAACAATACTAGAGAACCATTATAACCCTACTAGAGAACCACTATAACCCCACTAGAGAACCATTATAACCCTACCAGAGAACCACTATAACCCTACTAGAGAACCATTATAAACCACTAGAGAACCAATATAACCCTACTAGAGAACCACTATAACCCTACTAGAGAAACATTATAAACCACTAGAGAACCATTATAACCCTACCAGAGAACCACTTTAACCCTACTAGAGAACCATTATAAACCACTAGAGAACCACTATAACCCTACCAGAGAACCACTATAACCCTACTAGAGAACCACTATAACCCCACTAGAGAACCATTATAACCCTACCAGAGAACCACTATAACCCTACTAGAGAACCATTATAAACCACTAGAGAACCACTATAACCCTACTAGAGAACCATTATAACCCTACCAGAGAACCACTATAACCCTACTAGAGAACCATTATAACCCTACCAGAGAACCATTATAACCCTACCAGAGAACCATTATAACCCTACCAGAGAACCATTATAACCCTACTAGAGAACCACTATAACCCTACCAGAGAACCACTATAACCCTACTAGAGAACCACTATAACCCTACTAGAGAACCACTATAACCCTACTAGAGAACCACTATAACCCTACTAGAGAACTATTAGTATTTTGTTTTTTTATGTGTTATTTCTTACATTGGTACCCCAGGTAATCTTAGGTTTTATTACATACAGTCGGGAGGAACTACTGGATATAAGAGCAACGTCAACTCACCATCATTACGACCAGGAATACAACTTTCCCGAAGCGGATCCTGTGTTTTTCCCACCACCCAGGACAATGGATCGAATCCCAGCCGGCGAACCAAAACAACGTCGCCGTAAAAGGGGCAGACGAAGTGGTCTTCTGGTCAGGCTCCGTAGACGGGCACATAGCACACCGCTCCTGAGCATACTACTCGCTGGTCAAGGACCAGTCTCTTGACAACAGGGTTGATGAAATCCGAGCAAGGGTAGCATTCCAGAGAGACATAAGAGACTGTAACGTTCCTTCTCTTTCTTTCTTTGCTTCACGGAAACATGGCTCACTCGAGACACGATATCGGAGTCGGTAGAGCCAGCTGGTTTCTTCACGCATCGCGCCGACGGAAACAAGCATCTTTCTGGTAAGACGAGGGGCCTTATGATTATGATTATGATTAACGAGTCGTAGTGTGATCATAATAACATACAGGAAATCAAGTCTTTCTGTTCACCTGACTTAGAATTCCTCACAATCAAATGTCGACAGCATTATCTACCAAGAGAATACTCCTCGATTATAATCACAGCCGCATATATTCCCCCCCAAGCAGACACATCGACAGCCCTGAACAAACTTTATTTGACTCTATGTAAACTGGAAACCACATATCCTGAGGCTGCATTCATTGTAGCTGGGGACTTTAACAAGGCTAATCTGAAAACAAGACCCCCTAAATGCTATTAGCATATTGATTGTGCTACCAGGGCTGGTAAAACCCAAGATCATTGTTATTCTAACTTCCGCGACGCATAAGGCCCTCCCCCGCCCTCCTTTTGGAAAAGCTGACCACGACTCAATTTTGTTGCTCCCAGCGTATAGACAGAGACTAAAACAGGAAGCTCCCGCGCTCAGGTCTGTTCAACTTTTTGAAGTTTTTGCTTCAATCACGTGTATTGGGATACGTTCCGCATTGCGTCAAACAACAACATTGACGAATACGCTGATTCGGTGAGCGAGTTTATTAGCAAGTGCATTGGCAATGTCGTACCCACAGCAACTATTAAAACATTCCCGAACCAGAAACCGTGGATTGATGGCAGCATTCGCGTGAAACTGAAAGCGAGAACCACTGCTTTTAACCAGGGCAAGGTGACCGGAAACATGACCGAATACAAACAGTGTAGCTAATCCCTCCGCAAGGCAATCAAACAAGGTAAGCTTCAGTATAGAGACAAAGTAGAGTTGCAATTCTACAGCTCAGACACAAGAGGTATGTGGCAGGGTCTACAGTCAATCACGGATTACAAAAAGAAAACCAGCCCCGTCGCGGACCAGGATGTCTTGCTCCCAGACAGATTAAACAACTTCTTTGCTCGCTTTGAGGACAATACAGTGCCACTGACACGGCCCGCTACCAAAACCTGTGGACTCTCCTTCACTGCAGCCGACGTAAGTAAAACATTTAAACCTGTTAACCCTCGCAAGGCTGCAGTCCCAGACGGCATCCCCAGCCGCATCCTCAGAGCATGCGCAGACCAGCTGGCTGGTCCCACATGCTTCAAGAGGGCCACCATTGTTCCTGTTCCCAAGAAAGCTAAGGTAACTGAGCTAAACGACTACCCCGTAGCACTCACTTCCGTCATCATGAAGTTCTTTGAGAGACTAGTCAAGGACCATTTCACCTCCACCCTACCTGACACCTTAGATCCACTCCCATTTGCTTACCGCCCCAATAGGTCCACAGACGACACAATCGCAACCACACTGAACACTGCCCTAACCCATCTGGACAAGAGGAATACCTATGTGAGAATGCTGTTCATCGACTACAGCTCAGCATTTAACACCATAGTACCCTCCAAGCTCGTCATCAAGCTCGAGACCCTGGGTCTCGATCCCTCCCTGTGCAACTGGGTTCTGGACTTCCTGACAGGCCGCCCCAGGTGGTGAGGGTAGGTAACAACATCTCCACCCCACTGATCCTCAATACTGGGGCCCCACAAGGGTGCATTCTGAGCCATCTCCTGTACTCCCTGTTCACCCACAACTGCATGGCCATGCATGCCTCCAACTCAATCATCAAGTTTGCAGACGATTACCAACAATGACGAGACGGCCTACAGGGAGGATGTCAGGAAAATAACCTCACACTCAACGTCAACAAAACAAAGGAGATGAACGTGGACTTCAGGAAACAGCAGAGGGAGCACCCCCCTATCCACATTGACGGGACAGTAGTGGATAGGGTAGTAAGTTTTAATTTCCTTGGCGTACACATCACTGACAAACTGAATTGGTCCACCCACACAGACAGCGTGGTGAAGAAGGCGCAGCAATTCGGCTTGTCACCAAAAGCACTCACAAACTTTTACAGATGCACAATCGAGAGCATCCTATTGGGCTGTGTCACCGCCTGGTACGGCAACTGCTCCGCCCACAACCGTAAGCCTCTCCAGAGGGTAGTGAGGTCTGTACAACGCATCACCGGGGGCAAACTACCTGCCCTCCAGGACACCTACACCACCCAATGTCACAGGAAGGCTATAAAGATCATCAAGGACAACAACCACCCGAGCCACTGCCTGTTCACGCCGCTATCATCCAGAAGGCGAGGTCAGTACAGTTGCATCAAAGCAGGGACCGAGAGACTGGAAAACAGCTTCTATCTCAAGGCCATCAGACTGTTAAACAGCCACCACTAACATTGAGTGGCTGCTGCCAACATACTACTCAACTCCAGCCACTTTAATAATGGAAAAATGTATGTAAAAATGTATCACTAGCCACTTTAAACAATGCCACTTAATATAATGTTTACATCCCCTACATTACTCATCTCAGATGTACAGTGCCTTGCGAAAGTATTCGGCCCCCTTGAACTTTGCGACCTTTTGCCACATTTCAGGCTTCAAACATAAAGATATAAAACTGTATTTTTTTGTGAAGAATCAACAACAAGTGGGACACAATCATGAAGTGGAACAACATTTATTGGATATTTCAAACTTTTTTAACAAATCAAAAACTGAAAAATTGGGAGTGCAAAATTATTCAGCCCCCTTAAGTTAATACTTTGTAGCGCCACCTTTTGCTGCGATTACAGCTGTAAGTCGCTTGGGGTATGTCTCTATCAGTTTTGCACATCGAGAGACTGACATTTTTTCCCATTCCTCCTTGCAAAACAGCTCGAGCTCAGTGAGGTTGGATGGAGAGCATTTGTGAACAGCAGTTTTCAGTTCTTTCCACAGATTCTCGATTGGATTCAGGTCTGGACTTTGACTTGGCCATTCTAACACCTGGATATGTTTATTTTTGAACCATTCCATTGTAGATTTTGCTTTATGTTTTGGATCATTGTCTTGTTGGAAGACAAATCTCCGTCCCAGTCTCAGGTCTTTTGCAGACTCCATCATTCTTCCAGAATGGTCCTGTATTTGGCTCCATCCATCTTCCCATCAATTTTAACCATCTTCCCTGTCCCTGCTGAAGAAAAGCAAGCCCAAACCATGATGCTGCCACCACCATGTTTGACAGTGGGGATGGTATGTTCAGCTGTGTTGCTTTTACGCCAAACATAATGTTTTGCATTGTTGCCAAAAAGTTCAATTTTGGTTTCATCTGACCAGAGCACCTTCTTCCACATGTTTGGTGTGTCTCCCAGGTGGCTTGTGGCAAACTTTAAACGACGCTTTTTATGGATATCCTGCCTGGTGTGTTCCTTGTTCTTCATGATGCTCTCTGCGCTTTAACGGACCTCTGAGACTATCACAGTGCAGGTGCATTTATACGGAGACTTGATTACACACAGGTGGATTGTATTTATCATCATTCAGGTCAACATTGGATCATTCAGATATCCTCACTGAACTCTCTCTTTCTGGAGAGAGTTTGCTGCACTGAATGTAAAGGGGCTGAATAATTATGCACGCCCAATTTTTCAGTTTTTGATTTGTTAAAAAAGTTTGAAATATCCAATAAATGTCGTTCCACTTCATGATTGTGTCCCACTTGTTGTTGATTCTTCACAAAAAAATACAGTTTTATATCTTTATGTTTGAAGCCTGAAATGTGGCAAAGGTCGCAAAGTTCAAGGGGGCCGAATACTTTCGCAAGGCACTGTATATACTGTACCCGATACCATCTACTGCATCTTGCCTATGCCGTTCTGTACCATCACTCATTCATATATTTTGTATGTACCTATTCTTCATCCCTTTACACTTGTGTGTATAAGGTAGTAGTTGTGGAATTGTTAGGTTAGATTACTGCATTGTCGGAACTAGAAGCACAAGCATTTTGCTACACTCGCATTAACATCTCCTAACCATGTGTATGTGACAAATAAAATGTGATTTGATTTGCCTGTTACTCAGGCCCAAAAGCCAGGATATGCATATAAGTGGTATCATTGGATAGAAAACAATTTGAAGTTTGTAGAAATGTTAACATAATGTATGAGACTATAACACAATTGATATGGTAGCCGAAAATCCAAAGAAAAACCAAACGTAATTCTTTTTTTTTTGAGATGCCATGCTCTTTCAATGGAAAGCTATAGGTCCTCTGCAATTCCAGCTCCCAGATTGCAATTCCTATGGCTTCCACTAGATGTCAACAGTCTTTGTTCAACGTTTCAGGCTTGTTCCTTCCAAAACAAGGAAGAATTTTGAGTTTTGGTACCGGGAGTCAAAGTTGGAAATCAGTCTGTGTGCGGGCGACGAAGAGGACGCACACTTGCTAATTTTTTTCTATTGAGCATACTTCTTTCCGTATTAAATATTCTAGTTTAATTACATTTTAGGGTACCTGAGGATTCAATAGAAACATAGTTTGACTCGTTTTAACAAAGTTTAGCGGTAGCTTTTTGGATTATTTTGTCTGCATGTTGAACGAGTGAATTACTGAAATTGATGGCGCCAACTAAACAGACTTTTTGAGATATAAAAAATGATTTCATCTAACAAAACGACCATGCATGTTGTAGCTGGGACCCTTTTGATTGCAAACAGAGAAAGATTTTCAAAAAGTAAGTGATTATTTAATCGCTATTTGTGATTTTATGAAGACTGTGCTAGTTGAAAAAAATGTTGATGTTGGGGCGCCGTCCTCAAACAATCGCAATGTTAACCCTACTAGAAAACCATTATAACCCACTAATGAAACACTACAACCCTACTATAACTATACGAGAGTACCATTATGACCCTCCAACAGAACCATTATAAACCGACAATAACCCTACAAGAGAACCATTATAACCCTACTATAACCCCACAAGAAAATCTTTACAAACCTACTATAGAACCACTAAAACCCTACTATAGAACCACTAAAACCCTACTAGAGAACCACTATAACCCCACTAGAGAACAATTATAACCATACTATAACCCTTCCTGTAAATCATTATAACCCTACTAAAGAACCATTAAAACCCTACGAGAGAACCATTATAACAATACTAGAAAACAATGTTAACCCTACTAGAGAACCAATATAACAATACTAGAAAACAATGTTAACCCTACTAGAGAACCAATATAACAATACTACAAAACAATGTTGACCCTACTAGAGACCCATTATAACAATACTACAAAACAATGTTAACCCTACTAGAGAACCAATATAACAATACTAGAAAACAATGTTAACCCTACTAGAGAACCAATATAACAATACTACAAAACAATGTTGACCCTACTAGAGACCCATTATAACAATACTACAAAACAATGTTAACCCTACTAGAGAACCAATATAACCCTACTAGAGAACCACTAAAACCCTACTAGAGAACCAATATAACCCTACTAGAGAACCACTAAAACCCTACTAGAGAACCATTATAACCCACTAGAGAACCGCTATAACCCTACTATAGAAACATTACAACCCACTAGAGAACCACTATAACCTTACTATAGAAACATTACAACCCTTCTATAGAACCACTATAACCCTACTAGAAAATCATTATAACCCTACTAGAGAACCCCTACAACCCTTCTATAACCCTACTAGAGAACCACTATAACCCTACTAAGAGAACCACTAAAACCCTACTAGAGAACCATTAGAACCCACTAGTGAACCATTATAAACCACAAGAGAATCATTATAACTCTACTAGTTAACCATTATAAACCACTAGTGAACCATTATAACTCTACTAGAGAAACATTATAACTCTACTAGAGAAACATTATAACTCTACTAGAAAAACATTATAACTCTACTAGAGAAACATTATAACTCTACTAGAGAAACAATATAACTCTACTAGAGAAACATTATAACTCTACTAGAGAAACATTATAACTCTACTAGAGAAACATTATAACCCTACTAGACAACCACTATAACCCTACCTTAACCCTACTAGATAACCGCTATAACCACTATAACCCTACTAGATAACCACTATGACCCTACTAGAGAACCACTATAACCCTAGGGTTACCCTACTAGATAACCACTATAACCCTACATTAACCCTACTAGACATTCACTATAACCCTACCTTAACCCTACTAGACAACCACTATAACCCTACATTAACCCTACTAGACATCCACTATAACCCTACCTTAACCCTACTAGATAACCAATATAACCCTACCTTAACCCTACTAGAGAACCACTATAACCCTACCTTAACCCTACTAGATAACCACAATAACCCTACCTTAACCCTACTAGAGAACCACTATAACCCTACCTTAACCCTACTAGATAACCACTATAACCCTACCTTAACCCTATTAGAGAACCACTATAACCCTACTAGACAACCACTATAACCTTACCTTAACCCTACTAGATAACCACTATAACCCTACATTAACCCTACTAGACATCCACTATAACCCTACCTTAACCCTACTAGATAACCTAGATAACCCAACTAGATAACCACTATAACCCTACCTTAACCCTACTAGATAACCACTATAACCCTACCTTAACCCTACTAGATAACCACTATAACCCTACCGTAACCCTTCTTGACAACCACTATAACCCTACCTTAACCCTACTAGACAACCACTATAACCCTACTAGATAACCACTATAACCCTACTAGATAACCACTATAACCCTACATTAACCCTACTAGACAACCACTATAACCTACTAGATAACCACTATAACCCTACATTAACCCTACTAGATAACCACTATAACCCTACCGTAACCCTACTAAAGAACCGCTATAACCCTACCTTAACCCTACTAGATAACCACTATAACCCTACCTTAACCCTTCTAGATAACCACTATAACCCTACCTTAACCCTACTAGAGAACCACTATAACCCTACCTTAACCCTACTAGATAACCACTATAACCCTACCTTAACCCTACTAGAGAACCACTCTAACCCTACCTTAACCCTACAAGATAACCACTATAACCCTACATTAACCCTACTAGATAACCACTATAACCCTACCTTAACCCTACTAGATAACCACTATAACCCTACATTAACCCTACTAGATCACCACTATAACCCTACCTTAACCCTATTAGCGAACCACTATAACCCTACCTTAACCCTACTAGATAACCACTATAACCCTACATTAACCCTACTAGACATCCACTATAACCCTACCTTCACCCTACTAGATAACCTAGATAACCCTACTAGATAACCACTATAACCGTACCTTAACCCTACTAGATAACCACTATAACCCTACCGTAACCCTTCTAGACAACCACTATAACCCTACCTTAACCCTACTACATAACCACTATAACCCTACTAGATAACCACTATAACCCTACATTAACCCTACTAGACAACCACTATAACCCTACTAGAGAACTACTATAACCCTACCTTAACCCTACTAGATAACCACTATAACCCTACCGTAACCCTACTAGACGTCCATTATAACCCTACCTTAACCCTACTAGATAACCACTATAACCCTACCTTAACCCTACTAGAGAACCACTATAACCCTACCTTAACCCTACTAGATAACCACTATAACCCTACCTTAACCCTACTAGAGAACCACTATAACCCTACCTTAAACCTACTAGATAACCACTATAACCCTACCTTAACCCTACTAGATAACCACTATAACCCTACCTTAACCCTACTAGAGAACCACTATAACCCTACTAGACAACCACTATAACCCTACCTTAACCCTACTAGATAACCACTATAACCCTACCTTAACCCTACTAGATAACCTAGCTAACCCTACTAGATAACCACTATAACCCTACCTTAACCCTACTAGAGAACCACTATAACCCTACCTTAACCCTACTAGATAACCAATATAACCCTACATTAACCCTACTAGATAACCACTATAACCCTACCTTAACCCTACTAGATAACCACTATAACCCTACCGTAACCCTACTAGAGAACCGCTATAAACCTACCTTAACCCTACTAGATAACCACTATAACCCTACCTTAACCCTACTAGATAACCACTATAACCCTACCTTAACCCTACTAGAGAACCACTATAACCCTACCTTAACCCTACTAGAGAACCACTATAACCCTACCTTAACCCTACTAGAGAACCACTATAACCCTACCTTAACCCTACTAGATAACCACTATAACCCTACGTTAACCCTACTAGAGAACCACTATAACCCTACCTTAACCCTACTAGAGAACCACTATAACCCTACCTTAACCCTACTAGATAACCACTATAACCCTACCTTAACCCTACTAGAGAACCACTATAACCCTACTAGAGAACCACTATAACCCTACTAGACATCCACTATAACCCTACCTTAACCCTACTAGATAACCACTATAACCCTACCTTATCTAGTAGGGTTAAGGTAGGGTTATAATGGACGTCTAGTAGGGTTACGGTAGGGTTATACTAGTGGCTTAACCCTACTAGAGAACCACTATAACCCTACCTTAACCCTACTAGATAACCCTACATTAACCCTTCTAGACATCCACTATAACCCTACCTTAACCCTACTAGATAACCTAGATAACCCTACTAGATAACCACTATAACCCTACCTTAACCCTACTAGATAACCACTATAACCCTACATTAACCCTACTAGATAACCACTATAACCCTACCTTAACCCTACTAGATAACCACTATAACCCTACCGTAACCCTTCTAGAGAACCACTATAACCCTACCTTAACCCTACTAGATAACCACTATAACCCTACATTAATCCTACTAGATAACCACTATAACCCTACCTTAACCCTACTAGATAACCACTATAACCCTACCGTAACCCTACTAGAGAACCACTATAACCCTACCTTAACCCTACTAGATAACCCCTATAACCGTACCTTAACCCTACTAGATAACCACTATAACCCTACCTTAATCCTACTAGATAACCACTATAACCCTACCGTAACCCTTCTAGATAACCACTATAACCCTACATTAACCCTACTAGATAACCACTATAACCCTATCTTAACCCTACTAGATAACCACTATAACCCTACCGTAACCCTACTAGAGAACCACTATAACCCTACCTTAACCCTACTAGATAACCCCTATAACCCTACCTTAACCCTACTAGATAACCACTATAACCCTACCTTAACCCTACTAGATAACCACTATAATCCTACCTTAACCCTACTAGATAACCACTATGACCCTACTAGATAACCTAGATAACCACTATAACCCTACCTTAACCCTACCAGGCAACCACTTTAACCCTTTGTGAAATTTTAAGGAGGATTCAATCCCTTTTGGAGATTTAAACTGCCCTTAAAAAAAACTAATGGATAAATACTAGTTAACGCAGGGGTCATGTTGATGTGTAAACACAGGGAAACATAGCAACCCTGAGTGGGGCACAAATACATGATCCCACACAGTATGCGGACATACAGTTTAATGCCAAAATAAAGGAAACTCTTAGGTAAATGAGGGATACAAAGTATATTGAAAGCAGGTGCTTCCACACAGGTGTGGTTCCTGAGTTAATTAAGCAATTATCATCCCATCATGCTTAAGGTGCTGTATAAAAATGACTGCATCGGTGATTACTGCATTGTTGTTTTAGAGCTTGTAAGGCATTTCACTGTATTGGTGCTCTTGACAATAAAACTTGTAATTTGAAAAATGCCCACGTGCTCATTATTTTGGCCACCATGGCTAGAAGAGATCTCTCTTGAAAGAGGGGTCTCAAGAGCATAGAGGTTTTAAAGGGTGTGTAGGTTTTGTCTCAGTCACCAGATCTCAACCCAATTGAACACTTATGTGAGATTCTGAAGTGGTGCCTGAGACAGCGTTTTAAACCACCATCAACAAAATGATGGAATTTCTTGCGTAAGAATTACGTTGCATTCCTTCAACAAAGTCCTCCAATAAAGTTTCAGACACTTGTAGAGTCTATGCCAAGGTCCATTGAAGCTGTTCTGGCTCGTTGTGGCCCAACGCCCTCTTAAGACACTTTATATGTTGGTGTTTCCTTTATTTGGGCAGTTAACTGTACATCAGAGCCAATAGCTTTGAGGGATGAGCTGTCGAGGCTTCAAGTTCTCCACATGCGTCTCTAATCTGGGTGTAATTGTGAGGTTGATGGACATGCTTGCTGGGGTTGCCAATGTGGAGCGCTGGTGTTGGGTTAAGATCTGTCGCCCCAGGCCACTAGTGCTGTTTAATACTACACTGTAATGTAATTATAGGGCAGGAACTCAGTGCTGAGGAGGACCTCTGTGAGAGCAGGCAGAGTTTGTTGTTTTACTGTGAGAATGGCATTCTGCTGTTAAAGCTTGGGACGTGTTATTGCAGAAACAGTGAGGAGAATAGCAGGGTAAGCTCTCTGTGTGTGTGTGTATGTGCGTGTGCACGTGTGTGGTCAGGGAATACAACTAAGAATGGCATTGTCCATACATGTCCTGATCCATGATGTGACCAGGCAGGTGTTGTCATTGTATACTGCCTATGCATTTCATTTAGACAAGCATGTTCCATATGAAGTGATGCAATACCTACATGCTTATTTTGCCTATTGCATTTAGTGATTATCCATGGGCAATATGGATAGTCAAAAAGTACCCTGGGTAGTTTATCTTATCAATAACAAATTGACAAAAGATACAGAGAAATTAGAATAACGACCAGTTAATGTAATCAGTCAATTAGGACTGTAATGTCATTTGTATTACAACTGGCAATGTCATTAAGCTGAATCAGGCGTCATCGGTCTTATTCCTAACAGTTATGTCACCTGACATTCCTGTTTGATAACTAATGCAATATAATCAGGGTATTTCTGTCCATGGATCAGCACTAATGTTATCACAAATGACTTTGGTTTTCTCCCTGACTGGAGACACACAGCAATCCAAGTATTCCATTCTAGCAGAGCACATGCAATTACTGTACATATCAATGTCAAGGACATTCAGTACCAAGTCACATGCCGACTGAACTTGTTGAAGGGGATCCAGTGAATGCATCTCTACGCTAATTCTCTGTAATGCGGTCATTTGTTTTAAAATTAGAACATCAACAAATGAACGATGTTGGTCTGAATGGAGCATCGCCGCGGGGATGAGTCAACACACACAGATGGCAGAGAACAGCTATTAGGACCAAACAACACAGAGTCCTGCCACATGTCAACATCCTGTACCACATGCAGGACAGACAGACAGACAGACAGACAGACAGACAGACAGACAGAGAGACAGACAGACAGGCAGGCAGGCAGGCAGGCAGGCAGGCAGGCAGGCAGGCAGGCAGGCAGGCAGGCAGGCAGGCAGGCAGGCAGATAGACAGACAGACAAGCAGACAGGCAGATAGATAGACAGAAGAGGAAATGGACATACGGTAGAAACTGGCCATGACGTAGTTTTGACAGCGATCACCAGTAAAGTCATTCGGACACCTGATGGAAAGAAACAAAACCACAAACAGAGGGAGGTGGGAGGGAGGAGGAAGGGAGGAAGAAGGGAAGAGGAAGGAAGGAGGAAGGGAGAAGGGAGGGAGGGAGGAGGGAGGGAGTGAGAGAGAGAGAGAGAGAGAGAGAGAGAGAGAGAGAGAGAGAGAGAGCAGAGATGGAGGGTATCGAGAGGAGAGGATATGAACAAGAGGCAGAGAGGAAATGAAAGGAGAAAGACAGAGAAAGAAAGAAGCAGAAGAAAACTGAATTAGAACCGCAGCAATACCAGGGACAGTAGAAGCAAAGCGATCCCACCGGTGACACTGTTGTGCCGCGCACCACCCATGGCTTTGGTTGACCTGAGAGGAAGGAGGAGGAAGAGGACCATAGAGGAAGCCCAGTGACAACGTGACTCTGTTCTCAGCTGTTGGTGTCATGTGAACATACTTTTGTAAGGATTGGGCATGCGCAACCGCAGCGGCTCTGTTTGCAAACACCGCTGGCCGAAGAATCCATCTGGACATCTGGGGAGGAGGAGAGGGGAACAACATGATATGAAAAACGCAGTAGTGAAGTCTGTACACGTTACTGGTGAAGGCCTGAAAGAGAGGTTACATTACAACATGCAAGTTGGTGGTCCAGAAACATTACACTAAAAAGCATCACTAGGTTTTGGCTTACTCAGTCAAGTAATTGGGTTAGAAATGAGTGTCACTCAACAAGAGTGAATGTCTCTTGCTGAATAGAAGGCAGTTGACCATGAGGTCCGTGAGGACTCAATGATCTCTACCATCCTAGTCTATCTGTATCATCTAACAATCAATAGTGTCATGTGTTCAAACACATTAACACTGGTAGGAACATGTCTGCTCATGAAGGCAACATTTCCACAGCACCAGTTCTTAGCAAACAAACTGTAGCTGCATCCAACAGTGCCTGTTGGTAGAGAATCAGGTAACATAGAAGCATAGACATGGAAACATTGGGACTGAGGCATATAGCTGGATCAAACAATAGACAATATAGGATATGGGCTCATGGCAACATTAGACAACTTTAGAAGGGATCAAAACATCTGGATTCTGGAGTGAACCATCGCTTAAACAAACTCTGCCTTTGCATTGGATGGCACTTTGCATTGGATGGCACTTTGCATTGGATGGCACTTTGCATTGGATGGCACTTTGCATTGGATGGCACTATAAAACAATCAAATTAGATCATATCAAATGTTATTTGTCACATTCACGTGTTTAGCAGATGTTATTGCGGGTGAAGTGAAAAGCTAGTGTTTCTAGCTCCAACAGTGCAGTAATATCTAACAAGTAAGATCTAACAATACACACAATCTAAAGTAAAGAAATGGAATTAAGAATATATAAATATTTGGACGAGTAATGTCAGCATGGCATTGATTAAGCTACAGCAGAATAGGATAGAATACAGTATATACATATGAGATGGGCAATGCAAAATATGTAAACATTATTAAAGTGACTCGTGTTCCATTATTAAGTGGCCAGTGATGTCAAGTCTATGTATATAGGGCAGCAGCCTCTAATGTACTAGTGATGGCTATTTAACAGTCTGATGGCCTTGAGATAGAAGCTGTTGTTCAATCTCTCAGTCCCAGCTTTCATGCACCTGTACTGACCTTGCCTTCTGAATGATAGCGGGGTGAACAGGCAGTGGTGATTTTGATGATCTTTTTGGCCTTCCTGTGACATTGGGTGCTGTAGGTGTCCTGGAGGGCAGGTAGCTTGCCCCCAGTGATGCGTTTTGCAGACCGCACCATCCTCTGGAGACCCTGCGGATGTGGGCGGTGCAGTTGCCGTACCAGGTGGTGATACAGCCCTACAGGATGCTCTCAATTGTGCGTCTGTAAAAGTTTGTGAGGGTTTTAGGTGCCACGCCAAATATCTTCAGCCTCCTGAGGTTGTGTGGGTGGACCATTTCAATTTGTCACTGATGTGTACGCCGAGGAACTTGAAGCTTCCACCTTTTTCCCTGCGGTCCCATCAAAATAGGGGGGTGTTCCCTCTGCTGTTTCCTGAAGTCCATCCTTGTGGGGCCCCAGTGTTGAGGATCAGCGAAGTGGAGGTGTTGTTTCCTATCTTCACCACCTGGGGGCGGCCCGTCAGGAAGTCCAGGGCAGGGTTCAGACCCAGGGCTTCGAGCTTAACGATGAGCTTGGAGGGTACTATGGTGTTGAATGCTGAGCTATAGTTAATGAACAGCATTCTTACATAGGTATTCCTCTTGTCCAGATGGGATAGGGCAGTTTGTAGGTCTACTGTACAGTATCAGGTAAGATAGAGGTGTTATGATCCTTGACTAGTCTCTCAAAGTACTTGATGACAGAAGTGAGTGCTAAGGAGCAGGAACAACGGTGGACATCTTGAAGCATGCGGGGACAACAGACCTAGGGAGAGATTGAATACATCCGTAAACACTGCAGCCAGCTGGTCTGCGCATGCTCTGAGGTCACGGCTAAGGATGCCGCCTGGGCCGGCAATTTTGTGAGGGTTAACACGCTTGTCTTACTCACGTCGGCCACGGAGAAGGAGAGCACACAGTCCTTGGAAGCGGGCCGCATCGGTAGCACTGTGTAATCCTCAAAGCGGGCGGTGAAGGTGTTTAGCTTGTCCGGAAGCAAGACGTCAGTGTCCGTGGCTAGTTTTCCCTTTGTTGTCCATGACTGTCTGTAGACATGGCTGGCAGACTTAGTAGGAGGGTACACTGTTCAAAATACAATACAGTCTGTCTCTTCCTCTCCCTCTCTCCTAATATCCCCAATTTTGCAGATATTAGGCCGCCCGTCCCCACCTCCCCATCTGTGCTGTTATAACTGACAGGTACACCAGTGAGAAAGGCAGAGGTCATGGAATAATGTTCCCCTGATTGAGAGTGCCAGAGGGGTGGGCCTACATGTGTCCTCAAGTGCCCCACCAGGGAGGTAGGGGGGTGCATGGGGAAACCAACCCACAGGGATGAAACAACCCCCCCTCCAATCACACCATCCCCCTCTCTTTCTAACCTCTTGGCCTCTTCCTTCTTCACATGGGGTTGCAAATAGCCCTGCATCATTTGACTTGGTCCTGTATAGAAGAGACTCATTCTGTTACATATGTTGAACCTTTATTATCCTGGTAATAAAACGCAGTAGGCCCCCTGCCTGTGCACTTCATCATATAGCAACCACATATAATTTTGGCCATGATGTTCTGGGAGACTTTTATTGCACTTTTATGTCTCTCTCTGTGCCCACGTCTTTGTTCCCTGGCCTTTCTACATGTCTGGTGGAGAGGAGTGCATTGAATATGGTGAAGACAGTTGATGTCCAGAGTTACACTGTCACGCCTCTTTCATGTTGGCAAAGCTCTGTTGAGTTTGCTCATGAACCGCAACAACCATATTTATAATAATAACAATAATAATGATCATTAATTCAACTTTTATAGTGCTGTACATAAAGAACATTTCAAAGTGCTGTAAAGCAACAAAAACATTCAAAAACAACATAATTATTCATCATGAGTAGATCGACAGTCAAGAGACTAAAGGTTGAGAATGTTCATGGCTTGATTGAGGTCAGCGCAGGGAGGAGGTGTTCAAAGAGAAGAGCCGGAAGCAGGGAGGCGGGAGGCAGCACGTTGTCATCATGGTGTCTCGACCATTCACACTATCTGTGGCTTTGTAGTAGGACTCAGTCAGATGAAGTGAGAGTTTCGTACTAGAAACTGGACTAGAGGCTAGCTAGCTAGCTACTCTTCACTACTATCAAAATTCAACTCACACTCGGGTGATGCTACGGACGTCACGAGGCGCCAGAAAGCACACCACATACACCAACACCAATAGTAATTCAGGAGTAGCCTCATAACTTAGTCCACTATACCGCCATGGTCATCTGTCATTTTGGTACACCTCTCTATATGGGCTTCTCTTCATCCTCAACCACCAGACAGATATTTATGGTGACACCTGTCCATTTAATCAAAAACACTGCTGCAGCCCCCTCTCCCAATCATTCTATTCTTCTTCTTCTTCTTCTTCTTCTTCTTGTGTCTCCTTAGCCACCTCTCCCCTCTCCCTCTCTCTCAACGAATCAGGTTGTGTGGTTCATTGAGGAGTGCCAACATTCCACACTCTCTCTCCACCAACAGGACCGTTAATCCACCAGAGGTCATTCCTGGTGATTTATGAGATTTCTAAAATGTCTCCCAGAAATATTATGATATTCCATCATGTCTAATGACTCATACTGAGTGATATGTTAAATGGAGGATCACACAATAATAGGGAAAGACTGCTGGAGAAATGACTAAGACCAATGCACTGTCACTGTAAAATCTACAAATGTTGAAATCTGTCCTCATTAAGGAAACGGTGTACAAATTGAGCACACATTGAAAGAAATCTATATCGGTTTGAGGTTTTTAAACAGGATGAAATATCTTCTTTCAACATAAACCAAGAGCACAGCACATAGCACACAAGCATTGCAGCAGAACAAACCCATTAGACTAAAGACACAGTAATGACCCCAAAGGCAATTAGCAGTCAGATGTCTGATGGGTGTTCCTCTTCTTCCTCCATGAAGAATATTGGCCTGATGAGTCGTACATGTACCTCGGACCTACAGTACAGACTATACTTGATCCAGACTCATATTATTCACTGTTCCTGTCTGTTTTCTTGTCCCCGACCTGCAGTAATCTTTATTGAGCAGACATTGCTAATGTGGCTGATACTGTGTAACATGTCATGCCATGAACTACAGTGCTACTGGATTACCTTCAGGGTCATTCGTTAAACTTTTCCTTCCCCTCTAAAGAACTATATATTTCAAAGTGAAGGAGCCGGACATTCAAATAGGGCCAGCTGTCGGCCGGACTTGTTCAGCCGATGAGTAATACCGGACGAAGCCTGGCCTATATTGAATGAGATGGCTTTGGGGCAACAATTCCCCGCAGGCCTCCACTGCATTATTCAACTTTTCTGGACCCGTGCCTCGACCGTGAGTGAATTAGCTGCAGCAATTGAGTTATTGCTCCCTCCAATTTGTACACAGCTTATTGAATGGCTGTTGCAGCCATGTCCTCACTGCTTGCTGAGCAGTGTTGCTGGAGCCAGCAGAACACACACAACGGCTGGCCAGTGGACCTACACACTATTATTCATCGTAGACCAACATGGAAGCACATGATGTTTACATAATGGACCAAAACACACTATGCTAGGATGTGATACTGAAACTGTAGAGATGTCAAACACAACAACACACCACTCGTTCTCCAGCACAGACTGTCATATTGATGCAAACTGTCACGATACGGGATAGCATCATAAACATTTACATGTTTTGAGCTTGCTGCAAGGACATGTTTTTTGCAATGACAACACCCAGAATACAAACCCATATACTTTATGCACATTCTTGCATACGCAGTTATAGTACAGCTTCATAATGTTGTTCTAGTACAGCTTCATAATGTTGTTATAGTACAGCTTCATAATGTTGTTCTAGTACAGCTTCATAATGTTGTTATGGTACAGCTTCATAATGTTATAGTACAGCTTCATAATGTTGTTATAGTACAGTTTCATAATGTTATAGTACAGCTTCATGATGTTGTTATGGTACAGCTTCATCATGATTTTATAGTACAGCTTCATAGTGTTGTTCTAGTACAGCTTCATAATGTTGTTATGGTACAGCTTCATAATGATGTTATAGTACAGCTTCATAATGTTGTTCTAGTACAGCTTCATAATGTTGTTATGGTACAGCTTCATAATGATGTTATAGTACAGCTTCATAATGTTGTTCTAGTACAGCTTCATAATGTTGTTATAGTACAGCTTCACAATGTTGTTATAGTACAGCTTCATAATGTTATAGTACAGCTTCATAATGTTGTTATAGTACAGCTTCATAATGTTATAGTACAGCTTCATAATGTTATAGTACAGCTTCATAATGTTGTTATAGTACAGCTTCATAATGTTGTAGTACAGCTTCATAATGTTATAGTACAGCTTCATAATGTTGTTATAGTACAGCTTCATAATGATGTTATAGTACAGCTTCATAATGCTATAGTACAGCTTCATAATGTTGTTATAGTACAGCTTCATAATGTTGTTATAGTACAGCTTCATAATGTTGTTATGGTACAGCTTCATAATGATGTTATAGTACAGCTTAATAATGTTGTTATGGTACAGCTTGATAATGTTGTTATGGTACAGCTTCATAATGTTGTTATAGTACAGCTTCATAATGTTGTTATGGTACAGCTTCATAATGTTGTTATAGTACAGCTTCATAATGTTATAGTACAGCTTCATAATGTTATAGTACAGCTTCATAATGTTGTTATAGTACAGCTTCATAATGTTATAGTACAGCTTCATAATGTTATAGTACAGTTTCATAATGTTATAGTACAGCTTCATAATGTTGTTATGGTACAGCTTCATAATGATATTATAGTACAGCTTCATAATGTTGTTATGGTACAGCTTCATAATGTTGTTATGGTACAGCTTCATAATGTTGTTATGGTACAGCTTCATAATGATGTTATAGTACAGCTTCATAATGTTGTTATGGTACAGCTTCATAATGTTGTTATGGTACAGCTTCATAATGTTGTTATGGTACAGCTTCATAATGTTATTATGGTACAGCTTCTGCACACACAAACATTAACTTATATTGGCACATTTCAACATGGAAGTAAGGAAATGCACCTCAACATGCTCACCCTGGCATACAGAACATTCAGTACATGACTCAGAATCTGATAGCAGGAAAGCTCATCGTTCCCACATTCACAATCAATAGAAAAACATGTATCTTCTAATAACAAAATGTCCTTAGCGCTCTTGATTAATCTGACCCCCTTTTCAAAGGCCTTGAGTTGTAAGCAATAATTCTATTTACCTCGCTAGAGGTCTCTGACTGGCGTAAATATTTGTTTCCCTACTAAACCAGTGAACCATTCCATCACGTGCGAGGCTCCTGCACGCTAAACGTGGGCTGAGAACCATGAGCAGATCACCATCCATCCTCCTCATCAGCAATGGAAGTATACATGAAAGAGATTTCTGTATATACGGGCAGTGCCTTCCTGTACTGCTCTGCTCTACTCTGCTCTGCTCTACTCTGCTCTGCTCTGCTCTACTCTGCTCTGCTCTGCTCTGCTCTACTCTACTCTACTCTGCTCTGCTCTGCTCTACTCTGCTCTGCTCTACTCTGCTCTACTCTGCTCTGCTCTACTCTGCTCTGCTCTACTCTGCTCTACTCCGCTCTGCTCTGCTAAGAGGGAGGAAGGATGGGGTAATAGAGGGGGGATAGACAGGGTGATCGAGGGGGATAGATGTGGTGATCGAGGGGGGATAGAGGTAGATGGATTGGGTGATAGAGAGGGGTATGGGGTGATAGAGGGGGAATAGAGGGGATACAGTTGGGGTGATAGTGGGGGATAGATGGGGTGATTGAGGGGTGATAGATGGGGTGATAGAGGGAGGATAGATGGGGTGATAGAGGGGGGATAGATGGGGTGATAGAGGGGGGATAGACAGGGTGATAGAGGGAGGATAGATGGGGTGATTGAGGGGTGATAGATGGGGTGATAGAGGGAAGATAGATGGGGTGATAGAGGGGGGATAGACAGGGTGATAGAGGGAGGATAGATGGGGTGATTGAGGGGTGATAGATGGGGTGATAGAGGGAAGATAGATGGGGTGATAGAGGGGGGATGGACAGGGTGATAGAGGGGGATGGACGGGGTGATAGAGGGGGTGGTGGGGTGATAGAGAGGGGATAGACAGGGTGATAGAGGGGTGATAGAGGGAGGATAGATGGGATGATAGAGGGAGGATAGATGGGGTGATAGAGGAGTGATAGATGGGATGATAGAGGGAGGATAGATGGGGTGATAGGTGGGATGAGAGAGGGTGATAGAGGGGGTGGTGGGGTGATAGAGGGGGGATAGACAGGGTGATAGAGGGAGGATAGATGGGGTGATTGAGGGGTGATAGATGGGGTGATAGAGGGAAGATAGATGGGGTGATAGAGGGGATGGACAGGGTGATAGAGGGGGAGGGACGGGGTGATAGAGGGGGAGGGATGGGGTGATAGAGGGGGTGGTGGGGTGATAGAGGGGGGATAGACAGGGTGATTAGGGGTGATAGAGGGAGGATAGATGGGATGATAGAGGGAGGATAGATGGGGTGATAGAGGGAGGATAGATGGGATGATAGAGGGAGGATAGATGGGGTGATAGAGGAGTGATAGATGGGATGATAGAGAGAGGATAGATGGGGTGATAGGTGGGATGATAGATGGAGGATAGATGGGGTGATAGATGGGATGAGATGATAGAGGGAGGATAGATGGGGTGATAGAGGGGTGATAGAGGGAGGATAGATGGGATGATAGAGGGAGGATAGATGGGGTGATAGGTGGGATGATAGAGGGAGGATAGATGGGGTGATAGATGGGATGATAGAGGGAGGATAGAGGGGTGATAGAGGGAGGATAGATGGGATGATAGAGGGAGGATAGATGGGGTGATAGGTGGGATGAAAGAGGGAGGATAGATGGGGTGATAGATGGGATGATAGAGGGAGGATAGATGGGGTGATAGAGGGGTGATAGAGGGAGGATAGATGGGATGATAGAGGGAGGATAGATGGGATGATAGAGGGAGGATAGATGGGGTGATAGAGGAGTGATAGATGGGATGATAGAGGGAGGATAGATGGGGTGATAGAGGAGTGATAGATGGGATGATAGAGGGAGGATAGATGGGATGATAGGTGGGATGATAGAGGGAGGATAGATGGGGTGATAGATGGGATGATAGAGGGAGGATAGATGGGGTGATAGAGGGGTGATAGAGGGAGGATAGATGGGATGATAGAGGGAGGATAGATGGGGTGATAGAGGGGTGATAGAGGGAGGATAGATGGGATGATAGAGGGAGAATAGATGGGGTGATAGATGGGATGATAGAGGGAGGATAGATGGGGTGATAGAGGGGTGATAGAGGGAGGATAGATGGGATGATAGAGGGAGGATAGATGGGATGATAGAGGGAGGATAGATGGGGTGATAGAGGAGTGATAGATGGGATGATAGAGGGAGGATAGATGGGGTGATAGAGGAGTGATAGATGGGATGATAGAGGGAGGATAGATGGGATGATAGGTGGGATGATAGAGGGAGGATAGATGGGGTGATAGATGGGATGATAGAGGGAGGATAGATGGGGTGATAGAGGGGTGATAGAGGGAGGATAGATGGGATGATAGAGGGAGGATAGATGGGGTGATAGAGGGGTGATAGAGGGAGGATAGATGGGATGATAGAGGGAGAATAGATGGGGTGATAGGTGGGATGATAGAGGGAGGATAGATGGGGTGATAGATGGGATGATAGAGGGAGGATAGATGGGGTGATAGAGGGGTGATAGAGGGAGGATAGATGGGATGATAGAGGGAGGATAGATGGGGTGATAGGTGGGATGATAGATGGGGTGATAGAGGGAGGATAGATGGGGTGATAGAGGGGTGATAGAGGGAGGATAGATGGGATGATAGAGGGAGGATAGATGGGGTGATAGAGGGGTGATAGAGGGAGGATAGATGGGATGATAGAGGGAGGATAGATTGGATGATAGAGGGAGGATGGATGGGATGATAGAGGGAGGATAGATGGGATGATAGAGGGAGGATAGATGGGATGATAGAGGGAGGATATATGGGGTCATAGAGGGAGGATAGATGGGGTGATAGAGGGGTGATAGAGGGAGGATAGAGGGAGGATGGATGGGATGATAGAGGGAGGATAGATGGGATGATAGAGGGAGGATAGATGGGGTGATAGAGGGGTGATAGATGGAGGATAGATGGGGTGATAGATGGGATGATAGAGGGAGGATAGATGGGGTGATATATGGGATGATAGAGGGAGGATAGATGGGATGATAGAGGGAGGATAGATGGGGTGATAAATGGGATGATAGAGGGAGGATAGATGGGATGATAGAGGGAGGATAGATGGGGTGATAGGGGGTTGATAGAGGTAGATGGATGGGGTGATAGAGTGTTGATAGAGGTAGATGGATGGGGTGATAGAGGGTTGATAGAGGTAGATGGATATGATGATAGAGGGTTGATAGAGGTAGATGGATGGGGTGATAGAGGGTTGATAGAGGTAGATGGATATGATGATAGAGGGTTGATAGAGGTAGATGGATGGGGTGATAGAGGGGTGATAGAGGTAGATGGATGGGGTGATAGAGGGTTGATAGAGGTAGATGGATGGGGTGATAGAGGGTTGATAGAGGTAGATGGATGGGGTGATAGAGGGTTGATAGAGGTAGATGGATATGATGATAGAGGGTTGATAGAGGTAGATGGATATGATGATAGAGGGTTGATAGAGGTAGATGGATATGATGATAGAGGGTTGATAGAGGTAGATGGATATGATGATAGAGGGTTGATAGAGGTAGATGGATATGATGATAGAGGGTTGATAGAGGTAGATGGATATGATGATAGAGGGTTGATAGAGGTAGATGGATATGATAATAGAGGGTTGATAGAGGTAGATGGATATGATGATAGAGGGTTGATAGAGGTAGATGGATATGATGATAGAGGGTTGATAGAGGTAGATGGATATGATGATAGAGGGTTGATAGAGGTAGATGGATATGATGATAGAGGGTTGATAGAGGTAGATGGATATGATGATAGAGGGTTGATAGAGGTAGATGGATATGATGATAGAGGGTTGATAGAGGTAGATGGATATGATGATAGAGGGTTGATAGAGGTAGATGGATATGATGATAGAGGGTTGATAGAGGTAGATGGATATGATGATAGAGGGTTGATAGAGGTAGATGGATATGATGATAGAGGGTTGATAGAGGTAGATGGATATGATGATAGAGGGTTGATAGAGGTAGATGGATATGATGATAGAGGGTTGATAGAGGTAGATGGATATGATGATAGAGGGTTGATAGAGGTAGATGGATAGGGTGATTTGTATTTGTATTTGTATTTATGCTGCCAAAGCAGCAGATACTCTTCCTGGTGTCCAGCAAAATTAAGGCAGTTCATACTATTTTAAAACGTTACAATACATTCACAGATTTCACAACACACTGTGTGCTCTCAGACCCCTACTCCACCACCACCACATTTCTACAGTACTAAATCCATGTGAATGTTTAGTGCATATGTTATCGCGTGCGTGCGTGTGTGTGTGTGTGTGTGTGTGTATGTGTGTGTGTGGACATGTTTGTGTTGCTAATAGAGGGGGGTGGATGGGGTGATATAGGGGGGATGGATGTTGTGACAGACAGGGTGATAGAGGTAGATGGATGGGGTGATAGAGGGGGGATAGACAAGGTGATAGAGGGGGTGGTGGGGTGATAGAGGTGTGTATAGACAGGGTGATAGAGATAGATGGATGGGGTATGGGGGGGATAGACAGGGCGATAGAGGGGGGTGGTGGGGTGATAGAGGGGGGATAGAGGTAGATGGACGGGGGGATAGACAGGGTGATAGAGGGGGTGGTGGGGTGATAGAGGGGGGATAGAGGTAGATTGACGGGGTGATGGAGGGGGGATAGACAGTGTGATAGAGGGGAGTGGTGGGGTGATAGAGGGGGGATAGACAGGGTGATAGAGGGAGTGGTGGGGTGATAGAGGGGGGATAGACAGGGTGATAGAGGGGGTGGTGGGGTGATAGAGGGGGGATAGACAGGGTGATAGAGGGGAGTGGTGGGGTGATAGAGGGGGGATAGACAGGGTGATAGAGGGGAGTGGTGGGGTGATAGAGGGGGGATAGACAGGGTGATAGAGGGAGTGGTGGGGTGATAGAGGGGGGATAGACAGGGTGATAGAGGGGAGTGGTGGGGTGATAGAGGGGGGATAGACAGGGTGATAGAGGGAGTGGTGGGGTGATAGAGGGGGGATAGACAGGGTGATAGAGGGAGTGGTGGGGTGATAGAGGGGGGATAGACAGGGTGATAGAGGGGGTGGTGGGGTGATAGAGGGGGGATAGACAGGGTGATAGAGGGGGGTGGTAGGGTGATAGAGGGGGATGAGGATCAGTAGAAGGGGATCGGGAAAAGGGCTCTGACACGTTGGAGAGAAGAGGGTTAGAAATCACTTGACTGGAATGTTAATTCTATCAATGCAATGAAAGGACGAATGTAATTGACAGCGACTGAACAACAGTGGACAACTGCATCAAGCATCATACAACTTTACTCTTTGTGTAAAGAATTACATACGGGATTTAGGAGTGGAGAGAAAAACAGAATTATTAACAATTCATCTCTCACTACAATATATACAGTGCCTTGCGAAAGTATTCGGCCCCCTTGAACTTTGCGACCTTTTGCCACATTTCAGGCTTCAAACATAAAGATATAAAACTGTATTTTTTTGTGAAGAATCAACAACAAGTGGGACACAATCATGAAGTGGAACGACATTTATTGGATATTTCAAACTTTTTTGACAAATCAAAAACTGAAAAATTGGGCGTGCAAAATTATTCAGCCCCTTTACTTTCAGTGCAGCAAACTCTCTCCAGAAGTTCAGTGAGGACCTCTGAATGATCCAATGTTGACCTAAATGACTAATGATGATAAATACAATCCACCTGTGTGTAATCAAGTCTCCGTATAAATGCACCTGCACTGTGATAGTCTCAGAGGTACGTTAAAAGCGCAGAGAGCATCATGAAGAACAAGGAACACACCAGGCAGGTCCGAGATACTGTTGTGAAGAAGTTTAAAGCCGGATTTGGATACAAAAAGATTTCCCAAGCTTTAAACATCCCAAGGAGCACTGTGCAAGCGATAATATTGAAATGGAAGGAGTATCAGACCACTGCAAATCTACCAAGACCTGGCCGTCCCTCTAAACTTTCAGCTCATACAAGGAGAAGACTGATCAGAGATGCAGCCAAGAGGCCCATGATCACTCTGGATGAACTGCAGAGATCTACAGCTGAGGTGGGAGACTCTGTCCATAGGACAACAATCAGTCGTATATTGCACAAATCTGGCCTTTATGGAAGAGTGGCAAGAAGAAAGCCATTTCTTAAAGATATTCATAAAAAGTGTTGTTTAAAGTTTGCCACAAGCCACCTGGGAGACACACCAAACATGTGGAAGAAGGTGCTCTGGTCAGATGAAACCAAAATGGAACTTTTTGGCAACAATGCAAACGTTATGTTTGGCGTAAAAGCAACACCCTGAACACACCATCCCCACTGTCAAACATGGTGGTGGCAGCATCATGGTTTGGGCTTGCTTTTCTTCAGCAGGGACAGGGAAGATGGTTAAAATTGATGGGAAGATGGATGGAGCCAAATACAGGACCATTCTGGAAGAAAACCTGATGGAGTCTGCAAAAGACCTGAGACTGGGACGGAGATTTGTCTTCCAACAAGACAATGATCCAAAACATAAAGCAAAATCTACAATGGAATGGTTCAAAAATAAACATATCCAGGTGTTAGAATGGCCAAGTCAAAGTCCAGGCCTGAAACCAATCGAGAATCTGTGGAAAGAACTGAAAACTGCTGTTCACAAATGCTCTCCATCCAACCTCACTGAGCTCGAGCTGAAAATGTCAGTCTCTCGATGTGCAAAACTGATAGAGACATACCCCGAGTGACTTACAGCTGTAATCGCAGCAAAAGGTGGCGCTACAAAGTATTAACTTAGAGGGGCTGAATAATTTTGCACGCCCAATTTTTCAGTTTTTGATTTGTTAAAAAAGTTTGAAATATCCAATAAATGTTGTTCCACTTCATGATTGTGTCCCACTTGTTGTTGATTCTTCACAAAAAAATACAGTTTTATATCTTTATGTTTGAAGCCTGAAATGTGGCAAAAGGTCGCAAAGTTCAAGGGGGCCAAATACTTTCGCAAGGCACTGTATATATTGGTTTTATTATTTGTGTACTTGTTTTACATTTTACTGAATTGTTATTGACTAGTAACATTTCACGACAACATCTACTGAACTGTGCACATAACCAATAAACTTCGATTTTAATTGATTGACGCTAATTAAAGAAGACGTAGCCTAACAACAAATAAAACCGTCCAAGCAGAGTCCAAACAAAGAGAACAATACCACCAAATGGTGCACTGTGAAGAATCCCAAAATAACAGAGAGGACTCACTTGCAGGAGAACTGATTGATACCATGTATGAAGTAACAGTCGCCGCCGTTCACGCAGTAGGCCTTCTCTGAGTCATTGCATCTTCTGGCATGGCCCGAGCCTGGAGACGGTGTGGTAGTTACTGCAGAGTAAGACAGAGTTACATGTTATTATAAACTGGGTGATTCCAGCACTGAATGCTGATTGGCTGAAAGCCAAGGTATATCAGACCATATACCATGGGTATGACAAAACAACATATTTTTTTACTCATTTACTTCAAATTACATTGGTAACCAGTTTATAATAGCAATAAGGCACCTCTGTGGTTTGTGGTATATGTCCAATATACCAAGGCTAAGGGCAGTATCCATGGCACTCAGCATTGTGTCATGCTTAAGAACAGCCCTTTGCCGTGGTGTATTGTCCATACTGTATACCACACCCCCTCGGTCCTTAATGCTTAAATAACACAGCCATAACAGTACTGTAGACAGTTAGAGCTTTTGTTACTGGAGTTGAGATACAATGTATATTCTGTCAAATAATACTTGAAACTAAGAGGGCTCTATACCGGGGAAATATGTAGAAGAGATGTCATATGTCTTAAAATACAGTGAAATATTCTACTATGTCATGTAGGTAAACTCATAGATACAAGTGCTGCAATTCCAGATGAAGTTTCTTATCAGGTCAATCACTTGTTGTTTTGTGAGTGATTTTATATACAATGCAAGACAGAAAAAGTAATTTGATCACTCATCCTCCACTTTAAACGGTCAGGTCTTTCCTTCCACGAATTGCATTGTCTCTCTCAGTAGTGTTGACACTGACTCAAGACGCTCAATGAGCAAAGATAAATATTTCCCCTTACCGAGCGTAAGAGTCCTTGTTTATACCTCCGATTCAGATCTTTGGAATGGAATGACTGAATGTCACGCTGACTGTTGGTGTTGGAGTCATGCTTGGCCACGCAGTTGTGGGTAAACAGAGAGTACAGGAGGGGACTAAGCACGCACCCCTGAGGGGCCACTGTGTTGACGATCAGCATGGCAGATATGTTTTGCCTACCCTTACTACCTAGGGGCGGCCCATCAGGAAGTCCAGGATTCAGTTGCAGAGAGAGGTGTTTAGTCCCATGGTCCTTAGCTTAGTGATGAGCTTTGAGGGCATTATGGTGTTGAACACTGAGCTGTAGTCAATTAACAGCATTCTCACATAGGTGTTCCTTTTGTCCAAGTAGGAAAGGGCAGTGTGGAGTGCGATTGAGATTGTGTCATCTGTGAATCTGTTGGGGTGCTATGCGAATTGGAGTGGAGTTTCCGGGATGATGGTGTTGATGTGAGCCATGACCAGCCTTTCAAAGCACTTCATGGCTACCGACGTGAGTGTTTCGGGGCGGTAGTCATTTATGCAGGTTACCTTCGCTTTCTATGGTGGTCTGCTTGAAACATGAAGGTATTACAGACTTGTCAGGGAGAGGTTGAAAATGTCAGAGAAGACACTTGCCAGTTGGTCTGCGCATGCTATAGGGAACGTCCTGGTAATCAGTCTGGCCTTGTGGCCTTGTGAATGTTGATCTGTTTAAAGGTCTTGCTCACATCGGCTAAGGAGAACGTGATCACACAGTCGTCAGGAACAGTTGGTGCTCTCATGCATGCTTCAGTGTTGCTTGATGCAAGCATAAAAGGCATTTAGCCCGTCTGATAGGCTCGTGTCACTGGGCAGCTCGCGGCTGGATTTCCCTTTGTAGACCGAAATAGTTTGCCACGTGCAACGACCGGTGTAGTAGGATTCAATCTTAGTGTTGAATTGACATTTTGCCTGTTTGATGGTTCGTCTGAGGGCATAGCGGGTTTCTTATAAGATGTATTATAAATTCAGTTGGTGCTATGGTCATAAGTCACAGTGGGCTGTTTACCATGGTGAAGATGTCATAACACATACATACACAGGACACACACACACACATGACACGGAGGAGCTCATTCATTCAATCAATGTCTCTGTCTCTGTCCCAATTACAGGTCAGGTTAGCATCAATGTCGCTGTCTCAATTACAGGTCAGGTTAGCATCAATGTCTCTGTCTCTGTCTCAATTACAGGTCAGGTTAGCAACAATGTCTCTGTCTCTGTCTCAATTACAGATCAGGTTAGCATCAATGTCTTTGTCTCTGTCCCAATTACAGGTCAGGTTAGCATCAATGTCTCTGTCTCTGTCCCAATTACAGGTCAGGTTAGCAGCAATGTCTCTGTCTCAATTACAGGTCAGGTTAGCATTAATGTGTCTGTCTCAATTACAGGTCAGGTTAGTATCAATGTCTCTTTCTCTGTCTCAATTACAGGTCAGGTTAGCATCAATGTCTCTGTCTCAATTACAGGTCAGGTTAGGATCAATGTCTCTGTCTCTGTCTCAATTACAGGTCAGGTTAGCAGCAATGTCTCTGTCTCTGTCTCAATTCCAGGTCATGTTAGCATCAATGTCTCTGTCTCAATTACAGGTCAGGTTAGCATCAATGTCTCTGTCTCAATTACAGGTCAGGTTAGCAGCAATGTCTCTGTCTCAATTACAGGTCAGGTTAGCATCAATGTCTCTGTCTCTGTCCCAATTACAGGTCATGTTAGCATCAATGTCTCTGTCTCTGTCCCAATTACAGGTCAGGTTAGCAGCAATGTCTCTGTCTCAATTACAGGTCAGGTTAGCATTAATGTGTCTGTCTCAATTACAGGTCAGGTTAGTATCAATGTCTCTTTCTCTGTCTCAATTACAGGTCAGGTTAGCATCAATGTCTCTGTCTCAATTACAGGTCAGGTTAGCATCAATGTCTCTGTCTCTGTCTCAATTACAGGTCAGGTTAGCATCAATGTCTCTGTCTCAATTACAGGTCAGGTTAGCAGCAATGTCTCTGTCTCTGTCTCAATTACAGGTCAGGTTAGCAACAATGTCTCTGTCTCTGTCTCAATTACAGATCAGGTTAGCATCAATGTCTTTGTCTCTGTCCCAATTACAGGTCAGGTTAGCATCAATGTCTCTGTCTCTGTCCCAATTACAGGTCAGGTTAGCAGCAATGTCTCTGTCTCAATTACAGGTCAGGTTAGCATTAATGTGTCTGTCTCAATTACAGGTCAGGTTAGTATCAATGTCTCTTTCTCTGTCTCAATTACAGGTCAGGTTAGCATCAATGTCTCTGTCTCAATTACAGGTCAGGTTAGGATCAATGTCTCTGTCTCTGTCTCAATTACAGGTCAGGTTAGCAGCAATGTCTCTGTCTCTGTCTCAATTCCAGGTCATGTTAGCATCAATGTCTCTGTCTCAATTACAGGTCAGGTTAGCATCAATGTCTCTGTCTCAATTACAGGTCAGGTTAGCAGCAATGTCTCTGTCTCAATTACAGGTCAGGTTAGCATCAATATCTCTGTCTCAATTACAGGTCAGGTTAGCATCAATGTCTCTGTCTCTGTCTCAATTACAGGTCAGGTTAGCATCAATGTCTGTCTCAATTACAGGTCAGGTTAGCATCAATGTCTCTGTCTCAATTACAGGTCAGGTTAGCAGCAATGTCTCTGTCTCAATTACAGGTCAGGTTAGCATCAATGTCTCTGTCTCAATTACAGGTCAGGTTAGCATCAATGTCTCTGTCTCTGTCTCTGTCTCAATTACAGGTCAGGTTAGCATCAATGTCTCTGTCTCAATTACAGGTCAGGTTAGCAGCAATGTCTCTGTCTCTGTCTCAATTACAGGTCAGGTTAGTATCAATGTCTCTTTCTCTGTCTCAATTACAGGTCAGGTTAGCATCAATGTCTCTGTCTCAATTACAGGTCAGGTTAGCATCAATGTCTCTGTCTCTGTCTCAATTACAGGTCAGGTTAGCATCAATGTCTCTGTCTCAATTACAGGTCAGGTTAGCAGCAATGTCTCTGTCTCTGTCTCAATTACAGGTCAGGTTAGCAACAATGTCTCTGTCTCTGTCTCAATTACAGGTCAGGTTAGCATCAATGTCTCTGTCTCTGTCCCAATTACAGGTCAGGTTAGCAGCAATGTCTCTGTCTCTGTCTCAATTACAGGTCAGGTTAGTATCAATGTCTCTTTCTCTGTCTCAATTACAGGTCAGGTTAGCATCAATGTCTCTGTCTCAATTACAGGTCAGGTTAGCATCAATGTCTCTGTCTCTGTCTCAATTACAGGTCAGGTTAGCATCAATGTCTCTGTCTCAATTACAGGTCAGGTTAGCAGCAATGTCTCTGTCTCTGTCTCAATTACAGGTCAGGTTAGCAACAATGTCTCTGTCTCTGTCTCAATTACAGGTCAGGTTAGCATCAATGTCTCTGTCTCTGTCCCAATTACAGGTCAGGTTAGCATCAACGTCTCTGTCTCTGTCCCAATTACAGGTCAGGTTAGCAGCAATGTCTCTGTCTCAATTACAGGTCAGGTTAGCATTAATGTGTCTGTCTCAATTACAGGTCAGGTTAGCATTAATGTGTCTGTCTCAATTACAGGTCAGGTTAGTATCAATGTCTCTTTCTCTGTCTCAATTACAGGTCAGGTTAGCATCAATGTCTCTGTCTCAATTACAGATCAGGTTAGCATCAATGTCTCTGTCTCTGTCTCAATTACAGGTCAGGTTAGCATCAATGTCTCTGTCTCAATTACAGGTCAGGTTAGCAGCAATGTCTCTGTCTCTGTCTCAATTACAGGTCAGGTTAGCAACAATGTCTCTGTCTCTGTCTCAATTACAGGTCAGGTTAGCATCAATGTCTCTGTCTCTGTCCCAATTACAGGTCAGGTTAGCATCAATGTCTCTGTCTCTGTCCCAATTACAGGTCAGGTTAGCAGCAATGTCTCTGTCTCAATTACAGGTCAGGTTAGCATTAATGTGTCTGTCTCAATTACAGGTCAGGTTAGTATCAATGTCTCTTTCTCTGTCTCAATTACAGGTCAGGTTAGCATCAATGTCTCTGTCTCAATTACAGGTCAGGTTAGGATCAATGTCTCTGTCTCTGTCTCAATTACAGGTCAGGTTAGCAGCAATGTCTCTGTCTCTGTCTCAATTACAGGTCATGTTAGCATCAATGTCTCTGTCTCAATTACAGGTCAGCTTAGCAGCAATGTCTCTGTCTCTGTCTCAATTACAGGTCAGGTTAGCAGCAAAGTCTCTGTCTCAATTACAGGTCAGGTTAGCAGCAATGTCTCTGTCTCTGTCCCAAATACAGGTCAGGTTAGCAGCAAGGTATTTATCTCTGTCTCTGTCCCAATTACAGGTCAGGTTAGCAGCAAGGTATTTATCTCTGTCTCTGTCCCAATTACAGGTCAGGTTAGCAGCAATGTCTCTGTCTCTGTCCCAAATACAGGTCAGGTTAGCAGCAAGGTATTTATCTCTGTCTCTGTCCCAATTACAGGTCAGGTTAGCAGCAAGGTATTTATCTCTGTACCCATTGTTGCTAACCTGACCTGTATTCAGTATCAGAAGAGCGTGATAAACAAGGACAGTACGTCATGTTGCTCAGCATTCTTATCGGCAGACACAGTAGCCTTGGTTTCTCAAATGACTGCCTCGCCTGGTTCACCAACTACTTCTCAGATTGAGTTCAGAATCAGGGGGTCCGGACCTCTGGCAGTCTCTATGGGGGTGCCACAGGGTTCAATTCTCGGGCCGACTCTTTTCTCTGTATACATCAATGATGTCGCTCTTGCTGATGGTGAGTCTCTGATCCACCTCTATGCAGACGACACCATTCTGTATACTTCTGGCCCTTCTTTGGACACTGTGTTAACAAACCTCCAGACGAGCTTCGATGCCATACAACTCTCCTTCCGTGGCCTCCAACTGCTCTTAAATGCTAGTAAAACTAAATGCATGCTTTTCAACCGATCGCTGCCCGCACCCGCCTGCACGACTGGCATCACTACTCTGGACTGTTCTGACTGAGAGTATGTGGACTACAAATACCTAGGTGTCTGGTTAGACTGAAACTCTCCTTCCAGACTCATAGTAAGCATCTCCAATCCAAAATTAAATCTAGAATCGGCTTCCTATTTCGCAACAAAGCCTCCTTCACTCATGCTGCCACCTATCCTCGACTTCAGCGACGTAATTTACAAAATAGCCTCCAACACTCTACTCCACAAATTGGATGCAGTCTATCACAGCGCCATCCGTTTTGTCACCAAAGCCCCATATGCTACCCACCACTGCGACCTGTATGCTCCCGTTGGCTGGCCCTCTCTTCATATTCGTCGCCAAACCCACTGGCTCCAGGTCATCTATAAGTCTTTGCTAGGTAAAGCCCTGCCTTATCTCAGCTTACTGGTCAACATAGCAACACCCTACCATAGCACGCGCTCCAGCAGGTATATTTCACTGGTCATACCCAAAGCAAACTCCTCTTTGGCCTCCTTTCCTTCCAGTTCTCTGCTGCCGATGACCGGGACAAATTGCAAAAATCACTGAAGCTGGAGACTTATATCTCCCTCACTAACTTTAAGCATCAGCTGTCAGAGCAGCTTACCGATCACTGTACCTGTACACAGCCCATCTGTAAATAGCCCACCCAAATACCTCATGCCCAAATTGTTATTTTGCACACCAGTATTTCTACTTGCACATCATGATCTGCACATCTATCACTCCAGTGTTAATGCTAAATTGTAATTATTTCGCCACTATGGCCTATTTATTGCCTTACCTACCTAATCTTACTACATTTGCATTTACATTTACATTGTTAAATTTAATGAGGTTTTAGAGTCATAAAGCAAATGAGAAAAACTAAATTAGCTTGAATGAAGAAGAAAAATGAAAATATATGATATATGCCGGTCACGTTCTGACCTTTATTCCTTTGTTATGTCTTTATTTAGTATGGTCAGGGCGTGAGTTGGGGTGGGCAGTCTATGTTTGTTTTTCTATATTTTCTATTTCTGTCTTTGGCCTGATATGGTTCTCAATCAGGGGCAGCTGTCTATCGTTGTCCCTGATTGAGAACCATATTTAGGTAGCCTGTTTTCCTTTGTGTTTTGTGGGTGGTTATTTTCAGTCTTTGTGTGTCTGCACCAGATAGAACTGTTTCGGTTGTCACTTTGTTGTTTAGTATTTTTGAAGTGTTCAGTTTCTTATTAAAAAGATGAACACTAACCACGCTGCGCTTTGGTCCTCTGCTTCTTCCCACGACAGCCGTTACAATGCCTGAAATGATTGTTGTTATTAAACAATTATTGTGATTTAAAATATTTTCGCTGAATTTTGCCCCTAAAATGTTAACTCCATCAGTGACGATTATTGAAGTATTTTCTATGCTAAACCTAAGGGATAATACATGTTGATTTCTGTTCTAAATGTAGAAAAACTGGCCCTGGAGCATGTTAGAGCTATAAAACAAAACAGAAAGAAGTTTGGAAATTTGTGTTACATATTTGAAAAATCAAATGTTTGAATTAAACAATCAAGGCCATTAAACACTTGTTGGACAATAACAGTACAAATGAACTGCCTTTTATGGTGTCTGACAGAGTCAACATAAATCCAGTTAGTTGCATTTTATGACAGGAGGTTGACCCTTTACATGCATAACTGATACCGTGGTCTATCAAAATATACATTTCAAGTTGTGTTAATATGAAGACACATATTTGTGGATCTTTCAAGAATCCCTGAGCTCTAAAACAGCAACGTTTTCTGCTAAACTACGCTGCGCCACTGCATGGAACCTCTTCTGAAGCAAAATAGAAATATTACAGAAACCGTTGTCAATGGGCAAAAATCCACAAACTCAACAGGAATACTTTTTCTCTGAAAGGGCACAAAGCTTGAGCTAGAATTGACGATACATCACTGCAGTTAGAGAAACCTATAGCAACAAATCAGACAAAAAATATATTGTGTGACGGACTAATTGTACTTGTCGGAAGATCCCCCTGGCCCCTCAAATCCACAGTTATCTCACTCACTGTCCATTACATTACATGGCAGGGGATTGGAAGAAGGGAATAAAACATCCCCGAACAAAAGCACCATACACTTTCCTAATAATAGTGTTCTCTTCTTGCAGCTTGCACAATACATAGATGGACACTGGCCCAAGTCCAGCTGTGTAGTGTGTAGTGTTATCTGTCTCTGAGAGGAGCGGAGCTGCTCCGGCCTTGCCAGGAGGGAGACAGTTTATAGTACCCAGGCTCTACTACTTGTTTATCTGTGAGGAGAACTAATGACATGGGTTAACCACTGCACATGAAACTTATTTGGAGCAGGAGCGCTTGTGTCTTTTAAAGAAAGCTTAGTTGTAAATCATGCTACCACATGCTCTCTCATCCGTTACGTCAAAGTATATGATGCTCTCTCATCTGTTACGTCAAAGTATATGATCCTCTCTCATCCGTTACGTCAAAGTATATGATCCTCTCTCATCCGTTACGTCAAAGTATATGATCCTCTCTCATCCGTTATGTCAAAGTATACGATCCTCTCTCATCCGTTACATCAAAGTATATGATCCTCTCTCATCCGTTATGTCAAAGTATATGATCCTCTCTCATCCGTTATGTCAAAGTATATGATCCTCTCTCATCCGTTATGTCAAAGTATATGATCCTCTCTCATCCGTTACGTCAAAGTATATGATCCTCTCTCATCCGTTATGTCAAAGTATATGATCCTCTCTCATCCGTTATGTCAAAGTATATGATCCTCTCTCATCCGTTACATCAAAGTATATGATCCTCTCATCCGTTACGTCAAAGTATATGATCCTCTCTCATCCGTTATGTCAAAGTATATGATCCTCTCTCATCCGTTACGTCAAAGTATATGATCCTATCTCATCCGTTACGTCAAAGTATATGATCCTCTCTCATCCGTTACGTCAAAGTATATGATCCTCTCTCATCCGTTACGTCAAAGTATATGATCCTCTCTCATCCGTTACGTCAAAGTATATGATCCTCTCTCATCCGTTACGTCAAAGTATATGATCCTCTCTCATCCGTTACGTCAAAGTATATGATCCTCTCTCATCCGTTATGTCAAAGTATATGATCCTCTCTCATCCGTTACGTCAAAGTATATGATCCTATCTCATCCGTTACGTCAAAGTATATGATCTTCTCTCATCCGTTACGTCAAAGTATATGATCTTCTCTCATCCGTTATGTCAAAGTATATGATCCTCTTTCATCCGTTATGTCAAAGTATATGATCCTCTCTCATTGTCTTGTTGACTTAACTCTTGTGTGAGGGGATTCCAAATGTCCAAATGCATAATTGTGATATATGAGAACTGTTATCCGGATAATATAGCAAATTGTTTTTTAAAGTTACAAAAGCCGTGCCATTCAGAGAAGAGACTGTGGTGAATCAGACGGTATGTACATTCGGCACCAGTCTGTGTTTGTGGAATACATAAAGACAGTGTAGAACTAATGTAGAATTAGTGTAAAACACCAAATATGTTGTAGATGGTTGAGTAACACTCCCACACTGTTAATGTCATCCTGTTATCCAACACTTTCTTCTCCATTACTAACCCCTCTGTAGACTACCATCACTACCAATTAGATTTGTATTAGTTGTTGCGTTATTGGATTATAGGTGATTTAAGTGTCTTTGATAATCAGTGAAGCCAGGGTGCTGCTTTTGCATAGCATGGAAATAAAGTATTGCTTCAGTTTAATCCAGGTAATATTTCTGATATACACTATATGCACAGCCGATAGAGAGGGAATGTTGAGCTCAGACAGCTCAGTGCACAGAGAAAACCAACTGCTTCTCATGCATCTAAATAAGTAGCATTCTCTTCAATACCAACTGATGATCAAGGCAGGGAGAAAGTGGACCACACTATTTTCCTACAAAACACAATAAAGGAAATGAAAATAATGCATGTCTCATTACACTAAATAACTTTTGATTTTAAGATCTCTTTCTCTCACCCTCTCTCTCTTTACAGCAGAAGACACCGACAGGGCCTTCATCTACATTTATCCTCAAGAGGCAGGCAAGGAATGGGACTGCCAAAAATGGGTGACAAATGAGACGCTTCATCTTGATCATAGCGTCTAGAAGATAGAAATAGGGAGCTTCACTCCCCGTACAGCAGTATCTCCTGTCCAACGACATAACCATGGCCTTCCCTCCCCGTACAGCATGCCCATATCGTTGGGTCAGTATCTCCTGTCCAATGACAGAACCATGGCCTTCCCTCTCTGTACAGCATGCCCATATGGTTGGGTCAGTATCTCCTGTCCAACGACAGAACCATGGCCTTCCGTCCCCGTAAAGCATGCCCATATCGTTGGGTCAGTATCTCCTGTCCAACGACAGAACCATGGCCTTCCCTCTCTGTACAGCATGCCCATATCGTTGGGTCAGTATCTCCTGTCCAATGACAGAACCATGGCCTTCCCTCTCTGTACAGCATGCCCATATTGTTGGGTCAGTATCTCCTGTCCAACGACAGAACCATGGCCTTCCGTCCCCGTAAAGCATGCCCATATCGTTGGGTCAGTATCTCCTGTCCAACGACAGAACCATGGCCTTCCCTCCCCGTACAGCATGCCCATATCGTTGGGTCAGTATCTCCTGTCCAATGACAGAACCATGGCCTTCCCTCCCCGTAAAGCATGCCCATATCGTTGGGTCAGTATCTCCTGTCCAACGACAGAACCATGGCCTTCCCTCCCCGTAAAGCATGCCCATATCGTTGGGTTAGTATCTCCTGTCCAACGACAGAACCATGGCCTTCCGTCCCCGTAAAGCATGCCCATATCGTTGGGTCAGTATCTCCTGTCCAACGACAGAACCATGGCCTTCCCTCTCTGTACAGCATGCCCATATCGTTGGGTCAGTATCTCCTGTCCAACGACAGAACCATGGCCTTCCCTCCCCGTAAAGCATGCCCATATCGTTGGGTCAGTATCTCCTGTCCAACGACAGAACCATGGCCTTCCCTCCCCGTAAAGCATGCCCATATCGTTGGGTCAGTATCTCCTGTCCAATGACAGAACCATGGCCTTCCCTCTCTGTACAGCATGCCCATATGGTTGGGTCAGTATCTCCTGTCCAACGACAGAACCATTGCCTTCCCTCTCCGTAAAGCATGCCCTTATCGTTGGGTCAGTATCTCCTGTCCAACGACAGAACAATGGCTTTCCCTCTCCGTAAAGCATGCCCATATCGTTGGGTCAGTATCTCCTGTCCAACGACAGAACAATGGCTTTCCCTCTCCGTAAAGCATGCCCTTATCGTTGGGTCAGTATCTCCTGTCCAACGACAGAACAATGGCTTTCCCTCTCCGTAAAGCATGCCCATATCGTTGGGTCAGTATCTCCTGTCCAACGACAGAACAATGGCTTTCCCTCTCCGTACAGCATGCCCTTATCGTTGGGTCAGTATCTCCTGTCCAGCATGGTCGGCATGGTACCACAGGCCTTAGAGCCAGTGGCAGTTTACCAATCAGGGAGCAACTCCATTCTCATGAACCTGGTTTCTTATGTTTGGTAGCCATGAGGCTGAGTAAGTCAACTTCCTACTAGGTTAGTTCACCATCAGAGACTGAGGAATATCTTGGTCTACCAGGCTGACCCTTTACATTAAAAGCCTCATGACTGAGACGGGTTCACCAATCCTTTAACCCCAAGGGTAGGTCAGTTCCCCTGTCACAGAGATTTTAAGACTGGGTTTGATTATCTGCTCTCATTCCCTTAGGGTTAGGTCCTTTAGCCCAAAGGCTGTCCTTTAGCCCGAGGGCTGTCCTTTAGCCCGAGGGCTGTCCTTTAGTCCTAGGGCTGTCCTTTAGTCCTAGGGCTGACTGAATTTCCACAGTGTTATCTCTAGCCCAGGGGTTTGGCCAAGAGGCCTCGCCACTGAGTTAGAGTATTCCTTCATGACCAGAGAACTGAAGAGAATGACTGGGGGTGCAAGAGGGGCCATCTGGAAACCTTCATAAACATGTCTGTCTTTCGGCGGTCTCTAAAGGGTTATAAGAAAGTCGTAAAAATGAAAGTGAGGTCCCTGTTGTGCAGTTTTCTTTCTTCTTGAGGCACTTCTTCTGTGCATATGCTCAGACAGTATGTATTCTGGAGGCTAGCCCTGTTCTGCACCTCAGTCACAACCCTCAACAATGGAGTGATTACAGTATATAGTACAGTACATCAACAGCATCCTCATCACTAGGACCACACTAATCTCGGTTAACCTGCCCCCCCTGGTCAGATGTCCAGTTATGATTACGTGGTCTGTCCCTGGCCACACAGAGTCAGTGGAGGAAGTTGAATTGTATCAACCCAGAAATTCCAAATGTTTCACATCTGCAACTGCTGCTGAAAACAACAGTCCCTATTAAGATGCAGACAATATCTGTAATTAAATATTCTCAGCAGCAGATTCCATAAGGCTCATTACTCCTCTTTGTCCATGAAAACCACCAAGTAATCCAGTTATATTTTGGGAAAGAGAGCTATTAAAGATGGAATATGCAGCTAGGGACAAATATAATTTCCAACTGTGAATACAGCAACCAAAAACCTTACAAACTAGGAACGATTTGAGATGTGTAGTTTAGGTGGGACCCAGGTCGTATTACAGTATATACAGTAAGTCACCATTAGTCATCATAGCCTACAGTGTCTTCAGAAAGTATTCATAGCCTTGACTTATTCCACATTTTGTTGTGTTACAGCCTGAAGTCAAAACGGATTAAACAAAAATAAAATCTCACACATCTACATGCAACACCACCTAATGACAAAGTGAAAACATGTTTTCAGAAATGTTTGCAAATGTATTGAAAATGAAATACTGAACTATCTCAATTACAGCTGTGAGTCTTTCTGGGTAAGTTTCTAAGAGCTCTCCCCACCTGGAGAGTACAATATTTGTCCATTATTCTTTTCAGAATTCTTCAAGCTCTGTCAAATTGGTTGTTGATCATTGCTAGACAACCATTTTCAAGTCTTTTCGTATATTTTCAAGCAGATTTAAGTCCAAACTATAATTAGGCTACTCATGAACATTCACTGCCGTCTTGGTAAGCAACTCCAGTGTAGATTGGCCATGTCTTTTAGGTTAATGTCCTGCTGAAAGGTGAATTAATATACTAGTATCTAAGGTTTTGCCTGTGCTTAGCTACATTCCGTTTATTTTTTATCCTGAAAAACTCCCTAGCCCTTAATGATTACAAGCATACCCATAACATGAGGCGGCCACCCCTATGCTTGAAAATATGGAGAGTGGTACTCAGTAATGAGTTGCATTGGATTTGGACCAAACATAATATTTTGTATTCAGGACAAAAATAATTGCTTTGCCACATTTTTTGCAGTATTAATTTAGTGCCCTGTTACAAACAGAATGCATGTTTTGGAATATTCTTTATTCTGTTCAGGCTTCCTTCTTTTCACTCTGTCAATTAGGTTAGTGTTTTGGAGTAACTACAATGTTGTTGATCCATTGTTACGGTGAGTGAATGAGGACCCAAAAGCGAACTAACTTAAACAGAGCTTCTTTAATAACCAAACTGTGGTAGGCTCAGATAGACCGGCAGATTCCGACAGGACAGGACAAGGTTACAGCAAACATGACGATAGTCTGGCTCAGGCATGAAACACAACAAACAAGAATCCGACAAAGACAGGAGCAGAAACAGAGAGAGATATAGGGACCTAATCAGAGGGAAAAAGGGAACAGGTGGGAAAAGGGGTGAATGGGTAGTTAGGAGGAGACAAGGAACAGCTGGGGGAAAGCGGGGGAGAAAAGGTAACCTAATACGACCAGCAGAGGGAGACAGGGTGAAAGGAAAGGACAGAAAGACACAACATGACAATACATGACAGTACCCCCCCACTCACCGAGCGCCTCCTGGCGCACTCGAGGAGGAAACCTGGCGGCAACGGAGGAAATCCTCGATCAGCGCACGGTCCAGCACGTCCCGAGAGGGAACCCAACTCCTCTCCTCAGGACCGTACCCCTCCCAATCAACGAGGTACTGGTGACCACGGCCCCGAGGACGCATGTCCAAAATCCTGCGGACCCTGTAGATGGGTGCGCCCTCGACAAGGATGGGGGGGGGGGGGGAAGACGAGCGGGGGCGCGAAGAACGGGCTTAATACAGGAGACATGGAAGACCGGGTGGACGCGACGAAGGTATCGCGGAAGAAGAAGTCGAACTGCGACAGGATTAATGCCCCGAGAAATACGGAACGGACCAATGAACCGCGGAGTCAACTTGCGAGAAGCCGTCTTAAGGGGAAGGTTCTGAGTGGAGAGCCAAACTCTCTGACCGCGACAATATCTAGGACTCTTAGTTCTACGCTTATTAGCAGCCCTCACAGTCTGCGTCCTATAACGGCAAAGTGCAGACCTGACCCTCTTCCAGGTGCGCTCGCAACGTTGGACAAAAGCCTGAGCGGAGGGGACGCTGGACTCGGCGAACTGAGATGAGAACAGCGGAGGCTGGTACCCGAGGCTACTCTGAAAAGGAGATAGCCCGGTCGCAGACGAAGGAAGCGAGTTGTGGGCGTATTCTGCCCAGGGGAGCTGTTCTGACCAAGACGCAGGGTTGCGAAAAGAAAGACTGCGTAAGATGCGACCAATAATCTGATTGGCCCGTTCTGCTTGACCGTTAGACTGGGGGTGAAAGCCGGAAGAGAGACTGACGGAAGCCCCAATCAAACGGCAAAACTCCCTCCAAAATTGAGACGTGAATTGCGGACCTCTGTCCGAAACGACGTCTGACGGAAGGCCATGAATTCTGAAAACATTCTCGATGATGATTTGTGCCGTCTCTTTAGCAGAAGGAAGCTTAGCAAGGGGAATGAAATGAGCCGCCTTAGAGAACCTATCGACAACCGTAAGAATAACAGTCTTCCCCGCTGACGAAGGCAGTCCGGTGACAAAATCTAAGGCGATGTGAGACCACGGTCGAGAGGGAATGGGAAGCGGCCTGAGACGGCCGGCAGGAGGGGAGTTACCGGACTTAGTCTGCGCGCAGACCGAACAAGCAGCCACGAAACGACGCGTGTCATGCTCCCGGGTGGGCCACCAAAAACGCTGGCGAATGGAAGCAAGCGTACCCCGAACGCCAGGGTGGCCGGCTAACTTGGCAGAGTGAGCCCACTGAAGAACGGCCAGACGAGTAGGAACGGGAACGAAAAGAAGGTTCCTAGGACAAGCGCGCGGCGACGGAGTGTGAGTGAGCGCTTGCTTTACCTGCCTCTCAATTCCCCAGACAGTCAACCCGACAACACGCCCCTCAGGGAGAATCCCCTCGGGGTCAGTGGAGGCTACTGAAGAACTGAAGAGACGAGATAAAGCATCAGGCTTGGTGTTCTTAGAGCCCGGACGATAAGAAATCACGAACTCGAAACGAGCGAAAAACAGCGCCCAACGCGCCTGACGCGCATTAAGTCGTTTGGCAGAACGGATGTACTCAAGGTTCCTATGGTCAGTCCAAACGACAAAAGGAACGGTCGCCCCCTCCAACCACTGTCGCCATTCGCCTAGGGCTAACCGGATGGCGAGCAGTTCGCGGTTTCCCACATCATAGTTACGTTCCGACGGCGACAGGCGATGAGAAAAATACGCGCATGGGTGGACCTTGTCGTCAGAGAGGGAGCGCTGAGAAAGAATGGCTCCCACGCCCACCTCTGACGCGTCAACCTCGACAACGAACTGTCTAGAGACGTCAGGTGTAACAAGGATAGGAGCGGATGTAAAACGATTCTTGAGGAGATCAAAAGCTCCCTGGGCGGAAACGGACCACTTAAAGCACGTCTTGACAGAAGTAAGGGCTGTGAGAGGAGCTGCCACCTGACCGAAATTACGGATGAAACGACGATAGAAGTTCGCGAAGCTGAGAAAGCGCTGCAGCTCGACGCGTGACTTAGGGGCGGGCCAATCAATGACAGCTTGGACCTTAGCGGGATCCATCTTAATGCCTTCAGCGGAAATAACAGAACCGAGAAATGTGACGGAGGAGGCATGAAAAGTGCACTTCTCAGCCTTCACAAAAAGACAATTCTCTAAAAGGCGCTGGAGGACACGTCGAACGTGCTGAAGATGAATCTGGAGTGACGGTGAAAAAATCAGGATATCGTCAAGGTAAACGAAAACAAAGATGTTCAGCATGTCTCTCAGGACATCATTGACTAATGCCTGAAAGACAGCTGGAGCGTTAGCGAGGCCGAAAGGAAGAACCCGGTATTCAAAGTGCCCTAACGGAGTGTTAAACGCCGTCTTCCACTCGTCCCCCTCCCTGATGCGCACGAGATGGTAAGCGTTACGAAGGTCCAACTTAGTGAAAAACCTGGCTCCCTGCAGGATCTCGAAGGCTGAAGACATAAGAGGAAGCGGATAACGATTCTTAACTGTTATGTCATTCAGCCCTCGATAATCTATGCAGGGGCGCAGAGACCCGTCCTTCTTCTTGACAAAAAAAAACCCCGCTCCGGCGGGAGAGGAGGAGGGGACTATGGTACCGGCGTCAAGAGCTACAGACAAATAATCCTCGAGAGCCTTACGTTCGGGAGCCGACAGAGAGTATAGTCTACCCCGGGGGGGAGTGGTTCCCGGAAGGAGATCAATACTACAATCATACGACCGGTGTGGAGGAAGAGAGGTGGCCCTGGACCGACTGAACACCGTGCGCAGATCGTGATATTCCTCCGGCACCCCTGTCAAATCACCAGGCTCCTCCTGTGAAGAAGAGACAGAGGAAACAGGAGGGATAGCAGACATTAAACATTTCACATGACAAGAGACGTTCCAGGAGAGGATAGAATTACTAGACCAATTAATGGAAGGATTATGACAAACTAGCCAGGGATGGCCCAAAACAACAGGTGTAAAAGGTGAACGAAAAATTAAAAAAGAAATGGTTTCGCTATGATTACCAGAAACAGTGAGGGTTAAAGGTAGCGTCTCACGCTGAATCCTGGGGAGAGGACTACCATCCAGGGCGAACAAGGCCGTGGACTCCCTTAACTGTCTGAGAGGAATGTCATGTTCCCGAGCCCAGGTCTCGTCCATAAAACAGCCCTCCGCCCCAGAGTCTATTAAGGCACTGCAGGAAGCTGACGAACCGGTCCAGCGTAGATGGACCGACAAGGTAGTGCAGGATCTTGAAGGAGAGACAGGAGTAGTAGCGCTCACCAGTAGCCCTCCGCTTACTGATGAGCTCTGGCTTTTACTGGACATGAAGTGACAAAATGACCAGCAGAACCGCAATAGAGACAGAGGCGGTTGGTGATTCTCCGTTCCCTCTCCTTAGTCGAGATGCGGATACCTCCCAGCTGCATAGGCTCAGCTCCCGAGCCGGCAGAGGAAGATGGTAGTGATGCGGAGAGGGGGGCAACGGAGAACGCGAGCTCCTTTCCACGAGCTCGGTGACGAAGATCAACCCGTCGCTCAATGCGAATAGCGAGTTCAATCAGGGAATCCACGCTGGAAGGGACCTCCCGGGAGAGAATCTCATCCTTTGCAAAGCCGGCTCGTTCCAGCCACTGGAGGCAGCAAGAGTGCGAAACTCAATAGAGTAGTCTGTTATGGATCGATTACCTTGACATAGGGAAGACAGGGCCCTGGAAGCCTCCTCCCCAAAAACAGATCGATCAAAAACCCGTATCATCTCCTCCTTAAAGTCCTGATACTGGTTAGTACACTCAGCCCTTGCCTCCCAGATTGCCGTGCCCCACTCACGAGCCCGTCCAATAAGGAGAGATATGACGTAGGCGACACGAGCAGTGCTCCTGGAGTAAGTGTTGGGCTGGAGAGAAAACACAATATCACACTGGGTGAGGAACGAGCGGCATTCAGTGGGCTCCCCAGAGTAACACGGCGGGTTATTGATTCTGGGCTCCGGAGATTCGAAAGCCCTGGAAGTGGCCGGTGGATCGAGGCGGAGATGGTGAACCTGTTCTGTGAGGTTGGAGACTTGGGTGGCCAGGGTCTCAACGGCATGTCGAGCAGCAGACAATTCCTGCTCGTGTCTGCCTAGCATCGCTCCCTGGATCTCGACGGCTGAGTGGAGAAGATCCGAAGTCGCTGGGTCCATTCTTGGTCGGATTCTTCTGTTACGGTGAGTGAATGAGGACCCAAAAGCGAACTAACTTAAACAGAGCTTCTTTAATAACCAAACTGTGGTAGGCTCAGATAGACCGGCAGATTCCGACAGGACAGGACAAGGTTACAGCAAACATGACGATAGTCTGGCTCAGGCATGAAACACAACAAACAAGAATCCGACAAAGACAGGAGCAGAAACAGAGAGAGATATAGGGACCTAATCAGAGGGAAAAAGGGAACAGGTGGGAAAAGGGGTGAATGGGTAGTTAGGAGGAGACAAGGAACAGCTGGGGGAAAGCGGGGGAGAAAAGGTAACCTAATACGACCAGCAGAGGGAGACAGGGTGAAAGGAAAGGACAGAAAGACACAACATGACAATACATGACATCCATCCTCAGTTGTCTCCTATCACAGCCATTACTCTGTAACTGTTTTAAAATCACCATTGGCCTCATGGTGAAATCCCTGAGTGGTTTCCTTCCTCTCTGGCTACTGAGTTAGAAAGGACACCTGTATCTTTGTAGTGACTGGGTTTATTGATGCAACATCAAAAGTGTAATTACTTAATAACTTCACCATGCTCAAAGGGATATTCAATGTCTGCTTCCCTTATTTTACCCATTTACCAATAGGTGCTCATCTTTGTGAGGCTTTGGAAAATCTACCTGGTCTTTGTGGTTGAATCTGTGTTTGAAATTCACTGCTCGACTGAGGGACCATACAATTATCTGTATGTGTGGGGTACAGATAGGCGGTAGTGATTAATAAATCATGTTAAACACTATTATTGCACACAGAGTGAGTACATGCAACTTATTATTTGACTTGTTAAGCATATTTTTACTCCTTAACTGATTTAAGCTTGCCATTACAATGGGGTTGAATACTTATTGACTAGAAGACATGTCAGCTTTACATTTTTTATTATTTTGTTAAATACATTAAAAATATATATAATTCCACTTTTACATTATGAGGTATTGTTTGTCGACCAGTGACAAAATAATCTCAATTGCATCCATTTTAAATTCAGGCTGTAACACAACAACATTTGGAAAAAGTCAAAGGGTGTGAATACTTTCTGAAGTCACTGTATTTCTTAACTGGAAGAAACCAAGTCCAGACCATGGGAAAGAACCTGGTTGGGCAGAGAAAAGGTCCAAAAGTACAAGCCCCAGGCATCAACTGACAAAGAGGGTGGCATTTTCAAAAAACCCTGACTTAGTTCAATGCTAAACTCTCTATACCAGCATTGGAGTAGAAAGCCCTTCACGGACCCCCTCCCCCACAGCCCCCTCCTCAGTCTTGGCTGGGAATTTCTGAGATGTCTCTTGTTACAGCTGGGACCGGGATATCTTATCGCTTTTCTAGAGGTCAATTTGTACTGCATGCATTCTTGCTGCATCTGTGTGTTTTCCATTATGTGTAACATCCCTGTTCTTTTCCTCAAAAGGATTCTAACAGTCTCTCCATTTCAGACCTCACTGTGCAATGGTACATTTAATAAAGGAAGATACGTCCTCAAATCAAATCAAATGTATTTTTATATATTTATTATATATTTTTATTTTTATAGCCCTTCTTGCATCAGCTGATATCTCAAAGTGCTGTACAGAAACCCAGCCTAAGCCTAGTGCATGGGAACATATGATAGCTGCTGACAACAACAATAGTAGTTCACTAAATCATTTGTGTAGAAATAGTTTTCTAACGCCACAGGGCACCCAGGTTCACATTTCAATGATAATATGACTGGCTGCCAGTCGGGTGCTTCAAGTCAGAGGCTTGATGTGTGTGTGTGTGTGTGTGTGTGTGTGTGTGTGTGTGTGTGTGTGCGTGCGTGCGTGCGTGCGTGCATGCATGCGTATAATGGGGAAGGGTGAGGGACAGGAGATGAGCTATAAATTCTTTGTCTCAAGGCAGTAGTTATAACAGTGTTGAAATACATGATGATCTACAAAGCTCAAAATGACCAGGCTCTGCAAAAAAACAGCAGAACTGATACATCTAACATCCCTTACACAAACACTGTGAATACAAACAAGCATAGTACCTTCCACACACACACACACACACACACACACACACAGACACACACACACACACACACACACACACACACACACACACACACACACACACACACACACACACACACGCAGAAGCAGTATCGATCCTGTGTGTCTTCGAACATTTCAAAGTTGCAAAGAGTTCAAAAGGAGCATGAGACTGCAGCAGCTTCACCACCAACAGGAATCACTCTTTAGGCCAAGGGCCAGAACACAACATGATCTCTCCCAAGAATTTGAGAAACATAAACAAAATGTCACTATTATCATTATCATGCACTGAAAGCCTGTTTCAAGAGGACAGTGACCATATTTCAAGGACCATCAAACCGGAGAGAGAGAAAGATAGCATGTGAAAAGCACAAAATGGAGCTTGCTCTGAACTTTATCCTAATTTCCCCTCATCATGTCTTCTATTATATATTAACCTTCATCAATCACATCGATGATATGCTTAGTCTTGCCTGCCTAATTCATCTCAGCATTGGGGGGAAATCAATGAGCGCCACAGCATGCGATTGCACAACTGCCGCTCATGTAAACAAACAAAGCACACTTACTGAGGAGAAGGAGGAGGAGGGGTGGTGTGCTGGCGCTGGCCGGCAGCAGTGCAGGTTGAGTGGGCAGCAGAGTGGGTACAATCAGGCCAGGTGTTGGCTGGAGCAAAGAGCCCGCAGCAGAGAGGGATGTTCTCTGGAGTGCCCTACTTTCAAAGACCCCGGTGGCCCCGTTGGCGGTTCCTGCTCTGTTTGGTGTAGCTGTAGTGTATGTCAGTGGATAACTCTCCTCTTCCTCTCCCCCCCTCAGATCCAGCTGACCGGGGGACTTAGAGCGTGTGGATGTGGAGCCCTGAGCTAGCGCCCAGCGCAGCAGCAGGAGACAGGCACCCAGGCCCAGGATGAGCAAGAGGAGTGTGGGGAGGAGCAAGAGGAGGCCCCTCACGGCCCCAAAGCCCCATCTGCAGCCACGCCGGGGAGGGCCACGCAACGTAGGGCAACCCAGTCTGGTGCCGCCCTCGGTCCCCTCCTCAGACCTCAGCACAGGGAATGGATGCACACAGACATCCAGGTCCATCCACTGCCTGTCCAATTAACTCTTCCTTCCCTCTCAGCTGGTAACAGTGGTGGTGTAGGCTTTGCACCAGATTCACAATGTCTCTACGGCAGCTCTAGCTCTATGTTAGATCCCCTTAGAGTCCCCCATGAGAAAGTATCCCCTTAGTGCTTGCCTCTCCTGCTCCCAGCATGTCCGTGTGTGTGTCCTGCGGAAGAAAGCGTGTCGGCTCTGGATCACACTTCGCCCATTCCTCAACTCCCCCTTCCCTCCCAAGCACGCGCACCGCCCACACACTCTGGCGGCTGTGAAATTGGGCATCAGAGCACTGCTGCGGGTGGCAGATGGTGGTGGCTCAGTCCACTGCCAGAGGACAAACTAACAGTGGAGGGGTCACTGAGCACAGACAGGCCAAAGTAAGTTGACCCAGCCCAGGAGCACCGCAATATCTCCAGCTCCTACGCCAACCCAGTCCCAATTCCAGCCCCAACCAGATCCCCAACTCCAGCAGCACCAGCACTAGTCCTCCTAACTCAAGGTCCAGCACCAGCCCTCCTAACCCAAGCTCCAGCACCTGTCCTCCTAACCCAAGCTCCAGCACCAGTCCTCCTAACCCGGGCTCCAGCCCCAGCACCAGTCCTTCTAACCCAGGCTCTAGCCCAAGCACCAGTCCTCCTAACCCGGGCTCCAGCCCCAGCACCAGTCCTCCTAACCTGGGCGCCAGACCCAACTATAGTCTTAACTTCAGCTCATGTCCTAACTTCAGCTCTAGTCCTAACTTCAGCTCTTGTCTTAACTTCAGCTCTAGTTCCAACTTCAGCTCAAGTCCCAACTTCAGCTCTAGTCCTAAGCAGCTCAACCCCCTGTGCGTCCACTGACCAACAGCGTAACGTAGAGTAGCTCCCCTCAGGACTTCTCCTCTCTCTGCTGATATAGAAAACAGGACCCAGGAAGAAATCCCCCACCCCGCACCAGCAGACTGGGGTGAGACCACGATTAACAGGAGGCAAAGGGATGGGGAAACAGAGGTGGGGGTAGGAGAACAGCTGTGGCAGGCAAACTACAAAAGGCTACAATCCTGTGCATTAAGCAGTGGAATGGTAAATATATGTGTTCCTCATCTGACCAGACACCTTCACGAGCCATAGCGCAACAAACATCTGTTCAGACACACTGGGCCTGATCACAGAGCAGCAAGAGGTCAGAGGGTGCACAGGCCTCTGAATGACCAACTCAGTGGGAATCAAAATCAAATCAAAATGTATTTGTCACGTGCGCCAACAGGTGTAGGTAGACCTTACAGTGAAATGCTTACTTACAGGCTCTAACCAATAGTACAAAAAAGGTTTTAGGTGAACAACAGGTAGGTAAAGAAATAAAACAACAGTAAAAGACAGGCTATATACAGTAGCGAGACTATAAAAGTAGCGAGGCTACATACAGACACTGGTTCGTCAGGCTGATTGAGGTAGTATGTACATGTAGATATGGTTAAAGTGTCTATGCATATGTGATGAACAGAGAATAGCAGTAACGTAAAAGAGGGGTTGGCGGGTGGTGGGTCACAATGCAGATAGCCCAGTTAGCCAATGTGCGGGAGCACTGGTTGGTTGGTCCAATTGAGGTAGTATTTACATGAATGTATAGTTAAAGTGACCATGCATATATGATAAACAGAGAGTAGCAGCAGCGTAAAAAGAGGGGTTGGGAGGGTCGGGGGTGGGCACACAATGCCAGTAGTCCGTGTAGCCATTTGATTACCTATTCAGGAGTCTTATAGCTTGGGGGTAAAAACTGTTGAGAAACATTTTTGTCCTAGACTTGGCACTCCGGTACCCCTTGCCATGCGGTAGTAGAGAGAACCGTCTATGACTGGGGTGGCTGGGGTCTTTGACCATTTTTAGGGCCTTCCTCTGACACCGCCTGGTGTAGAGGTCCTGGATAACAGGCAGCTTAGCCCCAGTGATGTACTGGGCTGTACACACTACCCTCTGTAGTGTCTTGCGGTCAGAGGCCGAGCAGTTGCCATACCAGTCAGTGATGTAACCAGTCAGGATGCTCTCGATGGTGCAGTTGTAGAACCTTTTGAGGATTTCAGGACCCATGCCAAATCTTTTTATTTTCCTGAGGGGGAATAGGCTTTGTCATGCCCTCTTCACGACTGTCTTGGTGTGTTTGGACCATTCTAGTTTGTTGTTGACACCAAGGAACTTGAAGCTCTCAACCTGCTCCACTACAGCGCCGTCGATGAGAATGGGGGCGTGCTCAGTCCTCCTTTTCCTGTAGTCCACAATCATCTCCTTAGTCTTGGTTATGTTGAGGGATAGGTTGTTATTTTGGCACCACCCGGCCAGGTCTCTGACCTCCTCCCTATAGGCTGTCTCGTCGTTGTCGGTGATCTGGCCTACCACTGTTGTGTCGTCTGCAAACTTAATGATGGTGTTGGAGTCGTGCCTGGCCATGCAGTCGTGGGTGAACAGGGAGTACAGGAGGGGACTGAGCATGCACCCCTGTGGAGCTCCAGTGTTGCGGATCAGCGTGGCAGATGTGTTGTTACCTACCCTCACCAACTGGGGGCGGCCCGTCAGGAAGTCCAGGATCCAGTTGCAGAGGGAGGTGTTTAGTCCCAGGATCCTTAGCTTAGAGATGAGCTTTGAGGGTACTATGGTGTTGAATGCTGAGCTGTAGTCAATGAATAGCATTCTCACATAAGTGTTCATTTTGTCCAGGTTGGAAAGGGCAGTGTGGAGTGCAATAGAGATTGCATAATTTGTGGATCTCTTTGGGCGGTACGCAAATTGGAGAGGGTCTAGGGTTTCTGGGATAATGGTGTTGATGCGAGCCATTACCAACCTTTCAAAACACTTCGTGACTACAGACGTGAGAGCTACGGGTCTGTAGTCATTTAGGCAGGTTGCTTTACTGTTCTTGGGCACAGGGACTATGGAGGTCTGCTTGAAACATGTTGCTATTACAGACTCAATCAGGGACATGTTGAAAATGTCAGTGAAAACACCTGCCAGTTGTCAGTGCACACATGCACACACACCCTAAAACCACCAAACCAGTGGCTAAAACAACAAAGCAGCCTGGTGCTTGTCTTTCTGTTAGGTTGTGTTTAAGTGAAGTGGGTCTATTTGTGGTGACTGAGGGTCCCTGTCAGGGTGTTCTCCAGTGGACTGTAAATACAGAGAGCTAGGCATGAATCTCCCTGAGTGAGGGCCTGCTCTACTCTGACATGGCCACTGCCACTCGCCCACACCAATCAATGCCTATCGATTGACTTACAGGTACTTCACATTCATTCACGGCTGCAGCTAACATCCCAGAAAGATTTTGAGTGTCATTTGAGATCAGTTAATCTGGTAATTTGTGTTGTCACGTTGTCAGAGGTGTCTGTTTTTTACAACCAAGACAAAGAAAGGGGGATTTATGTAGTTTTAAAAAACTAGGTTTCCTTATATTACAAATAGATGTCAAGACTTTATGTAGTTTAAACAAACTATGTTTCTTTATATTACAAAGAGATGTCAGGACTTTATGTGGTTTAAGGAGAGTGCACAATTTTTAACATGAATAGTTTTTAATCAACAAATGAGGAACATTTGGGCAGTCTTGATACCAAATTTTGAACAGAAATGCAATGGTTCATTGATCAGTAAATCTTTGCACATACATAGCTGCCATCTAGTGGCCAAAATCCAAATTGCACCTGGGCTGGAGTAATACATTATGGCCTTTCTCTTGCATTTCAAAGAAAAAAATACAAAAGAACAGTTGTTTTTTTATTTGTATTTTCTTTTACCAGATCTATTGTGTTATATTCTCCTACATTCCTTTCACATTTCCACAAACATCAAAGTGTTTCCTTTCAAATTGTCACGTTCTGACCCTAGTTATTGTGTTAATTGTTTTTTTTAGTTGGTCAGGATGTGAGTTAGGTGGGCATTCTATGTTTTGTGTGTCTAGGTTGTTTTTCTGTTTCCGTGTCTGTGTTTTACACCGCACGGGACTGTTTTCGGTTTTCGTTATTCACGGTACGTTTATTGTTTTGTATAGAGTGTTCAGTTTATGTGTTTAATAAACAACCATGGACACTTACCACGCTGCGCATTGGTCCTCCGATCCCTCTCGCCTCTCCTCTTCGGACGAAGAGGAGGAAAACCATTACAGAATCACCCACCAACCAAGGACCAAGCGGCGTGGTAACAGACAGTGGCAGCAGCAGCAGCAGCAGGAGCAGCAGCAGGAGCAGTAAAAGCAGCAGCAGGAGAAGCAACAGAAGCAGCAGAGGAAGCGGCATCAGCAGCAAAAGCAGCAGCAGGAGAGGCAACAGCAGCAGAAGAAGCAGCAGCAGCAGCAGGAGAGGCAGTATTATCTAGACTATACAACTTGAGAAGAGGTAGACAGGTGGACGGTCGACCCAGGGAGAGTGCCGGAGCCCGCCTGGGATTGGCTGAAGCAGTGTGAGGAGGGTTACAGGAGAATGAGGTTGGCGAAACGAGCACGGTGGCGCGGTAGGAAACCCAAGAGACAGACCCAAAAATGTCTTGGGGGGTGGCACAGGGAGAGTATGGCAGAGTCAGGAGTCAGACCTGAGCCAACTCCCCCTGTTTACCGTAAGGAGCCATGGATGGAATCAGAGCTGTCGGCGAAGCTGAGGGCTGAGTCTGAGAGGGTGGAGGAGTTATTGGACAGATTGGAGGAGAGTGAACGGATGGGAGATGAGGAGACACTCGAGGAGTTGTTAATATAATTGGAGGAGAGTGAAGAGAGAGAGCTGTTGATTTGGCGTAGTATGCAAGGCATTCGCCCTGAGGTGCGTGTCCCCAGCCCAGTACCACCAGTGCCGGCACCCCGCACCAGGCTGTCTCTCCGTCCCATCAATACAGGTGCTCCCGCCTGTCCGGCGATACCAGAGTTTCCGCCCCTCAGTCCAGAGGCGCCAGAGCCCCTCAGTCCAGAGGCGCCAGAGCTCCTCTGTCCAGCGTTGCCAGAGCCTTCCTGCTCTTCAGCGCTGCCAGAGTCTCCCGCCTGTCCGGCGCTGCCAGAGCTTCCGCCCCTCAGTCCAGAGGCGCCAGAGCCCCTCAGTCCAGAGGCGCCAGAGCCCCTCTGTCCAGCGTTGCCAGAGCCTTCCTCCTCTTCAGCGCTGCCAGAGTCTCCCGCCTGTCCGGCGCTGCCAGAGCTTCCGCCCCTCAGTCCAAAGGCGCCAGAGCCCCTCAGTCCAGAGGCGCCAGAGCCTTCCTCCTCTCCAGCGCTGCCGGAGTCTCTAGTCTGCCCAGCGCCGCCTGAGCTGCCCGTCTGCCCAGCGCCGCCTGAGCTGCCCGTCTGCCCAGCGCCATCAGAGTCTCCCGTCTGTCCAGAGCTGCTAGAGTCTCCCGTGTGTCCAGCGCTGCCAAGCCTCCGCCCCTCAGTCCAGAGGCGCCAGAGTCCCTCAGTCCAGAGGCGCCAGAGCCCCTCAGTCCAGAGGCGCCAGAGCCCCTCAGTCCAGAGGCGCCAGAGCCCCACTGTCCAGCGCTGCCAGAGCCTTCCTCCTGTCCAGTGCTGCCGGAGTCCCCGCCTGTCCGGTGCTAGAGTCTCCCGTCTGTCCAGAGCTACTAGAGTCTCCCATCTGTCCAGAGCTGCTAGAGTCTCCCGTCTGTCCAGAGCTGCTAGAGTCTCCCGTCTGTCCAGAGCTGCTAGAGTCTCCGTCTTTCCAGAGCTGTTAGAGTCTCCCGTCTGTCATGAGCCGCCAGAGCCGCCAGTCAGCATGGAGCCGCCAGAGCCGCCAGTCAGCGTGGAGCCGCCAGAGCCGCCAGTCAGCGTGGAGCCGCCAGAGCCACCAGTCAGCGTGGAGCCGCCAGAGCCGCCAGTCAGCGTGGAGCCGCCAGAGCCGCCAGTCAGCTTGGAGCCGCCGGAGCCGCCAGTCAGCTAGGAGCCGCCGGAACTGCCAGTCAGCTAGGATCTGCCAGAGCCGCCATTCAGCCAGGATCTGCCAGAGCCGCCATTCAGCCAGGATCTGCCAGAACCGTCAGTCAGCCAGGATCTGCCAGAGCCGCCAGTCAGCCAGGAGCTGCCAGAGCCGTCAGTTAGCCAGAAGCTGCCAGAGCCATCAACCAGCCTGAGCTACCTCTCAGTCCTGAGCTACCTCTCAGTCCTAAGCTACCCCTCAGGTCTGAGCTACCCCTCAGTCCTGAGCTACCCCTCGGTCATGAGCTACCTATCAGTCCTGAGCTACCCCTCAGTCCTGAATTACCTCTCAGTCCTGAGCTACCCCTCAGTCCTGAGTTACCCCTCAGTCAAGAGCTACCTATAAGTCCTGAGCTACCCCTCAGTCCTGAGCTACCCCTTAAGTCCAGAGATGTCCCTCAGTCCGGTGGGCCTGTTGTTTAGTGTTCCCAGGTCAGGGTCGGCGGCAAGGGTCGCCGTGGGGTCCACGTGGAGTGTGGTCCACGTCCAGCGCCAGAGCCGCCACCGCGGACAGATGCCCACCCAGACCCTCCCCTATAGGTTCAGGTTTTGCGGCCGGAGTCCGCACCTTGGGAGGGGGGTACTATCACGTTCTGACCCTAGTTCTTGTGTTAATTGTTTGTTTTAGTTGGTCAGGACGTGAGTTGGGTGGGCATTCTATGTTTTGTGTGTATAGGTTGTTTTTCTGTTTTACACCACACGGGACTGTTTTTGTTATTTACGGTACGTTTATTGTTTTGTATAGAGTGTTCAGTTTATGTGTTTAATAAACAACCATGGACACTTACCACGCTGCGCATTGGTCCTCCGATCCTTCTCGCCTCTCCTCTTCAGAAGAAGAGGAGGAAAACCATTACACAAATGGTACCAAGAATATGCATATCCTTGCTTCAGGTCCTGAGCTACAACAGGCAGTCAGATTTGGGTATGTCACTTTTGGCGAAAATTGAAAAGAAAGGGCAGACCCATAATTAAGAGGTTTTATATACACTATGTTTCCTTATATTACAAAGAGATGTCAGGACTTTATGTAGTTTAAACAAACTACGTTTCCTTATATTACAAAGAGATGTCAGGACTTTATATAGTTTAAACAAACTATGTTTCCTTATATTACAAAGAGATGTCAGGACCTTTATTGCAGGAAGAGAAAGAGAGTGATAAAATATAACAGCGAGACAGAGTGAAAGGGAAAAGCTAATAAGGAAACCTGTTTTTTTGCAAGAGCACAGCTGTAGATGTGCGAGAATATTACTCACTAGATGTTGATAGAGAAGTCATGGAGAAAAATATAGTTTTGTATGAGAGGGACAGGTGTGTTTGGCTTCAACATTTACTTAGAGTGTGTGTGTGTGCAAACTGCTGCTGGTGGGCCCCAGCATGACTGATGAGGTTGGACCAATCAGCAGCCCAGCTGTGTTTTCCATCGACACATTCCTGGGAACTCACACACTCTCTCATTCTCTCTGTGGGGCTATGAAGAGCGCCCCCTAGGGATGCGACCCTCAGCCTGCGAACGCACGGGTGCCTTGCAAAACGCTTATCACAACACAGCAGCCTGCAGGAGACACACAGGGGGACTCTCTCTCTCCTTCCCCTGCCATGTGGATCACTGCAACCTGCAGCAGCAACCACCAGGTGAAACACATAAACCTGGTGGGTTCTAGGTAAAATACATAAACCTAGTGGGTTCTAAGTAAAACACATAAACCTAGTGGGTTCTAGGTAAAATACATAAACCTGGTGGGTTCTAAGTAAAACACATAAACCTGGTGGGTTCTAGGTAAAATACATAAACCTAGTGGGTTCTAAGTAAAACACATACACCTAGTGGGTTCTAAGTAAAACACATAAACCTAGTGGGTTCTAAGTAAAACACATAAACCTAGTGGGTTCTAAGTAAAACACATAAACCTAGTGGGTTCTAAGTAAAACACATAAACCTAGTGGGTTCTAAGTAAAACACGTAAACCTGGTGGGTTCTAAGTAAAACACATAAACCTAGTGGGTTCTAAGTAAAACACGTAAACCTGGTGGGTTCTAAGTAAAACACATAAACCTAGTGGGTTCTAAGTAAAACACATAAACCTAGTGGGTTCTAAGTAAAACACATAAACCTAGTGGGTTCTAAGTAAAACACATAAACCTAGTAGGTTCTAAGTAAAACACGTAAACCTAGTAGGTTCTAAGTAAAACACAAACTTGTACTGTAGGGGTCAAGCGGAGCCTTGTCTGGAAGTGAAACAGTTCATTCAGCCTCATTTAGGTCTTTAAAAAAACAAGATAGCTGATATGGCTGACTTGCTTAAACAAATGTGGTTTCTATTGACAATTGAGATGTAGAAACTATGGCATAAGGGAACGATGAGCGGATAAGAGGCAATCCGTAATTTCGATTAAGACATTAATGAGCGAGCTAAGACATACGTAGTCAATATAACTATTTGTTCAGCACTTTTGAAATGTACAGCTACAGAATTCAGAACATGGGCCGTTCTTACAGTATTGTCCCTGTGCACCAAGTCAGAACCATAGGCTAAGTTATAAGGGGACCAAATTATTAGGGTGAGGCATATGGGCTACTAACAGCTTACTACACAACATACACTTAGTATTACTTTCTTAGCTACAGTATATATATCTCCCTGGCATTCTGTATTACATAATTTATGCAGCAGCATACAATACATTTTTGAACTCATCGTTGTGCTGTGCTCACTTGAACAGGAAGGTGGTACGGCGGTCCTTCATGTGGGCAAATTTTGTCATGAGACTTTGTCATAAAAGTCTGTCATTCTCTGGATTTATGGTGCTTTCAAGATGTGAACTCTGAAAAAACAAGGTCCAATCATGACATCGGTGATCTTCAGGTCACTAGGCCTCTAGAAAGAGGCCAGAGTTCCCGACTTCACAGTTGTCTTGAACTCACTGAAGTCTGAGATTTCCCAGTTCCGAGTTTCCAGTTGTTTTGAATGCGGCAGAAGTCATGCTGGATTGACCACATGACCAACGTATTTAACCTTTTCTGGTCCATGGTGTTACGTGTGAATATTTATCCTTTTAAGCTTGGAAAAGAGACCCTTAAACACAGTCTTGGCCCACACACCCTCTCCACCGAGTAGCAGGGAAATCAAAATAGTGATTGCTTTGCAACGCTTGCAGTTAGCCAATGATTCCTTCCAAACCACTCACTGTTGAATTTGCGATTTCCAACTTGTTGTGTAATGTTTATGTCCAATGGCCAATAAGCACCAATACGTTTTATCTATAATTTCTCTTCATAGGATTGAAGGACTGAAAAGGATTTGCCAGTAGATTGTGGATGTGATTCATGATGATGACTATTTGTCTAGCTTCCTAGCTAAGATTTTGAAAGTATGATGTTGACATGATCAGTCCAATCAAAGGTACGGTAGATATAACGTGATTTCACATAATTTTATATGTGGCCACTGACCTTGAGCCTTCTAGGATGGGCACTTCTAATGTAAATCTATGGCAGCATCCACAGGGGCTTGAACTTTACATCTCTCTGTAGATTTTGTGGTGACGTAGTGTCCCCATGAGTGAATTTCTTTTTACATTGTTTGCAAATTGATATGTGACATGTATTAATGTCAAAATAACGTGCAAAACAGGCAACCAAATCAAAGGTTGCTACTGGGTGAGTCAACATGCTTTTCTACTTGCACGCATGCACACACACACATACACGCACACGCACACGCACACACGCGTACGCACGCACACACACACACACACACACACACACACACACACACACATCTGAACCATGGACAGCCACATCATATTTAGGTTACGTTGATTGGACTAAATTGTTTCCGGTATCTTTCAGTTGTCACTGTATTAGAATAAGCATAGGTGATTTGATGATGTTGAAATGTTAATGTTAAAATAGTGGAGGCAGCTCCTGCTTTCTTTGTGACTTGTGTTAACTCTCCGTGGTTCTAAATCAATAGTTGTTTAGTTGTCTGAAAATGTCTGAAACATGAACTTGCTAGACCCTGCTGTAGGTCATGTAACTGTTTGTTACATTTAAATTGTACCTTTTTTTAACTAGCCAAGTCAGTTAAGAACAAATTCTTACTTGCAATGATGGCCTACACCGGCCAAACCCGGAGGACGCTGGGCCAATTGTGAGCAGCCCTATGGGACTCCCAATCACGGCTGGTTGTGAAACAGCCTGGATTTGAACCAGGGTGTCTGTGGTGACACTTCTAGCCATGAGATGTAGTGCCTTAGACCGCTGCACCAGTGAGGAGCCCGCAATATGCTTTGTGGACTTCACCAGAGAGAGGTTGCTCTCCAGTTTTAGGCCTATATATCACGGTCACAAGGCATATGAACTAACAGGTTATAGAGCAAACAACACAATTATCACAACACATAGGTTGTAATATGGCTGGTTTCCCCAGTGAATTTACCCACTCACCACTACTGCGCTAGACCAAAATAGTGATGGACCAAGTAAATCAATAAACCCAGCCACCCACTCTGCCGTCTGTGTGCAGTAGAACAATAATTGCCACTTTGTCCATTTACAATGTGTGTTTGTTTTTCCTGGTGAAAACAGTGACGTTGGTAAAAATCTCCACAGAAGAGCAGCAATTGAATATCATTGGCATACTGCACGGTTGGCACAGTGCCACCATACAACACACTTTCCCCTCATTTTAAACATGCATGAGAAGAGCAAGTTCACTGCCCGTGCAGTTTTTACAGAAAACACAACAGTTGTTTTTTCCAACACCAGATTTGTGAAACATGTTCTGCACCTCTCGGCTCTTCCTATCGGATGAATGGCACTAGTTTGGTGTTGCATGGTTACATTGGTCAAATCAAATAGCTTGCAAAAATGAGTATGAATAAAGGCCATTTATTTATTAATTTAGTATGAATACAGGAAATTAATCAATTCATTTAGTATGAATACAGGAAATGAATCAATTCATTTAAAATGAATACAGGAAATTAATCAATTAATTTAGTATGAATACAGGAAATTAATCAATTCATTTAGTATGAATACAGGAAATGAATCAATTAATTTAGTATGAATACAGGAAATTAATCAATTCATTTAGTATGAAAAGGCCTTTTATTTATGAATTTAGTATTTAGTATGAATACAGGTCATTTATTGTCTAGGTCTAGGGCCTATGTAAAGAAATATGGAGTAGCCCCACAATAACTACAGGGTTTTACAATACTGCTCATCTGTAAATCTCACTAACTCCATTTCCCATCTCTCATGTCTTGTTAAATCAGGAATCCAGATTCCAGATTGCTCAAGTGGTTAGCGGTCAGCCAATCAGCAGTCAGGGCTTGAATCACCCAGTTTATAATGGTGTTTAGTGAGCTCCAGTTACCTCAGATATCAACATAGGACTGTGGTTCAAGTTGGTTAGGCTCAGACAGTCTGAGTGATACTCCACATCAGATAAGTTCCCAGCAGCACAGCTCACAGCTAATTATTCATCTGGTTGTGGTTACAACCTTTCATTCACTGTAACAGAGTGATCAATGCCCTGTAAAACAGCACCAAAGTGAAAATATATTTAGTGGGTCTGCTTCACTGTGAAATGGCCCGTCCACCAGATCACAGGCTACGTCCAGCCTGCCCTCTCCCTGTTTTTGACCTGTGACCTTACAGCCTCGGACCACATGCACATACACAGACAGACCCCCATGCTCAAGGCCCTCCCCAGCGGCTGACCCTAGACGGGGATAGGAGCCATAGGCTTGCACAGGGGAGCAGTCTGGGGCTGGGTGGTGGAGGGAGGGAGGACAGCATGTGTTGGGGCTGGTTTCTCAGGGCCTGCCTCCGACAGAGCAATCAGTATCCAGAGGCACCACTATTGGTTCCCTCTGGGGAGAGAAATGATAGTGCTGTGGATAGGAGCTGTTTGTCTTCATTACCCATAGGCCCTAGAGCTCATGGTCACACACTCTCACACTCTCACACACACACACACACACACACACACACACACACACACACTTCGGCCTCCCTCTCTGTGTTCACCCTTGTTCAACCTTTATGGGAGAGCAAAACCAGAGTGACGGCCAACATTATTAACAATCCCAATTACTGTAGGCATTTACTGTAGGCAAGCTTCTGAAAAAGCTTGTATGAATGTGTGTGTGTGTCTGGAGTGAGGTGACACGGTGAGGGTGTAGGTTCAGGAAGAGATGTGACATAATGCTACTTGTGGTAATGGTGAGAGAAACCCTGTGTTACTGGCTGCCTCTGGACAAAGCCTGCAAACTCTGACTGCGTTCTAAAATGGGTGTGAAACAGTCTCCTCTGCAGAGCAGCTGGGTCTCCTAATATCTCTCTCTCTCTCTCTCTCTCTCTCTCTCTCTCTCTCTCTCTCTCTCTCTCTCTCTCTCTCTCTCTCTCTCTCTTTACTGTGTCTCTCCCTTTACTCTCTTGCTCACTCTCCCTTTACACTCTCTCTCTCTCGCTCCCCCTTTCCCTCACTCACTCCCTTCCTCCATCTACCTTGCCTTCTCTCAGTCACTCTCTCACTCTCTAGCTTTTGCTGCCTCCTTCACTCTTTCTCTCTCTCTCTTGCAGGCACACATACACAGATAATACTGCGGCTACATACTGCTATAGCAACACACTGCAGCAGGCAGGCATACACCACTGCAGCCTTTCACCAGAGTAGCCATTTCTCTCATGACCTCAGGATGAATAGCAACCCAGGCAGCTTCTCAAATCAATCATATTCCCTCTGTTCACACCAACAACAACGCAATATATAAATAAATCCTATTATGACAGGAAAAGACGACCCAGGAAAAGACAACCCAGGAAAACAGAACACTACAGAAGGGCTATATCTTATCACACACATTCAATACAAGGCATTCTTCATTCTTCATTCTTCATTCTGCATTCTTCATTCTTCATTCTTAATTTTTCATTCTTCATTCTTCATTCTGCATTCTTCATTCTTCATTCTTCATTCTACATTCTTCATTCTGCATTCTTCATTCTGCATTCTTCATTCTTCATTCTTCATTCTTCATTTTTCATTCTTCATTCTTCATTCTTCATTCTTCATTCTTCATTCTTCATTCTGCATTCTTCATTCTTCATTCTGCATTCTTCATTCTTCATTCTTCATTCTTCATTCTGCATTCTTCATTCTTCATTCCTGCATTCTACATTCTTCATTCTTCATTCTTCATTCTTCATTCTTCATTCTGCATTCTTCATTCTTCATTTTTCATTTTTCATTTTTCATTCTTCATTCTTCATTCTTCATTCCTGCATTCTTCATTCTTCATTCTTCATTCTACATTCTTCATTCTGCATTCTTCATTCTGCATTCTTCATTCTTCATTCTTCATTCTTCATTCTTCATTCTTCATTCTGCATTCTTCATTCTTCATTCTTCATTCTTCATTCTGCATTCTTCATTCTTCATTCTTCATTCTTCAATCTACATTCTTCATTCTTCATTCTTCATTCTGCATTCTGCATTCTTCATTCTGCATTTCTTCATTCTTCATTCCTGCATTCTTCATTCTTCATTCTTCATTCTTCATTCTTCATTCTGCATTCTGCATTCTTCATTCTTCATTCTGAATTCTGAATTCTGAATTCTTCAATCTTCATTCTGCATTCTTCATTCTGCATTCTTCATTCCGCATTCCGCATTCCGCATTCCTCATTCCTCATTCTTCATTCTTCATTCTGCATTCTGCATTCTGCATTCTTCATTCTTCATTCTGCATTCTTCCTTCTTCATTCTTCATTCTTCATTCTGCATTCTTCATTCTTCATTCTTCATTCTGCATTCTTCATTCTGCATTCTTCATTCTTCATTCTGCATTCTGCATTCTTCATTCTGCATTCTTCATTCTGCATTCTTCATTCTTCATTCTGCATTCTTCATTCTTCATTCTGCATTCTTCATTCTTCATTCATTCATTCATTCATTCAGGTATATACGTTTTTTTTGCCAACTCCGTTCATATCAAGCTTCCTACCTAACTGTTGGCTAAACACAGCAAAATACTGTCAGTTTATCTCCCTTCACCACATTTTCTGCCATTTCTTTATTGATATCATCTGGGTGAACCCCTCCCCCAGCCTGTGGACATACCACCCCGATACGCCCTGTCTCGACGCCTGCCTTGCCTCCCCTCCAGAGCGAAACACACACACACACAAACGCACACACACTTCCTCTGTGCAGCAAATCACTCATTCTGCCACAAGACAGAGAAGACAGTTGCACCGCTGTTGGGAAGAATGAGGAGAAGAGATTCAAGAGATTACAGAGCTCACCTAAAAAACCCATTTGCCACTGGTTGAGAGAAATTGTCATTGTTTTTGAGCAGAATTAGGTGAGGTTTTATGTGTTGTTGCAGGTGCGAAATGGTCAGTTTAGCACAGAAAATGCCATCCTTGTCAATCTGTCGCAATTGGCGGCCACCTAATCCTGCCTAATGGGCGGGCGGGCCGTGATCTTGACTATATCCAACACGCCATCTCTTTGCTCATACATGCTCCAGCCATACACTCTGCATCATGCCAGTATTCCCTCTTCTCTGACAGACAGGCCATGGCTCAGTACTCACTGCTTTGGACATGAACAGTGCTCGTGGAGTTGGAGTTCCCCAGAAGGTTCTCTGCCACACACGTGTAATTCCCAGAATGCTCCAGCTTGGCTCTGCTGATCTGGACCCTGGAATTCTTCCTGTGGCAGACACAAACAATTGACTCAGGGGAACCAAAATGACATGGAAACACAACAAGTGTCTGGAGACAGAGGACGACAACACAACAGGCATGGAAGAACCTACTGTAGCCTTGCAACAAAAACGGGGAGTCGCCATACAAACCAGATTAGAGCGGGATAGAAGCCAGTTAGTCAGAGTCGATGCAGTTTGTCATTTCAGCAGGTAAGAATTTACAGAAAGTTAAAGATTTGCAATATGGAACACGGAGGAATCTAGGGCCCGTCCTATTCATCAACCCAGTAACCAACTTTCATTTAAAAGGCCACTTAGTCGCTAAACACTTCTACGCTGCAAAGTATACTTTCTGTTATTTCACTAATGAAGGAATTTGCTCATAAATCCCTGGCATACTCTCATAAATAATGTGTCTCTGTGTTGACGTTTCACTTTCGAAAATGCTTTTCATCCTTTGGGTCAGCTGCTAAAAGCATTAGGAGAAAACTACTGAAGGAGAAATTACTGCCATGCAGTGACTTTTGACATTTGTCTGTTTTGCTAATACTACCACATGCTAAACATATTAGGAGCTTCAAGGGATTGTAGATGGACTCACTGGCTGGACTTTATTTTGACCTCTCTGCTTTTCTTGAGCTCACTGCCATCTTTGAACCATTTGTAGGTAGGGCTGGGGTTTCCTGTAGCCTCACACTTGACCGTGAGCCTGCTCCCCTCTTCCACCATCAGGTTCCTCAACCGCTTCAACTTTGGGGCATTAGCTAAACACAGAGAGAGAAACAGAGGTGATATTAGACATTTTTAAAGACAAGAGACAGAGAGAAAGAGGAAAACTTTTTGTGTATCATGTTTACTGTTAATGTCTGATTGTTTTCGTCTTTCTTTTGTTTAAGTCTCTTTGTTGGTTTTTGTCATTGTTGTTTTGTTTATTGTTTATTTCACTTGCTTTGGCAATGTAAACACATTTGCCATGCCAATAAAGCCCCTTTGAATTTAAATGAGAGCGAGGGAGAGAGAGGGAGAGGGGAATAGAGAGGGAGATGTGGAGAGAGTGGGGGGTACACAGAGACCCAGAAAGACAGAAGGAGAATCTCAATTGCATACTCCTCGTGTCCTCTCTCCTTCTCAAAGCCATTGGATGAGAAAGCCAGAGGTCCCTCCCCTCTGTCCTTCTCTTCCAATGGGTTTTGAGAAGGCGAGGAGAGAGAATGTGAGGAGTATGCAACTGAGATTCTCCCAGAGACACAGAAAGACAGACATATCATGTCACCAAGAGCTCAGCCATCATCTCTCTCGTATAGCCAGATGAGGTCACCAGAGCTCAGCCTCTCTCATATCTCTAGACTAAGTCAGAATCACTGTCAAACAGGAAACATTTTACATTGTCTTCAATAGCTAGTTTCAGTTTTTATGAATGCTTGAAGCGGTATGCTTCAAGCATTCACAACTGAATGGAACAAAAAAGCTATTTGGGATGATATGCTTCAAAGAACACAAGACATAACTGAACCTAATACCAGAAAAGGGATGAACTGCTCTCAGAATGTGATATGCTCTCAGAACTGCTCTCAGAATGGAATATGCTCTAAGAACTGCTCTCAGATTGAGATATGCTCTAAGAACTGCTCTCAGAATGTGGTATGCTCTAAGAACTGCTCTCAGAATGCAGTATGCTCTAATAATTCCTCTCAGATTGAGATATGCTCTAAAATCTGCTCTCAGAATGCAATATGCTCTAAGAACTGCTCTCAGAATGCATTATGCTTTAAGATCTGCTCTCAGAATACTACATGCTCTCAGAACAGATCTCAGAATGCGGTATGCTCTAAGAACTGCTCTCAGAATGCAATATGCTCTAAGAACTGCTCTCATAATGAGGTATGCTCTAAGAACTGCTCTCATAATGAGATATGCTCTAAGAACTGCTCTCAGAATGAGATATGCTCTAAGAACTGCTCTCATAATGAGATATGCTCTAAGAACTGCTCTCAGAATGAGATATGCTCTAAGAACTGCTCTCAGAATGCAATATGCTCTAAGAACTGCTCTCATAATGAGGTATGCTCTAAAAACTGCTCTCAGAATGCAATATGCTCTAAGAACTGCTCTCATAATGAGGTATGCTCTAAGAACTGCTCTCATAATGAGATATGCTCTAAGAACTGCTCTCAGAATGAGATATGCTCTAAGAACTGCTCTCAGAATGTGGTATGCTCTAAGAACTGCTCTCAGAATGCAGTATGCTCTAATAATTCCTCTCAGATTGAGATATGCTCTAAGAACTGCTCTCAGAATGTGGTATGCTCTAAGAACTGCTCTCAGAATGCAGTATGCTCTAATAATTCCTCTCAGATTGAGATGGGGTCTAAGAGCTGCTCTCAGAATGTGGTATGCTCTAAGAACTGCTCTCAGAATGCGGTATGCTCTCAGAACTGCTCTCAGAATGTGATATGCTCTAATAATCCCTCTCAGATTGAGATGGGGTCTAAGAGCTGCTCTCAGATTGAGATATGCTCTAAGAACTGCTCTCAGAATGCGGTATGCTCTAAGAACTGCTCTCAGAATGCAGTATGCTCTAATTATTCCTCTCAGATTGAGATGGGGTCTAAGAGCTGCTCTCAGAATGCGGTATGCTCTAATGATCCCTCTCAGATTGAGATGGGGTCTAAGAGCTGCTCTCAGAATGCGGTATGCTCTAAGAACTGCTCTCAGAATGAGGTATGCTCTAAAATCTGCTCTCAGAATGCAATATGCTCTAAGAACTGCTCTCAGAATGCATTATGCTTTAAGATCTGCTCTCAGAATACTACATGCTCTAAGAACTGCTCTCAGAATGCAATATGCTCTAAGAACTGCTCTCATAATGAGGTATGCTCTAAGAACTGCTCTCATAATGAGATATGCTCTAAGAACTGCTCTCAGAATGAGATATGCTCTAAGAACTGCTCTCAGAATGTGGTATGCTCTAAGAACTGCTCTCAGAATGCAGTATGCTCTAATAATTCCTCTCAGATTGAGATGGGGTCTAAGAGCTGCTCTCAGAATGCGGTATGCTCTAAGAACTGCTCTCAGAATGCAGTATGCTCTAATAATTCCTCTCAGATTGAGATGGGGTCTAAGAGCTGCTCTCAGAATGTGATATGCTCTAAGAACTGCTCTCAGAATGCGGTATGCTCTCAGAACTGCTCTCAGAATGTGATATGCTCTAATAATCCCTCTCAGATTGAGATGGGGTCTAAGAGCTGCTCTCAGATTGAGATATGCTCTAAGAACTGCTCTCAGAATGCGGTATGCTCTAAGAACTGCTCTCAGAATGCAGTATGCTCTAATAATTCCTCTCAGATTGAGATGGGGTCTAAGAGCTGCTCTCAGAATGCGGTATGCTCTAAGAACTGCTCTCAGAATGCGGTATGCTCTCAGAACTGCTCTCAGAATGTGATATGCTCTAATAATCCCTCTCAGATTGAGATGGGGTCTAAGAGCTGCTCTCAGATTGAGATGGGGTCTAAGAGCTGCTCTCAGAATGCGGTATGCTCTAAGAACTGCTCTCATAATGAGATATGCTCTAAGAACTGCTCTCAGAATGAGATATGCTCTAAGAACTGCTCTCAGAATGCAATATGCTCTAAGAACTGCACTCAGAATGAGATATGCTCTAAGAACTGCTCTCAGATTGAGATATGCTCTAAGAACTGCTCTCAGAATGAGATATGCTCTAAGAACTGCTCTCAGAATGCAGTATGCTCTAATGATCCCTCTCAGATTGAGATGGGGTCTAAGAGCTGCTCTCAGAATGCGGTATGCTCTAAGAACTGCTCTCAGAATGAGGTATGCTCTAAAATCTGCTCTCAGAATGCAATATGCTCTAAGAACTGCTCTCAGAATGCAATATGCTCTAAGAACTGCTCTCATAATGAGGTATGCTCTAAAAACTGCTCTCATAATGAGATATGCTCTAAGAACTGCTCTCAGAATGAGGTATGCTCTAAGAACTGCTCTCAGAATGTGATATGCTCTAAGAACTGCTCTCATAATGAGATATGCTCTAAGAACTGCTCTCAGAATGTGATATGCTCTAAGAACTGCTCTCAGAATGCAATATGCTCTAAGAACTGCTCTCAGAATGTGATATGCTCTAAGAACTGCTCTCAGAATGCAATATGCTCTAAGAACTGCTCTCAGAATGTGATATGCTCTAAGAACCGCTCTCAGAATGTGATATGCTCCAAGAACTGCTTGCAGAATGTGTTATGCTCTAAGAACTGCTCTCAGAATGCAATATGCTCTAAGAACTGCTTGCAGAATGTTTTATGCTATTAGAAAGAAATACAAGACCCACTAATCGTTGCTCAGATCTCTACGTTTTAAACCCCTATCTATTTATTTCTCTCTACTTATTTTGTCTATATTGTGCCATTTTTGTAAGCCATATATTGACAGAAAATGATTGTCAAGGATTTTGCTAGATGTGCACTCAAGAAGGAAATGACACCAAGTTATTAAATGCACTACAAAAGGAAGAGGAAGCATACGCTTATCACTTACATGTCTGTTAATTACCTTTCATTACCATGTATGTACTTATTTCATGTCCATCTCACCGTAGACTCAAGTATTATCGTTAGCTGCCATTCTGTTAGCATATATAGTGCATTCATAAAGAATTCACACCCCTTGACTTTCTCCACATTTTGTTGTGTTACAGCCTGAATTTAAAATGGATACAATTTAGATTTTTTTTGTCACACAATAGCCAATAATGTGGAATTATGTTTTTCCAAATTTGTATAAATTTGTCAAATATGAAAAGCTGAAATGTCTTGACTCAATAAGTATTCAACCACTTTGTCATGGCAAGACAAAATAAGTGCAATAGTGTTTAACATGATTTCTGAATGACTGCCTCATCTCTGTACCCCACACATACTGTACAATTATCTGTAAGGTCCATCAGTCGAGGAGTGAATTTCAAACACAGATTCAACCACAAAGACAAGGGAGGTTTTCCAACGACTCGCAAAGAAGGGCAGCTATTGGTAGATGGGTAAAAATAAAAGAAGCTGACATTGAATATCTCTTTGAGCATGGTGAAGTTATTACACTTAGTTATTATTACACTTTGGACTACAAAGATACAGGTGTTCCTTCCTAACTCAGTTGCCGGAGAGAAAGGAAACCACTCAGAGACTTCCCCATGTGGCCAGTGGTGACTTTAAAACAATTACAGAATTGTAGATACTCCACAATACTAACGTCATTGACAAAGTGAAAAGAAGGAAGCCTGTACAGAATACAAATATTCCAAAACATGCATCCTGTTTACAGTACGGCACTAAAGTAAAACAGAGAAAAAATAGGCAAAGAAATTAACTTTATGTTCTGAATACAAAGCATTATATTTGGGGCAATCCAATACAACACATTACTGAGTACCACTCTCCATATTTTCAAGCATGGTGGTGGCTGCATCATGCTATGGGTATGCCTGTCATAGGCAAGGACTATGGAGTTTCTTTTAGGATAAAAATGAAGGGAATAGAGCTAAGCACATGCTGAATCCTAGAGTAAAACCTGGTTCAGTCTGCTTTCCAACAGACACTGGGAGACAAATTCACCTTTCAGCAGGACATAACCTCAAACGCAAGTCCAGCAAGTTGCTTACCAAATGACATTGAATTTACATGTATATCAATGATCAACAAACAAATTGACAGAGCTTGAATAATGTGCAAATATTGTACAATCCAGGTGTGCAAAGCCTTTAGAAACTTACCCAGAAAGACTCACAGTTGTAATCGCTGCCAAAGGTGATTCTAACATGTATTGACTCAGGGGTGTCAATACTTATGTAAATTCTATATTTATTTTTATATACATTTACAAAATTTAAGAAAACACGTTGTCACTTTGTCATTATGGGGTATTGTGTGTAGATGGGTGAGAAAGTCCGGGGTCAGCGACGAGGGTCCCCGCACCAGAGGCACCACCTAAGTGGGGTGAGCCAGAGGTGGAGCGGGGTCTACGTCCCGCACCAGGGCCACCACCGTGGATAGATGCCCACCCAGACCCTCCCCTATAGGTTCAGGTTTTGCGTCCGGAGTCCGCACCTTTGGGGGGGTACTGTCATGCCCTGACCTTAGAGAGCCTTTTTATGTCTCTATTTGGTTTGGTCAGGGTGTGATTTGGGTGTGCATTCTATGTTCTGATTTCTATGTTTTTATGTTTCTATGTTTTAGCCGGGTATGGTTCTCAATCAGGGACAGCTGTCTATCGTTGTCTCTGAATGGGAATCATCCTTTGACAGCCTTTTTCCCTTTTGTTATTGTGGGAAGTTGTCGTTGTTAGTGGCACTGTAGCCCTCGTAAGCTTCACGGTCGTTTTGTTGTTTCTTGTTTTGTTTTTGTTGGCAACATTTTAAATAAAGAAATGTACGCTCACCACGCTGCGCTTTGGTCCACTTCTTCAGACGATCGTGACACTGCCAATTATATAGTTACTTCTCCCGTTCTTCTTATTTTATATTTTTATATCTGGTGTTTTTGTTCTACCTTATGTTATTTTTAGTACTACATTGATACTGATTACTGCATTGTTGGGTTTAGAGCTGACAAGAAAGGCATTTCACTGTACTTCTGCATGTTACATTACAACTTAAAACTTGAAACTGAAACTAGCTACCTGCTATCACTGGGAATACCTCCGGTTTCCATAGAGCTACAAGGCTAGGGGGTAATGTATCTGATTTAGCTGCTAAATGCACATATCCATCAAATGGACACATGTCCAGGGTTAGACCATAGAATACACTGTCATGGCCTGTTAGCTAATGACCAGAGACTATAGAGTCGAGGATTAGAAGAGTGCAGCAGGATGGACGCTTGGAGCCTTAGTTAGCTAGCTAGACAACAGGGAGCCCAGCCCAGCTCTGGAAGGATGGATGGGTGGGTGTAGGGAGGAAGGGAGGGAGGGAGGGAGGAAGGATGGGCTGTAAAGTTTGTGGTCTCCTCCCTCCCTGTGGTCCCTGGCCTGCTCTGCTGTCACAGCTGACACCTGCACACATGTTAGTGGAGGACTGGGATTCCCCAAGGTACAGAGGGGAGGGGTGAACACTGGTGAAAGGGAGGGGCTTCTGAAAAAGAGGTTTCAGTTTTCTCTCGCTCACTCTTCTCTGTCAGTTTTTCAGTCTCGTTATCACAGTAAGTCATCATGAATTTTCAAATAATTCCCTCATGCCTCAAACCCTGACTCTTATGTCAATATGCTGTTTACACACTCACAGCAGAGTAGCATACATCATTCTACGGTAGTCAAACATGTTTAGCCTATCTGGTATTCGGCCATTTGGGGTTCAATACAATCAAAAATACAACATAAATGATTATAAGGACTTCAATTAAAACTGGACATGTAGCTGCACCAAAATAATCACCAGTCGTCCTAATTTTTTAGGGATTGTCCCACTTCCCCGACCTAGTAAAGAAGACAGGCTATCTGTCCTATAAACCTTTGTGGAAGAAAATGACTAATATTTCTTCAATATCCCTCTGTGGAAAATAGCTAGGCAATATTGAGCTCTTCAGAATACAGGGAGGTTTGACGGAATATTTATCAAATAAAATGTTATATGTCATATTCACCGAATACAACGGGTGTAGACATTACCGTGAAATGCTTAGTTACGACCCCTTCCCAACGATGCAGAGTTAAAAAGAATAATACAAATAAAACATTTAACACAAGAGGACTAAAATACACAATAATAAAGCTATATACAGGAAGTTCCGGTACCAGCACCATATCACTGTGCAGGGGCACCAGGTACTTGAAGTAGATATCTACATAAAGGCAGGAGTAAGGTGACTAGGCATCAGGATAGATAATTATGTAGAAAATAGAAAAATAGTACAAAATAAAGGAAAACCCATGAATGAGTAGATGTGTCCAAACATTTGACTGGTACTGTATATATATATACATATACACTACCGTTCAACATTTTGGGGTCACTCAGAAATGTCCTTGTTTTTGAAAGAAAAGCTAATTTTTTGTCTATTAAAAAAACATCAAACTTATCAGAAATACAGTGTAGACACTGTTAATGTTGTAAATGACTATTGTAGCTGGAAACGGCTGATTTTTTTATGGAATATCTATATAGGCGTACAGAGGCCCATTATCAGCAACCATCACTCCTGTATTCCAATGGCACGCTGTGTTAGCTAATCCAACTTTATAATTTTAAAAGGCTAATTGATCATTAGAAAACCTTTTTGCAATTATGTTAGCACAGCTGAAAACTATTGTCCTGAGTAAAGAAGTAATAAAACTGGCCTTCTTTAGACTTGTTGAGTATCTGGAGCATCAGCATTTGTGGGTTTGATTACAGGCTCAAAATGGCCAGAAACAAAGAACTTTCTTCTGAAACTCGTCAGTCTATTCTGGTTCTGAGAAATGAAGGCTATTCCATTCAAGAAATTGCCAAGAAACTGAAGATCTCGTACAACGCTGTGTACTACTCCCTTCACAGAACAGCGCAAACTGAGAGGAGTGGGAATTGCTGTAAAGAAACCATCCAAATGGGAGATTTTTGGTTACTACTGCTGTGTCTTTGTGAGACACTTGTGAGTGAAAGGATGATCTCCACATGTGTGTTTCCGACCGTGAAGCATGGATGAGGAGGTGTTATCGTGTGGGGGTGCTTTGCTGGTGACAATGTCTGTGATTTCTTTAGAATTCAAGGCACACTTAACCAGCATGGCTACCACAGCATTCTGCAGCGATACCCCATCCCATCTGGTTTGCTCTTAAGTGGGACTATCATTTGTTTTTCCACAGGATAATGACCAAACTCACCTTCAGACTCTGTAAGGACTATTTTACCGAGAATGAGAGTGATGGAGTGCTGCATCAGATGACCTGGCCTCCACAATCACCCGACCTCAACCAAATTGAGATGGTTTGGGAATTTGTCAGACTGCAGAGTGAAGGAAAAGCAGCCAACAAGTGCTCAGCATATGTGGGAACTCCTTCAAGACTGTTGGAAAAGCATTACAGGTGAAGCTGGTTGAGAGAATGCCAAGAGTGTGCAAAGCTGTCATTAAGGCTATTTGAAGAATCTCAAATATAAAAAACACTTTTTTGGTTACTGCATTATTATGTGTTATTTATTTTCTTTTCAAATTTGTTTTACCCCTTTTTCTCCCCAATTTCATGGTATCCAATTGTTTGGATACCATGAAACAACCACAATGTAGAAAATAGTACAAATAAAGAAAACCGTTGAATGAGTAGGTGTTCTAAAACTTTTGATATATTTGTACATGTATTTAACCCCTTATTTTTGGAACTAAACAGTCTCCATATATATATATACTGTACTTCCATTCATTTTTTCAACTGGTACCGGGAGACGTTCAGACAAATCGTGTGAGGTCTGTGGGTGTCCTAGAGCAACAACCGACATGTATGTGTTCGTGAGAGTCTCACCTTTCCACAGAGGGGTCATATTAGTGTGTAGCTGTTCGGACACTACAAACAGAAGTTGGCAGATTGGCTGTCCCGACTTCATACGAGTACCAAGACACTTGTGTGGGTTGTAGAGCAAAACAAATAACTGCATCGTGTTCGTGAGAGTCTACTCTTTCCAAATCGTATGGACGCTACTGACGATTTTGTGAGAAGACTGATTTTTGGGATGTCTCATGGTCTGACAAACACTGCTCTAGCTCTGTCACCTTTCATTGCATAAAAAACAATATATTTTTTTATTTATTTTACCTTTATTTAACCAGGCAAGTCAGTTAAGAACAAACTCTTATTTTCAATAACGGCTTAGAAACAGTGGGTTAACTGCCTGTTCAGGGGCAGAACAACATATTTGTACCTTAACGGCTCGGGGGTTACTAGTCCAACGCTCTAACCACTAGGCTACCCTGCCGCCCAAATCAATAGATTTAGAGTTGGATAAACTTGGATTTTTTTCACAGGATACTACACTCCACAACATAAGATTCACTCCAAATGAAAACTCCAAACCTACAAACTGATTTTGGATAAAATTACCTGGAAGGATTCCTACTAACAAACATTCTTATTCCGAAAGACTATACAGTAAATGCTCTGGCAAACCAATGACCAGCAAAAGAAGCACAACAGACACCTGAAAATACCTGAGTGAGTAATGTTTCATCTGATGCTAGTTTTAATGCCAAGAAGAAAAGTACATTACAATAATCTATTTTACTTTATAAGGACTGAATGCTACGTTAAGGCTACCAAGCTTGCTTGGACAGAACAAATCTGTCTCCCACTTCAATTAGCACTGAGGTGTAAAGTGAGAGGTGTGAAAGCCTTGAGCCCAACAATAGCAGGAGAGTTTCACAGCCTCCCTGTGAAAAAATTGGAACGTACGCAACTTAATCGTCCACACAGACCATCCCCTGGCATGTAGCAGTGCTATATGAACACAGACCATCCCCTGGCATGTAGCAGTGCTATATGAACACAGACCATCCCCTGGCATGTAGCAGTGCTATATGAACACAGACCATCCCCTGGCATGTAGCAGTGCTATATGAACACAGACCATCCCCTGGCATGTAGCAGTGCTATATGAACACAGACCATCCCCTGGCATGTAGCAGTGCTATATGAACACACTACCCCTCTGTCAACAGGGCAACCCAAAATAGTTTCAGCTGGACTTACACAGAATCAAAGCAGGAGTGCAGCAGGAGAAGCTCTCTTTTTTGTCATTTTTGTCATTTTTATTAGGATCCACATTAGTTAACGCCATAACACTAGCTACTCTTCCTGGGGTCCAAAACCAATTAACAAGACATTACAAACAACCACAATCAAGGCTTCACAAACATTCAACAAGTAGACAATACAGATAAATAAAATACCTGACATTTGATGCTTTCTATTTCCTGTCCAGTTATATGGTCTATCGCATTAGAGGTTCTTTTATAATTTTCTTGAAGGTGGATTTACTTTTTGCCTGATAAATATGGATTGGTAAAGTTCCATTCAGCTATAGCTCTATATAAAACTGTAGATTTAAGGTGATTTGTCCTTGGCTTGGGTTGTCTTAGCTGCCCTGAATATATAGTATATACTAACTAGTATAGTATATACTAGCTAGTATATACTAACTGGACTGAAAAATACTGTGATTTTTTGAATATTATAACATTCCTAAAGCATTTGTTTTTAACATGAGGCCCATGAGAGATTCTGATGCATTTGGTCTTTCTTTGCTGCAGACGACCATATAACTGGACAGTACTCTAAGCGTGATAGGACCAGGGATTGAATCACCTCATTCAGTGTGCTAGATGTTACATACTCTGAACATTTTCTTGTAACAGCAATTCCCTTACCCATCTTAATAGCAATATTATCTATGTTTTCTGACCATGATAAAGCTGCATCCAACATGACGCCTAGTAGTAAAAACATTTTCACTTGCTCTACATGCATTCTATTCATTGACCAATTCAATTGGGGATCATCAGCAAGCATATATCTTGAACCAAATACAATACATTTAGTTTTAGAAATGTTCAACCCCAATTTGTTCATATCAACCCACTCAGATACCATCCTTTGTTCACTGCTCAGTACATCTGTTAGCTCATTACATTCTGATGCTGCGCTATACATTGTAGAGTCATTAGCATACATGACCACTCTTGCTTTATTCATTACTGAAGGTAAATAATTAGTAAAGATACAGTAGAGAAGTGGGCCTAGGCAACTTCCTTGAGGAACACTACAGTGTATGTCTTTACTGTTTGTAAAGCTATATTAAAGAAAGCTTTTAGCCTTTTCCTGGAGAGATAGCTTTCCATCCAGGATAGAGCTGCAGACTTAAAACCATAACATTTGAGTTGACCTAGTAACAGTTCAATTCATCAAAAACAGCACTGAAATCTAGCAACACTGCACCACCTAACTTCCTGTCATCCATACTCTTTAACCAATCCTCTGTCATTTGTGCTAAGGCCGCACTCGTAGAACGCCCTTCTTTATATTCATGCTATCAGAATATGAAACTCGTTATCAGACCATCACATGAGAAATAATCCTTGATTTGTACTTACATTGTGAGTGAAGATTTATAATGCTATTTATGACATTTGTTGACTCCACAATTTGGCAGGTATGGCTTGCTTTTGTGGCTGAACCTGTTCTCAGATTATTGAATATTGTGCTTTTGCCGTAAAGCTTTTTTGAAATCTGACACAGCGGTTGCATTAAGAACCAGTTTATCTTTAATTCTATGTAAAACATGTATCTTTCATCAAAGTTTATGATGAGTATTTCTGTTATTTGATGTGGCTCTCTGCAATTTCTCCAGATGTTTTGTAAGCATTTCTGAACATGGCGCCAATGTAAACTGAGGTTTTTGGATATAAATATGAACTTGATCGAACAAAACATACATGTATTGTGTAACATTGAATCCTGGGAGTGTCATCTGATGAAAATCGTCAACGGTTAGTGATTCATTTTATCTATATATCTGATTTCTGTGACACCTCTCTTTGGTTGGAAAATGGCTGAGTGTTTTCTGTGACTAGTTGCTGACCTAACATAATGATATGTTCTGCTTTCGCTGAAAAGCCTTTTTGAAATCGGACACTGTGGTTGGATTAACGAGAAATGTTTCTTTACAATGGTGTAAAATACTTGTATGGTTGAGGAATTTTAATTATGAGATTTCTGTTGTTTTGAATTTAGCGCCCTGCAATTTCACTGGCTGTTGGCGAGGTGGGACGCTAGCGTCCCGAACGATCCCAGAGAGGTTAAAACCCCACAACCGAGGAACCGCAAGTGGAAAGTCAACTGCCCAGGTCAGAGCACTAGTCCCTCACTGAAATGAAGGATAATTTCACTCCAGTCAGCAAAGACCCAGACAACAGTCCAGCACAACAACACTCCCTCAACCAGACGCAGAGAGCTGGAGGGGGAAAGAGACATGTCTGCACTCTGGACTGTGGTGAGACAACTTCAACACGAGAAAGAGTAGGAGAGGAAAGAGGAGGCCCAGCGGCAGGATAAGATGAGAGCACTAGAGGAGGAGGTGAGCAATATGAAGTGAGACAGAGAACAGGCCATGAGAGAGCTTGGCCACTCCCTTAGAGAAGCCAGCAGAACAGTCCAACTCAGATCCTCAAAAAAATCTTGACATCCCAGCAGGACAGATACATGAAGAACCTCAACCCCAGGGGACCCCACCCTCTCCCTTGACAATCCCCCCACACCCACTGAGGACACACAGGCCACGGACTGTACTCCTTATGGACTCAAACAGGAAATATATACAAGAAAATAAACTTTTTCCCAAACAGACATTGTCTAAACTCTGGTGTCCAAACAACCAGCTCCCTGTACTTTCCCCAACGCACAATCACAATCCCAACGCACAATCTATCATTGTCTCTGATTGAGAACCATACTTAGGTAGCCTTTTTCCCACCTGTATTTGTGGGTAGTTGTCCATGCACTACGTTGGCTTCACGTTTTCGGTTTTCGGTTTATTGTTTTGTTGGTGACATCTTATAATAAAGAAGTATGTACGCTCATCATGCTGCGCTTTGGTCCACTGTTTCCACCTTAGACGATTGTGACAGAATCTCTACCCCTAATACTTTCATCCTGCTGGTCACACATATGCCCAGGTTGTGAGCAGGCAAACAGGCCCAAGCCCCACTCTTACACTAGCCCAAGCTAATGGTGTGTATCAGATGCTCAGCAGGCTCTGCTCACACTTACTGGTCTGAGGCCAAACCACATGACTAACAACATTGGACACTTTATGGAACACAAAGTCTTCACCTAGAATTCCTTACAATCAAATGCCGACAGCATTAACTTCCAAGAGAATTCTCTTCGATAAAAGTCACAGCCGTGTATAACCCCCCCCCCCCCCCCCCCCCCCCCCCATCACACTGCACAATGCCCTACCCCACTTGGACAAGAGGAATACCTATGTAAGAATGCTGTTCATTGACTACAGATCAGCATTTAACACCAGTCTCCTCCAAACTCGTAATTAAGCTCGAGACCCTGGGTCTCAACCCCACCCTGTGCAACTGGGTCCTGGACTTTCTGGTGCGTTCTCAGCCCTCTCCTGTACTCCCTGTTCACCCATGACTGCGTGGCCATGCACGCGTCCAACTCAATCATCACGTTTGCAGACGACACAACAGTGGTAGGTTTGATTACCAACAACGACAAGACGGCCTACAGGGAGGAGGTGAGGGCCCTCGGAGTGTGGTGTCAGGAAAATAACCTCTCACTCAACAAAACAAAGGAGATGATTGTGGACTTCAGGAAACAGCAGAGGGAGCACCCCCCTATCTACATAAACCGGACCGCAGTGGAGAAGGTGTAAAGTTTTAATTTCCTTGACGTACACATCACGGACAAACTGAAATGGTCCAACCACACAGACAGCGTGGTGAAGAAGGCGCAACAGCGCCTCGCAACAGCGCCTCGCAACAGCGCCTCGCAACAGCGCCTCTTCAACCTCAGGAGGCTGAAGAAATTTGGCTTGTCACCTAAAACACTTACAAACTTTTACAGTTGCACAATCGAGAGAATCCTGTCAGGCTGTATCACAGCCTGGTACGGCAACTGCACCGCCCTCCACCGCAAAAGCTCTCCAGAGGGTAGTGCGGTCTGCACAATGCATCACCGGCGGCAAATTACCTGCCCTCCAGGACACCTACAGCACCTGATGTCACAGGAAGGCCAACAAGATCATCAAGGACAACAACCTCCCGAGCCACTGCCTGTTCACCCAACTATCATCCAGAAGGCGAGGTCAGTACAGGTATATCAAAGCTGGGACCGAGAGACTGAAAAACAGCTTCTATCTCAAGGACATCAGACTGTTAAACAGCCACCACTAACATTGAGAGGTTGCTGCCAACATTCAGACTCAAATCTCTGGCCACTTTAATAAATGGACATAATAAAGGTATCACTAGTCACTTTAAATAATGCCACTTTAATAATGTTTACATATCATACATTGCACATCTCATATGTATATAGTGTATTCTATACCATCTACTGCATCTTGCCTATGCCGCACGGCCATCACTCATCCTCATATTTATATGTACATATTCTTATTCATCCCTTTAGATTTGTAGTTGTGAATTTGTTAGATTACTTGTTAGATATTACTGTATTGTCGGAACTAGAAGCATAAGCATTTCGCTACACTCGCAATAACATCTGCTAACCATGTGTATGCGACCAATAAAATTTGATTTGATTTGAGGTGACAGAGAGCTGGTAGTCCCATCCACCAAACTACCAGGTGTGAAACAGGGAAGGGACTCAGGGAGTATGTTAATTTGGTAAATGGGAAGACCTAACTCACTCTTTTAAATTAATCGAAACAGGAAAACTTTACATTTGGCTAGAAATTCAAAAGGAAATGATCTCAACAGAGAAAAATGTTCTCCTGTGTGCTACCTATATCCCCCACTAGAATCCCCATACTTTAATGAAGACAGCTTCTCCATCCTGAAGGGAGAAATCAATCATTTCCAGTCCCAGGGACATGTAGTAGTCTGTGGTGACCTAAATGCCAGACCTGGACATGAACCTGACATCCTCAGCACACAGGGTGACAAACACATACCTGGAGGTGACAGCATTCCCTCCCCCATATGCCACCCTAGACACAACTACAACAGCACAACCAGCAAAACAGGTCACAACTCCTGCAGCTCCGTCACATGCTGGGTATGTACATGGTCAATGGTAGGCTTCAAGGGGACTCCTATGGTAGGTACAACTATAGCTCATCTCTAGTCAGTTGTACTGTAGACTACTTTATCACCAACCTCAACCCAGAGTCCCTCAGAGCATTCACAGTCAGCCCACTGACACCCCTATCAGACCACAGCAAAATCACAATCTACTTGAACAGAGCAATAATCAGCCATGAGGCATCAAAGCCGAACAAACTGCAGACTATTAAGGAATGCTATAGACCGAAGGAAGGTAGTGTAGAATTGTCATGGAATTGTTAGATTACATGTTAGATACTGCTGCACTGTCGGAACTAGAAGCACAAGCATTTCGTTACACTCGCAATACCATCTGCTAACCATGTGTGTGTTATTTATGTGACCAATAAAATGTGATTTGATTTGATTAGAAACCGACCAAAAAACTTTTGGCCAACAACTAATCCAATCCCTCCTAGGCAACTTCCTGGACAAAATGTTTTCCTGCAATAGTGAAGGTGTAAACTTAGCAGTCTGAACAATATATTTGACCTATCAGCTAACATTTCAAATTCCCGCAGAAAACCTAATTAACAACAATGAGAAATGATTTGATGAAGAACGTAAAAACCTAAGAAAGAAATTGAGAAACCTATCCAATCAAAAAAACATGGTGAAATGGTAAAATACTAAAATAATACAGAAATTTACCAAGAAAAAAGAAGAAACAGCATGACAGAAAACAGCTCATTGTCATTGAAGAATCCATAGAATCAAATCACTTCTGGGAAAATTGGAAACCACTAAACAAATAACAACACAAAGAGCCAATTATCCAAAATGGAGATGTATGGATAGACCACTTCTCCAACCTTTTCAGCCATAAAACAAAGAAACTTATACATGATCATTTACAAAACGTATAATCAGCTATTAAAGACTACCAGAACCCACTGGATTCTCCAATTATATTGGATGAGATACAGGACAAAATACAAACCCTCCAACCCAAAAAGACTTGTGGTGTTGATGGTATACTAAACAAAACAATAAAATATACAGACCACAAATTCCAATTGGCTATTCTGAAGCTCTTCAAAATTATCCTTGGCACTGGCATCTTGCCTAATATTTGGGACCAAGGCCTGATCACCTCAATCCACAAAAGTGAGACAAATTTGACCCCAATAATTACTATGGAATACGCGTCAGCAAAAACCTCTGAAAAATCCTCTGCAGTATCATCAATAGCAGACTCCAACATTTCCTCAGTGAAAACAATGTCCTGAGCAAATGTCAAATTGGCTTCTTACCAAAATACCGTACGACAGACCATGAATACACCCTGCACACCCTTATTGACACACACACAAAACAAATGCTAAGTATTTTCACGCTTTGTTGCTTTAAAAAAAAAATGTTTGACTCAATTTAGCATGAGTGACAGCATGGGCCACGTTTCCATTTCCTCAAAAGTATATCTGCCGTTGCAAATGTTACACTCCGCTCTGTGAGGCACATCGATCTGCAGGTTGAACATGGTGAGATTGTAGACTCCTAAATTGATAGCGCAAATTGTTTAGGCAATTTTACAGCTAACTAGCTATGTTACATGCTGATGTTGTTTTTGGCATTATTGTGTGTAGCTACGTTTGCTAGCCAGCCAGCTAAAGAGAAAGAATTGCATTGTGGATTTTGTAGTCGACTTGAGCTGCAACAGATTTCCACAACGATTTTCCATGTTGCTACCAACCTTATTAGAAAGCCAATAATATTAGTGTTATTTAACACGGTAAATTAAAGAAATGAGTGGTTTACTGCCAGATTCTGGCAATTCTAATTGTAAAATAACTTGGTTTCAATGTTTAAAGGGATACTGTGAGATTCTGGAAATGAAGCCGTTTTCTACATAAGCAGAGTCAGATGAACTCGTGGATACCATTTTTATGTCTGAGTGCCGTATGAAGGAAGTTAGAGGTCGTTTTGCAAGCCAGAGCTAACTAGCTTTAGCGAAACTTCCTTCATATGGCACGCAGAGACATAACATTTTTATCCACAAGTGGTATCCATTTTACCCATTTCATGAGCACCAGTCTACCCTCACATTCTCTGTAGTGCTCCTAATCCATTGCTGATTTGAGCAACTGTGTATGTCAAGTTTTACAGGGAGTGGCTAAGGGTTTATTACGTCAAACAGAAATGATTTCTGTCTCTAAATGATCTGGGCCATTTCAAGATTGTCTGTGCCTTCTGCACTTGCTGGAATCAAACACAAGGGAATGTCTCATCAGAATAAAGACCATGCATCAGAGATCAATAGGACACGTTATTTTTAGTCCAACCCCAGCTGTACATACTTTTCACAACCTTAGTTAGAAAGCGCTTAGAGAAGACAGAGCCTCAGAACTGTCAACAACTTTTTGTTAGTTTCCAAAGGGTGGGCTAATGATCATTCAGGGGGTAAACACACACACACACACACACACACACACACACACACACACACACACACACACACACACACACACACACACACACACACACACACACACACACACACACACACACACACACACAGAGTGAGCTATCACAGCCAGCCAGATGAGGCAGGGGGAGATAGGAGCTCATCCTCAGGTTTAACCTCAAGGTGTTTTTGCTGCAAAGGCAACAGAGTGGTCTCAAAGTTATGGTGATCTCCAGCCAACAGTGTTAGTGTTAAGTAGGTGACATCCTCTGTCAGACTAATCCTTGGCTAAAAAGCTAGACCAGCCTCTCATTGCTATAGGCTCCACATGTCCTTGTGATTCCTGATAACAAGATTAACCAACTACAATACAAGGCAAACAGTAAGTTTGGACATTTCATTTCGAATGGAGCCATTAATTTCCGAATGATTAAGTTAAAAACTAGTGTCTACCACAGTGTTAATTTTGTAAACAAAAATTGTGACAAAAAAAATAGTCAAACACCTATTTTTCAGTGGCAATTGACAAGACATTTAAATATTAGAAGCGAAGGGAAGGAGGCGCCACACCCGGCACACACAGCCTACATAAGCAGGGGAACAAGCGGTGAGTCTGGGCAGACAGGCTCCTCTCCGGGTCTGCCTCCTATTATATATGTCACACAGGTAACTCTATTGCTTCCCTGTAGCTAACCAGTCACCACCAGCCTTCTAGTTAGTTACCTTTTGCCTGATTATGAAACACAAACTGCTTTACGAAATTAAAAACAATAGCAGCATTGAGTTTAATAGTAAAACAACAGTCTAGCTATGTTTTTCTCTCCCTTGAGTACAGAAAATTAGGCTATGGGAATTTGTAGTCCCGCTCAACCCTCCCACCTTCCCCACTGCATTTCATATCTATTCATGGAATTTCTATCTGCAATGTTTGAGAAAGTTTTGCAACTGAACGTAGCCCTGGTAACATTACCAGTAGCTTATATGCAACATTTGCTGATTTGTAACGGAATATCTACATAGGCATAGAGGCCCATTGTCAGCAACCATCACTCCTGTGTTCCAATGGCACATTGTGTTAGCTAATCCAGGTTTATCATTTTAAAAGGCTAATTGATCATTAGAAAACCCTTTTGCAATTATGTTAGCACAGCTGAAAACTGTTGCCCTGATTAAAGAAGCAATAAAACTGGCCTTCTTTAGACTAGTTGAGTATCTGGAGCATCAGCATTTGTGGGTTCGATTACAGGCTCAAAATGGCCAGAATAAAGAACTGTCTTCTGAAACTCGTCAGTCTATTCTTGTTCTCAGAAATGAAGGCTATTCCATGCAAGAAATTGCCAAGAAACTGAAGATCTCATACAACGCTGTGTACTACTCCCTTCACAGAACAGCACGAACTGGCCCTAACCAGAATAGAAAGAGGAGTGGAAGGCCACGGTGCACAACTGAGCAAGTGGACAAGTACATTAGAGTGTCTAGTTTGAGAAACAGACGCCTCACAAGTCCTCAACTGGCAGCTTCATTAAATAGTACCCGCAAAACACCAGTCTCAACGTCAACAGTGAAGAGGTGACTCCGGGATGCTTGCCTTCTAGGCAGAGTTCCTCTGTCCAGTGTCCGTATTCTTTTGCCCATCTTAATCTTTTATTTTTATTGGCCAGAAACATATATGGTTCAACATTATGTGCTACTGGGGATGAGCATGAGTACCCAAACAGTTGTTGGTCTTTAACCAGAGATCCATATTATTTTTTTCAAATACTGTAAAACTATTTAGTGGCTTATATATTTTTACATTTTATCTTGAAGACAATGTTTATTTGCTTTGATGCTGGTGTTCCATTTGTTGATGTGCATTTGCGAGGCACAACAAAAAAGAAACCAAGGCAAGCATCACAGTTCTTCTCCCTCTCAGTGAATTTCAGAATTGTGAAACATTAAAAAGTAATACTTTTTAGATAAAACTGTACTAAATATATTCACGTTACCAAATAATTGATTAAAACACGCTGTTTTGGAATGAAAGTCTACAGTAGCGTCAGCAGCTCTCTGTAGCGTAGCACCACAGCTAGCTTCTGTCTTCCTCTGGGTACATTGACTTCAATACAAAACCTATGAGGCTCATGGTTCCCACCCCCTTCCATAGACTTACACAGTAATTATGAAAACTTCTGTAGGACGTCCTCCAACCTATCAGCGCTCTTGCAGCATGAACGAGCTACAACAAACACTCAAACTGGACAATTTTATCTCAATCTCTTCATTCAAATACTCAATCATGGACACTCTTACTGACAGTTGCGGCTGCTTTACGTGATGTATTGTTGTCTCTACCTTCTTGCCAGTTGTGCTGTTGTCTGTGCCCAGTAATGTTTTTACCATGTTTTGTGGTGCTACTATGTTATGTTGCTACCATGCTGTGTTGTCGTGTGTTGCTGCCTTGCTATGTTGTTGTCTTTAGGTCTCTCTTTATGTAGTGTTGTGTTTTTTCTCTTGTCATGATGTGTGTTTTGTCCTATATTTATATGTTATTTATTTGTATTAACAGCCCCTGTCTTCGCAGGAAGTCTTTTGCCTTTTGGTAGGCCATCATTGTAATAAGAATTTGTTCTTAACTGACTTGCCTAGTTAAATAAAGATTAAATAAATAGAAACTGACATATTGTCCAGCCAATCACAGGATCAGATAATTAATTTAGTACTGAAAGCATAAACTACAGCTAGCTAGCACTGAAGTGCATAAAATGTAGTGAGTAGTTGACCCAAAGAGAGAAAAATACAATATTTGAACAGTTTTAGACAAATTAATTTCTTCCAAAATTAAGGAGAAGCGAGAGAGAAAGAGAGAGAGAAAGCGAGAGAGCAATATTTGGTTGTATTTTTTAAAACTTTCACTAGCTACCGAAGGCAGCTTGCTAGTTTAGCCTACTCAAACACCCGGCTCAAACAGAGAGGGATGCTATGTTAGCTAGCTGGCTATGGCTATCCAACACTGGAACTCTTCCAAGTCAAGGTAAGCTTTTGGTTGTATTAATTTATTGCCACTGGGGCCCGCCAGTGTAACTGCTAAACATCTTTCTGACTGTACACTGTACTGCATGATTGTAGCGGGCTTACTAACGCGTTAGTTCTAGTAGCTACAGAATGTTGACTATGACGTGACAATGTTGTAGGCTGTGTATAGAAGTTAGCGGTCATGAAAGGAAACTTTGGCTTGGTCACAGACAGCTGATGTGTTGTGCACTGAAGTCCACAAGCGAAGGGAAAAGGTGAGAGGAGGAGAGCACATAGATTGTTGGGAGAAGGAATAATATATACAATGGTCAAAGTGATCATGCTGTTTTTATGTGGCTGCTATGAAAGTGAACTGTGTTTGCATGTAATCAGCGGTGTATTCATTCTGCCGATTCTATTGAAAAAAGTTTCTTCACTGTAAGCAAACAGAACAAAATGAGGATTAACATACCTGAATTTGTCCAATAGAAACTCTCATTTGCAACTGTTGGACTAATGATTACACCCTAAATTAGCTAGATGCAGGCAAGAGTGTGCTAGGCGGTCTGTCACTTTGTTTATTAAAAATTCTCTCGACCTACATTGTAAACCTTCATTCATAGACTAGGTTGTAGCAACCACATGATGTGTACAGGGACATTTTGAGTGTCATGTAGTAACCTAAACGTATCAATGTTACATTGAGCTGGGTGAATGGAATATGAATGGCATAATAGAAATAAAGCCATGCTCATAATAATTTTTCAATACATCATCCTCCTTCATCTTAAACGGTATTGACCGCCACTGCCCTCTACACATGCTGAGTTCACACACAAGATCCCATTAGGTCTACAGAAATAAATGCCTATAAAAATCAGTGGGCATAATACAATGCCTAACTGATGGGATACACAAGCTACATTCCTTGCCAAATAACAACAGTTTTATCACAAATTCAAAACGGAGCGTCTTGTCTACTAAATTAACAAAATAAGGCTATGCCATTGCACAGCCATAGGCTTCTACAAGCAAGCATTACTGCTGAGGTTACTGCTGAGCTTACTGCTGAGGTTACTGCTGAGGTTACTGCTGAGCTTACTGCTGAGCTTACTGCTGAGCTTACTGCTGAGCTTACTGCTGAGGTTACTGCTGAGCTTACTGCTGAGCTTACTGCTGAGCTTACTGCTGAGGTTACTGCTGAGGTTACTGCTGAGGTTACTGCTGAGGTTACTGCTGAGTTACTGCTGAGGTTACTGCTGAGCTTACTGCTAAGGTTACTGCTGAGGTTACTGCTGAGGTTACTGCTGAGGTTACTGCTGAGCTTCCTGCTGAGGTTACTGCTGAGGTTACTGCTGAGTTAATGCTGCGGTTACTGCCTTTTGGAAGATTGTGTTCCATGGTGTAATATAATCAGTTGATATTACGGTTTCAATAAACTCATCTTAAATGGTTATTGTTTTTTATTGACTGAATATATATGAAACAATTTAGCAGTTAAGATTTATTATCTATAATGCTTATGATAAATTAAGCATTGTTGTACACTGTTGGCATATACAGTAGATAAATGCGCACATATTTTTTTACGGCCTTGCCCTTGTGTTCTCAAAATAAAAATATTTTCCATTCCTAGTACTCTGCGAGTTCTCAAACAGTACAAACATGTAAAACACCACAGTGCCAGCAGCACATTGAGGAAATGAACATTAAATCCAGACTACAAAACACTGAGCTTGATTTACATGCGTCCGCTTCTCCTACCGGATTCAGAGCAGCACACAGCCTGAGGAAAGCCTAGTGAGCCATAGGAAAGAGCAGCCTGAATCAGCTATGTCAGTCAGTCAGTAAGCACCAATACGCAGACCTGCAATTGCCATTAAAGTCAACCGAAAAAAACCATTCACTCGTTGTCACTCCTCACACATCAGAAACATTCCTCAATTAATCAAACATATATTAATGAAAAGGTTAGGTGTTTGCCTCTCTCACAGTGGTGACCGACACAAGGATTTTTCTGGAGTCGACTCTCTCTAGACTTAGCCTAGGTATTGTTTATTCTGGGTTTCATCCTATAACCAGAAGGTTACAGCTTCATATCTTGAGGTCAACACTGTGTCACAGTCCCTGATCAAGGAAGTCATCCAACTAGAACACAAGTGTTCTGTTTGGTGTTGTGTTCTATTCAGTGCATGCCATTCTCTTCTCTAGCATGTCAACATGAAGCTGATAAAACAGCCATCCAAAAGCCCTACAGCAGGAACTATAGCGTTAAGACTTCAATAAACTATTACAGCTGCGTATAGAATAAATGTGCAGTCGCAAGCAGTATAGTACAACAGAAATGAAAAGTGAGGTGGGATAAACTGAAGAACAAGTGTGCTTCCTGGAAGCATAACATAGTTATTTTCCCTCCCTTAAGAGACAGCAAATGGAGTCTCTCAGGTGCTCTTTTATCCTTTTTTCCGCTAGACAAAACACTGCAAATTACCATCAGGTTAGCTATACTATAACACACTGCTCCTAGCTGTGTAAATAGGCACATTGTCTGACTGGGGATCAGAGACACAGACACGAACACCACACACTGACAAATGGGCTGCAATTATTATCAATATTATAATAATTATTATAATAATTATGCAGTACACAACAGGGTGACTGACCCACCAAACGACACCTGTTTAACAATGGAGCGGAGGGAAGCAGAACTAGGCAGAACAATTGTTGACCTAAGTGCTTGAATGAGCAGAACAAGAGATCAAACAGGCATCTACTGCACTTGAAAAGAGGACAGTCATAGAGTCCACCTAACACTGAGAGAGGATGATGGATGACAGGAAAGCTGCCTGCAAGTAAACTCTGGGCATGATCGTGGCCTCTCTCTCTCTCTCTCTCTCTCTCTCTCTCTCTCTCTCTCTCTCTCTCTCTCTCTCTCTCTCTCTCTCTCTCTCTCTCTCTCTCTCTCTCTCTCTCTCTCTCTCTCTCTCTCTCTCTCTCTCTCTCTCTCTCTCTCTCTCTCTCTCTCTCTCTCTCTCTCTCTCTCTCTCTCTCTCTCTCTCTCTCTCTCTCTCTCTCTCTCTCTCTCTCTCTCTCTCTCTCTCTCTCTCTCTCTCTCTCTCTCTCTCTCTCTCTCTCTCTCTCTCTCTCTCTCTCTCTCTCTCTCTCTCTCTCTCTCTCTCTCTCTCTCGTCTTAACTAACTAAGACACATGTACAGTTCGTACGTTCTCACCCCTCTCCTAAAGGTGTTAAGAGCTTTCAAGCAAATTTCATGTCATTCATGACATTGGGATTGTCTGTCAGTCGAACAGGTGACAAAACTATGGAATAATCAGCACATTAAAAGAGAAGAGGAATGGAAGCTATTACAGTGAAGGTCTCCAGAGCCTAGTGAGGCAGAGGACAAGACTGTGAGCCCTCAGCCGGGGGAAATCTCACTCTAAATTAGGGAGAAACCTAAGTATGGGCTTGGTAGGAGGTGGGGAGCAAAAGACAATACAATACAGGTCTTGTGGTCTGTGGGATGTGCTAATGTAGCTGCGGTATCTAAGATCTTAGTGTGACTTCCCAGGTCTATGATTGACCTCTCTCTCTGGGAGCCTTCCATTTCAGACACGGGTGTAACACGCTAGTGAGGGCAGACTGAGGGGCTACTGAGGGCAGATTGAGGGGCTTGTGAGGGCAGACTGAGGGGCTAGTGAGGGCAGACTGAGGTGCTAGTGAGGGCAGACTGAGGTGCTAGTGAGGGCAGACTGAGGGGCTAGTGAGGGCAGACTGAGGGGCTTGTGAGGGCAGACTGAGGGGCTTGTGAGGGCAGACTGAGGGGCTAGTGAGGGCAGACTGAGGTGCACAGGCACTCTTTTATAACCCTGGAGAGGGTTCACGGGCTGGGTTACTCACACAGTCACAGATGCCTTAGCTTTGGCTGCAAAACCCCCACTATGACAGCGGATACATTTCTCCCAGTCTAGTATTGAATTCATGGTTAAACCACAACATACTGTGTGTGTGTGTGTGTGTGTGTGTGTGTGTGTGTGTGTGTGTGTGTGTGTGTGTGTGTGTGTGTGTGTGTGTGTGTGTGTGTGTGTGTGTGTGTTAGTGATAGGGGGTAAAAAATCAATACAGTACAGTATTGCAATATAATTTTTTACGAAATGATATAGATTATATGACTGCAAGTATGGATTCTCAAAAAAATTGTAGTTAACACTAGCTAGTACTAGACAGCTGTACCTGTGCCAAAACCCAGCTATTTATATTTCTCTAGCTCATTCTCCATCTTCTTTTTAAATGGTGAGACAAAAATTTTTCAGAACTTTTGTTTCCATGAGTGATCAAAGCTCGTTTTCTAATGGCCTTCTACTCAAAAAATGGTGAGGAATATGTTTGGACATCGAATTATATTCAAATTGCTGTATCGAATTGCAATATACAGTTGAAGTCAGAAGTTTACATTCACTTAGGTTGGGGTCATTAAAACTTGTTTTTCAACCACTTCACACATTTCTTGTTAACAAACGATAGTTGTGGCAAGTCGGTTAGGACATCTACTTTGTGCATGACACAAGTAACTTTTCCAACAACTGTTTACAGACAGATGATTTCACTTATAATTCACTGTATCACAAATCCAGTGGGTCAGAAGTTTACATACACTAAGTTGACTGTGCCTTTAAACAACTTGCAAAATTCCAGAAAATGATGTCACGGCTTTAGAAGCTTGGAATAGACTAATTGGCATCATTTGAGTCAATTGGAGGTGTACCTGTGGATGTATTTCAAGGCCTACCTTCAAACTCAGTGCCTCTTTGCTTGATATCATGGGAAAATCCAAAGAAATCCGCCAAGACCTCAGAAAAAAAATTGTAGACCTCCACACGTTTGGTTCATCCCTGGGAGCAATTTCTAAACGCCTGAAGATAACACACTCATCTATTCAAACAGTAGTACGCAAGTACAAACACCATGGGACCACGCAGCCGTCATATCGCTCAGGAAGAAGACGCATTCTGTCTCCTAGAGATGAACGTACTTAGGTGTGAAAAGTGCAAATCAATCCCAGAAAAACAGCAAAGGCCCTTGTGAAGATGCTGGAGGAAACAGATACAAAAGTATCTATATCCACAGTAAAATGAGTCCTATATCGACATAACCTGAACGGCCGCTCAGCAAGAAAGAAGCCACTGCTCCAAAACCGCCATAAAAAGCCAGACTACGGTTTGCAACTGCACATGGGGACAAAGATCATACCTTTTTGAGAAATGTCCTCTGGTCTGATGAAACAAAAATAGGAAAATTATGTGGATATATTGAAGCAACATCTCAAGACATCAGTCAGGAAGTTAAAGCGTTGTCACAAATGGGTCTTCCAAATAGACAATGACCCCAAGCATACTTCCAAAGTTGTGGATAAATGGCTTAAGGACAACAAAGTCAAGGTATTGGAGTGGCCATCACAAAGCACTGACCTCAATCCTATAGAAAGTTTGTGGGCAGAACTGAAAAAGCGTGTGCGAGCAAGGAGGCCTACAAACCTGACCCAGTTACACCAGCTCTGTCAGGAGGAATGGGACCAAATTCACCCGACGTATTGTGGGAAGCGTGTGGAAGTCTACCTGAAACGTTTGACCCAAGTAAAACAATTTAAAGGCAATGCTACCAAATACTAATTGAGTGTATGTAAACTTCTGACCCACTGGGAATGTGATGAAAGAAATAAAAGCTGAAATAAATCATTCTCTCTACTATTATTCTGACATTTCACATTCTTAAAATAAAGTGGTGATCCTAACTGACATAAGACAGGGAATTTTTACCAGGATTAAATGTCAGGAATTGTGAAAAACTGAGTTTAAATGTACTTGGCTAAGGTGTATATAAACTTCCGACTTCAACTGTAGATAGCATTGTGAGGATTGCAATAAATATCGTGTTGTGATCATTTATTTTGAGGTCCCTGGCAATTCCCAACCCTAATTTGTGTGTGTGTGTGTGTGTGTGTGTGTGTGTGTGTGTGTGTGTGTGTGTGTGTGTGTGTGTGTTTGTGTGTGTGTGTGTGTGTGTGTGTGTGTGTGTGTGTGTGTGTGTGTGTGTGTGTGTGTGAAACAGTGAGAAAGAGACGGTGTTGGGGAGAGAGTAAGAAATAACATATAGTACCTAAATAAAATGTTCATTCTATTAGCATGGGACAGAGAGAGGAGAGTACCACTTTGAGATGGGGGTAGGTCTTCCCTGCGACCCAGGGTCAAACTGCAGTAACATGCTGCAGCTTGCCGCAGCCGCCAATGAGAGCGCAAAATGATGCGTTTGCGAATGCAGCTGCAGCGCAATTCCAATGGCACAGGGGTTTCCTGTGAGAAGTGAATGAGCCACTGGACACCAGCTAGGAGACAGTGAACAGCCCCGGGTGTGTTCTGTTGGTCCATGTTAACTGTATACTGTCAGAAATAAAGTTACTGTGTAGTGTGTGATACAGTACTTCAAACATATACTGTCAATTGTATTGCTCCATAAGCCTTGTCTATTTTTTTTATATATATTTTTTAACCTTTATTTAACCAGGCAAGTCAGTTAAGAACACATTCTTATTTTCAATGACGGCCTAGGAACAGTGGGTTAACTGCCTGTTCAGGGGCAGAACGACAGACCTTGTCAGCTCGGGGTTTTGAACTCGCAACCTTCCGGTTACTAGTCCAATGCTCTAACCACTAGGCTACGCTATAAGGGACTGGGAAAACATGGGAGAAGCAAACAACAGTTTCAGGCTGCTATATAATGAGATATGTAAGCGAAAGTGAAATATGAAACCCGAAAAATAACAGGAGTTACACCCTGCGGCCTCTGTCAAAGTGTTCCCAACACAGCTGTGTGTTGCCGTGGTGTTACCGTGGTGTGTGCAGTGTGCAGTGAGGTCCCCAGCTCATTGAGGGCTTTGATTTGGGCTTGCACGCAAAAAGCACATTAGATGACACATCAGTGTAGCTACACCGCTCAAGCCAGATGTGATCCTACATGTACATGCTGCCGCATCCCTTCCATGTGACAACCTGGCGTTAAGCTTGGAAGGCCATGCATTCTTTCACAGGTCCTGCAATCCCACTACTGCAACACATCCACACACCCACTGGGCACACACTGGTTGATCAGCGCTGTTTCCATGTCAGTTCAACAAAATGACGTCGAACCAATGTGGAATAGATGTTGAATTGAGGTCTGTGCCAAGTGTGCACATACTTACACACAATCAAGTGCACAGACACACACACACACACACACACACACACACACACACGCCTCTCCAAATGTCCTCTCCAGCCATTCTTTTTTACCTTTGGTTGGATCGCTCAATTCTTTCTCTTTGCGCTCTCTCTCCTCTTTCCGTGCTCTTTTCCCCCCACTCTTTCTCCCTTTCTTCTCATTTTTCCTGCCCTCCGACATGCTGTCAGTTGAAAGTGTAAATCCTCGAAGGAAAAAAAACCCAGAAAAAAACAGGTAGTCCTGTGAGGAGCGTGTGGCAAGTGGGCACTAGACTCAGAGCGTCTCCAATCCTATATAGACGCACACCAATCACCCACAGTAGGGAAACACCTACTCACAGCAAGGCAGAGAGAGAGAGGGAAGAGAGAGAGGAAGAGAGAGGACCGAAGAGGAGGGGCGACAGCGCTAAGGAGAGAGAATGGGGAGGGGAAGAAAGAGGGAGGGTAGTAAGAGAGAGAGAAAGGGAGTGAGCAAAGAGGCATTTCCCATTGCTGTCAAGCAATTAACTGTTCCCTGCCTGGAACTATCAGATAAGCAGAGCCTCTTCCAGGCCCTCAAGCTGGAGCGGAGACCAGAGAGAGAGAGAGAAGAAACCCCTACAGAGTGGAAGAGATGGCCAGTATAGAGAGAGAGGAAACTCCCACAGAGAGGAGGAGATGGCCAGTATAGCAGGCCACATATAGCCTCCCCCAGCCCCAGCCTCCCCCTAGCCCGGAGCATCTTCTCTTTATGACTAACCCATTCACCCCAGGAGAGGGGCCAGTTAACCCCTGACCCATGCTGACCCCACCCAGCTCCCTTTGGGTCTGGACAGGTTGGTGAGGTGGTCTCTACACAATATCATTATCCCCAAACTCCCATCTAATGGTTCTGATTTGGGTTATAAACACTGAAACCACAGGAGGATATGCATTGAAACCAATCAAAACTCTCTCTCTCTCTCTCTTTCTCCTCCCTGTGTCCTCCTACCCTGACGTGTTAGCGAGCCCCAGCATGTCTGTGGATGTTTCTCTCTGCTGGCGTGTCATCACCAACCTGAGCAGCAAGCTCGGTCACACACACACACACCAGAAGAGGCTATAGGAGGAAGGGCTCATTATAATGGCTGGAATGGAGTAAATGGAACTGAGTCAAACATGTGGTTTCCATGTATGATGTGTATGATACAGTTCCATTTGTTCCATTCCAGCCATTACAATGAGCCCGTCCTCCTATAGCTCCTCCCACCAGCCTCCTCTGACACACACACAGTCTTACAGACACCCACCACTCTTTACTTTCAAAAACTGCATAGCAGTCACAGTGTAAATTACTGCTGATGAAGAAATGTAATTAAGTCTGAGAAATAAAAGACATCCACAGAAACGACATCCTCTCACAGAAACTACATCACAGAAACTACATCCTCTCACAGAAACGACACATTACTAATAGATAACCTAACACACTTAAAAACACCTTAAATACTACACAATGCCAATGTCAGTAACACGCTAATGTACAGTAGGCTCTTAAAGCACCACTGATTATTTTATAAGCTGTTACTGTATGCACCAAGCCTGTCAAATATCACTCCAACTGAATTTCACTCTCTAGTGTACACTCTTAGAAAAAAGGGTTCCAAAATAGTTATTTGGCTGTTGAACCCTCTGTGGACATGGAACCCAAAAGGGTTCTTCAAAGGGTTCTCCTATGGGGACCCTTGAAGGTTCTAGATAGCACTTTTTTTTCCCTAAGAGTATAGTGCTAGCAGCTAGGAGAGTAACATGTCGAAAAACAACAGACTAGGACACCCAATGAAACTTGTGACCAAAACAATGCTCTGTGTGACTCATCTGCTAGTTTGGTATCGGGGGCCTCCCAGAGGTGTTCTCTCGGTTCAGCCCTCGGGAACCCATATCACTGTTGGGAGGGGCATGTGTTTGGTGTGGGTGGGGGGGGGTGGTCATCATGTCCCAACAGGTCAGCCCGCTCACTGCAAACCCCCACTCAGTCTCAGGAAACTTCAAAGAAAAAATGGAGGCCAAGTGCCCATTGAGTCTCTCTCTCTCTCATTCTGTGTATATATCTCCCACCTTTATCAACACTCCCTCTGTTTACCTCTCCTTCTTCTCCTCCTCTCTGCTCTTCTCTCAGAGATTCTGCATAGTGATCTAATCTGTCGGCGGTGATGACGGAGTAGGACTGAAGGGGCTCCAATTTGACAGGAAGCACCACCCTCCCCCTCCTCACCCCCTTTCCCCTCCTTCCCACCTCCTCAACAATCCTCGCCTTCATAACCCTTGTCTCCCCCCTTTGTTGAGCAAGATGGGTCTCGTTGCTATGCCTCTGGCTGTGCTGTCCTCTCTGGCACCTGTGTCTCTGTGTGTGTGTGTGTGTGCGTGTGCGTGTGAGTGTACGTGTGCATGTGTGTGTGCGCGTGAGTCTGTCACAGTGTGTCAGTGTATAACTAGCTAACACATTTGGTTCCTTGGAAGTTGTGGGATTTTTTGGGGGGGGGTTTCACATTGTTTGTGGGAACGAAGCCATACGTTCCCTGACCGGTAAGTTTTTTTTAAACCTCCTGAGAACAGAAGTGAAAATGTTGCCTGTTCTGGAAACATTTATTTTTAGCTGCAGAGAGGTTCTAGAAAGTGTTATTCAGGTTCCTTGAGAATTTTTCAGGGAGTTTTTATTCATGCTAATCTACATAGGTTATGTAGATGTTTTTGAATAACTTACTTAAAATGTTCACTGAGTGTTTCAACAAGACTTTCAATAGTGTACAAACCAAGAGAGTACCATTATGCTATTTTTTTCAATATTTTTTATTTTATTTTGTTTAGTTTTGTGTTTTGTGTGTTTTGTCTTGTCCCGTAAATAAAAATGTTCCTTGTTTTTTTCCGTATATATTTCATATATATTTTAATATCACTTTCCATCTACAGAATGAATAGAGTCTCCAGCAACCTGCCTCACCCAATGTGGTACGGATCTGCTATTTTTTATACTTAAGAACCGGAACCCCCATCAAAAGCTGGCTGCTAGCTAGTAATCAGTAAGCCATTGCTAGGCCCATCTGCTAGGCCCATCTCCCGGCTAGCCGAAGAGGCCCATCAGCCACTCCTTGGGCTACAAAACCTGGACCCCCGCTGACCCATCACGACTGGACTACCAACGTAATTCTGCCCGAGGGGTTTTTTCAACTGACTCCTCCGTCTCGACGTCCCCTGTATGCCCACCCGCTAGCCTGCTAGCCGCGGCCCGCTAGCTGTCTAAAGCACATCGGACTGTTAGCTTAAGAGGCCCATCGGACAAATTCTTTGGCCACTATACATACAGTTGAAGTCAGAAGTTTACATACACCTTAGCCAAATACATTTAAACATAGTTTTTACAATTCATGACATTTAATCCTAGTAAAAATTCCCTGTGTTAGGTCAGTTAGGATCACCACTTTATTGTAAGAATGTGAAATGTCAGAATAATAGTACAGAGAATGATTTATTTCAGCTTTTATTTCTTTCATCACATTCCCAGTGGGTCAGAAGTTTACATACACTCAATTAGTATTTGGTAGCATTGCCTTTAAATTGTTTTACTTGGGTCAAATGTTTCAGGTAGCCTTCCACAAGCTTCCCACAATACGTCGGGTGAATTTGGTCCCATTCCTCCTGACAGAGCTGGTGTGACTGGGTCAGGTTTGTAGGCCTCATTGCTCGCACACAATTGTTTAGTCCTGCCCACAAATGTTCTTTGGGATTGAGGTCAGGGCTTTGTGATGGCCACTCCAATACCTTGACTTTGTTGTCCTTAAGCCATTTTGCCGCAACTTTGGAAGAATGCTTGGGGTCATTGTCCATTTGGAAGACCCATTTGCGACCAAGCTTTAGCTTCCTGACTGATGTCTTGAGATGTTGCTTCGATATATCCACATCATTTTCCGCCCTCATGATGCCATCTATTTTGTGAAGTGCACCAGATCCTCCTGCAGCAAAGCACCCCCACAACATGATGCTAACACCCCCGTGCTTCACGGTTGGGATGGTGTTCTTCGTCTTGCAAGCCTGACCCTTTTTCCTCCAAACATAATGATTGTCATTATGGCCAAACAGTTCTATTTTTGTTTCATCAGATCAGAGGACATTTCTTCAAAAAGTAACATTTTTGTCCCCATGTGCAGTTGCAAACTGCAGTCTGGCTTTTTTATGGCGGTTTTGGAGCAGTGGCTTCTTCCTTGCTGAGCGGCCTTTCGGGTTATGTTGATATAGGACTCGTTGTTTTACTGTGGATATAGTAACTTTTGTACCTGTTTCCTCCAGCATCTTCACAAGGTCCTTTGCTGCTGTTCTGGGATTGATTTGCACTTTTCGCAACAAACTACAATAATCTCTAAGAGACAGAACGCGTCTCCTTCCTGAGCGGTATGACGCTGCGTGATCCCATGGTGTCTATACGTGCATACTATTGTTTGAATAGATGAACATGGCACATGAACGTTGGAAATTGCTCCCAAGGATGAATCAGACTTGTGGAGGTCTACAATTTTTTTTTCTGAGGTCTTGGCTGATTTCGTTTGATTTTCCCATGATGTCAAGCAAAGAGGCACTGAGTTTGAAGGTAGACCTTGAAATAAATCTACAGGTACACCTCCAATTGACTCAAATGATGTCAATTAGACTATCACAAACTTCTAAAGCCATGTCATAATTTTCTGCTCTTTTCCAAGCTGTTTAAAGTCAGGGTCAACTTAGTGTAAGTAAACTTCTGACCCACTGGAATTGTGATACAGTGAATTCTAAGTTAAATAATCTGCCTGTAATCAATTGTTGGAAATGTGTCATACACACAGTAGATGTCCTAACTGACTTGCCAAAACCATAGCTTGTTAACAAGAAATTTGTGGAGTGGTTGAAAAACGAGTTTTAATGACTGTATATTGCAATTCGATACAACGAATTGCAACTGTATTTTGCCAATTGGCCTGGTTTACCACACAGAACACTGCTGATCCGTCCTCTGAACCGGAACCCCCCAACAGAAGCTAGCCAGCTAACTAGCTACTAGCTAGTAGACAGCTAGCCATTGCTAGTGGTCAACAGCTACTTTTAGCCCGGACAACTCTCGCCAGTCTCGCCAGACTCAAACCAGAAAAAAATCAGACTTTTTTTCTCTATATCTCTGGATTTCTACCGCAAGTTCTGAACCTTTTTTTTCTCACCTGGATCATCGCAGCTAGCTAGCTGCTATCCAAGTGGCCACTCCTGGCTAACGTCTCTGTCCCGAAGCAAGAACCAATTAGCCTGGAGCTAGCCTTGCTAGGCCTGCTCTCCACGGCACGGTAGCTGTCTAGAACACATTGGACTATTAGCTTCAGAGGCCCATCGGATAAATTCTTTGGCCACTATACCTATTTTGCCAATTATGCCTGGTTTACCATTCAGAGCCCTGCTGATCCGTCTGCTGACATCACAGCATGAGGAGGCCACAACAGACTTTCTTCCATCGCGACGTCCCTCTATGGCCTTCTGCTGGCTTGCTAGCCCCGGCCGACTAGCTGCCTGAAGCCACTCACTGGACTCCTATGATCACTTGGCCACACATGCCTCTCCCTAACGTCAATAGGCCTTGTCCATTGCTGTTTTGGTTAGTAATTATTGGCTTATTTCACTGTAGAGCCTCTAGCCCTGCTCAATACGCCTTAGTTAATACTTTAGTTCCACCTCCCACACATGCGGTGACATCACCTGGTTTAAATGATATTTCTAGAGACATTATCTCTTTCATCGTCACTCTATGCACAGGTTTACCCTCACTGTATCCACATCCTGCCATACCTTTGTCTGTACATTATGCCTTGAATATATGAACAGACTAGACGACCAGTTATTTTATCCTTTAGCCGTACCCTTATCCTACTCCTCCTCTGTTCCTCTGGTGATGTGGAGGTTAATCCAGGCCCTGTAGTGCCTAGCTCCACTCCCATTCCCCAGGCGCTCTCATTTGTTGACGTCTGTAACCGTAAAAGCCTTGGTTTCATGCATGTTAACATTAGAAGCCTCCTCCCTAAGTTTGTTTTATTCACTTCCCTAGCACACTCTGCCAACATGAATGTCCTAGCCGTGTCTGAATCCTGGCTTAGGAAGACCACCAAAAACCCTGAAATTTCCATCCCTAACTATAACATTTTCCGACAAGATAGAACTGCCAAAGGGGGCGTAGTTGCAATCTACTGCAGGGATAGCTGGCAGAGTTCTGTCTTATTATTCAGGTCTGTGCCCAAACTATTTGAGCTTCTGCTTTTTTCTAGAAACAAGCCTCTTACCATTGCCGCTTGCTATAGACCACCTTCTGCCCCCAGCTGTGCCCTGGACACCATATGTGAATTTATTGCACCCATCTATCTTCAGAGCTCGTGCTGTTGGGTGATCTAAACTGGGACATGCTTAACACCCTGGCATTCCTACAATCTAAGATTGATGCTCTCAATCTCACACAAATTATCAATGAACCCACCAGGTACAACCCCAAATCCGTAAACACGGGCACCCTCATAGATACCATCCTAACCAACCTGCCCTTCAAATACACCTCTGCTATCTTCAAGCAGGATCTCAGCGATCAATGCCTCATTGCCTGCGTCCGTAATGGGTCTGCGGTCAAGCAACCACCCTCATCACTGTCAAACGCTCCCTAAAACACTTCAGCAATCAGGCCTTTCTAATCGACCTGGCTCGGGTATCCTGGAATGCTATTGACCTCATTCCGTCAGTAGAGGATGCCTGGTTATTCTGTAAAAGTGCTTTCCTCACAATCTTAAATAAGCATGCTCCATTCAAAAAAATGTAGAACCGGGAACAGATATAGCCCTTGGTTCACTCCAGACCTAACTGTCATTGACCAGCACAAAAACATCCTGTGGCGTACTGCATTAGCATTGAATATTCCCCGCGATACGCAACTTTTCAGGGAAGTTAGGAACCAATATACACAGGCAGTTAGGAAAGGCTAGCTTTTTCAAACAGAAATTTGCATCCTATAGCACTAACTCCAAAACATTCTGGGACACTGTAAAGTCCATGGAGAATAAGAGCACCTCCTCCCAGCTGCCCGCTGCACTGAGGCTAGGAAACACTGTCACCACCGATAAATCCGTGATAATTGAGAATTTCAACAAGCATTTTTCTATGGCTGGCCATGCTTTCCACCTGGCTACCCCTACCCCGGTCAACAGCCCTGCACCCCTCACTGCAACTTGCCCAAGCCTCCCCATTTCTCCCTCACCCATATCCAGATAGCTGATGTTCTGAAAGAGCTGCAAAATCTGGACCTCTACAAATCAGCAGGGCTAGACAATCTGGTCCCTCACTTCCTAAAATTATCAGCTGAAATTGTTGCAACCCCTATTACTAGCTTGTTCAACCTCTCTTTCGTATCGTCTGAGATCCCCAAAGATTGGAAAGCTGCAGCGGTCATCCCCCTCTTCAAAGGGGGAGACACTCTAGACCCAAACTGCTACAGACCTATATCTATCCTACCCTGCCTTTCTAAGGTCTTCGAAAGTCAAGTTAACAAACAGATCACCGACCATTTTGAATCCCACCATACCTTCTCTGCTATGCAATCTGGTTTCAGAGCTGGACATGGGTGCACCTCATGCTCAAGGCCATAAACGACATAATAACCACCATCGATAAGAGACAATACTGTGCAGTTGTATTCATCGACCTGGCCAATGCTTTCGACTCTGTCAATCACCACATTCTTATCAGCAGACTGAACAGCCTTGGTTTCTCAAATGACTACCTCGCCTGGTTCACCAACTACTTCTCTGACAAAGGTCAGTTAGTCAAATCGGAGGGCCTGTTGTCCGGGCCTCTGGCAGTCTCTATGGGGGTGCCACAGGGTTCAAACCTCGGGCCGACTCTTTCCTCTGTATACATCAATGATGTCGCTCTTGCTGCTGGTGATTCTCTGATCCACCTCTACGCAGACGACACCATTCTGTATACTTCTGGCCTTTCTTTGGACACTGTGTTAACAAACCTCCAGACGAGCTTCAATGCCATACAACTCTCCTTCTGTGGCCTCCAACTGCTCTTGAATGCAAGCAAAACTAAATGCATGCTCTTTAACCGATCGCTGCCCACACCTACCCACCCGTCCAGCATCACTACTCTGGATGGTTCTGACTTAGAATATGTGGACAACTACAAATACCTAGGTGTCTGGTTAGACTGTAAACTCTCCTTCTAAACTCACATTAAGCATCTCCAATCCAAAATTAAATCTAGAATCAGCTTCCTATTTCGCAACAAAGCCTCCTTCACTCATGCTGCTAAACATACCTTCGTAAAACTGACCTTCCTACCGATCCTTAACTTTGGCGATGTCATTTACAAAATAGCGTCCGACACTCTACTCAGCAAATTGGATGCAGTCTATCACAGTGCCATCCGTTTTGTCACCAAAGCCCCATATACTACCCAGCACTGCGACCTGTATGCTCTTGTTTGCTGGCCCTCGCTTCATATCCGTCGCCAAACCCACTGTCTCCAGGTCATCTATGTAAAGCCCCACCTTATCTCAGCTCACTGGTCACCATAGCAGCACCCACCCGCTGCACGCGCTCCAGCAGGTATATTTCACTGGTCACCCCCAAAGCCAATTCCTCCTTTGGCTGCCTTTCCTTCCAGTTCTCTGCTGCCAATGACTGGAACGAACTGCAAAAATCACTGAAGCTGGAGACTCATATCTCCCTTACTACCTTCAAGCACCAGCTGTCAGGGCAGCTCACAGATCACTGCACCTGTACATAACCAATCTGTAAATAGCCCATCCAACTACCTCATCACCATATTGTTATTTATTTTGCTCCTTTGCATCCCAGTATTGCGACTTGCACACTCATCTTCTGCACATCTATCACCCCAGTGTTTAATTTGCCATACTGTAATCATTTTGCCTCTATTGCTTATTTATTGCCTCACCCCCCTTATCTTACCTCATTTGCACACACTGTATATAGACTTTCTCTATTGTATTATTGACTGTATGTTTGTTTATTCCATGTGTAACTCTGTGTTGTTGCTTATGTCGCACTGCTTTGCTTTATCTTGGCCAGGTCGCAGTTGTAAATGAGAACTTGTTCTCAACTAGCCCACCTGGTTAAATAAAGGTTAAATTAAAACATGTTTTTAAAAAACAAGAGGAGGAGGCGTTTACGTAAACAATCTCAGTGTAAGTTCAGTATGTTCTTTGATAAGGGTATGTATCCCAAATTCAAAGAACTCCATCTTAACCCAAATTGTAGGGAAACAAATATGCTATGGGACTAAATATGTCACTGTTCCCCTACTCCGTTTCTGCCATGACATGAAAACCACTGTGTTGAAAGAAATTGAAGCAAAGGACAAATAACATTTGTGTAAATTGATGAGCTCTCCGCCCACGGCCCCCAACCTTTTCCTCCATGCTCCCCATAGACTCTTGTTTTCATGCAGTGCCACCCACCAAGCAAATGGATGGAAGATGAAAGATTGAATACGGGATAAGAGCAGTCCATCCTGACTAAAAAGGCTGCACTTATCAATGTGTGTGTGTGTGTGTGTGTGTGTGTGTGTGTGTGTGTGTGTGTGTGTGTGTGTGTGTGTGTGCGTGTGTTCTACCTGGGGGTGTACCACCCCAACCTGGTCTCAGAGCATTTCGTAATATTCTGTATGTGAATCCGAGACACTCAATTTAGCATGTTATGTTACGTTTTGTATGGTATGTATTCATTTGTGTGTCCATAATTGATTTTGTATGTATGAATAACAATTTGTATGATATGTTACAAATTTCAATATGTTGTTTCTAATGTTACCTAGGTGGCTAGGTGGCTAACGCTAACATTAGCTAGTTGGCTAACATTAGCTAGGCTAGGGGTTAGGGTTTAGAGTTAAAGTTAGGAGAGGTTAAAGGGTTAAGATTAGGGTTTGCTAAAAGTATTAAGGTTAGGGTTAGGGGCCAGGGTTAGCTAACATGCTAAGTAGATGCAAAGTAGCTAAAAAGTAGTAAGTCGATAAAAAGTTGATAATTAGCTCAAATACTAAAGTTGTCCCTGATGAGATTCAAACACGCAACCTTGCCTTAAGTAACCTTCTGTCTTATGTAACCATACCAAACGTAACATATCATACTAATTTGAGTGTCCCGGATTTACAGTTACTATGTTACGTCTAGTCTATGAGACCAGGCTGACCAACCTCACTTTGGAGAGCACCTACTCTTCATCCTGTTGAATTTCAAGAAAAGAGGGCTGTCTATGATCACACACACACACACACACACACACACACACACTACTATCTGAGACTCCACATCAGTCCCAGTCTGGCTGACCCTGTTTCTGCTAGGTAGAAAGAGAGAGACTTAACACAGCTTGTTCTCTCAGACACCAACACAGTCACGCATGCACACACACTGTACAACCACAGTTCAACCATAGTACAACCACAGTCACACAGTACAACCACAGCACAGTCACACAGTACAACCACAGTACACGCCGAATACTCTGTCCCTCCTTTTTCTAATCCATGAATAATAATAATTTATTACAGTTATAAAGCGCTTTTCATTATACAGAATAATCTCAAAGTGCATCACAAAACAATAATAAAATCAATTAAATAATAATAATAATTTTAATAAATGCTTCCATTATGAAGCATCTGCTGTTTCTCAACAGTCTGGTCCCGGGGCCATCCTGAGATCAGGCTGTGGTGGAGGGGGCGAGAGAGAGGGAAAGAGGGGTGCTGTGGTAGAGGGGCCGAGAGAAAGGGAAAGAGGGGTGCTGTGGTGGAGGGGGCGAGAGAGAGGGAAAGAGGGGTGCTGTGGTAGAGGGGGCGAGAGAGAGGGAAAGAGGGGTGCTGTGGTAGAGGGGCCGAGAGAGAGGGAAAGAGGGGTGCTGTGGTGGAGGGGGCGAGAGAGAGGGAAAGAGGGGTGCTGTGGTGGAGGGGCCGAGAGAGAGGGAAAGAGGGGTGCTGTGGTGGAGGGGGCGAGAGAGAGGGAAAGAGGGGTGCTGTGGTAGAGGGGGCGAGAGAGAGGGAAAGAGGGGTGCTGTGGTAGAGGGGGCGAGAGAGAGGGAAAGAGGGGTGCTGTGGTGGAGGGGCCGAGAGAGAGGGAAAGAGGGGTGCTGTGGTAGAGGGGGCGAGAGAGAGGGAAAGAGGGGTGCTGTGGTAGAGGGGGCGAGAGAGAGGGAAAGAGGGGTGCTGTGGTGGAGGGGCCGAGAGAGAGGGAAAGGGGGGTGCTGTGGTGGAGGGGGCGAGAGAGAGAGGGAAAGAGGGGTGCTGTGGTAGAGGGGCCGAGAGAAAGGGAAAGAGGGGTGCTGTGGTGGAGGGGCCAAGAGAGAGAGGGGTGCTGTGGTGGAGGGGCCGAGAGAGAGAGGGGTGCTGTGGTGGAGGGGCCGAGAGAGAGAGGGGTGCTGTGGTGGAGGGGCCGAGAGAGAGAGGGGTGCTGTGGTGGAGGGGCCAAGAGAGAGAGGGAAAGAGGGGTGCTGTGGTGGAGGGGCCAAGAGAGAGAGGGGTGCTGTAGGGGGAGCCTGACATTTAGAGTAAATAAAATTAACCTCTCAAATTTCTGGCTTGGATTCCCTGGATGTCCTGCTCTTAAACCCTTCACAGGCCCCATCTCTGCCTCCCTCCTGGGCCAAGAACTAGCCCCAACCAGACCCACATCCATTCCTGCAGCCTGCAGCCTGCAGCCCTCTCTGCTCTTAGTCTCAAATATGACCGGATAGATGTCTTGCACCTCCATTCAGAGCCCCTCTATCCTGTACCTGCACATCATCAGATATCGCACCCCTTCACAAGCACACTAGTTTATCTTTGAAGACGTAATGGTTTTAAACATCCATCACCTTGTTTAGATCGGTCTGCTTTTCTGTGAGCAGAGTGTGTGGGTGTGTGTGTGTGTGTGTGTGTGGGGGGGGGGGGGGCCTAGTCTCTGCTTTTAACACTTGTCTGTTGACTTGACTCTGAGAGAGGAAGCAAAGGAAGCAGTGGAGAGAGGGAGACCGCAAAGAGAGGTGGGGGGTGAGAGAGGGAAGCGAGGAAAATACAAGATAGAGAGGGAAATACAAGATAGAGAGGGAAGAGAGGGAAATACAAGATAGAGAGGGAAATACAAGATAGAGAGTAAAATACAAGATAGAGAGGGAAGAGAGGGAAATACAAGATAGAGAGGGAAGAGAGGGAAATACAAGATAGAGAGGGAAGAGAGGAAAATACAAGATAGAGAGGGAAATACAAGATAGAGAGGGAAATACAAGATAGAGAGGGAAATACAAGATAGAGAGGGAAATACAAGATAGAGAGGGAAATACAAGATAGAGAAGAAAATACAAGATAGAGAGGGAAGAGAGGGAAATACAAGATAGAGAGGGAAATACAAGATAGATAGGGAAAAGAGGGAAATACAAGATAGAGAGGGAAGAGAGGGAAATACAAGATATATAGGGAAGAGAGGTAAATACAAGATAGAGAGGGAAATACAAGATATATAGGGAAATACAAGATATAGAGGGAAGAGAGGGAAATACAAGATAGATAGGGAAGAGAGGTAAATACAAGATAGAGAGGGAAATACAAGATATAGAGGGAAATACAAGATATAGAGGGAAGAGAGGTAAATACAAGATATAGAGGGAAATAAAAGATATAGAGGGAAATACAAGATAGAGAGGGAAGAGAGGGAAATACAAGATAGAGAGGGAAGAGAGGAAAATACAAGATAGAGAGTAAAATACAAGATAGAGAGGGAAGAGAGGGAAATACAAGATAGAGAGGGAAGAGAGGGAAATACAAGATAGAGAGGGAAGAGAGGAAAATACAAGATAGAGAGGGAAATACAAGATAGAGAGGGAAATACAAGATAGAGAGTGAAATACAAGATAGAGAGGGAAATACAAGATAGAGAGGGAAATACAAGATAGAGAAGAAAATACAAGATAGAGAGGGAAGAGAGGGAAATACAAGATAGAGAGGGAAATACAAGATAGATAGGGAAAAGAGGGAAATACAAGATAGAGAGGGAAGAGAGGGAAATACAAGATAGATAGGGAAGAGAGGTAAATACAAGATATAGAGGGCAATACAAGATATAGAGGGAAGAGAGGGAAATACAAGATAGATAGGGAAGAGAGGTAAATACAAGATAGAGGGAAATACAAGATATAGAGGGAAATACAAGATATAGAGGGAAGAGAGGTAAATACAAGATATAGAGGGAAATACAAGATAGATAGGGAAGAGAGGTAAATACAAGATATAGAGGGAAATACAAGATATAGAGGGAAATACAAGATAGAGAGGGAAGAGAGGGAAATACAAGATAGATAGGGAAGAGAGGTAAATACAAGATAGAGAGGGAAATACAAGATAGATAGGGAAAAGAGGGAAATACAAGATATAGAGGGAAGAGAGGGAAATACAAGATAGAGAGGGAAGAGAGGGAAATACTAGATAGATAGGGAAGAGAGGTAAATACAAGATAGAGAGGGAAATACAAGATAGATAGTGAAAAGAGGGAAATACAAGATAGAGAGGGAAATACAAGATAGAGAGGGAAATACAAGATATAGAGGGAAGAGAGGGAAATACAAGATATTGAGGGAAGAGAGGGAAATACAAGATATAGAGGGAAATACAAGATATAGAGGGAAGAGAGGGAAATACAAGATAGAGAGGGAAATACAAGATAGAGAAGAAAATACAAGATATAGAGGGAAGAGAGGGAAATACAAGATAGAGAGGGAAATACAAGATAGAGAGGGAAATACAAGATAGAGAGGGAAATACAAGATAGAGAGGGAAATACAAGATAGAGAAGAAAATACAAGATAGAGAGGGAAGAGAGGGAAATACAAGATAGAGAGGGAAATACAAGATAGAGAGGGAAATACAAGATAGAGAGGGAAATACAAGATAGAGAGGGAAATACAAGATAGAGAAGAAAATACAAGATAGAGAGGGAAGAGAGGAAAATACAAGATAGAGAGGGAAGAGAGGGAAATACAAGATAGAGAGGGAAGAGAGTGAAATACAAGATATAGAGGGAAGAGAGGGAAATACAAGATAGAGAGGGAAATACAAGATAGAGAGGGAAGAGAGGGAGATACAAGATAGAGAGGGAAATACAAGATAGAGAGTAAAATACAAGATAGAGAGGGAAGAGAGGGAAATACAAGATAGAGAGGGAAGAGAGGGAAATACAAGATAGAGAGGGAAGAGAGGAAAATACAAGATAGAGAGGGAAATACAAGATAGAGAGGGAAATACAAGATAGAGAGGGAAATACAAGATAGAGAGGGAAATACAAGATAGAGAGGGAAATACAAGATAGAGAAGAAAATACAAGATAGAGAGGGAAGAGAGGGAAATACAAGATAGAGAGGGAAATACAAGATAGATAGGGAAAAGAGGGAAATACAAGATAGAGAGGGAAGAGAGGGAAATACAAGATATATAGGGAAGAGAGGTAAATACAAGATAGAGAGGGAAATACAAGATATAGAGGGAAATACAAGATATAGAGGGAAGAGAGGGAAATACAAGATAGATAGGGAAGAGAGGTAAATACAAGATAGAGAGGGAAATACAAGATATAGAGGGAAATACAAGATATAGAGGGAAATACAAGATAGAGAGGGAAGAGAGGGAAATACAAGATAGAGAGGGAAGAGAGGAAAATACAAGATAGAGAGTAAAATACAAGATAGAGAGGGAAGAGAGGGAAATACAAGATAGAGAGGGAAGAGAGGGAAATACAAGATAGAGAGGGAAGAGAGGAAAATACAAGATAGAGAGGGAAATACAAGACAGAGAGGGAAATACAAGATAGAGAGGGAAATACAAGATAGAGAGGGAAATACAAGATAGAGAGGGAAATACAAGATAGAGAAGAAAATACAAGATAGAGAGGGAAGAGAGGGAAATACAAGATAGAGAGGGAAATACAAGATAGATAGGGAAAAGAGGGAAATACAAGATAGAGAGGGAAGAGAGGGAAATACAAGATATATAGGGAAGAGAGGTAAATACAAGATAGAGAGGGAAATACAAGATATAGAGGGAAATACAAGATATAGAGGGAAGAGAGGGAAATACAAGATAGATAGGGAAGAGAGGTAAATACAAGATAGAGAGGGAAATACAAGATAGATAGTGAAAAGAGGGAAATACAAGATAGAGAGGGAAATACAAGATAGAGAGGGAAATACAAGATATAGAGGGAAGAGAGGGAAATACAAGATATTGAGGGAAGAGAGGGAAATACAAGATATAGAGGGAAATACAAGATATAGAGGGAAGAGAGGGAAATACAAGATAGAGAGGGAAATACAAGATAGAGAAGAAAATATAAGATATAGAGGGAAGAGAGGGAAATACAAGATAGAGAGGGAAATACAAGATAGAGAGGGAAATACAAGATAGAGAGGGAAATACAAGATAGAGAGGGAAATACAAGATAGAGAAGAAAATACAAGATAGAGAGGGAAGAGAGGGAAATACAAGATAGAGAGGGAAATACAAGATAGAGAGGGAAATACAAGATAGAGAGGGAAATACAAGATAGAGAGGGAAATACAAGATAGAGAAGAAAATACAAGATAGAGAGGGAAGAGAGGAAAATACAAGATAGAGAGGGAAGAGAGGGAAATACAAGATAGAGAGGGAAGAGAGTGAAATACAAGATATAGAGGGAAGAGAGGGAAATACAAGATAGAGAGGGAAATACAAGATAGAGAGGGAAGAGAGGGAGATACAAGATAGAGAGGGAAATACAAGATAGAGAGTAAAATACAAGATAGAGAGGGAAGAGAGGGAAATACAAGATAGAGAGGGAAGAGAGGGAAATACAAGATAGAGAGGGAAGAGAGGAAAATACAAGATAGAGAGGGAAATACAAGATAGAGAGGGAAATACAAGATAGAGAGGGAAATACAAGATAGAGAGGGAAATACAAGATAGAGAGGGAAATACAAGATAGAGAAGAAAATACAAGATAGAGAGGGAAGAGAGGGAAATACAAGATAGAGAGTGAAATACAAGATAGATAGGGAAAAGAGGGAAATACAAGATAGAGAGGGAAGAGAGGGAAATACAAGATATATAGGGAAGAGAGGTAAATACAAGATAGAGAGGGAAATACAAGATATAGAGGGAAATACAAGATATAGAGGGAAGAGAGGGAAATACAAGATAGATAGGGAAGAGAGGTAAATACAAGATAGAGAGGGAAATACAAGATATAGAGGGAAATACAAGATATAGAGGGAAATACAAGATAGAGAGGGAAGAGAGGGAAATACAAGATAGAGAGGGAAGAGAGGAAAATACAAGATAGAGAGTAAAATACAAGATAGAGAGGGAAGAGAGGGAAATACAAGATAGAGAGGGAAGAGAGGGAAATACAAGATAGAGAGGGAAGAGAGGAAAATACAAGATAGAGAGGGAAATACAAGATAGAGAGGGAAATACAAGATAGAGAGGGAAATACAAGATAGAGAGGGAAATACAAGATAGAGAGGGAAATACAAGATAGAGAAGAAAATACAAGATAGAGAGGGAAGAGAGGGAAATACAAGATAGAGAGGGAAATACAAGATAGATAGGGAAAAGAGGGAAATACAAGATAGAGAGGGAAGAGAGGGAAATACAAGATATATAGGGAAGAGAGGTAAATACAAGATAGAGAGGGAAATACAAGATATAGAGGGAAATACAAGATATAGAGGGAAGAGAGGGAAATACAAGATAGATAGGGAAGAGAGGTAAATACAAGATAGAGAGGGAAATACAAGATATAGAGGGAAATACAAGATATAGAGGGAAGAGAGGTAAATACAAGATATAGAGGGAAATACAAGATATAGAGGGAAATACAAGATAGAGAGGGAAGAGAGGGAAATACAAGATAGAGAGGGAAGAGAGGAAAATACAAGATAGAGAGTAAAATACAAGATAGAGAGGGAAGAGAGGGAAATACAAGATAGAGAGGGAAGAGAGGGAAATACAAGATAGAGAGGGAAGAGAGGAAAATACAAGATAGAGAGGGAAATACAAGATAGAGAGGGAAATACAAGATAGAGAGGGAAATACAAGATAGAGAGGGAAATACAAGATAGAGAGGGAAATACAAGATAGAGAAGAAAATACAAGATAGAGAGGGAAGAGAGGGAAATACAAGATAGAGAGGGAAATACAAGATAGATAGGGAAAAGAGGGAAATACAAGATAGAGAGGGAAGAGAGGGAAATACAAGATAGATAGGGAAGAGAGGTAAATACAAGATATAGAGGGCAATACAAGATATAGAGGGAAGAGAGGGAAATACAAGATAGATAGGGAAGAGAGGTAAATACAAGATAGAGGGAAATACAAGATATAGAGGGAAATACAAGATATAGAGGGAAGAGAGGTAAATACAAGATATAGAGGGAAATACAAGATAGATAGGGAAGAGAGGTAAATACAAGATATAGAGGGAAATACAAGATATAGAGGGAAATACAAGATAGAGAGGGAAGAGAGGGAAATACAAGATAGATAGGGAAGAGAGGTAAATACAAGATAGAGAGGGAAATACAAGATAGATAGGGAAAAGAGGGAAATACAAGATATAGAGGGAAGAGAGGGAAATACAAGATAGAGAGGGAAGAGAGGGAAATACTAGATAGATAGGGAAGAGAGGTAAATACAAGATAGAGAGGGAAATACAAGATAGATAGTGAAAAGAGGGAAATACAAGATAGAGAGGGAAATACAAGATAGAGAGGGAAATACAAGATATAGAGGGAAGAGAGGGAAATACAAGATATTGAGGGAAGAGAGGGAAATACAAGATATAGAGGGAAATACAAGATATAGAGGGAAGAGAGGGAAATACAAGATAGAGAGGGAAATACAAGATAGAGAAGAAAATACAAGATATAGAGGGAAGAGAGGGAAATACAAGATAGAGAGGGAAATACAAGATAGAGAGGGAAATACAAGATAGAGAGGGAAATACAAGATAGAGAAGAAAATACAAGATAGAGAGGGAAGAGAGGGAAATACAAGATAGAGAGGGAAATACAAGATAGAGAGGGAAATACAAGATAGAGAGGGAAATACAAGATAGAGAGGGAAATACAAGATAGAGAAGAAAATACAAGATAGAGAGGGAAGAGAGGAAAATACAAGATAGAGAGGGAAGAGAGGGAAATACAAGATAGAGAGGGAAGAGAGTGAAATACAAGATATAGAGGGAAGAGAGGGAAATACAAGATAGAGAGGGAAGAGAGGGAAATACAAGATATAGAGGGAAGAGAGGGAAATACAAGATAGAGAGGGAAATACAAGATATAGAGGGAAGAGAGGGAAATACAAGATAGAGAGGGAAGAGAGGGAAATACAAGATATAGAGGGAAGAGAGGGAAATACAAGATATAGAGGGAAGAGAGGGAAATACAAGATAGAGAGGGAAGAGAGGGAAATACAAGATATAGAGGGAAGAGAGGGAAATACAAGATAGATAGGGAAGAGAGGGAAATACAAGATAGAGAGGGAAGAGAGGGAAATACAAGATAGATAGGGAAGAGAGGGAAATACAAGATAGATAGGGAAGAGAGGGAAATACAAGATAGAGAGGGAAGAGAGGGAAATACAAGATATAGAGGGAAGAGAGGGAAATACAAGATATAGAGGGAACAGAGGGAAATACAAGATAGAGAGGGAAATACAAGATAGAGAGGGAAGAGAGGGAAATACAAGATAGAGAGGGAAATACAAGATAGAGATGGAAGAGAGGGAATACAAGATATAGAGGGATTATGTAAAGGATCAAGTAAAGCAGAGTAAGATACAGGATGACAAGCAAACAGTGTCCTCTTTATCAGAAAATACAAAACAGTCCTAGCTGCTTCTTAGCTGTCTTGGAACAAGATATGTATCTGCTTGCTCAGCTAACCACACACACACTGAGGCATAGTCTTGTTAAACCAACTAACTACACAGGCAGGTAACCCTATAATTACCATTCTACAACAAGGATCAGCCTGCCTTTGTTTCCTCTGTAAACCCAGTCCTCAGACTGACACGGGATATATATCTCTAAGTCACGTACTGTATACAGTACCAGTCAAAGGTTTGGACACACCTACTCATTCAAGGGTTTTTCTTTATTTTTTACTATTTTCTACATTGTAGAATAATAGTGAAGACATCAAAACTATGAAATCCCACAATCATGTAGTAACCAAAAAAGTGTTAAACAAATCAAAATATATGTTATATTTGAGATTCTTCAAAGTAGCCACCCTTTGCCTTGATGACAGCTTTGCACACTCTTGGCATTCCCTGCTTCAAGAGATATTACATTTCTGATTTGTTATAGTTACCCATCGACCAATCACGGCCTTTATTTATGAGGCATTTGAAAAGCTCCCTGGTCTTTAAAGTTGAATCTGTGCTTGACATGACAGATGTTGTATAGATGGTGGACAGAGGAAGGGTTGTTCATAAGAAAATAATGTCAAGCCTTATTATTTGCTAGAGGCTTGCTTAAACAAAGTGGCTGAATACGAATGCAACGACTATATTTTAGTTATTTACTTTTTATTCATCTTTAAAAAAGAAAAATGAGTCGATTGTTGACAATAAAATGTGAAGAAATCCAAGGGGTATGAATACTTCTGCAAGGCCCTGTATCTCCAAGTCTGGAGGATGGGGTCCCTGTGTCTGTGTAGCTGTGAATGACACAGAGAGATCTACTGCCTGTCTGTCAGAATGATGGCACCTGCAGTGGAGACGCCCACACAACACCAATCAATGTGACTGACATCTGGAGGCCTCAGGAAAGGAAAGGGCTATTTCGCTCAAGGTCAGTTTTGCTCAAGGTCAGTTTCACCAAGGTCAGTTTAGATTACAAATCAGTGACTGCTCAGCAACAGCTGAAATGAAACTGACAGTAAGAGATCCTAGACAAATGTTTATTCCTACATTTACTATTGCAAACTAGTGAATGGATTCAAATATAGAACAGCCATTTAGTGAGGGAAGTAAAAAGTCTACTTTAGGAGAGAGAGAGGGAAAGAAAGTGAGAGAGAGCGAGAGAGAGGGAGACAGAAAGAGAGCTGGAGAGGGAGAAGGAAAGAGAGAGAGAGAGAGAGGGAGACAGAAAGAGAGCTGGAGAGGGAGAAGAGAGAGAGAGCGAGAGAGAGGGAGACAGAAAGAGAGCTAGAGAGGGAGAAGGAAAGAGAGAGAGAGAGAGAGAGAGAGAGAGAGAGAGATGAGCGAGAGATTAAGAGAGAAAGAGAGAAAGAAAAAGAGGGAGAAAGAGGAGAGAGAGAAAAAAGAGAGTGAGCTAGGAAAGAGAGCAAGTATTTAAGTGTTTAATGCGGGAGCGTTCCTGGGTGGATTCAGCTCTTTGACGTTTCTGCAGCACACAGCTGTCACCATGGAAACCACACTCAGAGAGGCACACTCAGAGAGAATGAGAGTGAGAGAGAGAGTGTGAGAAACCGGCAGAATGGAGAGAGAAGAGCGAGACAGAGAGAGAATGATAGAGAGAGCAGATAAAGTGGGAGAGAGAGGAGAGAGAGAGGGGAGATAGACAGAGAGAGACATAGGGCGGTTGCAGTCTGGCGGCTGCACCACATAACACAGATGTCCATGAGGGAGAGGAGCCTGGGCTGGGCTGTGCTGTTCTGAGCCTAAGGGAAACTGCAGCAGCACCATCTCTGATGGGGGAGAGGAGAGCGTTGATAAACACCATCTCTGAGTGGGGGAGAGGAGAGCGTGGATAAACACCATCTCTGATGGGGGAGAGGAGAGCGTTGATAAACACCATCTCTGATGGGATACAGGAGAGCGTGAATAAACACCATCTCTGAATGGGAGAGAGGAGAGCGTGGATAAACACCATCTCTGAATGGGAGAGAGGAGAGCGTTGATAAACACCATCTCTGAATGGGAGAGAGGAGAGCGTGGATAAACACCATCTCTGAGTGGGAGAGAGGAGAGCGTGGATAAACACCATCTCTGATGGGGGAGAGGAGAGCGTGTAAAAACACCATCTCTGAATGGGAGAGAGGAGAGCGTGGATAAACACCATCTCTGATGGGGGAGAGGAGAGCGTTGATAAACACCATCTCTGAATGGGAGAGAGGAGAGCGTGGATAAACACCATCTCTGATGGGGGAGAGGAGAGCGTGGATAAACACCATCTCTGAGTGGGGGAGAGGAGAACGTGGATAAACACCATCTCTGAGTGGGGGAGAGGAGAGCGATGATAAACACCATCTCTGATGGGGGAGAGGAGAGCGTGGATAAACACCATCTCTGAGTGGGGGAGAGGAGAGCATTGATAAACACCATCTCTGAATGGGGGAGAGGAGAGCGTGTAAAAACACCATCTCTGAATGGGAGAGAGGAGAGCGTGGATAAACACCATCTCTGATGGGAGAGAGGAGAGCGTGGATAAACACCATCTCTGATGGGAGAGAGGAGAGCGTTGATAAACACCATCTCTGATGGGGGAGAGGAGAGCGTTGATAAACACCATCTCTAAATGGGGGAGAGGAGAGCGTTGATGAACACCATCTCTGATGGGGGAGAGGAGAGCGTTGATAAACACCATCTCTGATGGGGGAGAGGAGAGCGTTGATGAACACCATCTCTGAGTGGGAGAGGAGAGCGTGGATAAACACCATCTCTGAGTGGGAGAGAGGAGAGCGTGGATAAACACCATCTCTGATGGGGGAGAGGAGAGCGTGTAAAAACACCATCTCTGAATGGGAGAGAGGAGAGCGTTGATAAACACCATCTCTGATGGGGGAGAGGAGAGCGTGGATAAACACCATCTCTGAGTGGGGGAGAGGAGAGCGTGGATAAACACCATCTCTGATGGGGGAGAGGAGAGCGTTGATAAACACCATCTATGAATGGGAGAGAGGAGAGCGTGGATAAACACCATCTCTGATGGGAGAGAGGAGAGCGTTGATAAACACCATCTCTGATGGGGGAGAGAAGAGCGTTGATAAACACCATCTCTGAATGGGAGAGAGGAGAGCGTGGATAAACACCATCTCTGATGGGAGAGAGGAGAGCGTGGATAAACACCATCTCTGATGGGAGAGAGGTGAGCGTTGATAAACACCATCTCTGAATGGGGGAGAGGAGAGCGTGGATAAACACCATCTCTGATGGGGGAGAGGAGAGCGTTGATAAACACCATCTCTGAGTGGGAGAGAGGAGAGCGTGTAAAAACACCATCTCTGAGTGGGAGAGAGGAGAGCGTGGATAAACACCATCTCTGATGGGAGAGAGGAGAGCGTGGATAAACACCATCTCTGATGGGGGAGAGGAGAGCGTTGATAAACACCATCTCTGAATGGGAGAGAGGAGAGCGTTGATAAACACCATCTCTGATGGGGGAGAGGAGAGCGTGGATAAACACCATCTCTAAGTGGGGGAGAGGAGAGCGTGGATAAACACCATCTCTGATGGGGGAGAGGAGAGCGTTGATAAACACCATCTCTGAATGGGATAGAGGAGAGCGTGGATAAACACCATCTCTGATGGGAGAGAGGAGAGCGTTGATAAACACCATCTCTGATGGGGGAGAGAAGAGCGTTGATAAACACCATCTCTGAATGGGAGAGAGGAGAGCGTGGATAAACACCATCTCTGATGGGAGAGAGGAGAGCGTGGATAAACACCATCTCTGATGGGAGAGAGGAGAGCGTTTATAAACACCATCTCTGAATGGGGGAGAGGAGAGCGTGGATAAACACCATCTCTGATGGGGGAGAGGAGAGCGTTGATAAACACCATCTCTGATTGGATACAGGAGAGCGTGAATAAACACCATCTCTGAATGGGAGAGAGGAGAGCGTGGATAAACACCATCTCTGAGTGGGAGAGAGGAGAGCGTGTAAAAACACCATCACTGAATGGGAGAGAGGAGAGCGTGGATAAACACCATCTCTGAGTGGGAGAGAGGAGAGCGTTTAAAAACACCATCTCTGAGTGGGAGAGAGGAGAGCGTGGATAAACACCATCTCTGAGTGGGGGAGAGGAGAGCGTGGATAAACACCATCTCTGAATGGGAGAGAGGAGAGCGTGGATAAACACCATCTCTGAATGGGAGAGAGGAGAGCGTGGATAAACACCATCTCTGAATGGGAGAGAGGAGAGCGTAGATAAACACCATCTCTGATGGGGGAGAGGAGAGCGTGGATAAACACCATCTCTGAGTGGGGGAGAGGAGAGCGTGGATAAACACCATCTCTGGGCATGCTCCATTCTCAAGGCCAGTGAGAAAATGAGATTTCAGCTCTTTAGTCTCTCGGCTCCGTCAGCTCTCTGCCTCCATCCCATCTTCCATCTGTCAGTTCAGTCTTTATAACTACATCATACCACCAGGACTCTCCTTCTCCTGGAAATAGCTCTATACTAAATGAAAATGGACTGATTCATCTAATAATTGATTGATCTAATGGTGGATTTATTGATGAGGACGTGTCCTTCTTATGGCCCCGCGGCTGACTCATCTAGTGACAGAGAGACAGAGAGGCCTGTAAGAGAAGAGATGGGCATAGCAACACAGCAGCCAATAGGGCGTGCCACCAGAGCAACCTCACACACACACAACCCTGTCACAGGAACAGCTCTCACCATCTCCCATCTAACATCACCTCCTCTTTGTCACAGGTTGACCTTACTGTAACTAGTATTTCATCTGTTGTTTTTTTATAACCTTTATTTAAATAGGCAAGTCAGTTAAGAACAATTTCTTATTTACACTTACCCTGGTCAAACCCTAACCCGGACAACGCTGGGCCAATTGTGCGCCGCCCTATGGGACCTAATCACGGCCAGTTGTGATACAGCCTGGAATCGAACCAGGGTCTGTAGTGAAGCCTCTAGCACTGAGATGCAGTGCCTGGTAATAAGTCACTGATGTCACTAACTAGCAGGTTTATTCCCCACCCTCACCTAACCATCAGCCTCTCTACTCTGGGGTTTAATAGTCTGCAGAACCAAACCCTGTTAGAATTGCACCCTCGCCTCTTTCTGAAAAATCACTGGGCTTTCACTGATCCCTTGAAATCAGTGCTCTGCCAGAACTACAGTGTGTGTGTGTGTGTGTGTGTGTGTGTGTGTGTGTGTGTGTGTGTGTGTGTGTGTGTGTGTGTGTGTGTGTGTGTGTGTGTGTGTGTGTGTGTGTGTGTGTGTGTGTGTGTGTGCTCTTGGATTGAGTGTTATCCAGATGTCCATACCTTCATACTGTTCCTGTGCCATACTGGAGTATATAGTATTACCATCATACTGTTCCTGTACCATACTGGAGAATATAGTATCACCTTCATACTGTTCCTGTGCCATACTGGAGTATATAGTATTACCTTCATACTGTTCCTGTACCATACTGGAGTATATAGTATTACCTTCATACTGTTCCTGTACCATACTGGAGTATATAGTATTACCTTGATACTGTTCCTGTACCATACTGGAGAATATAGTATTACCTTCATACTTTTCAGCTGCATAATGTATGTGTGAATAGCAGCATAATGTATGTGTGAATAGCAGCATAATGTATGTGTGAATAGCAGCATACTGCATGTGTGAATAGCAGCATAATGTATGTGTGAATAGCAGCATAATGCATGTGTGAATAGCAGCATAATGTATGTGTGAATAGCAGCATAATGTATGTGTGAACCAGCAGCATAATGTATGTGTGAATAGCAGCATAATGTATGTGTGAATAGCAGCATAATGTATGTGTGAATAGCAGCATAATGTATGTGTGAATAGCAGCATAATGTATGTGTGAACCAGCAGCATAATGTATGTGTGAATAGCAGCATAATGTATGTGTGAATAGCAGCATAATGTATGTGTGAATAGCAGCATAATGTATGTGTGAATAGCAGCATAATGTATGTGTGAATAGCAGCATAGTGTATGTGTGTATAGCAACATAATGTATGTGTGAATAGCAGCATAATGTATGTGTGAATAGCAGCTTAATGTATGTGTGAATAGCAACATAATGTATGTGTGAACAACAGCATAATGCATGTGTGAATAGCAGCATAATGTATGTGTGAATAGCAGCATAATGTATGTGTGAATAGCAGCATAATGTATGTGTGAACCAGCAGCATAATGTATGTGTGAATAGCAGCATAATGTCTGTGTGAACCAGCAGCATAATGTATGTGTGAATAGCAGCATAATGTATGTGTGAATAGCAGCATAATGAATGTGTGAATAGCAGCATAATGTATGTGTGAATAGCAGCATAATGAATGTGTGAATAGCAGCATAATGAATGTGTGAATAGCAGCATAATGTATGTGTGAATAGCAGCATAATGTATGTGTGAATAGCAGCATAGTGTATGTGTGAATAGCAGCGTAATGTATGTGTGAATAGCAGCATAATGTATGTGTGAATAGCAGCATAATGTATGTGTGAATAGCAGCATAATGTATGTGTGAATAGCAGCATAATGTATGTGTGAATAGCAGCATAATGTATGTGTGAATAGCAGCATAATGTATATGTGAATAGCAGCATAATGTATGTGTGAATAGCAGCATAATGTATGTGTGAATAGCAGCATCATGTATGTGTGAATAGCAGCATAATGTATGTGTGAATAGCAGCATAATGTATGTGTGAATAGCAGCATAATGTATGTGTGAATAGCAGCATAATGTATGTGTGAATAGCAGCATACTGTATGTGTGAATAGCAGCATAATGTATGTGTGAATAGCAGCATAATGTATGTGTGAACCAGCAGAATACTGTATGTGTGAACAGCAGCATAATGTATGTGTGAATAGCAGCATAATGTATGTGTGAATAGCAGCATAATGTATGTGTGAATAGCAGCATAATGTATGTGTGAATAGCAGCATACTGCATGTGTGAATAGCAGCATAATGTATGTGTGAATAGCAGCATAATGTATGTGTGAACCAGCAGCATAATGCATGTGTGAATAGCAGCATAATGTATGTATGAATAGCAGCATAATGTAGGTGTGAACAACAGCATAATGTATGTGTGAACAACAGTATAATGTATGTGTGAATAGCAGCATACTGTATGTGTGAACCAGCAGCATACTGTATGTGTGAATAGCAGCATAATGTATGTGTGAACCAGCAGCATACTGTATGTGTGAATAGCAGCATAATGTATGTGTGAATAGCAGCATACTGTATGTGTGAACCAGCAGCATACTGTATGTGTGAACCAGCAGCATACTGTATGTGTGAACCAGCAGCATACTGTATGTGTGAACCAGCAGCATAATGTATGTGTGAACCAGCAGCATAATGTATGTGTGAATAGCAGCATAATGTTTGTGTGAACCAGCAGCATACTGTATGTGTGAACCAGCAGCATAATGCATGTGTGAATAGCAGCATAATGTATGTGTGAACAACAGCATAATGTAGGTGTGAATAGCAGCATAATGTATGTGTGAATAGCAGCATACTGTATGTGTGAATAGCAGCATAATGTATGTGTGAACAACAGCATAATGTATGTGTACCAGCAGCATAATGTATGTGTGAATAGCAGCATAATGTATGTGTACCAGCAGCATAATGTATGTGTGAATAGCAGCATAATGTATGTCTGAACAACAGCGTACTGTATGTGTGAATAGCAGCATAATGTATATGTGAATAGCAGCATAATGTAGGTTTAAACCAGCAGCGTACTGTATGTGTGAATAGCAGCATAATGTATGTGTGAACAACAGCATAATGTAGGTGTGAACAACAGCGTACTGTATTTGTGAATAGCAGCATAATGTATGTGTGAACAACAGCATAATGTAGGTGTGAACAACAGCATAATGTAGGTGTGAACAACAGCGTACTGTATTTGTGAATAGCAACATAATGTATGTGTGAACAACAGCGTACTGTATTTGTGAATAGCAGCATAATGTATGTGTGAATAGCAACATAATGTATGTGTGAACAACAGCATAATGTAGGTGTGAACAACAGCGTACTGTATCTGTGAATAGCAACATAATGTAGGTGTGAATAGCAGCATAATGTAGGTGTGAATAGCAGCATAATGTATGTGTGAATAGCAGCATAATGTATGTGTGAATAGCAGCATAATGTATGTGTGAATAGCAGCATAATGTATGTGTGAACAACAGCATAATGTATGTGTGAATAGCAGCATACTGTATGTGTGAACAACAGCATAATGTAGGTGTGAATAGCAGCATAATGTATGTGTGAATAGCAGCATAATGTATGTGTGAATAGCAGCATAATGTATGTGTGAACCAGCAGCATAATGTATGTGTGAATAGCAGCATACTGTATGTGTGAACAACAGCATAATGTAGGTGTGAATAGCAGCATAATGTAGGTGTGAATAGCAGCATAATGTATGTGTGAATAGCAGCATAATGTATGTGTGAATAGCAGCATAATGTATGTGTGAATAGCAGCATACTGTATGTGTGAACAACAGCATAATGTAGGTGTGAATAGCAGCATAATGTATGTGTGAATAGCAGCATAATGTATGTGTGAATAGCAGCATAATGTATGTGTGAACCAGCAGCATAATGTATGTGTGAATAGCAGCATAATGTAGGTGTGAACAACAGCGTACTGTATGTGTGAATAGCAGCATAATGTATGTGTGAATAGCAGCATAATGTATGTGTGAATAGCAGCATAATGTATATGTGAACCAGCAGCGTACTGTATGTGTGAATAGCAGCATAATGTATGTGTGAATAGCAGCATAATGTATGTGTGAATAGCAGCATAATGTATGTGTGAATAGCAGCATAATGTATATGTGAACCAGCAGCGTACTGTATGTGTGAATAGCAGCATGATGTATGTGTGAATAGCAGCATAATGTATGTGTGAATAGCAGCATCATGTATGTGTGAATAGCAGCATCATGTATGTGTGAATAGCAGCATAATGTATGTGTGAATAGCAGCATAATGCTATTCTGTGGGACAAGACTAGTTTCTCCTTATGGGACCAGAATGGTGTCTCTCTTTGGGACCAGACTAGTGTCTCTCTATAGGACCAGACTAGAGTCTCTCTATGGGACCAGACTAGAGTCTCTCTATGGGAAATGACTAGAGTCTCTCTGTGGGACCAGACTAGTGTCTCTCTATAGGACCAGACTAGAGTCTCTCTATGGGACCAGACTAGAGTCTCTCTATGGGACCAGACTAGGGTCTCTCTATGGGACCAGACTAGTGTCTCTCTATGGGACCAGACTAGAGTCTCTCTATGGGAACAAGACTAGTGTCTCTCTGTGGGACCAGACTAGTGTCTCTCTATAGGACCAGACTAGAGTCTCTCTATGGGACCAGACTAGAGTCTCTCTATGGGACCAGACTAGTGTCTCTCTGGGGGACCAGACTAGAATCTCTCTGTGGGACCAGACTAGTGTCTCTCTGTGGGACCTGACTAGAGTCTCTCTGTGGGACCAGGCTAGAGTCTCTCTGTGGGACCAGACTAGTGTCTCTCTGTGGGACCTGACTAGAGTCTCTCTATGGGACCAGACTAGTGTCTCTCTATGGGACCAGATTAGTGTCTCTCTGGGGGACCAGACTAGTATCTCTCTGTGGGACCAGACTAGTGTCTCTCTGTGGGACCAGACTAGAGTCTCTCTATGGGACCAGACTAGAGTCTCTCTATGGGACCAGACTAGAGTCTCTCTGTGGGACCTGACTAGTGTCTCTCTTTGGGACCAGACTAGTGTCTCTCTCTGTGACCAGACTAGAGTCTCTATGGGACCAGACTAGGTTATCTCTTTGATACCAGACTAGTGTCTCTCTCTGGGACCAGACTAGGTTCTCTCTATGGGACCAGACTAGATTATCTCTATGGGACCAAAATGGTGTCTCTCTGTGGGACTAGACTAGTGTCTCACTGTGGGACCAGACTAGTGTATCTCTCTGCTCTACCAGACTAGGGTCTCTATCTGCTCTACCAGACTAGTGTCTCTCTCTGGGACCAGACTAGTGTATCTCTCTGCTAAACCAGACTAGGGTCTCTATCTGCTCTACCAGACTAGGGTCTCCATCTGGTCTACCAGACTAGGGTCTCTATCTGCTCTACCAGACTAGGGTCTCTCTGCTTGACCAGACTGGTGTCTCTCTCTGGGACCAGACTAGAGTCTCTCTATGGGACCAGGATAGGGTCTCTGTCTGGGACCAGACTAGAGTCTCTCTATGGGACCAGACTAGTGTCTCTCTATGGGACCAGACTAGAGTCTCTCTATGGGACCAGACTAGTGTCTCTCTGTGGGACCAGACTAGGGTCTCTGTCTTGGACCAGACTAGAGTCTCTCTATGGGACCAGACTAGAGTCTCTCTATGGGACCAGACTAGAGTCTCTATCTGGGACCAGACTAGAGTCTCTCTCTGGGACCAGACTTGAGTCTCTCTATGGGACCAGACTTGAGTCTCTCTATGGGACCAGACTAGTGTCTCTCCATGGGACCAGACTAGTGTCTCTCCATGGGACCAGACTAGAGTCTCTCTATGGGACCAGACTAGTCTCTCTCTATGGGACCAGACTAGTGTCTCTCTATGGGACCAGACTAGAGTCTCTCTATGGGACCAGACTAGTGTCTCTCTGTGGTACCAGACTAGTATCTCTCTGTGGGACCAGACTAGTGTCTCTCTGTGGGACCAGACTAGTGTCTCTCTGTGGGACCAGACTAGTGTCTCTCTGTGGGACCAGACGAGTGTCTCTCTTTGCTTGACTAGACTAGTGTCTCTCTCTGCTTGACCAGACTAGTGTCTCTCTCTGCTTGACCAGATTCGGTTCTATGGGAAATGACTAGAGTCTCTCTGTGGGACCAGACTAGTGTCTCTCTATAGGACCAGACTAGAGTCTCTCTCTGGGACCAGACTAGTGTCTCTCTATGGAACAAGACTAGGGTCTCTCTATGGGACCAGACTAGTGTCTCTCTGTGGGAGCAGACTAGTGTCTCTCTATGGGACCAGACTGGTGTCTCTCTATTGGACCAGACTAGTGTCTCTCTGTGGGACCAGACTAGTGTCTCTCTGTGGGACAAGACTAGTGTCTCTCTGTGGGACCAGACTAGTGTATCTCTCTGCTTGACCAGACTAGTGTCTCTCTCTGCTTGACCAGAGTCGGTTCTCTCTCTGGGACCAGACTAGTGTCTCTCTATGGGAACAGACTAGAGTCTCTATGGGACCAGACTAGTGTCTCTCTGGGGAACCAGACTAGTATCTCTCTGTGGGACCAGACTAGTGTCTCTCTGTGGGACCAGACTAGTGTCTCTCTGTGGGACCAGACTGGTGTCTCTCTGTGGGACCAGACTAGTGTCTTACTGTGGGACTAGACTAGTGTCTCTCTCTGCTTGACCAGATTAGTGTCTCTCTCTCTGCTTGACCAGACTAGTTTCTCTCTTTGGGACCAGACTAGTGTCTCTCCCTGGGACCAGACTAGGTTCTCTCTATGGGACGAGACTAGTGTCTCTCTATGGGAACAGACAAGTGTCTCTCTATGGGACCAGACTAGAGTCTCTCTATGGGACCAGACTAGTGTCTCTCTGGGGAACCAGACTAGTATCTCTCTGTGGGACCAGACTAGTGTCTCTGTGTGGGACCAGACTAGTGTCTCTCTGTGGGACCAGACTGGTGTCTCTCTGTGGGACCAGACTAGTGTCTTACTGTGGGACTAGACTAGTGTCTCTCTCTGCTTGACCAGATTAGTGTCTCTCTCTCTGCTTGACCAGACTAGTTTCTCTCTCTGGGACCAGACTAGTGTCTCTCTATGGGACCAGACTAGAGTCTGTCTCTCGGACCAGACTAGGTTATCTCTCTGCTCTACCAGACTAGGGTTTCTCTCTGCTCTACCAGGCTAGGGTCTCTCTGCTTGACCAGACTAGGGTCTCTCTCTGGGACCAGACTAGTGTCTCTCTCAGGGACTAGACTAGGGTCTCTCTCTGCTCTACCAGACTAGGGTTTCTCTATGAGACTAGGGTCTCTCTCTGCTCTACCAGACTAGGGTCTCTCTCTGCTCTACCAGACTAGTGTCTCTATCTGGGACCAGACTAGGGCCTCTCTCTGCTCTACCATACTAGGGTCTCTCTATGGGATCAGACTAGGTTCTCTCTCTGCTCACCAGACTAGGGTCTCTCTCTGGAATCAGACTAGGGTCTCTCTCGCTCTACCAGACTAGGGTCTCTCTCTGCTCTACCAGATTAGGGTCTCTCTCTGCTCTACCAGATTAGGTTCTCTCTCTGCTCTACCAGACTAGGGTCTCTCTCTGCTCTACCAGACTAGAGTCTCTATGGGACCAGACTGGGTTCTCTCTTTGGGACCAGACTAGTGTCTCTCTGGGACCAGACTAGAGTCTCTATGGGACCAGACTAGGTTCTCTCTTTGGGACCAGACTAGGTTCTCTCTATGGGACCAGACTAGTGTCTCTCTATGGGAACAGACAAGTGTCTCTCTATGGGACCAGACTAGAGTCTCTCTATGGGACCAGACTAGTGTCTCTCTGGGGGACCAGACTAGTATCTCTCTGTGGGACCAGACTAGTGTCTCTCTGTGGGACCAGACTAGTGTCTCTCTGTGGGACCAGACTAGTGACTCTCTGGGGGACCAGACTAGAGTCTCTCTATGGGACCAGACTAGAGTCTCTCTATGGGAACTGACTAGAGTCTCTCTGTGGGACCAGACTAGTGTTTCTCTTTGGGACCAGACTAGTGTCTCTCTCTGGGACCAGACTAGAGTCTCTATGGGACCAGACTAGGTTCTCTCTTTGGGACCAGACTAGTGTCTCTCTCTGGGACCAGACTAGGTTCTCTCTGTGGGACCAGACTAGTGTCTCTCTATGGGACCAGACTAGTGTCTCTCTATGGGTCTAGACTAGAGTGTCTCTCTCTGACCAGACTGGTGTCTCTCTATGGGAACAGAATAGAGTCTCTCTCTCTCTGACCAGACTGGTGTCTCTCTGTGGGACCAGACTAGGGTCTCTGTCTTGGACCAGACTAGAGTCTCTCTATGGGAACAGACTAGTGTCACTCTATGGGAACAGACTAGAGTCTCTCTCTCTGACCAGACTGGTGTCTCTCTATGGGAACAGACTAGTTTCTCTCTATGGGTCTAGACTAGAGTGTCTCTCTCTGGGACCAGACTAGAGTCTCTCTATGGGACCAGACTAGGGTCTCTGTCTGGGACCAGACTATAGTCTCTCTATGGGACCAGACTAGTGTCTTACTGTGGGACTAGACTAGTGTCTCTCTCTGCTTGACCAGACTAGTGTCTCTCTCTCTGCTTGACCAGACTAGTTTCTCTCTCTGGGACCAGACTAGTGTCTCTCTATGGGACCAGACTAGAGTCTGTCTCTCGGACCAGACTAGGTTATCTCTCTGCTCTACCAGACTAGGGTTTCTCTCTGCTCTACCAGGCTAGGGTCTCTCTGTTTGACCAGACTAGGGTCTCTCTCTGGGACCAGACTAGTGTCTCTCTCAGGGACCAGACTAGGGTCTCTCTCTGCTCTACCAGACTCGGGTATCTCTATGGGACTAGACTAGGGTCTCTCTCTGCTCTACCAGACTAGGGTCTCTCTCTGCTCTACCAGACTAGTGTCTCTATCTGGGACCAGACTAGGGCCTCTCTCTGCTCTACCATACTAGGGTCTCTCTATGGGATCAGACTAGGGTCTCTCTCTGCTCACCAGACTAGGGTCTCTCTCTGGAAATCAGACCTTGGTCTCTCTCGCTCTACCAGACTAGGGTCTCTCTCTGCTCTACCAGACTAGGGTCTCTCTCTGCTCTACCAGATTAGGGTCTCTCTCTGCTCTACCAGATTAGGGTCTCTCTCTGCTCTACCAGATTAGGTTCTCTCTCTGCTCTACCAGACTAGGGTCACTCTCTGCTCTACCAGACTAGGGTCTCTCTCTGCTCTACCAGACTAGGTTCTCTCTCTGCTCTACCAGACTAGGGTCTCTCTCTGCTTGACCAGATTAGGGTCTCTCTCTGGGAGTTCAACAGCCACTAGTTAACAGTGGAACTCTATAAACTGTGTGTCAAGGAGGGACAAAGTCCTTGAAGTCATCATGACCATACATTTGTTTTGCACTACTGTCAAGCAGCCCCGCCAACCCAACTGACAGCAGAACAATAGTAACCCGCGGCCACCATGGCTTCAGTCTTAATCAAGGACATGCTCTATTATAAGAATGACTGATCTCCCTCTCAGCAAGAGTCACTTCCATCCTCTGTTTGACAGTTGATGGGCTCGCCTGCCCTCTTTCTCTCCCCTACAGTCTCAGACACACTCCGGTCTAAGAGAGACAGAGGTCTCACTACTTGTGTGTGGAGCAGATACAACCAGGAAGAGATTTCAGATGAACAGACAAACACTCTCCCACGTACTCTAACAGCTGAACAGACACAAGCCCGCATAGGCCCAGCCCTTCACACAAACACATATGTGGGCTTTCACCAGAGAGCAACACTTACTAAATCCAAGCCCTCAGACCCCCCCTCAGACCCACATGGCTGTGTACACCCTCTTACAGCCAGAGGCAAACACACTAACACTCACTCACCCACAAACACACTAACACCCACACACACACACATCAACACAGATGCATAGCAGGTGCATCCATGTGGATACCCTTACACAGCACATACAGACACAAATTGAAATAGGAATAGTTGATAGCTGGAGCGCAGAGTGTGTTCTGTTTCCCTGGCTGGAGAGTTGACTGTTGCATCAGTCATGTTAATAACAGCTATAAAATTGGGAGGTACAGTCTTTGAACTGATAATAGAAACATGGGAACAGTTATAGTTGTTATCAGCGTCTCTCGGCTCCTCCTTTATCTCCAGAATGTGCTCTGAGAGCAGCACAAACATGTCACAGTGAAGACATCTCTCTCTCTACTACACTTTCCTTTCCTAGGAAACGGTGCAGTGTGCGTTTGGCCTGGGATGGTCTGGAGACATTCGCACAGAGTAAGGGGGCCTCAGATAGAGTGAGCAGGAGGTGATAAAAGGCCCGGGGGCAGGAGTGTGTCAGTACTGGGCTCTGACGGACGGACAGGACTCTGATGGACGGACAGGGAAAGGAAGCAGGGGCTGCTGCTGGGCCATCTCACAGCGACAGGCAGACAGCTCCGACCCACTACACTCTCCCCGCACAGCTCTCCAACAACAGCACAGCACTATTCTCCATGCCAAGAGAGCGTGTGACTCACAACCTGCTCCACTGAGAGACAGTTACACAGTGCCATGGACAGTGGACAAACACGCCATCCAAACCAGCAGAGCAAAGCAGAGCAGAAACGGCACACTACCTAGCTAGCACATTTGGTTCCTTGGAAGTTGTTCTGGTAACAAAACCATACGTTTCCTGACTGGTAAAACGGAACGTTTTTCCAACGTTCTGAGAACGGAAGTGAAAATGTCGCCTGTTCATGTCGCCTGTTCTGAGAACATACATTTTTAGGTTGTAGGGAGGTTCTGAGAACATTTTTACTATGGTTCCCTAAAAATGTTCCTGGGAGATATTATGAATGTTCTGAGAATAAAATGATAAGTAATTTGAAGGTAATTAAATATTGTTCCTGGTAGATGTTCTGAATGTTCTGAGAATAAAATGATAAGTAATTTGAAGGTAATTAAATAACGCGCTGAGAACATTCTCTAAATGTTGTGAATGTTTTGAATGAAATGTAAAGGTTATTTGGAGGTTTTTGAATAACTTCCTTAAAACTTGATTCAACAAGACTTTTAATTACACTGCTGGCTTAGGTTACCTTTTAAGAACTCTAGGCACAGATAGGACACGTGGAATTTAATTAATCCAGCAAACACATGTATTTTATATAGTGTCACGGCATCAGTGAGATTTGAACCTATGATGTTCTGGTCTCTACCCGTGGAATGAGTCCACTGTGCCACCAGGATGGCGCAAGCATGCCATGTTTTTTTTTTACTCATGTTGATTTTAATATTTTCAAACAGAACCCATTTCAATGGAAACAAGCACTCATTTGGATCAGGTGTGCCCAATTAGTGGGCGCGGCCAACACACCTAAACACACAAGATAGAGGATAGAGAGAGTTTTGTTGACTCTGAGAACGGAATGTATGTTTTTAAATAACGTTCCAAGAACGTTCTTTGAACGTTACTAATGTTTTCTTGTTTTTTTATGGAACGTTTTCTTAATGTTCTGAGAACATGACTAAATAGTATCATGAGGAAACCTCCAGAAAATGTTATGCGGAAGTATTGAAATTCCCACAGAAAAACGTTGTTTCTTGACGTTCTCTGAACTTTTTGAGAACATTCCCAATGTCAAACCAGTTGGAGAACGCTCCTAGAACATTACCAAAATTGTAATTAGGAAACATTATTTTAAAGTAATGAAATACCAATATATATATTTTTTGTCAAGTTCCTTAAATATGCTGATAATGTTCCAACCCCAAGCGACTATCCTGCACCATTCCCACAAAGTTGTGCAAAGGTTGTACGCAAAATAACCATAGGACAACCACGCTCTCACCAAGCTGTAAGATACATATGTTTGTTAGAACGTTGTGTGTTAGCTGGGTACTATCATAGCAGGGTTGCCCATGCAGGCATAAGCTCTGGGCTTTCCCACAAGAGAGTGAGTCAGCATGGACGTAGTTATGGGGTTGCCTTCGAGCCATACTGCCACTGTGTCTAACACAACACACAACCACCTAGCAAGCTTTATTTTGGCTCAGTGTAATACCGGAGAAGTTGTATATTTTCTCAAAATATACCAGCAGCAAAATAACCAGGAACAGTGTTAAATGCAGCAACAGCCACTATGAGGAGACATGCGTGATATGAGGCTTGTTTACTGTCAGTGAGGCAGTCAGGAGAAACATGCCTTGACAATGAGCAGCAAAAGAAAACATCCCATGTGTGGAATCTACAGAAGCAATAAAGAGGAAAGTGAAATAGAAAGGGCTCACTCTGTTAATCTCCTACACAACACTAACTGTGACGAGGTTATTACAGACCTCTGTAAGAGATATCATTCTGTCATTACAGATCTCTGTAAGGGATATCATTCTGTCATTACAGATCTCTGTAAGAGATATCATTATGTCATTACAGATCTCTGTAAGAGATATCATTCTGTCATTACAGATCTCTGTAAGGGATATCATTCTGTCATTACAGATCTCTGTAAGGGATATTATTCTGTCATTACAGATCTCTGTAAGGGATATTATTCTGTCATTACAGATCTCTGTAAGGGATATCATTCTGTCATTAAAATCAATAAATCCACACAGCAGGAGCCACTGAAGTAATGGGGTGTGATTGCTCTATGGGCTCTCCCAGTTCATGCTGTAGGTGATGGGGTCAGTGTGTCGGTCTGAGGGCCAGCTAGAACACAGCCGCGCATCTCTCTCTCTCTCTCACACACACACACACACACACACACACACACATTCTGCTCTCTATCTTTCAACAACAAGCCGAGCAGGGACCAGACGGAAAGAGGGCCTGTTTGTGGAGGAAGATTAACATGCTGCTGTAGCCAGTCCAGATTACACCAGCTAAATGATGAGTAGCAGCCACAGTGGAGGGAAATGATACAGTAACCGCCTGCTCGCTGAAAAACACACTACCTCTTACTCACAAAGACATACTATATTTGACATTTTCAACTAATATCTATCATTGCATGTACACCAGTTTGGAAAGGCGGGATCTCCCACTCAATTCAAAGAAATGTTTCTGGCACAGACAGTGATTGAGTCCCAGGACTAGTCTCACCAAAGCAGGTTTTGACCACTAGGCAGGTTAATAAACTCTTCAGCATTCTCCATCAAATGTTCCAAGAGTTATGACAAATAGCACATATGTAACAGTCAGCTGGATACTGGGAAAGGGCCTGAATAGAGACAAAGAGAAAGAGGAAAGACACGTTGAGGCCCGATAGGTGTGGAAAGAGATGCAAAAAGATAGTGAGCATTGAGATGGTAGAGACAGAAGAACGAGAGAGAGAGAAAAATGGGAGAAAGAGAAGTACGAGAGAGCGAGAGAAGAACAAGAGAGAAGAATGAGAGAGAAGAACTATAGAGAGAAAAGAGAGGGAGAAAGAAGAACAAGAGGGAGAAGAAAGAGAGAGAGAGAAGAAAGAGAGAGAGAAGAAAGGGAGAGAGAAGAATGAGAGGGAGAGAGAAGAATGAGAGAGAGAGAAAAGAAAGAGAGAGAGAAAGAGAGCGAGAGAGAGAAAAGAAAGAGAAAGAAGAACGATAGAGAAGAACGAGAGAAAGGGAGAAGAACGAGAGAGAGAAGAAAAAGAGAGAGAGAAGAAAGAGAGAGAGAGAAGAAAGGGAGAGAGAAGAATGAGAGAGAGAATGAGAGAGAGAGAAAAAAAGAGAGAGAACAAGAGCGAGAGAGAGAAAAGAATGAGAGAGAGAAGAACGATAGAGAAGAATGAGAGAAGAACGAGAGAGAGAAGAATGAGAGAGAGAAGAACGAGAGAGAGAGAGAGAGAGAGAGAGAGAGAATTTTCAGTGATGCCATGGTTGAAAAGCGCTCTCTCTTTCTAAAATACATAAACATTCAGGAATGTTATGGAAACTTCAGAATTGATCTGGAAACTTGATTAGGAAAACTCAAAGCTAGCTGATGATATGCGCATTCAACTCTGTCTTTGTCTGCACGCCATTGTTTTGTCAGATATCTAGTGAGAGACATGATGCTGCAAAATGGGCTAAGTGCTGACAAATCCCTGATGTTGACAACTACTACCAATAAAGATATGAGTAATTAGCACCTACTCTTTGAGTCATGACAGATTTACATACATTCAATAACTTATTGTAGTTAGGAAAGGGCCAAGTTAGCAATACCTTCATTGTGCTTAGAATATGCGTTTCAAGTGTTTGCCTTTTCCCCCCATAAAGAATCAGCTGTTCCTCCAACTGGAAAGTGTCCACATTACTGATGCAGAGAGACTTTCGTCTTGGTCAACCACCCACCACTACTAAACAGTCATTCATTATTTTTTAAAGGCGTTTCATGTTAAGACACACTTCAATCCACACCTACAACATACCTAAGGAAACTAATCTAATCTGCTAATCTGAAAACAAGACTCCCTAAATTGTATCAGCATATCGATTCCGCAACCAGGGCTGGTAAAACCTTGGAACATTGCTATTCTAACTTCCGCGACGCATATAAGGCCCTCCCCCGCCCTCCTTTCAGAAAAACTGACCACGACCCCATTTTGTTGCTTCCTGCCTACAGACAGAAACTAAAACAAGAAGCTCCCGCGCTCAGGTCTGTTCAACGCTTGTCCGACCAATCTGATTCCACGCTTCAAGACTGCTTCGATCACGTGGACTGGGATATGTTCCGCATTGCGTCCAACAACAACATTGACGAATATGCTGATTCAATGAGCGAGTTCATCAGAAAGTGCATTGATGATGTCGTTCCCATAGCAATGATTAAAACATTCCCAAACCAGAAACCGTGGATTGATGGCAGCATTCGCGTGAAACTGAAAGCGCAAACCATTGCTTTTAACCAGGGCAAGGTTGCCGGAAACATGACCGAATACAAACAGTGTAGCTATTCCCTCCGCAAGGCAATCAAACAAGCTAAGCCTCAGTATAGAGACAAAGTCGAGTCACAATTTAACGGCTCAGACACAAGAGGTATGTGGCAGGGTCTACAGTCAATCACGGATTACAAAAAGAAAACCAGCCCTGTCACGGAACAGGATGTCTTGCTTTGAGGACAATACAGTGCCACTGACACTGCCCGCAACCAAAAACTGTGGATTCTCCTTCACTGCAGCCGACGTGAGGAAAACATTTAAACGTGTTAACCCTCGCAAGGCTGCAGGCCCAGACAACATCTCCACCCCGCTGATCCTCAACACTGGGGCCCCACAAGGGTGCGTTCTGAGCCCTCTCCTGTACTCCCTGTTCACCCAGGACTGCGTGGCCATGCACGCCTCCAACTCAATCATCAAGTTTGCGGACGACACTACAGTGGTAGGCTTGATTACCAACAACGACGAGACGGCCTACAGGGAGGAGGTGAGGGCCCTCAGAGTGTGGTGTCAGGAAAATAACCTCACACTCAACGTCAACAAAACAAAGGAGATGATTGTGGACTTCAGGAAACAGCAGAGGGAGCACCCCCCTATCCACATCGATGGGACAGTAGTGGAGAGGGTAGTAAGTTTTAAGTTCCTCGGCGTACACATCACGGACAAACTGAATTGGTCCACCCACACAGACAGCGTCGTGAAGAAGGCGCAGCAGCGCCTCTTCAACCTCAGGAAGCTGAAGAAATTTGGGTTGTCACCAAAAGCACTCACAAACTTCTATAGATGCACAATCGAGAGCATCCTGTCGGGCTGTATCACCACCTGGTACGGCAACTGCTCCGCCCACAACCGAAAGGCTCTCCAGAGGGTAGTGAGGTCTGCAAAACGCATCACCAGGGGCAAACTACCTGCCCTCCAGGACACCTACATATCATAGGATATGTAACATGTGCGGGGTGAACATGGCCGGACAAGTCCCTTATATTACACCAGGAGGTGCCCAGCGGGAGGTGCCCAGCGGGAGGTGCCCAGCGGGAGGTGCCCACCAGGAGGTGCCCAGCGGGAGTGCCGGCAGACCCTCTTTTCAATACTTCGTCACACTGCACACAAACAGTTGCCTTTCCCATAGTCCTTTGTTCCGGTCGTTTTGTTGGAGTCAACTTCCTGTATCTAGTGTACAAGTCATGAGGACCCACTCAGACAGACACATACACACACACAAACGCATATGCACACAAACACTTCCTTCCATGTCTGCATGTTATACTAATGCATAAATAACCAAACAAATGTGAACAAACAAGGTCAAGTAAGTGCATTAACACAGACGCATAAAATCAAGCATATCAGTAGGCTCACAGACATGCAAAATTACAGCATATGCACAATGGGAAAATAAACACTATTATTCAAAGGATTAACACACTGAATCCACACACATCTTGTGGAGGAATGAGCCTGGGTGTTTTCCTTCCTATTAGGTGAATTACAAGATTGCACAATGTTGACACTGAGTGGGGATGTCCTGAAAAGGGATCCGCGCTACTTGCAGAGGATTACCACATAGAAATGAGACATAGATTTCATAACCTGGTTTAAATTAACGCAACAGCTGATTCCATATCTGTCAACCCAGTCTGTTTTTTAAGCATGTCTGACAAGACATTCAGGCTGTTTACAGCCTCCTGAATTAAATGTACTTCCTGAATTGGAAAGAGGATATAACTGTATTATAACTTCTGGAAAACAAAACAGACTCCAAGTTACGAGAGAGAGGAGAGAGAGAGAGAGAGAGAGAGAGGGAGAGAGAGAGAGAGAGAGAGAGAGAGATACAGAGAGCTACAGAGGGAGAGAGAGAGATACAGAGAGAGGGAGAGACAGAGAGAGACAGAGGGGGGGTATAGAGGAGAGAGGAAGGAGAGAGGGGAGATAGAGAGGGGAGAGAGAATAGAGTGGTAGAGAGATGAGAGAGACAAGAGACAGAAAGAGAGAGAGAGGGAAAGAGAGAAAGAGAGAGGAGAGAGAGAGAGGGGGAAAAGAGGAGAGAGAGAGGAGAGAGAGAGAGAGGTGGGGGAAGAGGAGAGAGAGAGGAGAGAGAGTGGGAGCGAGAGGAGTGAGTGGAGAGAGATGAGAAAGGAGAGAAGTGAGATAAAGAGGAGAGAGAGAGGAGCGAGAGAGAATAGAGTGGGAGAGACGAGAGACAGGAAGAGAGAGAGGGAAAGTTAGAGAGGCCAGGGTAGGAGAGAGAAAAAGAGAGGAGAGAGATGAGAGAGAGGGTGAGAGAGGATATAGAAGAGA